>NC_040086.1:68859704-69523083 GCF_003369695.1 Bos indicus x Bos taurus | reverse complement strand
CCCTATTCATGGACAGCTTTCATCTCATTGTAAAAATAGTGCATCTGCTACCACATAACAGTATCACTCATCCAACCTAGGGACCAGGGAGTTATAGCAACTTTCAAGAAATATTACTTATGTCACACTTTTCATCAGGCAGTAAGGGCAGTGATGAATCAGGAACAAACAATCTTGTGACAATTCTGGAAGGACTATAACATCCACAAGGCCATAAAAAAGAACACTGACTTTGCTTGGTGTGAGGTTACAGTCATCACCATGAATGGGGCTTGGAAGGATCTTTGCTGCAATTTGTTCATGATTTTTGTGGCTCTGTGAAGGTCAATGAGAAGTCTAAAGAGGTTTTCAGCAACTTAGTGACCTTCAGCAAGAAGCTGGAGCTAGATCTGCAAGAGAACAACTTAACTGAACTCCCTGCTGTAAAACACAGGAAGCTTACTAATACAGACCTGATGGAATTGGAGGCCCAGAGAAAGGACGAAAAGAAACAAGAGGAAGAAGAAGGAACTGAAGAACCAAAGAGATTCACAACACAGGAAATGACAAGAGGATGTTCTTTATTTTAGGAGACACTGGTAGTTTTTGAGGCACAAGACCTGAAGGTAAAATGGTACATGAAGGTTAAAGTAGCCATTCAGAATGCAATCCAGTATGACCCTGTCATTTATGATGAGAAAAAAAGAGCCACTATCCAGACACCACTGAATTGATTTTTTAAGAGAGTACATAGAATCAAACCCATCAAGGAACCAGAAACTGTGCCATCAATGTCACGTGTGGGTGAGATTGTGGCTTGCCTCCGTCTCCTGATTGCTGATGATCCTTCAGCTCTACCATCTCCCACCTCCTCTCCATCCTACAGTCAGTAAACTCTTCTTGACTGTTCACTTGATGTCAGCCCCTGTAGGCCAGCTGTTGTACAGTACTGCACTTTGCAGGTACCAAACTGTAAAATTAAAGATGTTTTCTTTATTTTTTGTGTTTGTTTTTTATGTATTATATGTGTGAAAAGTATTATAAACCTATTATTGTATAGTACTACATAGCCAATTGTGTTAGTTGGGTACTTAAGCCAAATCTGTTTGGTTTATGAACAAATTGAACTAACAAATGCGCTCTTGGACTAGAACTTGCTCATGTGTAGGAGACCTACTGTAGTAAATATATATGCACACTCAACAAAGGAGCACCTAAATACATAAGCAAACAAAAACATAAAGGGAGAAATTAACATAACTACGTAACAGTAAGGGGCTTAAATACCCCTTTACATCAAACCCACACATAATTAATAAGGAAACATAGACCTTAAAAAGAAGCACATTATACCAGATGGAGTTAAGATAGATAGTTATATAGAGAACATTCTATTCAAAAACAGCAGAATATTCATTCTTTTCATGTACAGAAAAAAGATCTATTTGTGTCCAAAATAGATCACAAGTATGCCACAAAATAAGTAGCAATAAATTTAAGAAGACTGAAATCATACCAAGCACATCTCACTAAGTATCTTTTCTGACCACAATGAGACTAGAAATCAACTACAAAAAAAAAAAAAAACTGCAAAAATCCACAAATATATGGAGACTAAAAAATATGTCACTGAAAAAACTAATAGGTCACTGAAAAAAATCACAGAAATGTTTTAAAAATCTAGAGACAAATGGAAATGGAAACATAACAAACCCAAACTCTCTGGGACACAAGAAAAGCAGTGCTAAAATGAAAGCTTAGAGATATACAGCCTATCTCAAGAAACAAGAAAAATCTCAAATAAACCATCTAATCTTACACCTAAAAAACTAGAAAAAAAGAATAAAACCAAAAGTTAGTAGAAGGAAGGAAGTAATGAAGATCATAGCAGAAGTACAGACTCTAAAAACATAGAAAAATGAAACTAAGAGCTAGTTATTTGAAAAGATAAACAAAGTTGATAAACCTTTGGCCAGAAAAATGTAAAAAGAGACAGGGACCATATAACGAAAATCAGAAATGAAAGAGGAGATATTATAACTGATACCACACAAATGAAAAACATTAAAGAGATTATTACAAAAAGAAAATAACAAACACTGTACATCAATAAAATGGACAACCAAGAGGAAACAGATACATTCTTAGAAACATACAATATTCCAAGACTGAATAAGGAAGAAAAAGAAAATATGAATGGACAGATTGCCAGTAACAAAACTGAATTTGAAAAAAACTCAAACTCGGGTAGGCTGCCATCCATGGGGTCGCGAAGAGTCGGACACGACTGAGCAACTTCCCTTTCACTTTTCACTTTCATACACTGGAGAAGGAAATGGCAACCCACTCCAGTGTTCTTGCCTAGAGAATCCCAGGGACGGGGGAGCCTGGTGGGCTGCCGTCTATGGGGTCGCACAGAGTCGGACACGACTGAAGCAACTTAGTAGCAGCAGCAGCAGCAGCAGAGAATTAAGATACCACATGCTGCAGGGCCTGCAATGCAGGAGACCTGGGTTTGATCCCTGGGTTAGGAAGATCCCTGAAGAAGGAAATGGCAATCCACTCCAGCATTCTTGCCTGGAGAAGCCCATGGACAGAGGAGCCTGGCAGGCTACAGTCCATGGGGTCACAGTCAGACACGACTAAGTGACTAACACACACACATGCTGCAGGGCAACTACTGAGCCCATGTGCTCCGGAGCCTGTGCATGGACAACTAGAGAGTCCACACATAACAAAAGATCTGGTGTCCCAAGGCAACCAAATAAATAAATAAATATTTTTTTAAAACCCTTAGACCAAAAGTAATAAATTTTAAAACTCCATTTAAAAAAAGGACCACAAACAATAAGTGCTGGTGAGGATATGGAGAAAAGTAAACATTTACGCATGGTTGGTAGAATATAAATTGGTACAGCCACTGGAAAACACTATGGAGGTTCCTCAAAAAATTAAAAATATAACTACCATCAGTTCAGTTCAGTTCAGTTGCTCAGTTGTGTCCGACCCATTGTGACCCCATGAAACGCAGCACGCCAGGCCTCCCTGTCCATCACCAACTCCCAGAGTTCAACCAAACTCATGTCCATCGAGTCAGTGATGCCATCCAGCCATCTCATTCTCTGTCGTCCCCTTCTCCACCTGCCCCCAATCCCTCCCAGCATCAGAGTCTTTTCCAATGAGTCAACTCTTCGCATGAGATGGCCAAAGTACTAGAGTTTCAGCTTTAGCATCATTTCTTCCAAAGAACACCCAGGACTGATCTCCTTTAGAATGGACTGGTTAGATCTCCTTGCAGTCCAAGGGACTCTCAAGAGTCTTCTCCAACACCACACTTCAAAAGCATCAATTCTTCGGTGCTCAGCTTTCTTCACAGTCCAACTCTCACATCCATACATGACCACTGGAAAAACCATAGCCTTGACTAGACGAACCTTTGTTGGCAAAGTAATGTCTCTGCTTTTGAATATGCTATCTAGGTTGGTCATAACTTTTCTTCCAAGGAGTAAGCGTCTTTTAATTTCATGGCTGTAATCACTATCTGCAGTGATTTTGGAGCCCCCAAAAATAAAGTCTGACACTGTTTCCACTGTTTCCCCATCTATTTCCCATGAACTGACCATATAGTCCAGCAATTCCACTTGTATTTTTCTGAAAAAAATTTAAACACTAATTCTGAAAGATACATGCACTCTTATGTTCACTGCAACATTATCTATGATAGTCAAGATATGGAAGCAGCCTAGGTGTCCATCAGCAAATGAATGGATAAAGAAAATTCTATGTGTGTATACACACACACATATATATATACAATGGAGTACTGTGGCTGTTGTTCAGTCACTCAGTTGTGTCCGACTCTTTGAGACCCCATGGACTGCAGCACACCAGGCTTCCGGGTCCTTCACCATCTCCCGGAGCTTGCTCAAACTCATGTCCATAGAGTTGATGATGCCATCTAACCATCTCATCCTCTGTTGTCCCCTTTGCCTCCTGCCTTCACTCTTTCCCAGCATCAGAGTCTTTTTTAATCAGTCAGCTCTTTGCACCAGATGGCCAAAATATTGGAGCTTCAGCTTCAACATCAGTCCTTCTAGTGAATATTCAGGATTGATTTCCTTTAGGATTGACTGGTTTGATCTCCTTGCAGTCCAAGGGACCCTCAAGCAATTTCTCCAACACCACAGTTCAAAAGCATCAGTTCTTCAGCACTCAGCCTTTATGGTCCAACTCTCACATCCATACATGACTACTGGAAAAACCATAGCTTTGACTAGATGGACCTTTGTTGGTAAAGTAATGTCTCTGCTTTTTAATACACTGTCTAGGCAAAGAGTCGGACACGACTGAGCGACTGAACTGAACTGAACTAGGTTTGTCATAGCTCTTTTTCCAAGGAGCCAAGTGTCTTTTCATATCATGGCTGCAGTCACCATCTGCAGTGATTTTGGAGCCCAAGAAAATAAAGTCTCTCACTGTTTCCATTGTTTCCTCATCTATTTGTCATGAAGTGATGAGACCAGATGCCATGATCTTCATTTTTAGAATGCTGAATTTTAAGCCAGCTTTTTTACTCTCCTCTTTCACCTTCATCAAGGGGCTCTTTAAATCCTCTTCCCTTTATGCCATAAGGATGGTGTCACCTGCATATCTGTTATTGATATTTCTCTCCCTGCAATCTTGATTCCAGCTTGTGCTTCAGCCAGACTGGCATTTCTCATGATGTATTCTGCATATAAGTTAAATAAGCAGGGTGACAATATACAGCATTGACATACTCCTGGTCTCAATTGGGAACACGTCCATTGTTCATGTCTGGTTCTAACTGTTGCTTTTTTACCTGCATTCAGGTTTCAAAGAAGGCAGGTAAGGTGGTCTGGTATTCCCATCTCTTTAAGAATTTTCCACAGTTTGTTGTGATCCACACAGTCAAAGGTTTGGTGCAGTCAATAAATCAGAAGTAGGTGTTTTTCTGGAACTCTCTTGCTTTTTCTATGATCCAACAGATGTTGGAAATTGGATCTCTGGTTCCTCTGTCTTTTCTAAATTCAGTTTGAACATCTGGAAGTTCTCAGTTCATGTACTGTTGAAGCCTGGCTTGGAGAATTTTGAGCATTACTTTGCTAGCATGTGAAATGAGTGCAATTGTGTGGTAGTTTGAACATTCTTTGGCATTGCCTTTCTTTGAGATTAGAATGAAAACTGATCTTTTCCAGTCCTCTAGCCACTGCTGAGTTTTCCAGATTTGCTGGCATATTGAGTGCAGCACTTTAACAGCATCATCTTTTAGGATATGAAATAGCTCAGCTAGAATTCCATCACGTACACTAGCTTTAGTCATAGTGATGCTTCCTAAGACCCACTTGACTTTGCACTCCAGGATGTCTGGCTCTAGGAGTATTACTAAGTCATAAAAAAGAATGAAAACTTTGCCATTTGCAACAACATGGATGGACCTAGAGGATACTATGCTAAATGTAACAAGTCAGAAGGAGAAAGATAAATATATGATTTCATTTAGATATAGAATCTAAAAAAACAAATGAACATACATAACAAACAGAAACAGACTCATAGATACAGAAAACAAACAAGTGGTTGTCAGAGGGGAGGACAGTGGAGGAATGAGTAAAATAAGTGAGAAAGATTAAGAAGTACAAACTTCCAGGTACAGATATGAGTCATATGAATGAAATATACATGGGGAATACATCCAATAATATTTCAGTAACTTCGTATGGTGACAGATGATAACTAGATTTATCACAGTGATCACTTTGCAATGTATATAAATATTGAATCACTACATTATGTCCCAGGAATTAACAAAGTGCTACAGGTCAATTACACTTCAATATTTAAAACTCCAAAAATATATTGTTAGAACCATCGAAAACCCCCCATATAGAAGGAATCACCACTTGGAGAAATCAGGTATGCCCAGCAGAATTATTTAGAGACCAAGGCTTAGGAGCAGGTGTCACAAAGGAAAAAAAAAAGAGGAAAAAGAAGGTAAAGAAAGAAGAGGGAAAAGTAAGGGAGCAAAATAGAGAAGGAAAGGAAAGATAGACAGAAGCAACCACTGGGTGCCAATATGGGCCAAAGACTGCTAACCCTTGTCTCAATAAACCTCTCATTCATTTATCAAACATTTTAGGAGGACCACTCAGTCCAAGACATCCTGCATGACCCTAGAGTAGACACAATAAGGAATCACTGTATTCCTGCCTTCAAAGAATATATGAGGTAAAGACATGCAGGAAAGAAACCATACCAAGCAACTATAACAAAAGTGGAAGGTGATGAGTATTATGGTAAGAAAGACACAGTACTGTGGGAACCCAGAGGAGGAAGAGGCATGTCTAGTTTGAGGAGAGGAATTAAAGAAGGAAATATCATTTCACCAGTGTTCTAAAATCATGAGGAAAATGGCAGTATGCAAAGATGAGATTTGGGGCATTTGGGGAAGAAAAAAAAAGACATGAACTACAAAAGCAGGGAAAGAAGTTATGCGGAAAACAGTGGCTGAAATGCAGGGCACAAAAAGGGAAGCATGGGTGACGTGGAAAGGCAGAAGTGGAAAAATCAAGGAGAGGATGGTAAACTTGAGTGCCACTCTATGCTATAGAGAACCCCTCCAGGTTCTTAAACAAGAGAAGGATGTGACCAGAACTGCACTTGAGGAAAATTAATCAGTAACAGAGGAATAGAGAATCTTATTGTAAACACAGCAGCTTGAGAGAGGAGAGGGCATGAGCTCATGGGAAGAGGAGTCTTCCGTCCACCCGGATTTTATTTTGCAATTCAACTGCAAGCGCTGAACAATATGTCCCAATGTTCATACTGCCAGAATTATATCCACCAGTTACTGCTTCCTATGCATTCATTGCCAGGTTTTCTCTCCTATGAGCTGCCCTGGAGAACAATAATAATATCCACAGCTTCCTATGGCCTCCATTCTGTTCCACTGTCTCAACAAAGCATTAATCTTTGCTCCCAGCTGGATAAGGCCTGTTTCTGAGGGATACTCACCATCAAAAGGCAAAAGCTATTGTGCTGGCACATTTGGGTGCTGGGAGGAAGGTGGTCTAATGGTCACTCCTGCAGATAGACCCCCAGGACTCCCTTGCTCAGATGATATCATTTCACCAGTGCTCTAAAATTATGAGGATAGACATGTTCAAACCTGTAGGATAGACATGGAGGGCTTCTCTGACTCAACCCTACCCTGGCCCTCATGAAAGAGTGACATCAAACAACTAAAACAATTAAGCATCTCAGAACGTACAGAGAGAAGATGAAGGAAGCCTGACCATCCTGGGGCCCCACCCAGAACAACTAACTGATCAAACAAACTCACCAAATATCTAAACTTTAATTTTAAATGACTAGGTCCCCCTGTTCACAGCCAGATAATCAAATCCATATATTGGAAACACAGGTTAGTCTTTTTTGAGTTGGTTTTTTCCCCAATTTAAATTTAAAAACAGAGCTTTTTTCCATGGCATTTTTTTTTTAATTTCCTATGCCTGATTAATGACAGACTCAGCTTTACAAAAACCCAAGGAAAGGAAAAAAAATTAGTGTGAAAGTCCAGCCATTTCAGGTCTCCTCTGGCCTTCCAAAGGTTCAGTACACACTGCTACTCCTGGAGATGACACAGCTTCAGACCTGAGCTGGGCCCTGGGGTCAGGTGTAAGATAAACCCACATGTGTGATTTAGCCAATTATCCTTTCTGTTCTAGCCTAAACATTATCTTGAAAAACCAAGCAGAAATCAGCAGTATTCTACAAACTTCCAACCCTTTGGTTTCTGCCAAGTGGGAGTATAGGAAGCAGGGACTTGAAGTTAAAGGACCAGGATTTAGACTTAAATATGCTCTTTACCAGTAGTGGGACTTTAGCCAAGTCATTTTCCTCTCCAACTTCAGCTTCCTCTTTTAAAAAGGAGCTAACCTCTTTAAAAAGAGATTACTCACAGGCTTTAATAAAACAAAGTGACTTAAGGTACAACAATATGGTATGAAGGCTAAGTGCACCCTCTTCCTACCTGATGATGGGAGAGGTCATGTAGGTAAAGGGCTTTGAAATCCTTATGAGGACATTAAAAGCAGCATTAAATGGTGAAAACAGCACAGGATTTGGGATCAAGCAACCTTATTTAGGATCGTGGCCCTGTGGTGTTAAGCAATTCACGAACTCATTCCAAGCCTCAGTCTCCTCAAGTGTAAAAGCAGATAATGATGCCCACTTCAAAGGGTTTCAAAGGGGCTGATTCCAAATCTCTTAGGGAGAGATTCCTTTGTGGGAAAGCTTCCCTGAGAAGCTCACCTGGGTTATACATTACCTGTAAAGCATGGATATTGCTGGTACCGAGCTCAGAGAAGGCAGTGAAACTTCTCTGCATGTGACAAGAAAAAGGAATTCTAAAAGAAAAGGCAAAGAAAAGCACGAGGGAATGACAGGGGAAAGCTAGGAAGATGGCTAGTGGCTTTAACAGGCAGAACTCAACCTCCTGCCCCCTCTTCCTACCCCACTCCATCATGCCTCAAATCTGTAGGAAAATTACTAATAAAAAACCTTGGTACAAGCGAGGGGTGTGAGTATGTCATGAGGCTGCATTTTACATCTGGCCAATCCAGTGCAACTTCAGACCATGAATCTGCATAAACCCAGAGGAGAGGCTTAGGCCTTCCTTGGGCTCCAGAGGCCCCAGGTGACATCACTGTTGTATTATTGTTGTTTCAGTAAGAAAGGGGTATAGCACATCAGCAACATTTCATTCAAATAATTAAATTTCTAAAGAATGGGCTTAAACCAGGCAGAACTTTAATACCTTGCCATTCCACTCTGCACATTTCCTAGGGAACACAGAATGGCTGGAACACCTGACATGAACATGGAACAATCAGGAGCCTCCTTTCCATTTTCAACCTACTATGAACATTTGAATGGGGAGAGAATGGGGAGTATCTCTTCCTGAGTCTTAAATGGTAAAGAGGACAGAGCTTCCAAACAGGAGGGGAAAAAAAAGATTAAATTCATTTCAAGAGGAAACAGAACTAAAACTTCGTTGGCAGGTTAGTTTTCTGTTGCACCTGTTCTACAGACCTCCTTCCTTTTGCCTCCATGGAATTTTGCATATTTTATAGATAGTGACTTGCAAGAGTTTAGCTTTTAATAGGTTGCTTTTGGGCATTTCTCCCAACCTAATTAGGGAACTGCCTAGAAAGTGACACTTTCTCTGGCTGAAGTTCTTTCCAGGATCATAAGCATGCCCAGCACATCCAAGTTCAACACTTACAGTGGACATTGTTTATGTAGCTTGACTAGGAAGGCCCCTGATCTTTCATCTTCACCTGATATCTATAGTCTATTGGACTTCATTTGAAGAACATTATCCATGGTATTACCTGCCAAATTATTCATCCTTTGGGTTATGGTAGTAAACTTGTAAGCAGAGGAGTTTTAGATTTTCCATCCTGTCTCAAAGAAAAATGGACAAGGAACACAAGACACCTACAATCCCTCATCCATCATTGCCCACTGGCAGGTGATCTGCTTCAGTTATTCATACAGCACACAACTCCTGCATTTCTCTCTTCTATTCTGTTACCAGGGAGAGATGTGAATCAATAACAACTCTGATGTCAGTGATAGCCAGATGTTGGGCCCTCCCTCTTCCTGTGTAGGTCTCATGTTCTGGCCTCTCCTGGTTCCTTACTGACATTTATTCATAAACCCTAGCTCTGGCTTCCATTCACTTTTCGCCTCACGTCCCTAATCCTGGCCTCATCTTCAAAGCTTCTTAGTGCTCCGCTCTAACAGACCAAAATTTCCTTATTTTCATCAGGGTCTATCTATACTGGGTCACTAATTAACTTCTGGCTCTCCAAGTTACAGAGCTCATTTGCTTACT
The DNA here is from genome assembly GCF_003369695.1 of Bos indicus x Bos taurus. Lineage (NCBI taxonomy): Eukaryota > Metazoa > Chordata > Mammalia > Artiodactyla > Bovidae > Bos > Bos indicus x Bos taurus. The sequence continues at coordinate 69,513,185 of NC_040086.1, read as the reverse complement.
CACAAGAGACTACCAAAGGAAACCCTTCATTAGCATTCCTGAGCTGCTCATTAGCCACTAGGAGAATCACACCATCCAAACTGTCAAATCCACCAGTCTGCAGGAAGGAAAAATGACTGACTCTACTTGGATTAATGGCCCTTTACCTCCACAACAGCTCACTGCACACCCAGCACTATTGGGAGAGGGCTATCAAATCTGTGCAAGGCAAACCCCTGTTCTCAAAGCAATAGGGGCAAGACCCACATTTATGCAACAATTAAAATACAGTATACAAGAAGAATATAAGACATCAAGACAAAGGCAGTTTTATTCCAAAAAGTAACACTGATTTAACATTTTGAGAATGTATCAATGTAATTTTCCAATTTAATAGAAAAATAATTTTTAAAAATCAGTTTAATAAGGAAAAAAATCATCTGATGAAAATCAACACATGATTTAAAAGAAAAAACTAACTTAGCCAACAAGGATTAGAAGGAACTTTCTTCATCCAATAAAGGATGTTGTTCAGTCATGTCCGACTCTTTGCAGCCCCATGGACTATAGCCAGCCAGGCTCCTCTATCCATGGGATTTCCCAGGCAAGAATACTAAAGTGAGTTGCCATTTCCTACTACAAAAGAATGGCTACCAAAAATCCTACAGCAAACACTGTATTTAACTGTGAACCATTGAAAGCTTTTCCTCTGACACTAGGAACAAAACCAAGATGATTACTCTTATCATTTTATAATTACTGGGTAAACTGGATATTCACCTGGGGAAAAAATTGACCCCCTCTCGCATTACACATAAAAATCAATTCCAGGTGGATTACAGGTGGAAATATAAAAAGCAAAACAATTAAGCTTCTAGACAATAACATAAACCTTAGTGGTAGGCAAAGATTTCTTAAACAAGATACAATAGCACAAAACATAATTTAAAAATTGGTAAGTTGATATACATTAAAATTAAGAACTGCTGTGCTTCAAATCACAACATTGATAGAGGAAAATACATTACATATAACTGAAAAAACAAGCTTATCCAAACTATATAAATAGCTTCTGCAAATCAATTACACAGACAACTCAGTTAAAACTGAAGCAAAAGACTTGAACAGGCATTTTACAAAGGAAGTATCCAAAGGGCCAATAACCATAAAGGTTTCTTAAACTCATTAGGGATCAAAGAAGTGCACATTAAAACCACAATACAATACCACTACACTTCTTTCAGAATGGTTAAAATTTGGACAGTTGACTACATGAAGTGTTGATGAACATGTGGAATACCTGAGCTTCTCAGACATTGCTGGTGGGGGTAAAAATAGGTCTAATCATTTTAAGAAAGTGATAATATCTACTAAAGTTGAATATTTGTAGACTCTATAAGCAATTCCACTTCTCTGTATATGCTTGATAAAAATGCCTACATATGTGCAGCCAAAGAAATGCACAATAACATTCTGAGCAGCAGCATCCAGAATAGTTCAAAAATAGATTCAACCCAAATGCTAATCAACTGAAGAATGGATAAATACAGTACACTTGCACAATGAAATATTAACAACAACAAAAATGAACAAACTACTGCGACACACAATATGGATGAATCTCACAAACATGATACTGGGCAAAAGCAGCCAAACTTGAAAGAGTAGATACTGTATTATTCCATTTATATGAGATTTAAATATAGGCAAAACGAATCTGTAGTATTGCAAGCGAGTCTTCCAGGGCGCTGATGGGTGGTGGTTCATGAGTGTGCTCGCTGTGTGATATTTATCAGCCTAAAGAGGTATCCCAAGGAAGGGGGACCGTGAGGGTGGTCTATCACAGCAAAGATGAGTATTTTATCACTGACATTGTTTAGAATGGCCAATGTACAGTGGTAATAAAAAGCAGACTGATTGCTTTTCTCGTTTTCAAATTTTCTGTGGACGCAAACCCCTCTTTATCACCTAAAGCTGCAATGAACTGCTCCCACCACCCCCTCCACACTACTATTGATCAAGCTGTACACTTAGAATTTATACAACTTGGCCCGCGCGCGCCGCCCCGGGCAGGTGAGGGCGCGCGGCCGCCTCCCCGCCTCCCCGCCTCCCCGCCGGCTCTGCCGAGGCGCCGCGCTCCCCCCAGCGGCCGGGCCGCGGCTGGGTGGGTGGGTGGGGGGCGAGCTCCGGGCAAGATCGGGGGGGCTGATGGGGGCCGGGAGCGGAGGGGAAGTGCTCCCCCGGTGGGCGGCAGCCGGGCAGGAAGATTCCACACATTCCTGGACGCGGAGGAGGCTGCCGTCGGAGGGGCGCCCTGAAGCTCCTGCAACGTTACGGGACGCCCCGCGGCCTTATATGGACCCGCCAGGGCCTGGCGGCGCCACTAGGCTAGAAACTGCCAGGCCCGGGCCCTCCGCAGCACTCCGGAGTCCTCCCCAGTCCCGTCCAGGGCGCTGCGCCTCCCTCTCTGGTCTGCTTCTGCGACCCTGGGCGAGTCGCCTGTCCTCTGTGACTCAGTGGCCCTAAAGGGTAAAGCGGGATTAGAAAGTGTACTTGCTTCATAACGTTGCAGGGGAGGATGGAGTTAATTCGTACAAAGGGCTTGGTGCACGCCTGAGGAGCGGAAAGTGCTCCATCCATGGTGCCTTTTACTAGCTTTCTGTTCAGAGGGTCCTGCGGCCCACTGTCCGCACCAGGCAGAATTTGGGTAGCGGGGAGTCAAAGGTGGGTTGTCTCTGAGACACTGAGCCCCTGATCTCTGGACCTGACGCTTACCGTGGGACCTTGACTTCTCTGAACCTGCTTTTCTCTCTTATCAGATGGTGAGGGTACCTGCCCCAGAGGCTTGCAGGATGGGCGTGGAGTCATCGTTCAGAGGAGCTGAACACTCTGGGAGTGGCAAGCAGGGCAAACTGTGAGGTGCTGATGGTTGCAGGAGTGAGAGTGAAGGGCCTTTTCCCTCCGCCTTGCAACCCCTCCTCCCACTCTGCTGAGTGTACCGCCCTTGACTTCATGGGGGACACTTCACTCAGCCAGTATATACTCAGTCTGTGGACACCAGCATGTATCCGTGCATCCCCCATTAGGACATGTGGCCCATCTAGGATGACTGGCAGCTAAGGAACAGGAAGTATGCCCCTCCGGGCACTGGGTTTTAGCCCGGGTGTTGGGACTGGTCTTGCAGGGGAGAGGAGAGGGCAGGAAAAAATTTAAAAAAAAAAAAAGAAGAAGAATTTATACAACTTCTATAATACATTTCAAGAAAAATTTTATTTAAAATTTTAAAGGCAATGATTAAAAGAACATAAACATAATCTATCATTTCTAAATCAGAAAACATTAATATAAAATATAAATCCAAATTCATGACAGCAGTTGGCTTTAAGAAAGGAAGAAAACGGAACTTCAATTTTATCTGTAGGTGTGCGTGTATAACAACAACAAAAAAAAATTCAGATCAAACGGACACCTACACTAAAATCATTTCTTTGGGATGGATAAGTGTAGGCAGACACCATCAATCATGCAGGACAGGTCCAAAGGAAAGGATTCATCCAAAAACATACAAGAAAATAGCATCAATGAAAAATGCCCATGGTGCCCCATTCTTTCATTCTCCCTCAATCCTGAGGACCAGGGCACATGCAGGGGATGAGCTCAGGGAAAGGAATGTGATAAAGAGAAGGGACTGGTGTCTGCTGCCCCTATCTAGCAGGGTCTAAACTCATGCAGGAGGCAAAAATACCTTAGGGCCTGAAACTGTGGAAGGTGCTTCTGGAAATCCCTTAGGACACCCCAAGGGAAAGGGCAACCTGAGGGGAAGGTGGCAGGTACCACAGCAAAAGTGAAACAGAACATCAGGGTCTCTGCCAACCTCTAATACAAGCATACCTCATTTTATTGCACTTTGCTTTTTTGCACTATAAAAACAGTGGGTTTTTTGTTTTTTTTTTACAAATTTAAGGTTTATGGCAACTCTGTGTCAAGCAGGTCTATTAATGTTCTATTTTCAACAGCATTTGCTCACTTTGTGTCTCTGTCACATTTTGGTAATTCTCACAATATTTCAAACTTTTTCATTATTACTATATTTGTTATGTTGATCTGTGATCAGGGATCTTTGATGTTACTACTGTAATTGTTTTGGGGTACCATAAACCATGCCTATTTAAGGTGATGAACTTAATGATAAATGTGTGTGTTCTGACTGCTTCATTGACTGGCTGCCCACTTCCCTCTTCAGTTCTCCCTATTTCTTGAGATAAAACAATATGAAAGTAGGTCAGTCAATACCCCTATAATGGCCTCTAATAAGTGTTCAGGTGAAAAGAAGAGTCATATTTTTTTTTTTTTTAATCAAAAGTTTAAAATGGTTAAATTTAGTGAGGAAGGAACACCAAAAGCTGAGACAGGTCAAAAGTTAAGCTGAAAGTTAGGCCTCTTACACCAAACAGTTAGCCATATAGCAAATGCAAAGGAAAAGTTCTTCAGTTAAAAAACAATGATAAGAAACAACTTTCTTGATGCTACGGAGAAAAGTTTAGTGGTCTGAGTAGATCAAACCAGCCATAACATTCCCTAATCCAGAGCAAGGCCCTAACTCTCCAATTACATGAAGGCTAAGAGAGGTAAGAAAGCTGCAGAAGAAAAGTTTGAAGCTAGCAGAGGTTGGTTCATGAGGTTTAAGGAAAAAAGCTATTTCCATAACATAAATATACAAGGTAAAGCAGCAAGTGCTGATGTAGAAGCTGCAACAAGTTATCCAGAAGATCTAATTAAGGTCACTAAATGAAGATGGCTACACTAAACAATAGACTTTCAGTGTAGACAAAACAGCCTTATATTGGAGAAGATACCATCTAGGACTTTCACAGCTAGAGAGAAGTCAATGCCAGGCTTCAAAGGAGAGGCAGGGACTTTCCTGTTAGTGACTAAGGCAGCTGGTGACTTTAAGTTGAAGCTAATGATAATTTACCATTCTGAAAATTCTAGGGCCCATAAGAATTATGCTAAATCTGCTTTACCTGTGCTCTATAAGCGGCGCAACAAAGACTGAACGACGGCACATCTGACAACATGGTTTACCAAGTATTTTAAGCCCACTGTTGAGACCTAGTGCTCAGGGAAAAGATTCCTTTCAAAATATTACTGCTCACTGGCAATGCACCTGATGACCCTGATGGAGATGTACAATAAGATTAATGTTGTTTTCATGCCTGCTAACACAAACATCCTTCTGCAGCCCATGGATGAAAGAGTAATTTTGACTTCCAAGTCTTATTTTAAAAATATATTTTATAAAGCTATAGATGCCATACACAGTGATTCCCCTGATGAATATGGTCAAAGTCAACTTTTAAACTTTCTAGAATGTATTTATCATTCTAGATGCCATTAAGAACATCTGTGATTTATGGGAAGAGGTCAAAATACCAACATTAATGAAAGTGTAGAAGTTGATTCCAATCCTCATTGATGACTTTGAGGGGTTCAAGACTTCAGTGGAGGAAGTAACTGCAGATGGGGTAGAAACAGCAAAAGAACTAAAATTAGAAGTGGAGCCTGAAGATAGAGCTGAATTGCTACAATCTCATGACCAAAGTTTCATAGATGAGGAGCTGCTTATTATGGATGAACAAAGAAAGTGGCTTCTTGAGATGAAATCTACTTCTGGTGAGTAAGTTGTGAAGACTGGAAATGTCAATAAGGGATTTAAGAATATTACATAAACTTAGCTGAGAAAGCTGGGCAGGATGTAAGAGGACTGACTCCAATTTTAAAAGAAGTTCTGTGAATAAAATGCTATCAAACAGCATTGCATGCCACAGAATTCATTTGTGAAAGAGTCAACTGATGTGGCAAACTTTAATGTTGTCTTATTTTGAGCAATAAGCCATCCCAACCTTCAGTAGCCATCACCTGGATCAGTCAATTAGCAGCCATTGACAGCAAGGCAAGACCCTTCACCAGCAAAAATATCACTACCTGCTGAAGTCTCAGATGATGGCGAGCAATTTTTAGCAATAAAGTACTTTTTAATTAAGGTATAGTCTTTTTAGACATAATGCTACTTCACACTTAATAGGCTACAATATAGTATAAACATAGCTTTTATACATGCTGAAAAACCAAAAAATTCATATGACTTGCTTTATGGCAATATTCACTTTATTGTAATATTTGCTTTATTGAAATGATCTGAAACCAAACCCACAATATTGCCAAGATGTGCCTATAACATCTCCTTGAGTTTTGAGGACCCAAGGGTAAAGGGCCTAGCAAAAAGAGCACCCCTTCAACAAGCAAAGGGAGACCCACTGAATCATAGTGCCTCAAACCCACAAGGGTAACCCTCATGACACTTTGTGGTTTTCAAAGTGCATCTAAAAACATTTTGTTTCATTTACTGAACAATTCTGTATAGTTGATAGAGACTACGCTTATTCATGAAATTGGGAAAATACAGGAAAGGAAAAAACTACCTATAGATTTCCATGCTTAACATTTTTTAATAGTATACCACATTCTAAGAGTTAATTGTGTTGAGTTTTTCATTAACCTTTAATCATAGTAAATACACAAATATACATATCAGGGATTATTACACCCATTTTAAGGATAAGTAATCTGAGGCTCAAAGCAGTTAAATAATTTGTCCAAAGAGACAGGGCTACTGAGTGAAAAGTCTGGGTCTAGAACTAAAAAATTCAGATACTCTGTTCTAGTTTTTGATGAATTTGAGAAATAAGTAGAATCTCTCACTTGTCAATCTACCACCTCAGGCAAGTCATTTCCTCTTTTATCTGCCTTTGCTGGCAAGAAAAAAAGAGAAAACACAAAGTCTCTATAAAAAAAAAGTTCTGAAGCTGCCACAAGAGAGTTGGGATCCCCTGCAGTTATGGATGGGGGATTAGGGAGGCTGCAGTTGGCTCCCACGATGTGTTTCTTCCTTTGGACAGTACATGAGTCGGGGACCTGGCAGAAAACAGGCAGCTCCTTCTAAAGTGGGTAAGAAAAGCAAGTTTAATAAAGGCACAGTTTACACAAAAGTGTGAAAAGAGCTAAGAGAGCACACCAAAGAAAAATGACAATCCTGAGTCAAGAAATAATGGGATTGGAAGCTGCAAAGATTTGGGACTATAGGAAAGGAACTGTTTCTCCAGTCCACTGTAGCAGGGAGGGAGCTGAGAAACAAGCACCCTGAACCCCCCACCCTCTCCCTTCTCATGCTCTGAATACCTGCCAGTGTTTCTAAGATACTGAAATCAACCAGAGGCAAGAGGGCAAAGGGAGTTGATGAAGCTACCTAGGGTTAGCCTACTAGGACAGGGGCAGTAGGGAGAAATGAGGAGAGTGCATCTGGAGGGCAAGCAGAAAATATCCAAGATGGGCTTTCCTACCATAGGAGGCCAAATGTGGCTGTTCCCAAATTAATGACTTACAGGAAAGATCAGAATTCAGAACCATTCAATGAGTCTATAGCAGGGACAGGCAAACTATAGCCTACAGACTAAATCCAGTCTTGTTTTTTTTTTGCAAATAAAATTTTATAGGAACATAGCCACACTCATTTGTTTATATATTATCTGTGGGGCTGCTTTCAGGCTACACAACCAAGTTAAGTCTCTAGGACAGACACTGTACTGCCTGCAGAGTTTAAAATATTTACTATCTGGTCCTTTGCAGAAAAAGTCTGATTTTCTTTTTCTTTTCAAGAATCACATTCATTTAACAAGAATCACATTCATTTAACATTCATTCTACAAGTATTTATGGAATGCTTATTGTTTTGGTTTGGGGGATATAGCAGTAAACAAAACAAACAAAAAACTCTATCCTTATGGAGCTAGAGGGAGGAGATATATACTAAACAAACAAAGTAAATGATGTAGAATCTAAAAATTGATGAATGCTATGCAAAAAATAAAGGTGAACAAAGGGCAGGATGTACTGGGGAGCTGGGGAGAGGTCACAGGATAATTCATATCATGCTTTATCTAAATCAATCCACTGAATCACAACATTTATGCAATGAGGTAATCTTCTCCCTACTTCCTAATTCAATGAAGCTATGAGCCACGCTACACAAGGCTACCCAAGATAGTGAACAGTTCTGACAAAACGTGGTCCACTAGAGGAGGGAATGGCAAACCACTCCAATATTCTTGCTGCAAGAACCATGAATAGTGCAAAAAGGAAAAAAGTTATGACACCGGAAGATGACACCGCCCCCCCAAGTCAGAAGGTGTCCGATATGATACTGTGGAAGAGCAGAGGGCAATTACTAATAGCTTCAGAAATAATGAAGTAGCTGGGCCAAAGCGGAAATAATGCTCAGTTGTGGGTGTGTCTGGTGATGAAAGTCAGGTCCGATGTGTAAAGAACAATATTGCATAGGAACCTGGAATGCTAGGTCCATCAATCAAATGGAAGGTAGTCAAGCAGGAAACAGCAAGAGTGAACATTGGTATCTTAGGAATCAGTGAATTAAAATGGACAGGAATGGGCGAATTTAATTCAGATGGCCATTATATCAACTACTATGGACAGGAATCCCTTAGAAGAAATGGAGTACCCCCATAGCCAACAAGAGAGTCCAAAATGCAGTACTTAAGTACAATCTCAAAAACAATGGAATGATTTTGGTTCATTACCAAGGCAAACCATGTAACATCACAGTAATCCAAGTCTATGCCCCAACCACTAATGCCAAAGAAGCTGAAGTTCACCAGTTCTATGAAGACCTACAAAATCTTCTAGAACTACCACCACAAAAAGATGTCCTTTTCATCACAGGATATTGGAATGCAAAGTAGAAAGTCAAGAGATACCTGGAGTAACAGGCAAGTTTGGCCTTGGAGTACAAAATGAAGTAGGGCAAAGGCTAACAGAGTCTTGCTAAGAGAATGCACTGGTCATAGCAAACACCCTCTTCCAACAACACAAGAGACGACTCTACACATCAGTTCAGTTCAGTCACTCAGTCATGTCCGACTCTTTGCAACCCCATAAACCACAGCACACCAGGCCTCCCTGTCCATCACCAACTCCTGGAGTCCACCCAAGCCCATGTCCACTGAGTCAGTGATGCCATCCAGCCATCTCATCCTCTGTCATCCCCTTCTCCTCTTGCCCTCAATCTTTTCCAGCATCAGGGTCTTTTCAAATGAGTCAGCTCTTTGCATTAGGTAGCCAAAGTATTGGAGTTTCAGCTTCAACATCAGTCCTTCCAATGAATACCCAGGACTGATCTCCTTTAGGATGGACTGGTTGGATCTCCTCACAGTCCAAGGGACTCTCAAGAGTCTTCTCCAACACCACAGTTCAAAAGCATCAATTCTTCGGTGCTCAGCTTTCTTTATAGTCCAACTCTCACATCCATACATGACCACTGGAGAAACCATAGCCTTGACTAGATGGACCTCTGTTGGCAAAGTAATGTCTCTGCTTTTGAATATGCTGTCTAGGTTGGTCATAACTTTCCTTCCAAGGAGTAAGCGTCTTTTAATTTCATGGCTGCAATCACCATCTGCAGTGATTTTGGAGCCCAGAAAAATAAAGTCAGCCACTGTTTCCCGATCTATTTCCCATGAAGTGATGGGACCAGATGCCATGATCTTCGTTTTCTGAATGTTGAGCTTTAAGCCAACTTTTTCCTCTTTCACTTTCATCAAGAGGCTCTTTAGTTCTTCACTTTCTGCCATAAGGGCAGATGGTCAATACTGAAATCAGATTGATTATATTCTTTGCAGCAGATGATGAAGAAGCTCTATGCAGTCAGCAAAAACAAGACTAGAACTGACAGTGGCTCAGATCATGAGCATCTTAATTCAAAATTCAGGCTTAAAATGAAGAAAGTAAGGAAAACCACAAGGTCATTCAGGTGTGACGTAAATCAAATTTCTTATGATTATAAAGTAGAGGTGATGAACAGACTCAAGGGATTAGACATGGTAGACAGAGTGCCTGAAGAACTATGGACAGAGGTTTGTAACACTGTACAGGAGTCAGTGACCAAAATTATCCCCAAGAAAAATGCAAGAAGGTAAAGTGGTGGTCTGAGGAGTCTTTACAAATAGCTGAGCAAAGAAGAGAAGCAAAAGGCAAGGGATAAAAGGAAAGATATACTCAAGTGAATGCAGAGTTTCAGAGAACACAATGGACTGAACTGAACACATTTAAGAAGGCCTTCTTAAATGAACAGTGAAGGATGAGATGGGGAGGGAGGAGGGAAGGGGGTTCAGGATGGGGAACACATGTACACCCATGGCTGATTCATGTCAATGTATGGCAAAAACCACTACAATAGTGTAAAGTAATTAGCCTCCATTAAATAAATAAATTTTAAAAAAAAGAAATAGAGGAAAACAATAAAATGGAAAAAACTAGAGATCTCTTCAAGAAAATTTGAGATATCAAAGGAACATATCACCCAAGGATGGACACAATAAAGGACAGAAACAGTAAAGATCTAAAAGAAGCAGAAAAGATTAGGAAGAGATAGCAAGACTACACAGAAGAGCTATACAAGAAAGGTCTTAACAACCCGAATAACCACGATGGTGTTGTCACACACCTAGAGCCAGGTATCCCAGAGTGCAAAGTCAAGGGGGCCTTAGGAAGCATAACTATGAACAAAGCTAGAGGAGGTGATGGAATTCCAGCTGAGCTACTTCAAATCCTAAAAGATGATGCTGAGAAAGTGCTGCACTCAATATGCCAGCAAATTTGGAAAACTCAGCAGTGGCCACAGGACTGGAAAAAATCAGTTTTCATTCCAATCTTGAAGAAGAGCAATGCCAAAGAATGTCCAAACTGCCATACAATTGTGCTCATTTCATATGTTAGTAAGGTAATGCTCAATATCCTTCAAGCTAGGCCTCAGAAGTATGTGAACTGAGAATTTCCAGATGTATAAGCTGGATTTAGAAAAGACAGCAGAATCAGAGATCAAATTGCCAACATTCACTGAATAATAGAGAAAGCAAGGGAACTCCAGAAAAACATCTACTTCTGTTTCATTGACTATGCTAAAGCCTTTGATTGTGTGGATCACAACAAACTGGAAAATTCTTAAAGAAATGGAATACCAGACCACCTTACTTGTGTCCTGAGAAACCAGTATGTGGGTCAAGAAGCAACAGTTAGAACTGTACATGGAACAACTGATAGTTCAAATTGGGAAAGGAGTATGACAAGACTATATATTGTCACCCTGCTTGTTTAAATTTTATGAAGAGTACATCATGCAAAATGCCAGGCAAGATGAATCACAACCTGAAATCAAGATTGTCAGGAAAAATATCAACAACCTCAGATATGCAGATGATACCACTCTAATGGCAGAAAGTAAAGAGAAACTACAGAGCCCCTTGATGAGGGTGAAAGAAGAGAGTGAAAAAATCTGGCTTAAAACTTCAAAAAGCTAAAATCTAAAATCATGGCATCTGGTCCCATCACTCTGTAGCAAATAGAAGGGGGAAAGTGGAAGCAATGACAGATTTTATTTTCTTAGACTTCAAAATCACTGTGGACAGTGACTGTAGCCATGAAATTAAAAGACACTTGCTCCTTGGAAGGAAAGCTGTGACAAACCTAGACAGCATATTAAACAGAGACATCACTTTGCCAACAAAGATCCATATAGTCAAAGCCATGATTTTTCCAATAGTTATGTATGGATGTGAGAATTGGACCATAAAAAAAGGCTGAGCGCCAAAGAATTGATGCTTTCGAATTGTGGTGCTCAATAAGACTTGTGAGAGTCCCTTGGACTGTAAGGAGATCAAACCAGTCAATCCTAAAGGAAATCAACCTTGAATATTCATTGCAAGGACTGATGTTGAAACTGAAGTTCCAGTACATTGGCCACCTTATGCAAAGAGATCCCTCACTAGAAAAGACCCTGATTCTGGGAAAGACTAAAGGTAAAAGGAGTAGGGGCAAGCAGAGGATGAGATGGCTAGAGAGCATCACCGACTCTGTGGACATGAATTTGAGCAAACTCCAGGATATAGTGAAGGACAGAGGCCTGGTCTGCTATAGTCCATGGAGTCACAAAGAGTCAGATAGGACTTAGTGACTAAACAACAACAACACTTCCAAGATGAAAAGAAAAATGAGACTCACAAGCTGACCCAAGAGGACATGGCTAATCAATGCTTTTGTTGGGATTTGAACCCACATCTGGCTGCTCCAAAGCTCTTGTTTGTATAACAACTCCTGAAAATGAGCACACCGGCTCAGAAAAATAAAAAATAAAGTGACTTCCAATAAGTTTTCTCTTTTAATGCCAAGAGAGCCAAAGCTATTTATCTTTAACCTCCTCAGGGGAACTAGCCCAAGCTCACTCTGAGTTACCAGACAAGCAAGACTTAGAATCCATATCTTCTGAAGCCAAACACAGATATTTAATCTACAGCAATCCAACAGAATTCTTAGCAAAAAATGTTTTGAGGAGTTGATGGGAATTGAGAAAAGTTAAAAATGAGTGTGGAACAAACTCAAAGAAAGCAAAAGAGCAGTTTTAACACCATAAACTGGGTTGCATGTGTGCTAAGTCACTTCAGTTGTGTCACATTCTAGGCAAGAATACTGAAGTGGGTTGCCATGTTCTCCTCCAGGGGATCATCCAGACTTGGGACTGAACTGGTGTCTCTTATGTCTCCTGCATTGGCAGGCAGGTTCTTTACCACTAGCACCACCTGGGAAGCCCCAAACTGGGTTACACAGAGATGCAATTAAGCAAGCAAACATAGAATGACAATGCTACTAAACACATACTTACCCAAAGACAGAATGAGGAGTCAAACAACATCATAGCTACTAGCTTGCCAAGGTTAGACATTCCCAAACATCTATCATCAATTGCTTTCCCATTTTCCAAAGGCAAGATGATAATCAGTTTGATATATAGGATGTATGTCTGGGTTGTAGAGAAGAGGAATAAATATTTTGGATATTGTTGTTGTTCAGTCGCCAAGTCATGTCTGACTCTTCTCTAACCCATGAACTGCAACATGTCAGGCTTCTCTGTCCCTCACCATCTCTTGAGTTTGCCCAAGCTTATGTCCATTGAGTCGGTGATGCCATCCAACCACCTCATCCTCTGCTGCCCTCTTCTCTTTCTGCCTTCAATCTTTCCCAGCATCAGGGTCTTTTCCAGTGAGTCCAGTGTTTGAATTAAGTAGCCAAAGGACTGGAGCTTAAGCTTTATCATCTGTCCACCCAATGAGTATTCAGGGTTGATTTCCTTTAGGATTGACTGGTTTGATCTCCTTGCTGTTCAAGGGATTCTCAAGAGTCTTCGCCAGCACCACAGTTTGAAAGCATTAATTCTTCAGCACTCTACCTTCTTTATGGTCCAGCTCTCACATCTGTACATGACTACTGGAAAGACCATAACCTTGACTACATGGACCTTTGTCAGCAAAATTATGTCTTTGTTTTTTAACACATTGTCTAGGTTTGTCATAGCTTTCCTGCAAGAAGCAACTGTCTTCTAATCTCATGGCTGTAGTCACCATGTGCAGTGATTTTAGAGTTCAAGAGGAAATCCTGTCACTGCTTCCACCTTTTCCCCTTCTATTTGCCATGAAGAAATGGGATCGGATGACATGATCTTAGTTTTCTTATTGAGTTTTAAGCCAGCTTTTTTCACTCTCCTCCTTCACCCACATTGAGAGGTTCTTTAGTTACTCTTCAATATAAAACCACAAAAAGAAATTTTTATCTCTCAAACATCCATTCTAAGACGACACAGTTCCTGTTCTTAGATGGAATGGCCTAGGGAGCACTAAGTAGGAAGCCCTGGGTTTTAAAGAGCCTGTCATTGATTTTCCCTCCAGTTAATGAAGTCCCTAGGCTGGCAGAGCTACTAAATTTCAGTGCCAAGTATTAGTACCTTTTCCTGATTGTGGTGATTCAACAGCCCCCAGTGAGGGTGAATCACAGGAAGATCTAGAGGGCTGAATGTGACCCTGGAGTCCACACAGTCGTCATGTTCATGGACATCACCTGGCATTAACACCAGCCAAGCAGCTGGGCCTATGGAACATATATCACCAGAGTTAATCCACCTGGTCACCATCATTCCAGCCATGGATGTTTGGTCCTTGCCCTCAAAGCCAGGGCACACTGAGGCTGGGGCTGCTCTTACAACAGATAAAGAAAGGGAAGTTTCCAAGAACCATGTGGGATCATAAAATATATGCCCCTAAAGGCCCTCCAGATAGTCTAATCAAAGGAAAGACAAAAGCATCATTAAAAAAAAAAAAAAAAACTGAATTAAAGATTTAAGTGATAAAGGAAATAACATAAATGATCTCTGAATAACAGAGTTCATAGAGAATAGAAGGGAAGAAAATGGAATCTTTATAATATGCAGTGTCTTGCCAGGACAGAGGCAGTTTCTTAAAAGAGCTGCACAAAACCAGGCAACAGCCACCCTCATTTGGCACTTATACTAGCAATCTCCATAAAGGACTTCTTCAAGATTGCCCCATCCACAGGGTGAAAGTGGATACCTGATCCCAGATGCCTCAATTTCTGCCCCCAAATGACCAGCAATACCAAATAAGGACAATCAGAAACTGAGCCAGTCAACCATGAGGAGTTAAGCTGGGCAGTGTTTAGGTTCAGAGGCTCCACTCTGTAGAAGCCAGGATGGACTCTGAGCAAACAGATGTAGAAACAGATGCTCAGAAGGGCAGAGAAAGAATAGGCTGACAACATTAGGTTCCTCTGACTCCACTGAGATGCCAAGTTCTATTATTAGGAGCGCCCCCTACAATTTTAGTTTGTTTGAATGAGTGTCTCTTTTTTGAAATGGACCAATTCTGGACTAAAGGGTTTTGTCCAGTTAAATTAGCCAGATTAGGCCCAAGATGGAGTCCCTCATGCTAAGCCCCAAGTCAGCAGCACATCAAAACTTAACCAAGTTTCTACCCTTGGCTCTCTCAGAAAAGGCAGGCCTAGTCAACCAATCAGTGCTTGTCTGATCAGCACAAGTTACTTGACCAGGCTCCAAGACGCCCTTTGCTCCATAAAAGGAAAGTGATCCAGCTTTAACCACTCAGCGAATGCCCAATGTAACTTCATTGTTCCCGCTCACTTTGGTGAGAATCTCTCACCTTGTATATAGCTTTTCAGAGTTCCTTTCTATCTGCTAGATTGGATGCTACCCAATTCATGAATTGCTGAAGAAAAGCCTACTAAATCAGTACACTGCTGTGGAAATCTTTAACAGTCCTCTGCTGTCCTTTGCAGAGCTTTGAAGATAAAGGGGAAGAAAAATGGCTTCCTTTTAGGGAAAAAGAAGGGAAGTATAGCAGAAGAAATGCTACCCTAGAGTCAGGGGGTCAGAGTTCATAAACAGGTTCTGAACTATTCCACAGTGTGATGTTGGGCAAGTCACAACCCTTCTCATGGTATCAGTTTCTTCATCAATAAAAGGAACAATGGTTCCCAGACTGATATCCATGAACTCATCCTAGAGGTCCTTGCAGGTAATAATAGGGTTTCATTATAAATCACCAAAATCCTAGTAAAAAGCAAACATTTTTCCACCAAAGGACTGCAGAGGCCACCCTCTCCTTCCTATGCATAGCTCTGTGTGGCTTTCTATATATACCAGCTCTGTGCACTCGACTATCCCCCTCATCAGATTTGTGAGCTCTTTGAAGGGAGGGGCTGTGTCTAATGCATACCATATGAGGATGGAATACACTCTGCTAGGTAAGTTCCCAGGAGAGAGAGAGGTGAACGTTAAAAAGGTATCACACACATGAAAAGATGTGCAAATCAGAAGTATAATGAGGTACCACCTCACACAGGTCAGAACAGCCATCATTAAAAACTCTACAAATAACAGATGCTGGAGAGGATGTGGAATAAACATCCTGTTGGTGGGACGGTAAATTGGTGCAGCCACTATGAAAAACAGCATGGAGGTTCCTCAGAAAACTCAGAGTTGCTACAGAATCCAGCAATCCTATTCCTGGGCATATACCAGACAAAACTATCATTCAAAAAGATCCATGCACCCCTATGTTCACAGAAGCACTATTCACACCAGTCAAGACATGAAACTACCTCAATGTCCACCAACAGATGAATGGATAAAGAAGATGTGGTGCATACACACATGTAATATTATTCAGCTATTAAAACAAAGCAACGCCATTTGCAGCAATGTGGATGGAACTAGAGATTACCACACAAAGTGACGTAAGTCGAGGAATTTCCTGGCAATCTAGTGGTTAAGACTCCTACTGTTAGGGCCCAGTTTCAACCCCTGGTTGGAGAAGTAAGATCTGACATGCTGCATGGTACAGCCAATTTTTTTTTTAGTTTTTTAAAAAATAAGTGAACCAAGTCAGAAAGAGAATGATAAACATCACATATCACTTATATGTGCAAGCTAAAATATGACATAAATGAACTTGCCTACTACGAAACAGAAACAGACTCACAGACACAGAGAACAGACTTGTGGCTGCCGAGGGGGAGGGATGGGGAGGAGTGGATGGAGAATACGGGATTAGCAGATGCAAACTATTATACACAGAATGGATAAACAACAAGGTCCTACTGTATAGCACAGGGAACTATATTCAATATCCTGAATATCAATATATTCAACCATAATGGAAAAGAGTATGAAAAAGAATGTGTATATATATATATATGTGTGTGTGTGTATATACACACACACACATAGGTATAACTGAATCATTTGCTGTATAGCAACACACTATAGTTAACTATTCTTCAGTAAAATAAATTGAAACCAAAACTACTGCATCTTAAGTTTGAAGTGACTGCCAGAGGTAACCACAAAGGCCCTCTAAGACAACACATCAGGTAAACCACTTCAATTCCACAGGTTTCATTCAGTTCATTTATTGTTCATGGTCACTTTCTAGCTCTGTGCTTTGCTTTTCTACTGCCATGGAACAAATTTCCACAAACTTAGCAGTTTAAAACAAGACCCACAGTTCTGAAGGTCAGAAGTCCAGGCCAGTATGACTGGATTCTCTGCTCAGGATATCACAGGCTGAAATCAATGTATCAGCCTGAGAAAGCTCTTGCTTTTAAAATCAGGGCTCATGTGATTAGGTGAGACCCACCAGATAATCTTTTATCTTAAGGTAAACTGACTGCTGCTGCTGCTGCTAAGTCGCTTCAGTTGTGTCCGACTCTGTGCGATCCCGTAGATGACAGCCCACAAGGCTCCCCTGTCCCTGGGATTCTCCAGGCAAGAACACTGGAGTGGGTTGCCATTTCCTTCTCCAATGCATGAAAGTGAAAAGTGAAAGTGAAGTCGCTCAGTCGTGCCCGACTCTTAGTGACCCCATGGACTGCAGCCTACCAGGCTCCTCCATCCATGGGATTTTCCAGGCAAGAGTACTGGAGTGGGGTGCCATTGCCTTCTCCGAAGGTAAACTGACTAGTTTTGTTAATTACACACGCAAAATCCCTTCTGCCATGTAAGATATGTCATCACAGGAGTAGCATGAGGAGTGAAGGTTATGAGAACCATCTTAGAATTCTGGCTGTCACACTCTACTACAGTTGTTATTATTCCAATACTTTTTTCTCCTTTCACCATTTCTCATCTATTACATGTGAGTAAGGATACCAGTCTCTGTCACTTCATTTGCCCTTAACATCATTATGGAATAATGTCAGCAGGTTTTAAGCATCAGTGGAGTTAGTTGTTAAATAAGTGTAAAGTATCATTACTTGAAGGTGAAGGAGAGAAGAAATAAGTATCTGCAAATTTTATGAAAAAATAGATTTCTACCCTACTGAGCTCCTGAATAACAACTATGAAAAATACTTTCACTCTTAAGATTTGGGAATTACATCTGTCAAAGTGCTTTCTGCAAAACATGAATCCTGCCAGGATCCCCTTAATAAAGAAGCTCCAGTCAAATCAGTTTTTAAAATGCTACATAGAATATTTTCAACCTCTGCCAATCCTACTGCCTCCACCCCCTAGTAACTTAGAAATATACAATAGTATATTAATGCAGGGCTTCCCTGGTGGCTCAGAGGTTAAAGCGTCTCCTTGGAATGAGGTAGACCTGGGCTTGATCCCTAGGTAAGCATGTGAGAAACTTCAGTTAATGTATATGGCCATAAATCCCTCTTATCTCTTATTTTTTAACCTGTTCATACTAAATCAACTATAACATAAACCCTGTGAGAGTACAGATTTTGTTTGGTTCCCTACTGTAACCCCAGTGCCTATAATAGAGCTGGATTTAATAAATGGTTATGAGAAAATGAATGAACCAGTGTCTCAGTGAACACAGTTTAGGAACCAGAATCATTTTAGGATCTAGAATCATATATATGAGCCAGTAAGTCCAGATGACAAAGGCTAATCTGGTTCAAAGATAGGAGAGAACAGGGTCTTGAACTCCACTGATTTTGTTTCCACTGAGACTGACTTCCAAACCAGCAAATCATGCAATGCAGTTATTCACAAGACTAAGGGCACAAATAAGTTAGTGCAGCTCTCCAGGGACACCCAAAGTCTGATGACCTGTGCAGCCCTTACAGAATCAGGCTAGTGCAAGGCTTCTCAAACTTTAATGTGCATGGGAATTACCTAGGACTTTTTTAAAATGCAGATTCTGACTCATTAGGTCTGGTGTCAGGGGGAGGGGAGGGCTGAGATTTTTGCATGCCTAACAAAACTCAGGTGTAAGGATGCCCTTAGTCCACAGATATTACTTTAAGAAGCAAGTGTTAGAGGATCTCTGACATCGGGGGCTGCCAGCACTCACAGGTTCATTCTAAAACTATAGAAGGAAATTACTGCTGCACCACAGTGGTATGTTTTCTCTTCTGTTTCTTACAGAGTCACTGGTCCCACAACAGTCACTGACCATGACCCACGAGTCATTGACCTTATGCTTATTAGCAAAATTACATTTACCCATGTAGTAGAATAAATATTCTTCTATAACATGGTTTTTAATGGCTGCATGCTATTCCATTATATAAAATTACATTCACTTCAGTTCAGTTCAGTCGCTCAGTTGTGTCTGACTCCTTGCAACTCCATGAATCGCAGCACGCCAGGCCTCCCTGTCCATCATCAACTCCCGGAGTTCACTCAGACTCATGTCCATCGAGTTGGTGATGCCATCCAGCCATCTCATCCTCTGCTGTCCCCTTCTCCTCCTGCCCCCAATCCCTCCCAGCATCAGGGTCTTTTCTAATTGCATGAGGTGGCCAAAGTATTGGAGTTTCAGCTTCAGCATCAGTCCTTCCAATGAACACCCAGAACTGTTCTCCTTTAGAATGGACTGGTTGGATCTCCTTGCAGTCCAAGGGACTCTCAAGAGTCTTCTCCAACACCACACTTCAAAAGCATCAATTCTTCAGCACTTAGCTTTCTTTATAGTCCAACTCTCACATCCATACATGACTACTGGAAAAACAGTAGCCTTAACTAGACAGACCTTTGTTGGCAAAGTAATGTCTCTGCTTTTGAATATGCTTTCTAGGTTGGTCATAACTTTCCTTCCAAGGAGTAAGCGTCTTTTAATTTCATGGCTGAAATCACCATCTGCAGTGATTTTGGAGCCCAAAAAAATAAAGCCAGCCACTGTTTCCACTGTTTCCCCATTTGCCATGAAGTGATGGGACCAGATGCCATGATCTTCGTTTTCTGAATGTTGAGCTTTAAGCCAACTTTTTTACTCTCCTCTTTCACTTTCATCAAGAGACTTTTGAGTTCCTCTTCACTTTCTGCCATAAGGGTGGTGTCATCTGCATATCTGAGGTTATTGATATTTCTCCCAGCGATCTTGATTCCAGCTTGTGCTTCTTCCATTAGTTTATTTAATAAAATCCCTATATGACATTTAGAGTGGTTAACACTAGAAAATATTAGATTTGTTTTTCACTATTACATACAAAATGAAATGAAAAACATAACTTAAACTTTGTTCATGTACTTAATTTTTCCTTAGGATAAAATCATGGAAGTAGAAATATTTCATTTAATGTTATGCTTTTGACTTCTATATTGTCCTCTTCATTTCTAGCTCCAAATGTCACAGCTGTTATAAAGGGATGTGTCTGTGTATAAAAAGATAGAAAGTAAGATAGTGAGAGAAAGAAAAGAAGAAAGACACAGAAATTAAGAAATATATTATTTCTCATAATCATTAATCCAACTCCTATTCTGTTCCAACTTTTATTTGCCCAGCATAGGAAAAGTTTGCTATTTCTTCTCAATGTGGAGCCCTAGACCTCTAGGAGATTCCCTAAAAATAATCATCAACCACAGAGTAAGCAAAATATTGTCATTCAATAAGGAACATTTACATTCTCCAGAAGCATAAAATGTTGCCATTTGTGGAAACAGATGGAAAAATCATTTTCTTCACCAACACATTAAACAAAGGCAAAGTGGGGAGTGGCAGGGGGCGTGGAGAATGGGGTACTATAGCATCTTCAAAAATGCAAATAAACAAGCTCAGATAAAAATTTTTGTGACCTAAACTAGGGTTTTTTTTAATGTTTTTCAAAATAAATCTGATCTGGATTTAGGTTTTTATCCCATTTTACCTCCAACACTTCCAGGAAAGGTGTGCTCAACTACATCTAAGAGTTCACATGCAGAACTACTGAAAGTCCTCTAAACTAGCCACAAAAATTCATGCCACCACATACTGCCACCATGAAGGAAGAAAAACAATCACAGCTAAAACAAAACACTTTTTAAGAGTCCTAGAATAAAAGCCAACTACTTGTGTAAATGTTTTCTTCAGAAAACCAGTATTTTTCTATATTTTATTGAAGTATAAATTACTTATAATTCATTTATTTCTTTCTTTTCACTTGTTTTCTTAATTTTATTTTTTGGCTGTGAATTAGTGTAAGGCATACAGAATCTTAGTTCCCTGACCAGGCTTGGCCTCCGAAGTGGGAGTGCAGGGTCTTAACCACTGCACAGCCAGGGAAGTCCTGTAATTCATCCATTTAGAGGGTGTAGTTTAAAATGTTCCCTTATACCTATCTGCAGCCAATGCCTGGCACTGGGGCACAAGGCAGTCACTTATCTACTTTTTCCAATGATCGTTTTGCCTTTGCCAGAGTGGAATTACTTGATACAGACTCTTCTGTATCTGACATCTTCAATTTAGCATGATGGCTTTAAGATTCATCCATGTTGTGTTTATCAGTAGTTCTTATTGCTGAGTTGTACGCTATTGTATGGATATTCCATATTTTGGATATTCCATATTTTGTTTTCCCACTCACCAGTTGGTTGACATCAGGTTGTTTCTAATTTTAGACTATTATGAATAATGCCTCCATATATGATCATGTGTTTTGTTTTTTTTCTTGGATAGACAGCAAGCAGAATTTCTGGGTCATATGGAAAGTGTATATTTAGCTTGAGTTAAAAAAAAAAAAAAACTGCCTAACTTGTTTTGAAGAAGGCTGTATCATTTTTCATTTCCACTAGCAATATGAGAATTCCAGTTGTTCCATGTTATTTTCAATACCTCACTATTGTCGATCTTTTCAGCCACTCTTGGGAATATGAAAAATATCTCATGGAGGTTTTATTTGCAGTTCCCAAAGAATTAATGATGTCGAGCATCTTTTCGTGTGCTTGCTAACCATTTCTGTACTTTCTTTTGTAAAATATGTTTTAATCTTTTATTTAAATTGTCTTCTATTATTGAGTTATATAAAAGTTCCTTGCACTTTTGCACATGCCTTATCAAATACATATTTTGCAAATATTTTCCCCCATGCATGGCTTTTCATTCCCTTTTGTATTAGTTTCTATAAGAACAAAAGTTCTACATTTTGATGAAATCTAATTTATAATTTCTTTCTTTTATGATTTAAGCTTTTTTGTCCTTATATTAAAGAAATCTTTGCCTAACCCAAGTTTTAAAAATTTTTCCTTTTTTGTTGTTTTGCTTTTTATTTTTATTGAAGTATGATTGAGGTACAATTCTGTGTTAATTACTGCTGTACAGCAAAGTGATTCAGTTATACATACATACATTCATTTTCAGACTCTTTTCCATTATGGTTTATCACAGGATATTGAATATACTTCCTGTGCTACACAGTGGTATTCTGTTGTTTATCCATCCTGTATATAAGATTGCATCTGCTAATCCCAAGCTCCCCCTCCTACCTTCCCATCCGCCTCCCCCTTGGCAGCCACCAGTCTGTTCTTCATGTCTCTGATTTTGTTTCTGTTTCACAGATAGTTTCATTTGTGTCATATGTTGTATTACACATAACAATGATATCACATGGTATTTTGTCTTTATCTTTCTGACTCAACTAACTTAGTATGATAATCTCTAGCTGCATCCATGTCACTTAAAAGATTTTATGTTTGCTTATAAATTTGTTATGATTTTTACACTTCTTAATTCATTTTTAATTAATATCTGTGTATGGCATGAAGGGTCAAAGTTCATTTTTCCATATAAACAACCATTTGTCCCAGCACTACCCACTGATAAAATTATTCTTTCACCACTGAATTATCTTGACACCTTTACTGAAAATCAACTGATCACATAAGAGTGGTATGTCCCAGGACTCTTATTTCTGTGCCAATGATATGCAAGTCTATCTTTATGCCAGTACCATACTGGCTTGATCACTGTAACTTGAGAGTAACTTCTGAAATCAGAAATGTAAGTCCTTCAACTTATTTTTAACTATTTTGATTGTTCTGGGTCCTCTGTATTTCCACATAAATTTTAGAATCAGCTTGTCAACTTCATTAAAAAAAAAAAAAAAAAAGCTTACAGGAATACTGAATTAGAATACATCAAAATAATAGATCTATTTTGGGAGAGTAGTCATCTTCACAATATTGGGTATTCCAATCAATAAACTTGACATAGCTCTCTACATATTTAGCTGTTCTTTAGTTTCTCTCAACAATGTTTTTATATTTTTTCAGTGTAGAGGTCTTGCAAAGCTTTTGTTAAACTTATTTCTGGGTATTTTGTGTAATGTGTGCAAAATTTCTAAAATTTTATTTCTGCCTTGTTATTCGCTAGTATAAAAAAATAGTTAATATTGGCTTATTGATTTTATATCATGCAATCTTACTAAATTCACTTACTTCCAGTTTCTTTTTTTGTAATTCCTTAGAACATTCTATATACATGCTGACTTTATTATCAAATAACGTTTTATTTCTTCCTCTCAAATCTCTATGCCTTTTTTTTCCTGCCATATTGCACTAAGACCTCCATTACAATGCTGAATTGAAGTCATGACAGCAGATTCTTCCTTTATTCTTGATCTTTGGTGGAACACACTCACCATTAAGTGCAAGGTTAGCTGCAGGTTTTTCTTAGATGTCCTTTCTTAAATTAAGGATATTCCCTTCTAGCCCTAGCTTGCTGAGTTCTTAACCATAAATGTTTGATGAATTTTCTCAAAGGTATTTTCTCCATTTATTTAGATGACTAAATGGTTTTTACCTTTTATCTTAATAACATGGTGTATGCATTGATTGATTTGATAATGATAAACCAAACCTTCAATTCTAGAAAAAATTCCACTTGGTCATGATATACAGACATTTTTACATATTGCTGGATTTAGTCTATTTATGCTTTGTAAAGATTTTTAAGTCTGTGTCCATGACAGATATTAATCTGTGGTTTTCTTCCTTGATTCTTATCTAGGTTTGGTGATACTGGCCTCATAAAATGAGTTGCATAGTAGTCCTTCCTCCTCAATTTTCTGCAAGAGTTTACATAGGATTATGATAACTTTTTCATTAAATGCTTGAACAAATTCACCAATAAAGTTATCTGGGCTTAGAAGGTTTGTGTTTTTAATTATGAATTCAATATATTCAAATAGATTTGAGACAATTTATTTCTTTATGAATAAGCTTTGGTAATTTATGTCTTCTAAGAAATTTATCCATTTTATCTAAGTTGTCAAGTTGACTGGCATAAAATTCTTCATACTATTACTTCATTATCCTTCAATGCTTTTAAAATCTATTGTGACATCCATTTCATTTCTGATACTAATAATTTGATGTTCTGTTCTCTCCCTTTCAATCTCTCATTAATCTCCCTCTCCCTCTTTCTCTCTTTCTCTCTCTCTCTCTGTGCTATTAGTCTAACAAAAGTTTTATCAACTTTACTAATCTTTTCACAGATAAGCTTCTGATTTCATTGATTTTCACAAATACTTGTCTGATGGTATGGGGAGGGAGGAGGGAGGAGGGTTCAGGATGGGGAACACATGTATACCTGCGGCAGATTCATTTTGATATATGGCAAAACCAATACAATATTGTAAAGTTAAATAAAATAAAATTTAAAAAGAAAAGTTCATTGATTCCTTCTCTGTTCTTTTCTTTCTTCTACTTTCTTTGGGCTTAATTTGCCCTTTATTTCTTATGGTAGATTAATTTATTGATTTGAGTCCTTTTTGCTTTTCTAATGCAAGCATTTAAAACTATCAATTTCCCTCTAATCATTTCTTTAGATGCATTTTACAAATTTTTATATATTGTATTTTCATTTTTCATTTAAGCTCAAAATATTCCCTAATTTCCTAAGTAGTTTCTTTTTGATCTACATATCATTTAGAAGTCTATTGTTTAAATGTTCACATATTTGGGAGTTTTTCAAATACGCAAAGGGTTGATTTCTAATTTAATTCCACTGTGATCCACTAATTTTAAGTTTCTAAGTAGAGAGTCATTTCTCTTACGGAAATCAAGAATAGCTTTATTATATGCAATGAGAAAAGGGAGGAGTGCCAACAAGAATAACCAATTGTTCCCACACCACATATTGAAAAGGCTCTCCTTTTACCACTGAATTACCTGACACTTTTACTGAACAACGATTATATAAGGATGATCTGTTCCAGGACTGTCAATTCTATGCCAGTGATCTACAAGTCTATCTTAATGCCAATTCCATACTGATGGGATCACTGTAACTTTACAATCCAGTGAGTCTTAAGTTTCCAATTAGAGAGTCATTCTTACATGAAAAACAAGAATATCTTTACAAGGAACAGGACAAGTACTAGCAAGTCCTTTACTTCCTACAATCATATATTTCTTCTAAAATTCACAAAGGCTTGAGGAGACCCTGCCCATATAAGCAGTGAAGTGTATTACTTGGTTTAGAAGCCCTTTTCTTGATAAAGCTTTTCCCAAACATCCCAGGCAGAATGACACCCTCTGACTTCTCATCTTTGTTCCAAAGAACTTAGTCCCTATGTTTAGAGTAGTGGCTAAAACCAAGATGGAACTATAGAGGTCAAAAATTTGGCCTTGATTCTCCTCTGCTCTGAGTTTTTTAGTGTGTTACTACAGCTGATACAACTGGAGAAGGAAATGGCAACCCACTCCAGTATTCTTGCCTGGAGGATCCCAGGGACAGGGGAGCCTGGTGGGCTGCCGTCTATGGGGTCACACAGAGCCGGACACGACTGAAGCGACTTAGCAGCAGCAGCACAGCTGATAAAACTGCCTTTACGCCTTTCACTCTTGGACTCAAGAGAACTACAGCAGATAAAGGCAAACTACTTTTCATGCCTTAACTTTACTCTCTTCTGTACCTTTTGAATACCTATTCAGTCATTCTGTAGCTAGTATGTGGTTAGAGTCCAAAAGACATCATCATACAAAATACTATTTTTCATTGCAAGGCCTGATAAATTTTTGTTCAAATTGAGTAAAAATCTTTTTTCACATCCCAAAAGCCATTTTAAGCTGGCATAAAATGGCCTAAAAAAAGTTTCTCCTCAGAACTTTAACAACTCAAAATGGGAATGAAATAATGGAAATTTCAATCCTAACCACAATCTGATCCTCTGGTACAGTGTTAATTTTTGAACAACTACTACTGTAAATGACTAACTTGTTTGAAGTGTCCTTGTATTAATCATGAGTACTTTGATTTAATATATATGTATGTGTGTATATATATATATATATGCACATATAATACTATTAATATGTATTTTAAAGCATTAGGCAGGAAAAGTAAAATCATCTCCCTTCACATTACCTAAACTGTCATTTCCCGGAGGAAACTACTGATTAAAATTTGACTGCAGACTTCCCTGGTGGTCCAGTGGTAAAGAATCCAACTGCCAATGTAAGAGACACAGATTCGATCCCTAGTCCAAGATTCCACATGCCACAGGAAAACTACTGAGTCAGAACTCTAGAATCAGAGCTCTACAGCCTGTGAGCTGCAACTACTGAGCCCTCATGCCACAATTACTGAAGCCCAAGTGTCCTAGAGTCTCTTGCGGTGGCAGCAAGAGAAGCCACCACAATAAGAAGCCCACATACCCAAAGAAAAGCCCCTGCTCACTGGAACTAGAGAAAGCCATAAGCAGCAACAAAGACCCAGCACAACCAAAACAAACAAACAAAAAATTGATTGCTATTTGTAATATTTAAAAATTGTTATTGAGCAGCCTCTTAAACTCTACTAACAAGGTCAGTTCAATCGCTCAGTCGTGTCCAACTCTTTGTGACCCCATGGACTGCAGCACGCCAGGCTTCTCTATCACCAACTCCCGGAGCTTGCTTAAAATTAATGTGCATAGAGTCAATGATGCCATACAACCATTTCATCCTTTGTTGTCCCCTTCTCCTCCTGCCTTCAATCTTGCCCAGAATCAGGGTCTTTTCCAATGAGTCAGTTCTTCACATCAGGTGGCCAAAGTTTTGAACCTTCAGCTTCAGCATCAGTTCTTCCAATGAATATTCAGGACTGATTTCCTTTGGGATGGACTGGTTGGATCTCCTTGCAGTCCAAGGGACTCTCAAGAGCCTTCTCCAACACCACAGTTCAAAAGCATCAGTTCTTTGGCACTCAGCTTTATGGTGCAACTCTCACAACCATACATGGCTACTGGAAAAACCATAGCTTTGATTAGATGGACCTTGTCGGCAAAGTAATGGCTCTGCTTTTCAACATGCTGTCTAGATTTGTCAGAGCTTTTCTTCCAAGGAGCAAGTGTCTTTTGATTTCATGGCTGCAGTCACCATCTGCAGTGATTTTGGAGCCCCAAAAAATAAAGTTTGTCACTGTTTCCACTGTTTCCCCATCTATTTACCATGAAGTGATAGGACCAGATGCCATGATCTTTGCTTTTTGAATGCTGAGTTTTGAGCCAGTTTTCACTCTCCTCTTTCACTTTCATCAAGAGGTTCATCAGTTCCTCTTCGCTTTCTGCCATAAGGGTGGTGTCACTGGCATATCTGAGGTTATTGATATTTCTCAAGGCAATTTTTATTCCAGCCTGTGTTTCATACAGCCCAGCATTTCGCATAATGTACTCTGCATGGAAGTTAAATAAGCAGGGTGACAACATACAGCCTTGATGTACTCCTTTCCCAGTTTTGAACCAGTCCATTCTAACTGTTGCTTCTTGACCTGCATACAGGTTTCTCAGGAGGCAGTAAGATGGTCTGGTATTCCCATCTCTTGAAGAATTTTCCACAGTTTGTTGTGATCCACACAGTCAAAGGCTTTGGTGTAGTCAATAAATCAGAAGTAGGTGTTTTTCTGGAACTCTCTTGCTTTTTCTATGATCTAATGGATGTTGGCAATTTTATCTCTGGTTTCTCTGCCTTTTCTAAATCCAGTTTGAACATTTGGAAGTTCTTGGTTCACATATTGATGAAGCCTCGCTTGGAGAATTTTGAGCATGATTTTTCCAGGTAGATGGAGTCCTAGCATTTATTTCTGATTTCATCTCAAACCTCACTAAAATGAATAAAAGGACACTGGACTAAAGGAATAAAAAGGACACTGGCCCACAAAGACAAAGAAAACAACATCAACAAAGTTCTCTGAAGATGAAAAGCAAGTCGACCAGTGTCTTTAAATAGATAAAACTGAGAACACACTAAGAGCCATAAACTGCATGTTAATAGAAACAGAAGAGAAATAGAAGACAATCAAATTAAAGAATTGGAAGCTTTTACCAACAGTGAGAACTCTAAGGTGAGTGGAGTAAACAAAGAACTACAGTTTTTCAACATAAACTTTGCAGTATTAGTTGATTTTTAAAAAATTATATACATGTATTAATTTGACAAAAATTAAAATTATGTTTCTAAGAAGCCACTAAGTTATTTGTTTGTTTAAAAGAACTTTTAATTTCTATTTTACCCAATGTTTTTGCTCTTACTTTAGGAAGACAGCTTCAAGTGGTTAACTAGTAGTTTTACATGTTTGTATCGCTCTTTGTGCACCTATACATCACTTGGAGAATTCCCAACTGCATTTCATAAAGAAATATTTAAATCAGATGAATACCATGTTGCAGTCACACAAAAATATTTATCTATTATAACCTCCCATCCAGCTATAGACACAATGGTACTTATTTTATTGGTTCATTAAGCAAATTCTCTAGGCTCACTATTTTTAGATCTTCAGTTCAGTTCACTCAGTCATGTCCGACTCTCTGCGACCCCATGAATCACAGCACGCCAGGCCTTCCTGTCCATCACCAACTCCCGGAGTTCACTCAGACTCACATCCATCGAGTTAGTGATGCCATCCAGCCATCTCATCCTCTGTCATCCCCTTCTCCTCCTGCCCCCAAACCCTCCCAGCATCAGAGTCTTTTCCGATGAGTCAACTCTTCGCATGAGGTGGCCAAAGTACTGGAGTTTCAGCTTTAGCATCATTCCTTCCAAAGAAATCCCAGGGCCTGACTAACCTGTGTCAAGTGCTCACCATGCACCACACCCTGAGCTAAAGCCTTTTCCTATGCATTATTACACTTAATCCTAACCACAACTTTATGAGGTAGATGCTGTTATCCTCCATTTTACGGCTAAGGAAACTCAGGCCTTAAGAGGTTAAATACTGCATCCAAAATCATCCAACTAGTAAACAAGGAGGTCAGTTTTGTCAGACTTCAAAATTTATGTGCTATCCACTACATTATTCTGCTTCTATTTCATAGCAAAATTGTTCTGCTGTATATGTTTCCTGTTTCGGTGCTTTTGCACCAGACTAGGTGGGGTATTGTCAGCAAAGCAATAATTCCTTTCCCCACATATCGTCCATCTATATGCATAAGTGTTCTAAGAGAAAAAGCATCACTGTTTCTCCTTTGCTCCATGCCATTTCCCACTCAGTAGGACTGTGAAGACATTCACTCAGGAGCCTTCAGCAAATATGAGACAGTCTTCATAATTTAAACATTCCTTCTAAGGATGCTTTTAAGGCTATTCAATGTAGCATTCAAGAATAGAGAACTCTTAGAACTGCATGACCAAGGTAAATCATCCTACGTACAATGACGACAGAAGTGTAGGAATTTCACTCCCTGGAATATTTGATTTCTTCAGGATTTCAAGGTGACAATACTGGCATCATAAAAGCACTATAGAAAAACATCTAGGTGGAGAACATGGGTGAAATTCCTGGCACACTCATCACTACGGCCCTCGCATTCATAGCCACAAGACAACCCTCACACACCAATACACTCTTTGTTCTGCTTATTTCCTTGACAGCATTTGCAAGTCAGGTTTTGTTTTTCTCCTCCAGAATAATTTGTACTGCAGAAATTCTTCCATATGTCAAAGTTGGGCTCATCATTTTGGTTGGAGGAAGGAAGCAGTCTGGGTTCAATTCCTGGTTAGGGAAGACCTTCTTTCTTCCAGTGTCTGCACTCACAGGAGTCCTCCTCTTCCTGCTCAGAATTTTTTTTTTGATCCCCTGGTGGCTCAGACAGTAAAGAGTCTGCCTGCAATGCAGCAGACCCAGGTTTGATCCCTCAGTTGGGAAGATCCCACGGAGAGGGAAATGGCAACCCACTCCAGTATTCTTGCCTGGAAAATCCCACAGATGGAGGAGCCTGGCAGGCTACAGTCCACAGGGTCGCAAAGAGTCGAATATGACTAAGCTACTTCACTTTCACTTTCATAAGACACAGGTCTAGGTTCTGAGATGGAGGCTTTTTTTCCTATTTTCCCTCTAGGAGTCTCCAAACCTCTGCCACCTTGTAGGCTTAAATTCTGGGTTAATTACAATGTACTGTTAATCGTGTTGAGGATGGGGAGGTGAGAGGGACAAACACAGAGTTGCACATAAATAATGAAGAGTAAGCAAACAAACAATTTTAATATAACATTCTCTACAATGTCCTCACTTCACTAACACTGTATAAACTTGTACATGCACAATTTTAAATGTTCCTAAGAGATGCTTTTCTAAAGTAAGCCATATCATTAAATGTCAAAAGGCAGCATCCAACAGGGATTCCAGTAGGACGGCAATCTTTGAAGCTGTCTGACCAGCCTGGAAACCTGTGAGGCCTGGGCTTCCTGATCCTCTCTAGATCCATGTCCACTGTTTCTGGTCTGAGGCTGCTGCTACTGCCCTATATGGCTCCAAGGCCTGCAATCTTGTTCCATAAGGCTGCCATAATTCCAACAGCTGCTACACCCTTATGTGCCTGCACCCTTACACCCCAAATCTTCACTCAATAATACCACCAATGGCACCACCTGGCTAGAACTATAGCTAGCTGACTCCATCTCCTGCAGTTACTCCACCAGAGCTCAAAGCTGCTGTAGCACTGTCTGCCAGACAATCATTTTATCCCTCATACCCTACTCTTCCCTTACCTCACTTCCACAAAGCTATCATTGGGGGCAACTCCACTGCCATCACCGAGACCTTTTCCTGGCTAGTCAATTGACTGCACACTAATGCTCAGATTCCCACATGTATCATAGTTTACTCAGGACACAGTTTATTAAGACAGTTTCACCGTTGACTTTCCTCTAGTGGTTCTCAGCCCTGGATACATTAGAATCACTTGGAGAGCTTTGAAAACATATTGATGCTTGGACCTCATGCCCAGAGAGGCTTTAATTGGTCTCAGGTAGGGCCCATGTATGGCTATGCTTTACAAGTAACTCTAATGTACATCCAGAGTTGAGAACTACTGCTTTATTACCTTTATGTCTCTAACTATATGAGAGGCATGGGTGGTGCTTATCAACTTAACA
Organism: Bos indicus x Bos taurus; assembly: GCF_003369695.1. Taxonomy (NCBI): domain Eukaryota; kingdom Metazoa; phylum Chordata; class Mammalia; order Artiodactyla; family Bovidae; genus Bos; species Bos indicus x Bos taurus. The sequence continues at coordinate 69,482,149 of NC_040086.1, read as the reverse complement.
GGCCACATCAAACACAAGTTAATAGGATACTGATTCATCTTAACGGCGTATGTCGGTAACATCTTAATATGTTTATAGCATTGAAGAACTGTTCTTATAGTGCTCATAGTCTGAGTGCCCAGGGGATGCAAAGCTGCGTACGTCTTCCAACACTAGTTCCAGAGTATCTACCACTCCCAGAACTCTGAGGTCTTAGCAGCTACATATTAAAAATCTATTCACACAGTTTGGGTCAACATGAAGCAAGAGGTAACCCTTGCATTCAATAACATGATGAACTGTCTTCTTTCCAACATGATGATGAAATGCTCTTTGCAGGCCAATATATGTGTAAGAATTGTATTTTACTACCTATTCTCAATGAATGGGGCATGTCATATGGGGTAGTATAAATAGTCAGAAATGAACTCGCAGCACCTCTGTGGGGTTGCCTGACTCTGATCACTGTGGTATCCCCACAATAAGACCTTGGCTGCAATGGACAGATGTCACTGTACCATGAAGCCAGGCCCCCAGAGCAGACTCACTGATTAGCTATGTCTTCACTTTCAGTGAAACAGAATGTGGTACCATTTTATGGTAAAGAGCATAGGCCCTGAAGTCTCAGGTAATATGCTTCTGTCAGAACTCCAGCTTCAACACTTTCTGGCTATGTAAACTAGAGGTGGTTATAGTAACCTAATTCATAGAGTTCTTTAGAGGATTAAATGAAGTAATGCATGTAAAGCTACTTCAGTTCAGTTCAGTTCAGTCACTCAGTCGTGTCCAACTTTGCAACCCCATGGACTGCAGCATGCCAGGCCTCCCTGTCCATCACTAACTCCTGGATTTACCCAAACTCATGTCCATTGAGTTGGTGATGCCATCCAACCATCTCATCCTCTGTCATCCCCTTTTCCTCCCACCTTCAATCTTTCCCAGGATCAGGGTGTTTTCAAAGGAGTCATCTCTTTGCATCAGGTGGCCAAAGTATTGGAGCTTCAGCTTCCAATGAACACTCAGGACTGATCTCCTTTAGGATGGACTGGTTGGATCTCCTTGCAGTCCAAGGGACTCTCAAGAGCCTTCTCCAACACCACAGTTCAAACATGTCAATTCTTCAGCGCTTAGCTTTCCTTATAGTCCAACTCTCAGATCCATACATGACTACTGGAAAAACCGTAGCCTTAACTAGACAGACCTTTGTTGGCAAAGTAATGTCTCTGCTTTTGAATATGCTCTCTAGGTTGGTCATAGCTTTTCTTCCAAGGAGTAAGTGTCTTTTAATTTCTTGGCTGCAGTCACCATCTGCAGTCTGCCACTGTTTCCACTGTTTCCCCATCTATTTTCTATTTACCACAAAGTGATGGGACCAGATGCCATGATCTTAGTTTTCTGAATGTTGAGCTTTAAGCCAACTTTTTCACTCTCCTCTTTCATCAAGAGGCTCTTAAGTTCTTCTTCACTTTCTGCCATAAGGGTGGTATCATCTGCATATCTGAGGTTATTGATATTTCTCCCGGCAATCTTGATTCCAGCTTGTGCTTCATCCAGCCCAGCATTTCTCATGATGTACTCTGCATATAAGTTAAATAAGCAGGGTGACAATATACAGCCTTGACGTACTCCTTTTCCTATCTGGAACCAGTCTGTTGTTCCATGTCCAGTTCTAACTGTTGCTTCCTGACCTGTATACAGGTTTCTCAAGAGGCAGGTCAGGTGGTCTGGTATTCCCATCTCTTTCAGAATTTTCCACAGTTTATTGTGATCCACCCAGTACTTTGGCTACCTGATGTGAAGAGCTGAATCGTTTGAAAAGACCCTGATGCTGGGAAAGATTGAGGGCAGGAGGAGAAGGGGACGACAGAGGATGAGATGGTTGGATGGCATCACCGACTCAATGGACATGGGTTTGGGTGAACTCCGGGAGTTGGTGATGGACAGGGAGGCCTGGCGTGCTGCGGTTCATGGGGTTGCAAAGAGTCAGACACGACTAAGTGACTGAACTGAACTGAACACAGTTAAATGCTTTGGCATAGTTAATAAAGCAGAAATAGATGTTTTTCTGGAACTCTCTTGCTTTTCTGATGATCCAGCAGATATTGGCAATTTGATCTCTGGTTCCTCTGCCTTTTCTAAAACCAGCTTGAATATCTGGAAGTTCACAGTTCACATATTGTTGAAGCCTGGATTGGAGAATTTTGAAATGAGTGCAATTGTGCGGTAGTTTGAGCATTCTTTGGCATTGCCTTTCTTAGGGACTGGAATGAAAACTGACCTTTTCCAGTCCTGTGGACACTGCTAAGTTTTCTAAATTTGCTGGTATATTGAGTGCATCACTTTCACAGCATCATCTACGTAGCAAAGTGCTATGTAAGTAAGTACGTCAAGGCTGTATATTATCACCCTGCTTATTTAACTTATATGCAGAGTACATAATGTGAAATGCTGGGCTGGATGAAGCACAAGCTGGAATCAAGACTGCCTTGAGAAACATCAATAACCTCAGATAAGCAGATGACACCACCTTTATGGCAGAAAGAGAAGAGCAACTGAGGAGCCTCTTGATGAAAGTGAAAGAGGAGAGTTAAAAAGTTGGCTTAAAACTCAACATTCAAAAAACTAAGATTATGGCATCCAGTCCCATCACTTCAAGACAAACAGATGGTGAAACAATGGAAACTATAACAAACTTTATTTTCTTGGGCTCCAAAATTGCTGTGGATGGTGACTGCAGCCATGAAATCAAAAGATTCTTGCTCCTTGGAAGAAAAGCTATGACCAACCTAGATAGCATATTAATAAGCAGAGACATTCCTTTGCCAACAAAGGTCTATCTAGTCAAAGCTATGGTTTTTCCAGTAGTCATGTATGGATGTGAGAGCTGGACCATAAGGAAAGCTGAGTGCTTAAGAACTGATGCTTTTGAACTGTGGTGTTGGAGAAGACTCTTTAGAGTCCCTTGGACTGCAAGCAGATCCAACCAGTCCATCCTAAAGAAAATCAGTCCTGAATATTCACTTAAAGGACTGATGCTGAAGCTGAAGGTTTAAAACTTTGGCCACCTGATGCGAAGAACTGACTCACTGGAAGACCCTGATTTTGGGCAAGATTGAAGGCAGGAGGAGAAGGGGATGACAGAGGATGAGACGGTTGGATGGCATCACCGACTCAATGGACATGAGTTTGAGCAGGTTCTGGGAGTTGGTGATGGACAGGGAAGCCTGGCGTGCTGCAGTCCATGGGGTCTCAAGAGTCAGACACAACTGAGCGACTAAACTGAGCTGAACTGATGTAAGTAAGTCATTACTGTTTGCTAATAGTACACATAAAAATTTTCACTTTGCCTAACTTTAGAAATCATTTAAGAGAACAAAAAACAGAGGACATTCTAAAGACATCCTAAACATGATTTTTTATTGTTAATTGTTCAAACAATTTAGAAGTGGAAATGCAGAGTCCTTGAGAAAGAAAAAACTGAAAGAAAATAATGTTTTCCTGTTCCTCACCCAACGCCTCCTTCTTGTAAATAGTGAAAAAAAACTCTTTCTCCTGGATCCAACAGAAATAAATTCTTCTCATTCTCCCTCCTGATAAAAGACTGGAGGCCAGGGCAGAAAGGAATAACCTGAATCAGACAATTCCCAAAGAGTCTGAGCCCAGAGAATGGCCTTTGCTGTCCCACGTTATGATCTCAAGGGCTTGGCAAAGCTCTGAGACCTCTGCTGAGCACTGCTTACACAAGTCACTGAGCTCTCCCAATGGCTACTGCAGCCAGGGCCATTAAGCAAAGTTGACTTTGCCCTTTAGACAGCAGAGTGAAGTTCTCTTTTGCTCCACAATGCACTTCCCTGAGTGTTTATGTGCCAGGGCAGCTAAGTCAGGCTGTAATGGTTCCAAACTGACTGTACCCAAACCTCCTAACATCCTTTGCTTTACTCACAGCTGAATAACACTGAGGCAAGAGAAATTCACTCTCATCTTTGGTAAAAATGAAAAAGATAAAAAATCAATAAAATAATTTCCAATCTGTTCCTTACAATTCAATGCCCCACTAATCAGAATGAGTCAGAAACAAATGTATTAGCTCAAAAAAAAAAAAAAAACAGCTTTCAGAAATATGATTTGATCTAGTTGGATAAGCAATCATTATGCTTGAAATTCTCTGTGTCATATTTGCCATTATGCTTGAAATTCTGTGTCATATTTGCCAGTCAATAGAGCACACGGGATATAGACCACAGGGAAAGCTCCTTTCATATGGCACCAGCTTCCAAACTGCATCTTTAATTGCTATGAAGATCATCAAGCCATCCACTGACTTCAGGGAAAAGCTTAATTCTCACCAAAATGAAGCAACTAGTTTGTAACAAAATAATACAGTTACCTCTGGGACCCAGCTTCTCATTTGAGCTTCTTAAATTGGAAATTTAAGAATTCTTTATTTTACTAAAGATCTGAATCAAAGTAGAGTTCTTGTTAGCCCGTGCCTTACAAGAAAAAAGGGTTACAAGAACAAAACTTAACACAACCAGATAGCAGATCTACTTTGATGATATCAAGGTGCAAAAGCAGACTGGTCATGGGTTTATCTATAATTCCAATCAACATGGAAGTTCATGGCTTTTCATTAACAAAGTGTAACAGTTTCTCAAACTGGGGCTTGTAGAGACAGCCTCAGGAATTCAAAGCTCTAAGAATTGTTCTTCCCTTTGTTAGCCCCTGTTCAACAAAGTCTTTAAGGATCATCCCCACACAGTCCCCAAGCTAACCCTGACAAAGACAAGGGCATATCACCCTCCGGGGATAGGATAGTTATGTTGACACAGGTTTGGGGGGATGCTTGGGCCCTTCATGTCCCATTTCAGAATTTCTTTGTTACCCACCTGACTAAGAATGCCATTTTATAGAGACCCCAGTGCTGTCCAACTCACTGGATTAGAGTCTTTTGGATGTTACAGGCTACTCTCCTCCCTAGACTATGCTGTAACTAGTCAGTTCCAGTAGGGCCAGTCCAGTCCCAGAGTGTCTCACCACCAAGCCTGTTCTAATTATAAGAAATGTTTGAGGGGTGGAGGGGTTGCTTTTGTTGTTGCTATAGCTCCACTCTAAGAAACAATCTCAAATGAAGCATTTTAACTACAAGCTACAGGGCCTTGGGAAAATCACTAAATACCACAGAAGCTAGGTTAAACTTTAAGGAATGCAGGCTGTATCTGCAAAGCACTACATGTGTGCTCCTAAGCAAGTCAATTTACCAGCTATCAGCATCAAATCTGCATTTTAAGATTACCTAGTATCATGTGCCCAGCTCCTGCCCAGCCAGATCATCTTTTCTAGCACATCACCCATGTCCCACTGTTATGAGTACTGGCTGCTAATGCTCACAGCTGCCCCTCCTCTTTGAAGAACTGTCCTTGGCCCATCTCCACTAGCCACAGAATGGTTGACATGGGGTGCAAAGGAATGGCCCCTTTGCCTCAAGACAGGACCACCTCTGTGGTGCCATTTCTACTCCAGAACATCCCACAGGATCAAGCTGAAGCAGAGCTCTAGCTGAGACCATATCCTTACATTTTTTCCTCCTCCTATGTCCTGCTTCCCTTATTCTCCTTCTCAAGAGAGCATTCTCTCAATAAAGCTCATACACTGCCATTCCCAAACCCCAGCTCAGGCTTTGCTTCTAGGGAACCTGACACACATAGGTGAGCTGTGAGGAAAATGGATTGGAGCAGATGAAGAGTGATGACAGGGAAACAAGATAGGAGGCTGCTGCAACTATCAGTTAATCAATGCTGGTTCTTTTCTGTTCCGTTCAGAAATTCCATTACCCTCTGGGTCGGATCCTGCTGGTAATCATAACAAGCTCGTTAACTCTGTTCCATATGTTAGAACAAACATAGGTCAAACTGGCACAGTGAGTTATTTAATCCATTGGGGCTGATGGTCAGAGAAATAACAAACAGAGCAAAACCTGAAACATCTACTTTAACAAGTAACCAGACTAGGAAAACATATCATCTCCCAGTTCTTCAATGGAAATTTAAAATAATATCTGCTGGGGATCCAATGACAGGTCTCTTGACTTAGTTTGCTACTGATTACTCATAGATTATCCAGGAACAATTTGCAACCCTGAGTCATCCACCCTCTGCACTGAGCAGTTTCCCCTGGAGTCAACGTGTTATTGTATAGCACAGGGAATTCTACTCACTATTCTGTAATAATCTATATAGGCAAAGAATCTGAAAAAGAATGAATATATGTATAACTGAATCACTTTGCTATGCACGTAAAACTAACACAACATTGTAAATCAACTATATGCCAACATTTTTTTTTTAAAAAAAGGGTTATAAGAACGAAACTTAAACACAACCAGATAGTAGATGTACTTTGATGATATCAAAGTGCAAAATTATATCTATAATTTATTTATATATATTTATAATTCCAATCAACATGGAAGTTTATCTATAATTCCAATCAACATGGAAGTTCATGGCTTTTCATTAACAAAGTGTAACAGTTTCTCAAACTGGGGCTTGTAGAGACAGCCTCAGGAATTCAAAGCTCTAAGAATTGTTTTTCTATTTCCATTTTTTATGATAACCTTTACAAATCAATCTAAGTTTATTCTGTATCTCATGGATGGCCACTGATAACTGAATATGAGATTTCAATGTTAGTGTCATAACTGGGTGTTGACATACTGACACCACGTGATTACCCAGAACTACAAGTGCTTAACTTTTAGTGAAGGATCTCTCAAACTGTAAATGTGCAGATGTATTCTCAAGAGGCTATGAATTTTCCTATTTGAGAAACACTGTGAAATAAATTTATCTCTAAAGATTCCAATTGCCAACATGATAGCAAGTGGTCAAAATGAGGAGCTGGTGTTCTGACTACCCTGCCGTCAATCACAGAACAAAGACTGATAACCTAGCCAGGTGGGGTGAAGGCACACCTGTGAAAAGTCAAGTGACATCAAGTGTCCGTATTCCAGAGTTGTGGGTTACAGTTCCTGTTATGGTTTATCTCTAATTAAAAACCAAACCAATTATTAAAGCAGTGACAGTAAAGTTGTTTCAACCTGAATACAGGGTCTACTTTTACCTCAGAACCCAACTTCTGGGCTCTTAGGAGATGCTCACTAAACATTTAACAAAATAATCAGATCAGATCAGTCACACAGTCGTGTCCGACTCTTTGCGACCCCATGAATCGCAGCACGCCAGGCCTCCCTGTCCATCACCAACTCCCAGAGTTCACTCACACTCACGTCCATCGAGTCAGTGATGCCACCCAGCCAACTCATCCTCTGTCATCCCCTTCTCCTCTTGCCCCCAATCCCTCCCAGCATCAGAGTCTTTTCCAATGAGTCAACTCTTCGCATGAGGTGGCCAAAGTACTGGAGTTTCAGCTTTAGCATCATTCCTTCCAAAGAAATCCCAGGGCTGATCTCCTTCAGAATGGACTGGTTGGATCTCCTTGTAGTCCAAGGGACTCTCAAGAGTCTTCTCCAACACCACAGTTCAAAAGCATCAATTGTTCTGCGCTCAGCCTTCTTCACAGTCCAACTCTCACATCCATACATGACCACAGGGAAAACCATAACCTTGACTAGACGGACCTTTGTTGGCAAAGTAATGTCTCTGCTTTTGAATATGCTTTCTAGGTTGGTCATAACTTTCCTTCCAAGGAGTAAGCGTATTTTAATTTCATGGCTGCAGTCACCATCTGTAGTGATTTTGGAGCCCCCCCAAAATAAAGTCTGACACTGTTTCCACTGTTTCCCCATCTATTTGCCATGAAGTGATGGGACCAGATGCCATGATCTTCGTTTTCTGAATGTTGAGCTTTAAGCCAACTTTTTCACTCTCCACTTTCACCTTCATCAAGAGGCTTTTTAGTTCCTCTTCACTTTCTGCCATAAGGGTGGTGTCATCTGCATATCTGAGGTGATTGATATTTCTCCCGGCAATCTTGATTCCAGCTTGTGCTTCTTCCAGCCCAGCATTTCTCATGATGTACTCTGCATAGAAGTTAAATAAACAGGGTGACAATATACAGCCTTGACGAACTCCTTTTCCTATTTGGAACCAGTCTGTTGTTCCATGTTCAGTTCTAACTGTTGCTTCCTGACCTGCATACAAATTTCTCAAGAGGCAGATCAGGTGGTCTGGTATTCCCATCTCTTTCAGAATTTTCCACAGTTTACTGTGATCCACACAGTCAAAGGCTTTGGCATAGTCAATAAAGCAGAAATAGATGTTTTTCTGGAACTCTCTTGCTTTTTCCATGATCCAGCGGATGTTGGCAATTTGATCTCTGGTTCCTCTGCCTTTTCGAAAACCAGCTTGAACATCAGGAAGTTCACGGTTCACGTATTGCCGAAGCCTGGCTTGGAGAATTTTAAGCATTACTTTACTAGCATGTGAGATGAGTGCAATTGTGCGGTAGTTTGAGCATTCTTTGGCATTGCCTTTCTTTGGGATTGGAATGAAAACTGCCCTTTTCCAGTCCTGTGGCCACTGCTGAGTTTTCCAAATTTGCTGGCATATTGAGTGCAGCACTTTCACAGCATCATCTTCCAGGATTTGGAATAGCTCAACTGGAATTCTATCACCTCCACTAGCTTTGTTCGTAGTGATGCTTTCTAAGGCCCATTTGACTTCACATTCCAGGATGTCTGGCTCTAGGTCAGTGATCACACCATCGTGATTATCTGGGTCGTGAAGATCTTTTTTGTACAGTTCTTCTGTGTATTCTTGCCACCTCTTCTTAATATCTTCTGCTTCTGTTAGGTCCATACCATTTATGTCCTTTATCGAGCCCATCTTTGCATGAAATGTTCCTTTGGTATCTCTGATTTTCTTGAAGAGATCTCTAGTCTTTCCCATTCTGTTGTTTTCCTCTATTTCTCTGCATTGATCGCTGAAGAAGGCTTTCTTATCTCTTCTTGCTATTCTTTGGAACTCTGCATTCAGATGTTTATATCTTTCCTTTTCTCCTTTGCTTTTCGCTTCTCTTCTTTTCACAGCTATTTGTAAGGCCTCCCTTAATTATGCAATAAGCCACAGAAGTGGTCCCTCTATTAAAGGCTAATGAAAACATGCCCAGATTATAAATGCTTATTTGACTGATCTAAAAACAGTCTGCATTCATAGATGCTATAACTAGAAAGAAAAGCAACAAAGTTATTACTGTACTAGTCAGGAGAGTGATTACCTCTAGAGGGAGGAAAGAAGGGGGCTGAGACCAGAGTGGAGGACATAAAAAACTTCTGGGATGGTGGGTAATGTTTCTATTGCTCGATGACACATGGGTGTTTTATACTATTCAGTATACTATAAATTTGCATTTCTGCAACAACAACAGTGAAGCACTAAGCTCTCCAAAGAAATGCAAATCAATGCAACCACTGTTACAGGAGAGAAAGAGTACTGGGTCTAAAGTCCAAAGCCCTAATTTGAATCTCAGGTTGGCAACTTATCATTTGAGTAACTTTGAAAGTGAAAAGTTAAAGTTCTCAGTCGCGTCCAACTCTTTTTGACCCCATGGACTGTATAGTCCATGGAATTCTCCAGGCCAAAATACTGGAGTGGCTAGCCTTTCCTTTCTCCAGGGGATCTTCCCAACCCAGGGATCAAACCCAGGTCTCCCACATTGCAGGTGGATTCTTTACCAGATGAGCCAGAAGGGAAGCCCAAGAATACTGGAGTGGGAGTAACCTTGGTAAATCCTATAACCTCTCTAAGCCTCAGTTTTCCTATAAGTAAAATGTAGATGTCACAAGGTACATTGATTCTTGAGATAATACATGTGAAAATCCTTTGTTACAAAAGTGTAAACTTGAAGCTCAGTTGGTAAAGAATCCACCTGCAACGAAGGAGACCCCGGTTCAATTCCTGGGTCGGGAAGATCTGCTGGAGAAGGGATAGGCTACCCACTCCAGTATTCTTAGGCTTCCCCTGTGGCTCAGCTGCTAAAGAATCCACCTGCAATGAGGGAGACCTGGGTTCGATCCCTGGGTTGGGAAGATCCCCTGGAGAAGGGAAAGGCTACCCACTCCAGCATTCCGGCCTAGAGAATTCTATGGATTGTATAGTCCATCGGGTCACAAAGAGTCGGACACGACTGAGCAACTTTAAAAAAAAAAAAAAAAAAAAAAACTTGGTTGATATTATTTGGAATTGTTATTACAATTGTGTGAGACATTATCTAAGAAAATGAGGGTCTGGGGCCCACATACCACTAAATGAGTTCATTGGTTTTGTGTCCTGTGTAAAGCACTTCCACATTCTCACTGGTCCTGGGCCTGCCTCCTCTCTGGCTTTCTCCCTGTGACACAGACCTTGAGCTCATGCTCTACTGTGGCCTTACACTCCCAATTGTGTGTCATGCATTCTCTGAACCCTGCTTCCCATATACTGCTTCTCCTGTATGGAATTCTTTATTCCCCTGGCCCACTCTTTCAGTTTATCACTCAATCCATTCATTCAACAAATATTCACTGAGTACCTACTATGGGGCAGGTACCAAGGATAAGTTGCTACCCTCATGAAGCTTACATTCTGATGATGGCTAACTCCTACTCTCCCCTCTGTGGCTCAATTCAAGTATCACCACTAGCTCTAGGATTCTTTCCCAAATGTCCTCTACACATTAACTTTCCATAACCACCAGTCAGCAATCCCCACTGAGTTGTTACTATACTTCTTTGCCCTCATAGAATTCTCTGCATGCAAATACTAATCTGTCTTGCCTATTCATGTAGAACATGATCTCTTGAGTATAGAGAAAAGCACATAATAATAATAAACAGCTGTGCACCAAGTGCTTAATACATGGCTGGCATAATTCTAAGTACTTTTACATATTAATGTATTTAATTCTCATAAAAACTATATGAGGTGAGCATTATTACTGATCCAGTTTGAAGGTGAAGAGACTGAGGCACAAGGAGGTAAAGTGACTTGCCCAAAGCCACAGAGCTGGTAAGCAGTGGAAGCATAACTAGATTTGCTGACATTCCCACACCTGGTCACTATACTCCTACAGCCTCACAGTTAGGAGACACTATAGATGTTAGGTGGCAGAGGAAGGGCAAAGAGAGGGTAGAAAGGAAAGCCATTCACTCAGAAAATAATAGGATAAGGAGGCCTTTTTTATCAGGTACTTGTAGCTGGAATGAGCCTAAGAGAAGGAGAGGTTTCTCTCTAAATTTCTGCATCTATTCCTATTTCCTCTATCCCTTCGCTCCCTTAAACTTAAGCTACCTTGGGATTATCCAATCAATTAGAATATGCTTTAATTAATGGCATTGTTCAAGCTGGTCTGTGTTCTTTCAAGCCCCAAAAGACAACTTCAAGAACCAGGGGATTGAGGACTCAAGGATTGCAGTCCTCCCTGTCAGTCAACCTCAGATCCTCATGGTGTGAAACACGGCTGGGGATGCAATGTGAAGACAGGTTTTCAAGGCTGAATTGGGCCCCAGAGATCACCTGATCCAGCAGCAACAAACTTAAAGGCCTGTGAAGGAGAGCAGCTACGAGAACTGTGGAAGCAGGCAGGGTATGGGACAGCAGGTGTGAAGTGGCCTGTACAGAAATCAAGCACAACAAACAGTGCAAAGTAATTCTGCTTTTTATAACTTTGTGTAGAACTTCTGGTTAAACACAGCACATTGAAACCATGCATTTATCTCTACTTCCTCCTCCAACACTAGTAATATGACAATGAAAGAATTTAAGTGTGAATCTGTAAGGACAAAGAGGGAAAACAGGACAACGGCAGTCAAAAGATATCAGCAAGGCTTTGAAAAATGGAAGTGATCCTGACTTAATAATAATACACAGAAAGCTGAAATTATAATACACTTATAATACACAGAAAGCTGAAATTAAGCAAAGCTGAGAATTAAGCATGAAGAAAGTGAAGTCATTAAGAAGCAAACCAATCTGTCCCTCAGAACCACACAAAAGCTCTGAATTTGCACAAAACAGAAAACTCAAATGACTGGGGCAAGGGATGAGGATGAAAACAAGATTAAAAGCAGCAGAGAGGCCCACTCAAGTACCCAAGCGATTACAATTCTCTACTTTGGTAGAAGACTGGAGGTTTTGCCAGTTCTCTCTTGAGCACATAAGACTTATCAGAAAATGAAAATTAGGTACCTCAGTGAAAAGAGTAGCATTAAGTGAAATTATATATACAGAAGAGGGAGACCCAACATAGAAGTTTTACATATCTTTCTTTAAACTTATTCCTAATACAGGGTGTATTGAAAGCAGTATTTTTTTAATTTCCATTTTCTAATCACTTGTTGCTATTCACCACTGACCTTGTATCCAGTGACCTTACCAATTTCGTCTAATAATTCAAATTCCACATCTGTGGGATCTTCTGAACTTTGTGCGCACAATTATATCATCTACAAATAATAAGAGTTTTATTTCTTCCTTTCCATTCATTTTGTTTTTCTCCTTATTTCCCCGGCTAGTACTTTCAGTACAATGTAAGACAGAAGTGGCACTGGGAACGTCACTGTCTCCTGCCTGATCTTTCAGGAAAACTTTCCAAATTTCACATTATGTTTACTATAGCTTTTACTATTTTTTGGCAAATTCTTATCTTAATAAGGAAGTTTCCCTTCACTCCTCATTAGCTAAGAGTTTTGGGGGATTTTTTATCATGAATGAATGTTGAATTTTATCAAACGTACTTCATCTACTGAACTCATCATATGACTTTTCTCCATTATTGTGTTAATTTGGTCAATTGCATTGACTAATTTCTTAATGTCAAACCAACTTGGATTTCCTACATAAATCCAACTTGGTCATGATGTATTATCTTTTCTTTATGTTGTTGAACCAGTTTGCTAATATTTTGTCAGAATTTTTGTATCATTATCCAAGAGTGATTTACCTATAATTTTCCTTTCTTGCAATGGACTTTAATAGCTTTGTAAAATGGAGACAACTCACCATAATGTATAGTGTTGTTCTGAGAATTAAATGAGAAACCAATGTGAAATCTTTTAGCCCATATCCTGGTACACAGTAGATATTCAACAAATATTTATTGAAAGACCAGAATAAACTCCAGCTCTAATCACATAAAACTTGAGAATAAAATGTATACAAAACACTTGAAAGAATAAATCAATAAAAACAACAAAGGCTTCATACATAAAACCAGTAAATAGGGTTTGATACATAACAATCTAATTTCTAGAGCCTCAGTTGATGTTCAGACCCTTACTCAAAACCTAGAGCCCAGTGAAGACAAACTCCAAACCAGGAAGAATAGGAGAGAAGGACTAAAATCCCTATCGTACCCACTTTTTCACTCCCCAGCAGTAATTTCCAATTCCACCATCTTTATAAAAAATGGACTAAAGAGGGTGGCATCCTAAGATGGCAGAGGAATAGGACGAGGAGACCACTTTCTCCCCCTACAAATTCATCGAAAGAACATTTGAAAGCTGAGCAAATTCTACAAGACAACTTCTTAATGCTGGCAGAGGACATCAGGCACCCAGAAAGGCAGCCCATTGTCTTCAAAAGGAGGTAGGACAAAATATAAAAAATAAAAAGAGAGCCAAAAGAGGTAGGGATGGAGATCTGTCCCAGGAAGGGAGTCTTAAAAAAGAGAGAAGTTTCCAAACACCAGGAAACACTCTCACCGGCGGGTCTGTGGCAAGTCTTGGAATCTCAGAGGGCAACGTAACTGGGAGGAAAAATAAATAAGTAAATAATTAAAACCCACAGATTACGTGCCTAACGGCAACTCCCAGCGGAGAAGCGGCCCAGATGCTCGTATCTGCCACTTGCAAGTGGAGGCTGGACAGGGAGGCGCGGGCTGGACAGGGAGGCGTGGGCTGCCTTGCTTAAGGTAAGGAGCGGGGCATTCTGAGGGAACTGACTTGAGATAGCAACCCAGACTGTGGGATAGCCAGAGAGAGAGAAAAATAAGAGAGAGAGAGAGAGAACTATCCCACTAAAAGCCCTAACCTAAGACACTGCCAGGCCCGCTCACAGAACAAAGGACTAAGCAAAGCTAGTGGCTGCAGACCAGCCCATCCCCCAACGAAGACAGGCAGGCGAGGGCAGCCAGAGCCAGAAGGGGGCAATCACAGCCCCAGAGAGGCATCCTCTACCAAACTGCAAGCAGGCTTCATTGCTAACCAAGACTTCTTGGGATTCTGGATGGTTGACATCCGCCAGGAGGGTTGCAGCCAGAGATCAGCTCCCCAGAAGAGACACACGGCACACCTGAGAAGGTGCACCCGCTGTACACCCAGAAAACCGAGCAGCTGGGATAAGGGAGGCGATAAGATGCACCCCCTACCTGGGGGTGACTGCGCCTGCCAAACACCTAGTCACCTGAACTGCTCGGACCTGGGAAGGGCACAAAACACAGGCCCACTGAGTCTGCGCCTTTGTGGAGTACCCGAGAACCTGAACCTGAGCAGCTTAGACCTGGGAAGTGCACGCAACCCAGGGCCAGCATCAGACAGTTCATGCCATAGCAACCTGGAGCCTGAGAAATGTAGACCATGAAAGCACACACGCCATGAGTGGGGGCAAACCCAGTGCGGCTGACACACTGCAAGCACTCCCCACACATGCCAGTGATGTTTCTTTGCAGTATTCCTCCCTCCCCACAGCACGACTGAACAAGTGAGCCTAAAAAAGTGACCACCATTGCCCCGTTGTGTCAGGGCAGAAATGAGACACTGAAGAGACCAGCAAACAGAAGAAGCTAAAATAAACAGAGGGAACCGCTTTGAAAGTGACAGGTGCAACAGATTAAAATGTTGTACTTAGCACCGACTACATAAGAAGAGGCCTATGGATCTTGAGAAGTATAAGCTGGATGAAGGAACGATCTGAAAATGAACTGACCCCACACTGTCCGCAACAGTGCCAGAGAAAGTCCTAGATATATTTGTACCATTATCACTTTTTAATTTTTTTTTATTTTTAAGTCCTCTATTACTCCTTTAATTTTCATTTTTATAACCCACTATTACCTTGCAAAAAAAAGACCCTATTTTTAAAGCAAACTTCATATATATTTTTTCTAATTCTTTGACTTTATTTTGTTCTTTTAATATTGTATTTTTGAGAATCTAACCTATACTCTAGATTTTTAATCTTTGCTTTTTGGTATTTGTTATCAATTTTGTACCTTTAAGAACCTATCTTAGTACCCATTTTCACTTGGGAGCAAGATTACTGGCTTGATTGCTCTCTCCCCCTTTTGACTCTCCTTCTTCTCCACCAGGTCGCCTCTATCTCCTCCCTCCCCCTTCTCTTCTCTACCCAATTCTGTGAATCTCTTTGTGTGTTCCAGGCTGTGGAGAACACTTAGGGAACTGATTACTGGCTGGATCTGTCTCTCTCCTTTTGATTCCCCTTTTTCTCCTCCTGGCCACCTCTGTCTCCTTCCTCCCTCTTCTCTTCTCTGTGTAACTCCATGAACATCTCTGAGGGGTCCAGACTGTGGAGAGCACAAAGGGAAGTGATTACTAGCTAGCTTGTTCTCTCCCCTTCTGATTCCCCCTCTTCTCCTCCTGGTCACCTTTATCTCCCTCTTCCCTCTTCTCTTCCTCATGTAAACCTCTCTGGGTGTCCCTCACTGTGGAGAAACTTTTCATCATTAACCTAGATGTTTTATCATCAGTGCTGTATAGATGGAGAAGTCTTGAGGCTACTGTAAGAATAAGACTGAAAACCAGAGGCAGGAGGCTTAAGTCCAAAACCTGAGAACACCAGAGAACTCCTGACTCCAGGGAACATTAATCAATAAAAGTTCATCAAAAGCCTCATACCTACACTGAAACCAAGCACCACCCAAGAGCCAACAAGTTCCAGAGCAAGGCATACCACACAAATTCTCCAGCAACACAAGAACATAGCCCTGAGCTTCAATATACAGGCTGCCCAAAGTCACACCAAACCCATTGACATCTCAAAACTCACTACTGGACACTCCATTGCACTCCAGAGAGAAGAAACCCAGCTCCACCCACCAGAACACCAACACAAGCTTCCCTAACCAGGAAACCTTGACAAGCCACCCATCCAAACCCACCCACAGCGAGGAACCTCCACAATAAAGAGGAACCACGAACTGCCAGAATACAGAAAGGCCACCCCAAGCACAGCAATATAAACAAGATGAAAAGGCAGAGAAATACCCAACAGGTAAAGGAACGGGATAAATGCCCACCAAACCAAAGAGGAAGAGATAGGGAATCTACCTGATAAAGAATTCAGAATAATGATAGTGAAAATGATCCAAAATATCGAAAATAAAATGGAGTTACAGATAAATAGCCTGGAGACAAGGATTGAGAAGATACAAGAAATGTTTAACAAGGACCTAGAAGAAATAAAAAAGAGTCAATATAAAATGAATAATGCAATAAATGAGATCAAAAACACTCTGGAGGGAACCAACAGTAGAATAACAGAGGCAGAAGATAGGATAAATGAGGTAGAAGATAGAATGGTAGAAGTAAATGAAGCAGAGAGGAAAAAAGAATTAAAAGAAATGAGGACAACCTCAGAGACCTCTGGGACAATGTTAAACACCCCAACATTTGAATCATAGGAGTCCCAGAAGAAGAAGACAAAAAGAAAGACCATGAGAAAATACTTGAGGAGATAATAGTTGAAAACTTCCCTAAAATGGGGAAGGAAATAGTCATCCAAGTCCAATAAACCCAGAGAGTCCCAAACAGGATAAACCCAAGGCGAAACACTACAAGACACATATTAATCAAATTAACAAAGATAAACACAAAGAACAAATATTAAAAGCAGCAAGGGAAAAACAACAAATAACACACAAGGGGACTCCCATAAGGATAACAGCTGATCTTTTATTAGAAACTCTTCAAGCCAGAAGGGAATGGCAGGACATACTTAAAGAGAAAAACCTTCAACCCAGATTACTGTACCCAGCAAGGATCTCATTCAAATATGAAGGAGAAATCAAAAGCTTTACAGAGAAGCAAAAGCTGAGAGAATTCAGCACCACCAAACAAGCTCTCCAACAAATGCTAAAGGATCTTCTCTAGACAAGAAACACAGAAAGGGTGTATAAACTCGAACACAAAACAACAAAGTAAATGGCAACGGGATCATCAGTTCAGTTCAGTTCAGTCACTCAGTCATGCCCAACTCTTTACGACCCCATGAATCACAGCACGCCAGGCCTCCCTTTCCATCACCAACTCCTGGAGTTCACCCATGTTGGGAAGCACAGTACAAAATAGCTGGTTGGAGGAAGTCCTTGGGAAAATGGCAAAGGGCCAGAAATACCCCGGCTTGGTGTGATGCAGACAGAAAAACATCTCCTGCCTTCGGTTATGCCTGGCACCAAGATTTAATAATAAATATTAAAGGTGTTGCTTGAAAAAATGGGTTATGGGGTAAACACATGGGTCACTTAGAGCGCACTGTCCTTTAAATATTTTTACTGATTAAATGTTAACCCCGTACACACTCTGCTGGCTGTATACTCTAAACTCTTTGTTCCTGCTTCTATAAAAAGGCTTGACTACAAAAATAAACTTGTCAGTCCTTACAAGAGACTGTCCGAGTGTCATTCTTTCAGGTTCGTCGCTTCCAAGTCCCGGAGAAAAAATCCCCAACAACCCAGACGTACATCCATCGAGTCAGCGATGCCATCCAGCCATCTCATCCTCTGTTGTCCCCTTCTTCTCTTGCCCCCAATCCCTCCCAGCATCAGAGTCTTTTCCAATGACTCAACTCTTCGCATGAGGTGGCCAAAGTACTGGAGTTTCAGCTTCAGCATCATTCCTTCCAAAGAAATCCCAGGGCTGATCTCCTTCAGAATGGACTGGTTGGATCTCCTTGCAGTCCAAGGGACTCTCAAGAGTCTTCTCCAACACCACAGTTCAAAAGCATCAATTCTTCGGCACTCAGCCTTCTTCACAGTCCAACTCTCACATCCATACATGACCACAGGAAAAACCACAGCCTTGACTAGACCTTTGTTGGCAGAGTAATGTCTCTGCTTTTGAATATGCTATCTAGGTTGGTCATAACTTTCCTTCCAAGGAGTAAGCGTATTTTAATTTCATGGCTGCAGTCACCATCTGTAGTGATTTTGGAGCCCAGAAAAATAAAGTCTGACACTGTTTCCACTGTTTCCCCATCTATTTCCCATGAAGTGATGGGGCTGGATGCCATGATCTTCATTTTCTGAATGTTGAGCTTTAAGTCAACTTTTTCACTCTCCACTTTCACTTTCATCAAGAGGCTCTTTAGTTCCTCTTCACTTTCTGCCATAAAGGTGGTGTCATCTGCATAACTAAGGTTATTGATATTTCTCCCGGCAATCTTGATTCCAGCTTGTGTTTCTTCCAGTCCAGCGTTTCTCATGATGTACTCTGCATATAAGTTAAATAAGCAGGGTGACGATATACAGCCTTGACGTACTCCTTTTCCTATTTGGAACTGGTCTGTTGTTCCATGTCCAGTTCTAACTGTTGCTTCCTGACCTGCATACAGATTTCTCAAGAGGCAGGTCAGGTGGTCTGGTATTCCCATCTCTTTCAGAATTTTCCACAGTTTATTGTGATCCACACAGTCAAAGGCTTTGGCATAGTCAATAAAGCAGAAATAGATGTTTTTCTGGAACTCTCTTGCTTTTTCCATGATCCAGCGGATGTTGGCAATTTGATCTCTGGTTCCTCTGCCTTTTCTAAAATCAGCTTGAACATCAGGAAGTTCACGGTTCACACGTATCAATAATTACCTTAAATGTAAATAGGCTGAATGCCCCAACCAAAAGACAAAGACTGGCTGAATGGATACAAAAACAAGACCCCTATATATATTGTCTACAAGAGACCCACCTCAAAACAAGGGACACATACAGACTGAAAGTGAAGGGCTGAAAAAGATATCCCATGCAAATAGAGACCAAAAGAAAGCAGGAGTAGCAATACTCATATCAGATAAAATAGACTTTAAAACAAAGGCTGTAAAAAGAGACAAAGAAGGACACTACATAATGATCAAAAGATCAATCCAAGAAGAAGATATAACAATTATAAATGTGTATGCACCCAACATAGGAGCACTGCAATATGTAAGGCAAATGCTAACAAGTATGAAAGGGGAAATTAACAATAATACAATAATATTGGGAGACTAATATCCCACTCACAGCTATGGATAGATCAACTAAACAGAAAATTAACAAGGAAACACAAACTTTAAACGATACAATAGACCAGTTAGACCTAATTGATATCTATAGAACTTTTCACCCCAAAACAATGAATTTCACCTTTTTCTCAAGTGCACATGGAAGCTTATCCAGGATAGATCACATCCTGGGCCATAAATATAGCCTTGGTAAATTCAAAAAAATTGAAATCATTCCAAGCATCTTTTCTGACCATACTGCAGTAAGATTAGATGTCAATTACAGGAGAAAAACTATTAAAAATTCCAACATATGGAGGCTGAACAACACACTGCTAAGTAACCAACAAATCACAGAAGAAATCAAAAAATAAATCAAAATACGCATAGAAACAAATGAAAATGAAACCACAACAACCCAAAACCTGTGGGACACTGTAAAAGCAGTGCTAAGGAGAAGGTTCATCGCAATACAGGCTTACATCAAGAAACAAGAAAAAAAGTCGAATAAATAACCTAACTCTACACCTAAAGCAACTAGAAAAGGAAGAAATGAAGAACCTCAGGGTTAGTAGAAGGAAAGAAATCTTAAAAATTAGGGCAGAAATAAATGCAAAAGAAGCAAAAGAGACCAAAGCAAAAATCAACAAAGCCAAAAGCTGGTTCTTTGAGAAGATAAATAAAACTGACAAACCATTATCCAGACTCATCAAGAAACAAAGGGAGAAGAATCACATCAACAAAATTAGAAATGAAAATGGAGACATCACAACAGACAACACAGAAATACAAAGGATCATAAGAGACTACTATTAGCAACTATATGCCAATAAAATGGACAACTTGGAAGAAATGGACAAATTCTTAGAAAAGTACAACTTTCCAAAACTGAACCAGGAAGAAGTAGAAAATCTTAACAGACCCATCACAAGCACAGAAATTGAAACTGTAATCAGAAATCTTCCAGCAAACAAAAGCCCAGGACCAGACGGCTTCACAGCTGAATTCTACCAAAAATTCAGAGAAGAACTAACACCTATCCTATTCAAACTCTTCTAGAAAATTTCAGAGGAACGTAAACTTCCAAACTCATTCTATGAGGCCACCATCACCCTAATACCAAAACCAGATAAAGATGCCACAAAAAAAGAAAACTATAGGCCAATATCACTGATGAACATAGATGCAAAAATCCTTTACAAAATTCTAGAAAACAGAATCCAACAACATATTAAAAAGATCATACATCATGACCAAGTGGGCTTTATCCCAGGGATGCAAGGTTTCTTCAATATCCACAAATCAATCAACATCATATACCACATTAACAAATTGAAAGTTAAAAACCATATGATTATCTCAATAGATTCAGAGAAAGCCTTTGACAAAATTCAACATCCATTTATGATAAAAACCCTCCATAAACCAGGAGTAGAAGGAACATACTTCAATATAATAAAAGCTATATATGACAAACCCTCAGCAAACATTATCCTCAATGGTGAAAAGTTGAAAGCATTTTCCCTAAAGTCAGGAACAAGACAAGGGTGCCCACTCTCACCACTACTATTCAACATAGTTTTGGAAGTTTTGGCTACAGCAGTCAGAGCAGAAAAAGAAATAAAAGGAATCCAGATTGGAAAGAAGTAAAACTCTCACTGCTTGCAGATGACATGATCCTCTACACAGAAAACCCTAAAGATTCCACCAGAAAATTACTAGAGCTAATCAATGAATATAGTAAAGTTGCAGGGTATAAAATCAACACACAGAAATCCCTTGCATTCATATACACTAACAATGAGAAAACAGAAAGAGAAATTAAGGAGACAATTCCATTCACCATTGCAATGAAAAGAATAAAATACTTAGGAATATATCTGCCTAAAGAAACAAAAGACCTATATATAGAAAACTATAAAACACTGATGAAAGAAATCAAAGAGGACACTAATAGATGGGGAAATATGCCATGTTCATGGATTGGAAGAATCAATATAGTGAAAATGAGTATACTACCCAAAGCAATCTATAGATTCAATGCAATCCCTATCAAGCTACCAACGGTATTCTTCACAGAGCTAGAACAAATAATTTCACAATTTGTATGGAAATACAAAAAACCTCAAATAGCCAAAGCAATCTTGAGAAAGAAGAATGAAACTGGAGCAATCAACCTGCCTGACTTCAGGCTCTACTACAAAGCTACAGTCATCAAGACAGTATGGTACTGGCACAAAGACAGAAATATAGATCAATGGAACAAAATAGAAAGCCCAGAGATAAATCCACGCACCTATAGACACCTTATCTTTGACAAAGGAGGCAAGAATATACAACGGAGAAAGGACAATCTCTTTAACAAGTGGTGCTGGGAAAACTGGTCAACCACTTATAAAAGAATGAAACTAGAACACTTTCTAACACCACACACAAAAATTAACTCAAAATGGATTAAAGATCTAAACATTAAGACCAGAAACTATAAAACTCCTGGAGGAAAACATAGGCAAAACACTCTCTGACATAAATCACAGAAGGATCCTCTATGACCCACCTCCAAAAGTATTGGAAATAAAAGCAAAAATAAACAAATGGGGCCTAATTAAACTTAAAAGCTTTTGCACAACAAAGAAAACTATAAGCAAGTTGAAAAGACAACCTTCAGAATGGGAGAAAATAACAGCAAATGAAGCAACTGACAAAGAATTAATCTCAAAAATATACAAGCAACTCCTGCAGCTCAATTCCAGGAAAATAAACGACCCAATCAAAAAATGGGCCAAAGAACTAAATAGACATTTCTCCAAAGAAGACATATAGATGGCTAACAAGCACATGAAAAGATGCTCAACATCACTCAATAACAGAGAAATGCAAATCAAAATCACAACGAGGTACCATTTCACACCAGTCAGAATGGCTGCTATCCGAAAGTCTACAAGCAATAAATGCTGGAGAGGGTGTGGAGAAAAGGGAACCCTCTTACACTGTTGGTGGGAATGCAAACTAGTACAGCCTCTATGGAGAACAGTGTGGAGATTCCTTAAAAAACTGGAAATACAACTGGCATATGACCCAGCAATCCCACTGCTGGGCATACACACCTAGGAAACCAGAATTGAAAGAGACACATGTACCCTAATGTTCATCGCAGCACTGTTTATAATAGCCAGGACATGGAAGCAATCTAGATGTCCATCAGCAGACGAATGGATAAGAAAGCTGTGGTACATATACACAATGGAATAACACTCAGCCATAAAAAGAATACATTTGAATCACTTCTAATGACATGGAGGAAACTGGAGCCTATTATACAGAGTGAAGTAAGCCAAAAAGAAAAACACCAATACAGTACATTAACGCATATATATGGAATTTAGAAAGATGGTAATGATAACTCTATATGCGAGACAGCAAAAGAGACACAGATGTATAGACCAGTCTTTTGGACTCTGTGAGAGAGGGCGAGGGTGGGATGATTTAGGAGAATGGCTTTGAAACATGTATATTATCATATGTGAATCAGATCGCCAGTTCAGGTTCGATGCATGAGACACAGTGCTCGGGGCTGGTGCACTGGGATGACCCCAGAGGGATGGGATGGGGAGGGAGGTGGGGGCGGGGGCATTCAGGATGGGGAACACATGTACACCTGTGGCAGATTCATGTCAATGTATGGCAAAACCACTACAATATTGTAAAGTAATTAGCTTCCAATTAAAATAAATAAATTTATATTTTTTAAAAATGGACTAAAGAGAAGCAGCCTGAGTTGCCATCCAGGAGACTTGTCCTTTATTAGTACTATGGAGTTTCACAAATCACCTAACCTCTTTGGACTGCAATTTCCTCCTCTGTCAAGAAAGCAACAACAATCCCCATCCTGCCTATTTCATAGGGTTTTTATAAGAATGAAATAAAAGGGCTTTAAAAAGTTCAAGAATGTTAAGTGCTTTCTACTGATATCAGTTTATACTTAAAAAGGCCTATGAGGTAGGAAGAGATCTTAGGATCAGAAGGACAAAGCATATTGCCCAAGATCTTACAGCTAGTAAGTGTTGTAACCAAGATTCAAACCCAAGCAGTCTGAGGCCAGGTGTCTGTGCTCTCAATCTTTCTATCATGATATAGACTAAGAAAAACACTGATCTTCCACTCAAAACAAAACTTTCATGTTGTGATGAGACTGATATACAGTATTGCGATTCAACATTATTTAACACAAGAAAAGAAAGTGAAAGTGTTAGTCACTCAGTCATGTCCGACTCTTTATGACTCCGTGGACTGTAGCCCACCAGCCTTCTCTGTCCATGGGGATTCTCCAGCAAGAATGCTGACATGGGTTGCCATTTGTTTCTCCAGGGGATCTTCCCAACCCAGGGATTGAACCTGGGTCTCCCCTATTGCAGGCAGACTCTTTATCAACTGGTGGCTCAGACGGTAAAGAATTCACCTGTAATGGAGAAGACCTAGATTTGATCCCTAGGCTGGGAAGACCCCCAGAGAAGGGCATGGAAAACCACTCTAGTATCCCCATGGACAGAGAAGCCTGGTGGACTACAGTCCATGGGGTCGCAAAGAGTCAGACACAACTGAGCAACTAAGCACAGCACAGCAACACAAGAACATCTATTAAAGAGGGGCAAGAAAAGTGCTTCATTTTATAACTATTACTTTTCCCTTTTGAAAATCATTTATTTCCTCTTTCATGAAAAAAAAAAAAAAAAAAAAACAGTCATAGGAAATGTTTCATCCCATAAAACTCCAGCTAATCAAAAGTTTCCTTGGTCAATTGCCCCAGCTGGGCAACTAGAAGACATTAAGACTTCAGGGAGCTCACAGTTCTAATAGTCAACACAAATCTGATATTAAATTGCTCTAACACTTCACTGCCTCAGAGATTGCTCTCTAACTAACAGTAGGTCCTGCCTCGGGGTGTCTCTCTTGCCTCACTGTAGACAAGACGATGGTGCGATCACCATCTTGGAGTGCAAAGTCAAGTGCGCCTTAAGAAGCATCATTATGAACAAAGTTAATGGAGGTAATGGAGTTCCAGCTGAGTGATTTCAAATCCTAAAACATGATGCTGTGAAAGTGTTGCACTCAATCTGCCAGCAAATTTGGAAAACTCAGCAGTGGCCACAGGACTGTGGAAAAGGTCAGTGTTCGTTCCAATCCCAAAGAAAGGCAGTGCCAAAGAAAATTCAAACTACCACACAATTGCACTCATTTCACACACTAGCAAAGTAATGCTCAAAATTCTCCAAGTTAGGCTTCAACAGTACAGAAACCGAGAACTTCTAGACATTCAAGCTGGATTTAGAAAAGGCAGAGGAACCAGAGATCAAATTTCCAACATCTGTTGGACCACAGAAAAAGCAAGAGAATTCCAGAAACACATCTACTTCAGCTTCACTGACTACACCAAAGCCTTTGCCTGCATGGATCACAACAAATGGTGGAAAATTGTCAAACAAACAGGAATACCAGCCCGCCTTACCTGCCTCCTGAGAAACCTGTTTGTAGGTCAAGAAGCAACAGTCAGAACTGGACATGGAACAACAGATTGGTTCAAAATTGGGAAAGGAGTATGTCAAGGCTGTATATTGTCATGCTGCATATTTAACTTCTATGCAGAGTACATCATGAGAAATGCTGAGCTAGATGAAGCACAAGCTGGAATCAAGATTGCTGGGAGAAATATCAATAACCTCAGATATGCAGATGACACCACCCTTAGGGCAGAAAGTGAAGAGAAACTAAAGAGCCTCTTGATGAAGGTGAAATAGTAGAGTGAAAAAGCTGGCTTAAAACTCAACATTCAAAAAACTAAAATCGTGGCATCCGGTCCCATCACTTCATGGCAAATGCATGGGGAAACAGTGACAGACTTTATTTTCTTGGGCTCCAAAATCACTGCAGATGGTGACTGCAGCCATGAAATTAAGAGACATCTGCTCCTTGGACAAAAAGCTATGACCAACCTAGACAGCATAGTAAAAAGCAGAGACATTACTTTGCAGACAAAGGTCCGTCTAGTCAAAGCTATGGTTTTTCCCATAGTCATGTATGGATGTGAGAGTTGGACCATAAAGAAGGCTGAGTGCTGAAAAATTGATGCTTTTGAACTGTGGTGTTGGAGAAGACCCTTGAGAGTCCCTTGGACTGCAAAGAGATCCAACCAGTCAATCCTAAAGGAAATCAATCCTGAATATTCATTGGAAGGACTGATGTGAAACTGAAATTCCAATACTTTGGCCACCTGATGCAAAGAGCCAACTCATTAGAAAAGACCCTGATGCTGGGAAAGATTGAATGCAGGAGAAGGGGACGACAGAGGACAAGATGGTTGAATGGCATCACCAACTCCATGGATATGAGTTTGAGAAAGCTCAAGGAGGTGGTGAGGGACAGGGAAGCCTGGCGTGCTGCAGCCATGAGGTCACAAAGAGTCAGACACTGAGCGACTAAACAACAAGTCAATCAGAATTGCACAGATATCCCCATGAAAAGTGAAAGTGAAGCCGCTCAGTCGTGTCAGACTCTTTGCAACCGCATGGACTATAGTCTAGTAAGCTCCTCCATCCACGGGATTTTCCAGGCAAGAATACTGGAGTGGGTTGCCATTTCTTTCTCCAGGAGATCTTCCCAACCCAGGGACTGAACCGGGGTCTCCTGCATTGTAGGCAGATGCTTTACCATCTGAGCCACCTAAAAGTAAAGCCTGAAACACATGCTGGATGATGGCTCCAAGTGTTGCTGCTAGGAATTTTAAAACCATAAGAACACATACTCAAAATATATGGCATATATTAGACCTGCCATGCTAAATACCCAGAACAGAAGCTGATAGGAAGAGGAAAATTTATAGGGTGGGGAATAATACATTATTTTAAGGCCAAGAGTGACACCCAGTGGCCATGGCAATCACTCCAGGCTCTCAATATTCCCTTTTGTTCAGGGCACAAGAGAGTTTACTCCCAGACATTAAGCCAGGGCTGCCCTCCGGTGACATGTGCATGTAAGGCTGAGGGGTGATTAGAATTAGGTGACAGTGGGCAAATTACCTGAACTCTGAAACACACAGATCCTCTGCCATGATGAGAGCTGAAAAGAGAGAGCTTCACAATCTCTAAAGCATTTTCATATTTGTGACCACATTTGATCCTTATTTGAGCTAGTGGCTCAGAGGTTAAAGCATCTGCCTGCAATCTGGGAGACCTAGGTTCAATCCTTGGGTTGGGAAGATCCCCTGAAGAAGGAAATGGCAACTCACTCCAGTATTCTTGCCTGGAGAATCCCATGGACGGAGGAGCCTGGTGGGCTACAGTCCATGGGGTCTCAAAGAGTCAGACACGACTGAGCGACTTCACTTTCACTGTGATCGTTATTACAAACTCACGAGGCAGGCAGAACAAGCCATCACAGCCCCATTTTAAGGTAAGACTAAGCCACGGAGAAATTAACATATTTATGTACAAACCCAGGTTTCCTGATCCTAAGGCAGGTGGTCATTCCTTAATATCACATCATCAGGACTTGGCCAGGGAAATTCCTTAGCTGTGGGGGTGGCTATCTACAGTCCCACATATGGAGCTCTAAATGCTAAGACATAGCCTCTGAGTGATACCAAAGTCTTTTAGTAAACAAATACTTCTGGTGCACACACTATGTGCCAGGCACTACATGTACAAAAACAAAAGACAGTTCTGTCCTAAAGACATTTTTAATCTAGCCAAGGAAGCAGACAAGCACAATAGGAAGGGATGAAGTGGGATGGGGCTCAGGGTACAAGAGCACAGCTTTACGAGCAGGTCTAAAGACTGGAAGGGTGAACATCTGTTCCAGACACACAGGAGGCCTTAGCCACCAGCAGCTTAACAAGGGCTCTCTCTGGTGCATCAAACTACCTCTTTCCAAAAAGGATGGAAAATGAAGAAAATTTGCCTTTAACAAAATTAAGAAAGAGCCAAAATCCCAAAGCTTAGTTGAGGGGAGTAACTGTTATCTGAACCAAGTCAAGGGAGGAGAAAGAAAATGCCTTTGGGTGGTACACAGTTCTGGTGAAATCTGCAAACATCACAAAAGGCCAAACCAGCAACCATTAACTTGAGTAAAGAAGGAGAGGCATCTCAGAACTCTGCTCAACACCATGAAGGGAGAAGGGAAGCAGGAAACTAGACCAATTCAAAAATCTTCACAAAAACTAGCACTCCATGGGGCCAGGTAGCAAACAGCTATTCTATTTCTGATTGAAAACAGATGAAAAGAATTAAATGCTAAAATACTATCCAAAAAATCCTGTGACAATGCAGAATTTTATGATGAGTAAGCAGGTTTGCTGCTTACTCTAAAAACAGGAATACTGGAAATGGAAAACATGAAGCAGAGATACACTCCAGGGCAGGAACAGGCAGTAGGGGAGAGGAGCTTGTCCTACAAGCATGTAAAAGTATGGGATAGGTATAACAAACATCTTTTGATTGCATAGCTAAGCTCACAGGAAAGTAAGGGGGAAATCACAAGGTCTAAATATGCAAGTATGGGCTTCCCAGTGGCTCAGTGGTAAAGAATCTGCCTGCCAACGTAGGAGATACAGGTTTAATCCCTGGTCCGGGCAACTAAGCCCTTGCACCAAAACTACTGATCCTGTCCTCTGGAGCCCAGAAGCCACAACTACGGAGCCCGTGCCCCTAGAACCTGTGTTTCACAACAATAGAAGCCACCACAAAGAGACGCCCGCACACCGAAGCTCAGAGTAGTGCCCCCATTCTCACAACTAAAGAAAAGTCCACGTAGCAATGAAAACCCAGCACAGCCAAAATAAATAAAATTATTTTTTAATAAATAAAAAAATTATTTTTTAAATAAATAAATAAAAATGGAAGGCTAACTGAAAAGAGATTGATGAGAGAAACCTAGGCTTGCCCTGGATTCTCTACTTAGAACTCAGAAGCCCTGTTTCAACAGTCCCATAGAAGATCCAAGACCAGGCACTAAGAAACCCAAGATGGAGGCTGGAAGTGAGACTTCAGTACACATCCAGGATCTCTGAAAAGCTACATCCTTGCAGAGGCGTAAGCTAGAGGGAAATGTTAATGTGGGAGCTGAAAGGGAAAACTGTCTGTCTCAGGCCATAGCACAGAATTGGAAAAAAAGGAAGTTTCCCTGGGAATTTATAAGCAGAAGTCTTCCCTCCCAGGGGAGGGATTTGAAAATATACTATCTATATGCAGGGAACCCCAAAGGGAAAATTAAATTTCAAGTGCTTCTTTGTAAAAAAATCACCCTGGGTGGGTCCCTGACAGATGCAAATACAAAATTGCTCAAATCTCTCAGGATTCCCACAGTCAGCAAAATATGATCAAGTCAAAATTACCAAAAACATAAAAACAAACCACCAGGAAAAAATGAACAAACAAAGCAAAGATTTAGATCCCAAGTGACTCAAATATTTAAATTATCAGAAAGAAAATAAAAAATAAGTGAAAATGGAAGAGGACATATGTTAACAAAAACACTTACCTAGTGATGTTCATGGAACTTTTACTGATAATGGCCAAACCTGGAAACAACCCAAATGTTCATTCTATGTGGTGTACTCATCCAATGAAGTACTACTCAACAATAACAAGGAAATGAGTTAAAGGAATTAACTACAACATGGATAAATCTCAAAAAGTTATGCTGGGAAAAAGAAGGCAAATGTAAAAGCCACACCTAGATACTATATGATTCTACTTGTATAAAGTTCAAAAAAGGGCAGAACTAATCTATGGGAGATAAAAATCAGAGGATTTCAGGGAGAAGAGGAAAATCAACTAGAAAGATACACAAAGGAACTTTCTGGAACTATGACAATATTGTACATGTTGACAATATTCTATATGTTGATTAGAATAGAGCAGGAGAGAGGTTAGGATATACAACTGTAAAAATTCACTAAATTATACTGATAAGATTTATACATTTTATTGTATATTAATTATATTGTGATAAAATATACATATGCATTTAATGAAAAGGGAAATGGGAATCATGTTCCAGCCTATTAAAAATGATGTAGAATATTTTTTAAAGATCCAGAAAGAAATTAGAAATAAAAATATAATCAGATCAGATCAGTCGCTCAGTTGTGTCCGACTCTTTGCAACCCCATGAATCACAGCACGCCAGGCCTCTCTGTTCATCACCAATCCCGGAGTTCACCCAGACTCACGTCCATCGAGTCAGTGATGCCATCCAGCCATCTCATCCTCTGTCGTCCCCTTCTCCTCTTGCCCCCAATCCCTCCCAGCATCAGAGTCTTTTCCAATGACTCAACTCTTCGCATGAGGTGGCCAAAGTACTGGAGTTTCAGCTTTAGCATCATTCCTTCCAAAGAACACCCAGGGCTGATCTCCTTCAGAATGGACTGGTTGGATCTCCTTGCAGTCCAAGGGACTCTCAAGAGTCTTCTCCAACACCACAGTTCAAAAGCCTCAATTCTTCGGTGCTCAGCCTTCTTCACAGTCCAACTCTCACATCCATACATGACCACAGGAAAAACCATAGCCTTGACTAGACGGACCTTTGTTGGCAAAGTAATGTCTCTGCTTTTGAATATGCTATCTAGGTTGGTCATAACTTTCCTTCCAAGGAGTAAGCATCTTTTAATTTCATGGCTGCAGTCACCATCTGTAGTGATTTTGGAGCCCAGAAAAATAAAGTCTGACACTGTTTCCACTGTTTCCCCATCTATTTCCCATGAAGTGATGGGACCGGATGCCATGATCTTTGTTTTCTGAATGTTGAGCTTTCAGCCAACTTTTTCACTCTCCACTTTCACTTTCATCAAGAGGCAAAAACTGAACAGGTTCTGCTTAAAGCTGTGGCTTATATCAAACCAAGTGTTCTATCAGGAATATTCAAAAAGCAGGAGAACACATCTATTATTTAAAAAGATGTTTCCAAACATCAAAGAGCTACCAAAACAGTCAGAACTTGAACCTAGACCTCAGAGAGAAAAGAAGTGTAGAGATGGGAATCAGAAAAACAGATGCTATTTCCTCTCACACTATTTACTGGAAGTGACAGCAAAGAAGCCGAGAAACTAAGTAAAGCTTCTGGTAGTCTTGAGAGTTAGTGAAATCAATAGTAGAGACAGGAACTCTGTAAAGTATTCCCAGGAGGGCACCTAGCAGAGGTATATCCTCAGAGTAAGAGTAATAGCCCTCACAAAGATCAAGTGAATTTCAAAATGGATTAAATCTGCACCTAGCACAATCGCCTGACTAAAGCAAAAGGAAATCACCTCTGGGGAAAGATACTATCCACAGCCTCAAATTATTTTCACAATTTTTCAAATACAATGTCTCTCATTCTTTGAAAAACGGGGCAAAGGTCCCAGAGGGCATCCAAGAGAGTTGGCTACCACTTCAATGCCTACTTTGGTTCCTCGAGCACCTTCACTGTGCTCAGTAAGGAAACTTACAATTCAAAAGTAGAAAGGGGGACTCTAAGTATAACAGGAATCATCTCATAAGATGGAGATGTTTCTCAGGAGAGAAAACTTTTCTCAGGAGAGAAAAATTTGACCCCTCATTTGTTTTTGGTAGTATCTCCAAAAATTCCAGATGACTGGATCAGCTTCATGGACTGGGAGAGTGCCATTCCAGGAAAGAGGGGAAAGAAAGAGATTCCACTGAAAAGAGACTTGTTCCAGCTCCATTTCTTGAGATAATTTTTCCATTCTCACTACCATAAGATAAATTTGTACAATCATTATTTCACACAATGCTCTCCTTCAGGAATAAAGTGTCTGCTTATCTTAGAGGGAGGTGGGACTATAGTCCAGCAGTCACAACTAAACATATCATATTAGGAATACAGAAATTGCTAAATGAACCAAATTGTTGTTATTGTTTAGTCACTAAGCTGTGTCTGACTCTTTGTGACCCCATGGACTGTAACCCATCAGGCTCCTATTCATGGGATTTCCCAAGCAAGAATACTGGAGTGGGTTGCCACTTCCTTCTCCAGAGGATCTTCCTGACCCAGGGATCAACCTGCATCTCCTGCAGTGGCATGAGGATTCTTTAGCACTGAGCCACCATATTCAAGATCAAAATTGTGTAAAAGGTTTAAGAATTCACTGCCAAAACAGTATTTAAAAAAAAAAAAAAGTCTGTGCACAAACCAAGAGTTTTGTACTCTTGTACATATCAACAAATGATATCTTTCTTAAAAATGGATATTCAGGTAGAAACTTACCTAGGAAATGTTTGCAAAATCTAATTTTACTATCTGCTGCTACTACTGCTGCTAGGTCACTTCAGTCGTGTCTGACTCTGTGCGACCCCATGGATGGCAGCCCACCAGGCTCCCCAGTCCCTGGGATTCTCCAGGCAAGAACACTGGAGTGGGTTGCCATTTCCTTCTCCAATGCATGAAAGTGAAAAGTGAAAGTGAAGTCACTCAGTCGTGTCCGACTCTTCGAGACCCCATGGACTGCAGCCTACCAGGCTCCTCCGTCCATGGGATTTGCCAGGCAAGAGTACTGGAGTGGGGTGCCATCTAATTTTACTATCTACAACTACTATTAACTTAGCCAAAGACTTGTATTATGACATGTCTCCATTCCTGTGATTTGTATACATTTCTAAATTTGCTGAATTGCCCTTAATTTTCTCATGCATAGTTCCTCCCTTAAGTTTTTTTAAGTTGCTACATAAAACTTGCTTTTATTTAATACTGATGTCAGTATCTCAACTGCTAAATACTCTAGCACCTGGTTTGCTTTGCTGATTATTCCAGTTATTAAGATAAGCCTTCTTTATTTTGCTCTTTGATGCTGCAACTGAGACTCTATATCACATTTCTGCCTTACCAGCTGGCTTCCAATAGTTTAGCTCTGCCAATAGGAGGTGCCAGAGGCAGAGTACAAGGATGCAGGAGGAAGAAGGGAGTTTCTCCTGTTGGTTTCTTGTCTGTTTCCTGTTCCTGTGAGCATCACCTTAGCAACACATCTTCATTCAGGCAGCAGGAGTTCTTTCTCACAGCAGCAGCTGCATTAGGTTTGCAGTTTCTCAGCTGCAGCAGAACAAGACTCACTGGATACCCTCAAAGACACCAGCATCAGCCAGCTGGGCCCCCTCCTCAGAGGTCTAGATCCCAAACTCATAAGGGCCTAGGAGATGAGCAGTACCCTCTCTCCACTGGCCTACACTTTAGCTTCAGGAGACCCCTCCTCCAAGTGTGCAAATTTTAGTAATTTTAGCTTCTTATCTTTGCTCCCCCAGCTTTAGGGATGGTATCTACACTTGCTACCTCTTGAACAGCCCTCATTTCTGGGTTTTTTTTTTTTCAGAAAGCTAGGCAACAAATTTATACATGATTAACAATTCTCCAGTTACAATTCTCCATGTTAAAATAACTGGTATATCTCTCCAATCAATTAGGTCTTTTCTGACTTTCTCTTCACTGTTTTATAATTGAAGGAATGCAACTTTGCACATAATTTGATAGACCTGGACCACATATTTCATTTTGGAGTGCTATATTAAATGGTACTTTTAAAATGAAATAAGGATTGAAGGATTCATTATTGTTAAGATGTCAGTTCTCCCCAAACCCATCTATAGGTTCAATACAATCCAGACCAAAATCCTAGTAGGTTTTTTTCTGGCAAGCTGATCCTGAAATTCATATAGAAAGGCACAAGGAATCAAATTAACCAAAACAATTTTGAAAAGGAAGAACAAAATTGGAGAGTCCACACTACCTGTTTTCAAAACAATATGAAGCTATAGTGATCAAATAGTTTGGTATTAGAGAAAGAAAAGACATACAGATGAGTGGAACAGAACAGGTAACAGACCCACACATATGAGATTAATTGATTTTCAACAAAGTATCAATGCAATTCAATGGAGAAAAGACAATGTTTTCAGCAAATGGTGCTGGAGCAATTAGAGAACCATATTAAAAAGTAATACAAAAAAGTCCAACCCATATCTGACATTATACACAATTTCAGATAAATGAACATTAAGAATGTTTATCATCAACTATTTTCACTAGAAAAATCTCTAAGAATATTTCAAGAAGAAGAAACCATTGCAAAAAGAAAAAGTGAGAAAAGAAATTGATAAATGTGTGTAAATCTACAAAAATATGCAATATCTGTGTAAAAAGCAGTAATATCTAGTTTGTGGAGTTTTAAAATGATTTTTAAAAAATACTACGTAAAACATCTAACACAGGAAAGGGCAATTGGGGTTGAGGTGAAATAACATATCTTTGCATATTTCAGGAAAATCTGTAACATACTTAATCATTTTCAATTTTAAGCTAAATATAATTAAAATATGAAGAGCAACAATTAAAAAAACTAAATGAGTAAAAACAAAAATAAAAATGTATAACTTCCAAAACAGTACAAAATTGAATCCAACAAAAAGTAAATAAATCCTAAGATTGTTAAGAAATGCACTGAAAATATGGGCAAACAGCAAGCCCAAAAATTATATATAAATATAGTATAAAAAAATAGTGACTATAAAAAAGAAAAACTGATTACACTCAAACTTAAAATAAAAAGACTGTCATTTTGGATAACAAACAAAATCCAACTGTGTACCACTTATAAGAGATATACCTAAAAGATGACACACAGTATTTGAAAATAAAAGACAGAAAGATATACCATGCACACATTAACTGATAGAACTGATAGATAGCTCTCTAGTAATACCAGACAAAATATAATTGGACAGAAAACATTGTGAAAGATAAAGAAGGTCACTATCTAGTGGTAAAAGTTTCAATTCTCAAGAAGATATAGCTATTCTACACTTTTATGCAACTAATAACCTATCTACAAAATATACCAAGCAAAAATTGACTGAATTATCACAATAAAAATCTTTTAATGTACCTTTCTCAGTTATTGAAAAGATCAAAAACTCAAATACTAATAGAGCTATAGAAGATTTTGAACAATAGATTAAGAAGCTTGACCTAATGGACTGTTGCAGAACCCTTCCCCCAACCATTAAAGAATATGCATTTTTCTCAATCTCTTGTTGAACTATTACAAAAAACTGACCATGAATTGACAGTAGGGAAACCACAAAGCATGTCTCTATTAAAGTTCAAGGAATATATATGAAATAGTTCATATTTTCTGATCACAATGCAATTAATTCAGAATAAACAAAAATGAACAAAAACACTTTTATTTGCACATTAAAAATGCACATTACCAAATACAGTAGTTGATATCTCCAGTGGTGCTCAAACTTAGAAGTAAAAATAACTAGACACCTGACAGTTATAACAGCCTCAGAAGAAAATCAACAAACTGAAGAAACATATACCCATCTGAAATAGAGCAGAGCAGATGAACCAAGGTTTGTTTTTTTTAATAAGCATTAAAAGTATAACTAATAAACAAAATATTAATAATGCAAAACAGAAATTACTTTTAGAAAACAAAGTAGAACTATTAGATTTGGTGACTGTAATTGTTGAAATAAAAAAATCATAATAAAGGAATAAATAGAAGGATGGATTCAACTAAAAAAAATAATTGGTGAATTTGAAAATTAGATTGATAAACTGTCCCAAAATCAAGCACAAAAAAAATTAAATATATAGAAGACTTTAAAAATATATATATCTATCATGGGAATTGTCTGGTGGTCCAGTGGTTAGGACTCTGCATCCACTGCAGGGGACCAAGGTTTTGATCCCTGGTCAGAGAACTAAGATCCTGCAAGCTTGGTGGTATAGCCCAAAATAAATAAATAAATAATCTACCAAATAGTGGTAGAAGCCAAACATCAAGAAAGTAGGGCCTCCAGAAGAAAAAAGAGAAAATATTTGAAGAAAAAAAGCAAAAATAAATTTCCTATAATGAAAGAAAATGAACATGTTTGAAAGGATTCAAGGAGAAGCAAACATGATAGTGATGCATAAGAATACCAAAATAGGGAGAAATAGATAAATTAACATTTGCCATTAGAGATTTTAATACACGCCTCTCAGAAGCTCATAAATCAAGCCAGACAAAAATAAGCAAAGATATTGAAGATTAGGACAACACAATTAATAAACCTGGACTATCAATAAAATGACTCTATGCCCCAATTTGTCCCCAGACAGTACTGGGTTAATGCCTATTACCCTGGATAATTATTAACAGTATCTCTCTCCAATTTGTCATAGTTTGGACAACAAATTATAGATCATGGTGGCTATTTGATGTATTTAGAATCTTACACTCAACAATAGAAAATATAATACTTTTTAGCATACATGTAACATTTACAAAAACAGATTTTTGTATTAGGCCATAAAAGAAACCCCTATAAATTCATTCATTTAATCATTCTTTCATTCAAGAAATATTTGTTGAGCACCTAACATGTGTCTTAGCATTTTTCTAGCCCTGGGAATACAGCCACAGTGCTAGCTACATGGTACAAGTTCTCAGGCAACCATTCACATCTTGATCTAACAGAAATACAGCCAGGAATGCCATGTAGAACCACTCCAATGCTTGGTGATCTATCAGAATGGCTACCTAGGAGTTTTACAATGCACAGACCACATGCCATAAGTGACAGTCTTGGGTATAACAGTGAACAAAACAAAAATCCTGTCCTACTGGAGCTTATATTCTAATAGAGACAGAAAAAGAACAAATACAGAAAGTGTTTAGCATTAAAGAAGATGTAAGTGATATAAACAAGAATAAAGTAGACAATGAAGATAGGGGTACCAGAAGTCAGGGGTGAGGAAGAGTCATAATTTTAAATAGAGTGCTCAGGTCTACTAAGAAGGTGACATTATAGCAAAGATTTAAATGAGGAAAGAAAGTGAACCACAGGGATATTTGGGAAAAAGCATATTAGGCAGAGGGAACAGCCACTGCAAAGGCTCAGTCATAGGAACTTTCCTGGCACATTTCAGGGAAAGCAAAGAAGCCAGTGTGGATGAGTTCAGAGAAAAAGGAAAGCTTAGGTGACGAAGGAAGGAAGGTAAAATTGGCCAAATGGTATTGAGTCTTATTGGCCACTGTATGGATATTGGCCTCTACAGTCAAAGAGACTGGAAGACCTCTGCTGCTGCTGCTGCTAAGTCACTTCAGTCGTGTCCGACTCTGTGCGACCCCACAGATGGCAGCCCACCAGGCTCCGCCGTCCCTGGGATTCTCCAGGCAAGAACACTGGAGTGGGTTGCCATTTCCTTCTCCAATGCATGAAAGTGAAAGTGAAGTCACTCCGTAAGTGTCCGACTCTTCGTGACCCCATGGACTACAGCCTACCAGGCTCCTCGGTCCATGGGATTTTCCAGGCAACAGTACTGGAGTGGGTTGCCATTGCCTTAGAATTCTAAATAAAGGAATGACATCATCTGACCCATGTTTTAAAGGATCACTTAGGCTTCTCTGCTGAGAATAGATTGTAAGAACACAAGGTTACCCAAAGAGAAACCTGCTCAGAGGCTGTTACAATAATCTAGATGACAGATGAAGGAGGCTTAGATTAGAGTGGTTGTAGTACAGACGGTAAGAATGGTCAAATTCTGGATTTATTTTGAAAGTAGAGCCAAAATAATTTCCTGACAGTTAATATGCAATGTGACAGACAATCAAAGGTGATTCCCCCCAAGGACTCTGCTCTGGAAACTGCAAGATTGAACTTGTCTTTAACTATGATGTAGAAAACCAAAAATAAAGCAGTTTTAGGACAGAATTGTTTGGGGCATGTTAAACTAAAAATGTCTGTTAGATCCAAGTAGGGATATTTCTGAAAGCACCTGGATATTCAGTTCAGTTCAGTTCAGTTCAGTTTAGTTCAGTCGCTCAGTCGTGTCCGACTCTTTGCGACCCCATGAATCGCAGCACGCCAGGCCTCCCTGTTCATCACCAACTCCCCGAGTTCACTCAGACTCACATCCATTGAGCCAGTGATGCCATCCACCCATCTCATCCTCTGTTGTCCCCTTCTCCTCCTGCCCCCAATCCCTCTCAGCATCAGAGTCTTTTCCAATGACTCAACTCTTGGCATGAGGTGGCCAAAGTACTGCAGTTTCAGCTTTAGCATCATTCCTTCCAAAGTAATCCCAGGGCTGATCTCCTTCAGAATGGACTGGTTGGATCTCCTTGCAGTCCAAGGGACTCTCAAGAGGCTTCTCCAACACCACAGTTCAAAAGCATCAGTTCTTGGGCACTCAGCCTTCTTCACAGTCCAACTCTCACATCCATACATGACCACAGGAAAAACCATAGCTGTGACTAGACAGACCTTTGTTGGCAAAGTAATGTCTCTGCTTTTGAATATGCTATCTAGGTTGGTCATAACGTTCCTTCCAAGGAGTAAGCGTCTGTTAATTTCATGGCTGCACTCACCATCTGCAGTGATTTTGGAGCCCCCCAAAATAAAGTCTGACACTGTTTCCACTGTTTCCCCATTTATTTCCCATGAAGTGATGGGACTGGATGCCATGATCTTCGTTTTCTGAATATTGAGCTTTAAGCCAACTTTTTCACTCTCCTCTTTCACTTTCATCAAGAGGCTTTTTAGTTCCTCTTCACTTTCTGCCCTAAGGGTGGTGTCATCTGCATATCTGAGGTTATTGATATTTCTCCCGGCAATCTTGATTCCAGCTTGTGTTTCTTCCAGCCCAGCATTTCTCATGATGTACTCTGGATAGAAGTTAAATAAGCAGGGTGACAATATACAGCCTTGACGTACTCCTTTTCCTATTTGGAACCAGTCTGTTGTTCCGTGTCCAGTTCTGTTGCTTCCTGACCTGCATGTAGGTTTCTTAAGAGGCAGGTCAGGTGGTCTGGTATTCCCATCTCTTTCAGAATTTTCCTCAGTTTATTGTGATCCACACAGTCAAATGTACTCCTTTTCCTATTTGAAACCAGTCTGTTGTTCCATGTCCAGTTCTAACTGTTGCTTCCTGACCTGCATACAGATTTCTCAGGGGGCAGCTCAGGTGGTCTGGTATTCCCATCTCTTTCAGAATTTTCCACAGTTTATTGTGATCCACACAGTCAAAGGCTTTGGCATAGTCAATAAAGCAGAAATAGATGTTTTTCTGGAACTCTCTTGCTTTTTCCATGATCCAGCAGATGTTGGCAATTTGGTCTCTGGTTCCTCTGCCTTTTCTAAAACCAGCTTGAACATATGGAAGTTCACGGTTCACATACTGCTGAAGCCTGGCTTGGAGAATTTTGAGCATTACTTTACTAGTGTGTGAGATGAGTACAATTGTGCGGTAGTTTGAGCATTCTTTGGCATTGCCTTTCTTTGGGATTGGAATGAAAACTGCCCTTTTCCAGTCCTGTGGCCACTGCTGAGTTTTCCAAATTTGCTGGCATATTGAGTGCAGCACTTTCACAGCATCATCTTCCAGGATTTGAAATAGCTCAATTGGAATTCCATCACCTCCACGAGCTTTGTTCCCAGTGATGCTTTCTAAGGCCCACTTGACTTCACATTCCAGGATGTCTGGCTCTAGGTCAGTGATCACACCATCGTGATTATCTGGGTCATGAAGATCTTTTTTGTACAGTTCTTCTGTGTATTCTTGCCACCTCTTCTTAATATCTTCTGCTTCTGTTAGGTCCATACCATTTCTGTCCTTTATCGAGCCCATCTTTGCATGAAATGTTCCCTTGGTATCTCTAATTTTCTTGAAGAGATCTCTAGTCTTTCCCATTCTGTTGTTTTCCTCTATTTCTTTGCATTGATCGTTGAGGAAGGCTTTCTTATCTCTTCTTGCTATTCTTTGGAACTCTGCATTCAGATGTTTATATCTTTCCTTTTCTCTTTTGCTTTTCGCTTCTCTTCTTTTCACAGCTATTTGTAAGGCCTCCCCAGACAGCCATTTTGCTTTTTGCATTTCTTTTCCATGGGGATGGTCTTGATCCCTGTCTCCTGTACAATATCATGAACCTCAGTCTATAGTTCATCAGGCACTCTATCTATCAGATCTAGTTCCTTAAATCTATTTCTTACTTCCTCTGTATAATCATAAGGGATTTGATTTGGGTCATACCTGAATGGTCTAGTGGTTTTCCCTACTTTCTTCAATTTCAGTCTGACTTTGGTAATAAGGAGTTCATGATCTGAGCCACAGTCAGCTCCTGGTCTTGTTTTTGTTGACTGTATAGAGCTTCTCCGTCTTTGGCCGCAAAGAATATAATCAATCTGATTTCAGTGTTGACCATCTGGTGATGTCCATGTGTAGAGTCTTCTCTTGTGTTGTTGGAAGAGGGTGTTTGCTGTGACCAGTGCATTTTCTTGGCAAAACTCTATTAGTCTTTGCCCTGCTTCATTCCGTATTCCAAGGCCAAATTTGCCTGTTACTCCAGGTGTTTCTTGACTTCCTACTTTTGCATTCCAGTCCCCTATAATGAAAAGGACATCTTTTTTGGGTGTTAGTTCTAAAACGTCTTGGAGGTCTTCATAGAACCATTCAACTTCAGCTTCTTCAGTGCTACTGGTTGGGGCATAGACTTGGATTACTGTGATATTGAATGGTTTGCCTTGGAAACGAACAGAGATCATTCTGTTGTTTTTGAGATTGCATCCAAGTACTGCATTTTGGACTCTTTTGTTGACCATGATGGCTACTCCATTTCTTCTGAGGGATTCCTGCCCGCAGTAGTAGATATAATGGTCATCTGAGTTAAATTCACCCATTCCAGTCCATTTTAGTTCATTGATTCCTAGAATGTCTACATTCACTCTTGCCACCTCTTGTTTGACCACTTCCAACTTGCCTTGATTCATGGACCTGACATTCCAGGTTCCTATGCAATATTGCTCTTTACAGCACTGGACCTTGCTTCTATCACCAGTCACATCCACAACTGGGTATTATTTTTGCTTTGGCTCCATCCCTTCATTCTTTCTGGAGTTATTTCTCCACTGATCTCCAGTAGCATATTGGGCACCTACCGACCTGGGGAGTTCCTCTTTCAGTATCCTATCATTTTGTCTTTTCATACTGTTCATGGGGTTCTCAAGGCAAGAATACTGAAGTGGTTTTCCATTCCATTCTCCAGTGGACCACATTCTGTCAGACCTCTCCACCATGACCCGCCCATCTTGGGCATGCCCATGGGCATGGCTTAGTTTCATTGAGTTAGGCCAGGGGCCACGGCCAGGAGGAGCAACCCCACCTCCAAGGAGTGGTGGCTGCACGGGCACAGGAGGGCCTAGAGGAGCTATTCCACATTCAAGGTCAGAAGGGGCAGCGGTGAGGAGATACCCCTTGTCCAAGGTAAGGAGCAGCGGCTGCGCTTTGCTGGAGCAGCCGTGAAGAGATACCCCACGTCCAAGGTAAGAGAAACCCAAGTAAGATGGTAGGTGTTGCAAGAGGGCATCAGAGGGCAGACACACTGAAACCATACTCACAGAAAACTAGTCAATCTAATCACACTAGGACCACAGCACCTGGATATATAACTATGTAATTAAAGGGACAGCCCTAGGCTGTAGATTAAAACTTGTAAATCACCAGCAAATAGATTTTAATACATGGGACTGGAAAACCATGAAGATTGAGTAAGGAAAGAGGACTGAGCTGTGGAGTGTACCAACACTGAGACTGATGAGAGAAGACACTGAAGAACAGGCAGTGAGGCTGAAGGCCAATTAGAGTGCGAGGTTCTGGAAACCAGGTGGGGGAAAAAACCATTCCAAGGGGGATGCTGATAGTAGATTAAGTAAGATGAGGAAAACTAATCCTAAAATTCAGAAAATAGTTTATACTGTTGTCTTGGTAATTGGTTGAGGGGAGAATGGAAAGAGAAATGGAGAAAGTGAGTATAGAAAAACCTTTCAAAGAGTTCTGCTGTTAAGGGAAGCAGAGAAATGGGGCAGTATCAGAAGTGAGAACTGCAATCAAAAGAAGGTTTTTAAAAAGCAGTAAGGAGGATGGGGTGGGAAAGAGCAGGCTGGTAATGCTAATGAGAAGTGGAAAACCCAGCAAAGAGGAAAATGATGATGCAGGAACTGGATTGGAAATGAAGGCGACTGCAGAAGCAATGCCTCCCAGTATTCGTGAGATGGCCAAATTTAGGAGCCTGAGGATTAAATTGAGAATTAACAGGAAGGCAGAGGGAGCAAAAGAGGACAGATAGGATGGAAGGGCGGAGACAGGGGTGGGTGGGGTTGCAGGTTCTCTCCTGCTGGCTTCCACTGTCTCAGAGAAATAGACCAGGAGCTCTCAAGGGTCACAGGTTAGAGGGGAGCGCCAAGTAGCCAAGGCTAGGGCCACTGCCAGGCCTTGTGGAGCGGGAGCTGAAGCTTTGTGAAGCTGCTTGTACGGCTGACACCACTTATTCAAGAGGAACACCGGTCCATACAAGCAAAAGAGAGAGTTCCAGAGCCCCACAAACCAGGGTTGCCCCCGCAAACTGCAGAGGCCCACCGGGCCCAACGCCCCGCGCGGACCGCCTCCCCTCAGACATGCCTGGCCAGACACAAAGGAAGATACCCGGGTCCTCTGGCCAGATACGGAGAAGCTATGCGGCCCGCGCAACAACTTTGTGTTCTGGAATGTTCCTCCCAAGCAACCTGCACGCCTCAGAAGATGAGGGTTCTCTCTGAGGCAAGCAGGAAAACTCACCTCCATTCAGTCCCTGGGCTGTTGCAACGTTGTTGGGGATCCATCCGTCACTGGGGTCCACATCTCCTTCCCCGGGGTTCTGACCTCAGCTGACTGCCACCCGCCGCCATGAGTCATGAAACATCCCTCTCCCCTTCAAAAACCCACGAGACCCCCAAGACTCGCGAGACCGCTGAGACCCGCGAGACCAGCGCCCACCCCTCCCCCACCCTGGGATGTAACCTCCGCCTAGTTTCCCTGAGGGGCCATCCTGGGCGGGCAGCAGGACATCCTGAAAACCCAGGCTTCTGTCTCCTCTGGAAACAGCAAGAGATCCTTCCTCTCTTAGGTACAATGAACCTCACTCCAGTGTCCGCGCTTGAGCCAGCCTGGGCCAGGCATCCCCAGAACCCTTCGATGCGAACAAGCGAGGGCAGTGTGGGCAGCGGAAGTTATTTCACTGAGCCTCGCGTGGAGAAATGATCAGAAATAGACGGGGAACTGGTCAAATGGGGAGCAAGGAGAGAAGCGGGGAGGAAACCTGCAACTTTAACCTGGATGCACGAGGACTTTAAACCTACATACAATATAGCAGGAAAATGAGAAACCTTGGGAAGTTTGTTTATGTGGACTCAGTAGGGCTGGTTGAGGAGGTCTTAGTGTGAGTGCACACCCTCCCCACCCCTCTCCACCCAACACAGCAGTCCTCTGCACACTCGTTGCTCAGTGGCAAAATGGGGACATCAGTAGTCACGTGGTGT
This sequence comes from Bos indicus x Bos taurus, assembly GCF_003369695.1. NCBI lineage: Eukaryota > Metazoa > Chordata > Mammalia > Artiodactyla > Bovidae > Bos > Bos indicus x Bos taurus. The sequence continues at coordinate 69,439,584 of NC_040086.1, read as the reverse complement.
TTAACGCGCAGGTCCCAAGATAACCATGATTTTCATAATGTCCTCCATTTACCCTTTCCTTTTGAAACAATTTCCAGTGTCTTTTATCAAAATCATGTGAAGATTCCTTTCTAGTGTACCTAGTTTAAGTTGTAGCAAATTCCAGAGGACCTCAGATCCAAGACTTAAGTGTGTTTTGATACTTAAACTGTAAGTCAAGTTTTGCAGCTCCTTCAGATCAGATCAGATCAGTCGCTCAGTCATGTCCGACTCTTTGCGACCCCATGAATCGCAGCACGCCAGCCTCCCTGTCCATCACCAACTCCCGGAGTTCACTGAGACTCACCTCCATCGAGTCAGTGATGCCATCCAGCCATCTCATCCTCTGTCGTCCCCTTCTTCTCTTGCCCCCAATCCCTCTCAGCATCAGAGTCTTTTCCAATGACTCAACTCTTGGCATGAGGTGGCCAAAGTACTGCAGTTTCAGCTTTAGCATCATTCCTTCCAAAGAAATCCAGGGCTGATCTCCTTCAGAATGGACTGGTTGGATCTCCTTGCAGTCCAAGGGACTCTCAAGAGTCTTCTCCAACACCACAGTTCCTTGTTCAGATGCAAAAGGAAAACAAAGTCAATATAAAGCAGGCTTTACCTTGGTCAGGTTTTTTAATATACATAGTTTTTAAAATTTAAAAGTTTACCAACTTCCCTGGTGGTCCAGTGGTTAAGACTTCACCTTTCAGTGCAGGGAATGCTGGTTCTATCCCTCCTCAGGGAGCTAAGATCAGACATGCCTCATAGCCAAAAAAAAACAAAGCATAAAAAAAAGAAGCAATATTTTAACAAATTCAATAAAGACTTTAAAAAGTGTTTAGTTGAGGTATAATTGACGTGTAGTCACATACACCTGTGAAACTATCCCTACAATAGAAAGAGTGAGTATATCCAGCCTTTCTAAAAGTTTTGTTGTGTGCCTTTGTAACACCTCCATTCTGCCCTTTTTGGCTTCCCCCTACCAGTCAGGTGGCTGATTTACTTTCTGACACTACAGATTAGCTTGTATTTTCTAGAATTTTCTATAAATAGAGTCCTATATTATTTATTATTTTTGTCTTGTTTCTGCATAATGATTTTAGACTCTTTCATGTCCTTGCATGTATCAGCAGTTCATTCCTTTTATTGGTGTGTAGTATTTCTTATATGAATGCACCAGTGTTTATTTTTTTACTTATTGATGACTATTCTGATGGTTTCCATTTTGGGCTATTACAATAAAGCTGCTGTGAGTATTCTTTCATAATTACAATAGAAAATATGAGCAAAATATCAGCTGTGAAAGGGGGAGACAGCAAATGGACTATGAGACTATGATAGGACTGCTGAACAGATGCAAAGGCTCCATTGAAGTTTGTAGTATGAACTTAGAGTAAGGCCAATCAGCATGATTTTGTGTATCTTTCCAGCCATCTTCAGCTGCATGAGTATAGGCATAAAGACAGAGTTACATTTAACCAAGGTTAGAGTTTTTCTCTTAGAAGACTTCAAGGCAGAAGGGGGGCAAGATATCTGAGACTGCATCCAACAGAGGAAGGATGCTGGTTGGCCTTCAAGTTTGGAGAAGGACTTGACTGTGTTTGTGTTCAAGTATATATACATGTGTGTATGTATACACACATATATAGATAATTTTATAATTATAATCTCAGTATGTATATGTATGTATATATATAATATACATGTATATATACACCAAATGTATATATTTCAATCTTTTTCTGTACCAAACTGTCAGCTTAATAAGCTCTTAGTTCATGCCAAGAGACATGAAAAAGAGAGAATGGGTGGTTTATTTGTAGGACTCTGGGACATTCCAGAAAGGCTATTCAAACATATTTGAAGGGAATTCAGCAAAGAAATAGGATGGACTCATCCATATCCACCTTTTTCTCTGCCACTCTCCACTGCTCATCCTCAAGCTATAAGAGGATGGATTTGCATGTTAATACACACTGCAGGAGGTCTGTGGTGGTTTGAACCACTTTGTGGGGGCCTGAACTAAGTATATTTCCACAACGAAAAGTCACAACATACACAAATGTTGGCAGAGTCTACATAGAACACTAGAATGAGCACTCGTCCCCTGAACACACAAACCTAGGCTCAGCTTCCTGTGTACTGTACCCTAACAGGCAAGTCTCCTAACCTTGCTGAGCCAGTTTCCACATCTGGAAAACGGGATCATTCTTGATCTGCCCATCTAACAGAATTAAAACAACAATCCTTTGGAAGAGCAGAGGGTATGTCTATCTCATTACTTACTTGAACCCTTGTATCTTGGACAGTGCTGGGCTCATAGTGAACTCAATCAACATTGATGGTTAAATGATAGAGCAAATGATGAATGTGAAAGAACATTTTTAAACTAGCAAGTATGACACAAATGTTAGAGAATCTGCATTCATTTTCTGACTTATACATTCTGCTTTCTCCACACTGGTATTGCTCCAGACAGTCCCCCTGTAACAGCCCCACGCTTCAACCTAAAAGTTTTCCCCAGGCCTCCCCGGCCAATGTGATATCCCAAAATATCCAATCAGCCAACCAATAATCGAGAACAACAATCCCCAGCACAGCTGAGCTCTCCTAGGTCACCTAAGTCACAGTGCTCCCAATATCTTGAACATACCAGTCTCCCAGGGCCACCCCTTGCCCAGAACCCTCCCTTCTGCAGACCTCCAGGGATATCTAATAGACTTGGTCCACCAAGAGCCCTCCCTAATCAAACAAATTTCACTCAAGACCTCACCTTCTCCATCTCAGCCTAGCTTCTCAGCCCCCATTTATCCCCATTTCAGCCCAGGACTCCAGTCTCTTTAAACAACCCTCCTGGCAGCTGGTAGAGGAAGAAGTGGAACTTAGTGGCAGCAACCAAATTATTGGTCCCTTTACCTTTACTTTTTAGCAACTCTGGACTTCCCTGGTGGCTCAGACGGTAAAGTGTCTGCCCGCAATGCAGGAGACCTGGGTTCAATCCCTGGGTCGGGAAGATCCCATGGAGAAGGAAATGGCAACCTACTCCAGGACTCTTGCCTGGAAAATTCCATGAACTGAGGAGCCTGATAAGCTATAGTCCATGGGGTCGCAAAGAGTCAGACACGACTGAGCCACTTCACTTACCTTACCTTACCTTTACTTTTTGCTGCTAAGTCGCTTCAATCGTGTCCAGCTCTGTGCGACCCCAAAGATGGCAGCCCACCAGGCTCCCCTGTCCCTGGGATTCTCCAGGCAAGAACACTGGAGTGGGTTGCCATTTCCTCCTCCAATGCATGAAAGTGAAAAGTGAAAGTGAAGTTGCTCAGTTGTGTCCGACTCCTAGCAACCCCATGTACTGCAGCCTACCAGGCTCCTCTGTCCATGGGATTTTCCAGACAAGAGTACTGGAGTGGGGTGCCATTGCCTTCTCCTACCTTTACTTTTTAGCAACTCTAAAAGCAATGTCATGGGTAACCTTAGAGTAATCCAGAACAAATTCAACAGAATACTATCCTTGCCAACACTTCTCAGGTGAATGTGACAAAGGGGAAAAAAAAGTTTCAAAAGCTGATGCTACCACTTAGACCACTTATTAGCCAAGTGATATGATGCTTAATGTCTCCAAGCTTCCATTTACCACCTAAAAAGTAAAGATTATAGTATCTTTTGCACAGGATTGTTGGATGGATAACAGAAATCATTTAAGTACCTAACACAGCACCTGGCACTTTATACCTTAGTCAGTGTCAGTTTCTGTCCTCCCCTGACTCAAGACATCCAACTGCAGCCACAACCCAGACCCAGATGGAAACCTTTCCCATGATGTTTTACTTGTGGACCCTTCTTCCTCCATCACTGCAGGAAGGAAATTAACATTTCCCGGCACTCTCCTCTTACCTGGCCCCTCTCAGAATCACCCTGGGATGACTCTCTCTTTCACAGAGGCTCAGAAATGTCAGGTGACTTTCTCAAGGTCACATAGCTCCCTCAAGGCTTAGCTGAGATTCAACCCTGCTTCTCTGGAACTCGAGTCTACTTTTATGCTTTCCACAGCTTTTCCCTTCAAAAGGATGCATATGAATCAGAATCACAAACTGGTTTAAATGATTATACAACATCAAGGAAAGAAACATCATCCAAGAAGGGTAGTTTACTCAAGGGACAGCTTTTTCATATTTTCGAATATCCAGCTGTCCTTGAGTCTCCTTCTCTCATTTGAATTTTCCACTCACTCCACAAGGTGGCAGTATTCAGCAAAGTTATGTGTGAAGCAATGTATTTACCAGGGATCCTTGAGGGTATCAACCCCTCATCTTTATCAAGCCCCTGCAAGGGAAAGCCCCTCACTAATAAATACCCTGGAATATGCTGGGAAGAACAAAGATGAATACCGCAACAGAAAAGTGTCCTTCAACTCCCCTACCCCGTGAAGACAAAAAGTGTACTTTCAGGGGCTGACCTGCTGCTTGGTTCCTACATTACAAGTCAAGAGAAACAAGAAAAAAAGAAATGAAGGAAGGGAGAGAGGGATAGAGGGAGGAAAGAAGGAGGGAAGGAAATGAGATAAGAAAGAAAAGAAAGAAGGATAAAGACAAAAGAGGCTGGCAAACAATAAAGGAACATGGCCATGCTTAATAGTCAAGGAAAGCAAGAAGGGAAGAGAATGTTTTGATAGTGAGGACCTTACATTTCCAGCAACCCAGGTCAGTACATGTAGGAAATTCGAGAGAGACTATCACTTAGGCAGAGTCATACAGCTGTCAGGGCAGAATCACCATTTGTGCAAAGCTAACTTTCAGCCATAAGGCACCAGTAGGGCACTGAATCCAAGTAAACTCCATAGGGCTCCAGGGTCAAAGACCCATGGATTGCTAGAGTTAAAACTGACCTAGGGCTAATACTTCCAGAAAGAGGAGCAGGCATATTTTCCCCTATGTTTTCTGCTAAGTACAAATAAAAACCTTAGACTCAGAAAAGACAAGCAGACTAGAGACCTCATGACACAAGGAGCTATACAATGGTGAGTTCTCTAAGTTTTCTTTTTTACAAAATCCAGTTTGTGATATTTTCTTTTTTTGTTGTGTTTTTTTTTTTCTTTTCTCTTTTTTCCTACTTTCTACAATAGACATTTATTTCTCACAGTCCTGAAGGCTGGAAGTCCAAGATCAGGGTGCCAGCATGGTCTGGTTCTGGTGAGAACTCTCTTCTTGGCCTGCAGACAGCCACTTCCTTGCTAGGTCTTCACATGAAAGAGAGAGAAATAGATCTTTTTTTTAACATTTTATTATTTATTTATTTGGCTGTGCTGGCAACACACAGGATCTTTGATCTTCGTTTCAACATGCTGGATCATTTTGGTTGCAGCATGCAGGATCTTTAGCTGTAGCATGTGGAATCTTCAGCTGTGGCATGTGGGATCTTTAGTTGCAGCATGCAAACTCTTAGTTGTGGCATGTGGGATCTAGTTCCTTGACCAGGGAGAAAACCTGGACCCCCTACATTGGGAGTGTGAAGCCTTAGCTGCTGGTCCACCAGGAAAGTCCCCTTCCTCTTTTATAAGACTATAGTCCTATTGGTTTAGGGTCCCAGCCTTATGACCTTACTTAATCTTAATTGCCTCCTAATGACTATCTCCACATACAGTCATATTATGGATTAGGGCTTTGACATTTGACTGGTGGGGGGCACAATTCAGCTCCTAGTAGTGGGGGAATTGATGGGTTGGGTTATCTCAGCCTAATATCATTAAGTATTCAAAGGAGACAACTATTTCTCTGTGTCTAAAGTCCTTGCCCCCCAAGCCACCTTCTAGTATTCTTGCTTTCAGTGGTCTTTAAGGAAATGCACTGGTCTGGCCAGCACAAAAACTTAGTATACTTGGTGCACATTAAATATTATGACATAATCAGTGTAGGTCAGAATGCTCAATACTGAAAACTTTTGGCTGCACCTACAAAATGGAGACCCAGATTCTGGACTTTGGTGAATTCATCACAGTACATACAACTGCAAGAGGTTTCCTAATGGTCAGCCAGACTCACTCAGGAAATATTCTTCTGCACCAACAGCTGCTATCTTGCCTAGCTCATGTAGAAGGAGGAAACAACAAAGAGAAAGGGCTATGGAGCAGGCCCTTGCAGTCCATGGGAATAAGATTCCCTGGAGTTTTGCAATGCCCAACCTATGCAGGGGCCCTGTTTGTGGTCACTAAAGCAAAGTTCAAATGCCAGTGCTTCTACTTACCTACTATAGGATTCTAGGTAAGTCATTAACTTATCTACCTTGGAAAGAGTATGTTGAGAAAAAAAAATATACACCTCAGAAAAGTGAATTGAGTGGAAAATGGTGTGTGAACCTTTAGCCCAGTACCTTGCATTGGTAGGCAATCAAAAATTATGACTCTTTTTATTTTTAGTGAAGAAAAAAAGAAGGAATAATAAAAGCCATTGGGGAGGCATTGTGCATTTTGTTTCAACATATGATTTCCACTGCTGCCAACCTAATATTGCAATGAAATGGTTATTCAGAACCATTCCATAAAATCTGCAGGGGCTGTGGGGCATAAGAGAATAGTAGATGGAATTGCCCATGAAATGGCATGCAGTCCACATTTCTGCCCAGAGGGGATCCATTTTCAATTTTGATCATCACTCCCCCATCAGTAAGATACTCTTCCTGCAAAAAGCAGCTAAAAATTCCCCCTAATTGGCATGAGGGAACTTCCAGGAATCATATATATGTTCATTATCTTGATTCTATATGTATCTATGTCAAAACATCAAATTATATGCTTTAAATAGGCACAGTCTGTTGTATATCAATTAACACTGATCCAGGTAAAGAATACCACATATGGGGTGGGGGTGCAAGGGGAGGGGGTGGAAGGAGATTAAATGTAGGATAAAATGTGCATGGATTACAAGGAGTTGTCAGAATTTTGAAGGACATGGTAAAAGGAATAAATCTAGGAAAGTGACTGATCAGGACTGCTGTTAAAATAAACCTGGAACTATTTTTATATGGGATTAAAGACCTAAAAAGAAAGTGCCATCCCCCCAGAGAATGGGACAGAAATGACATGAAACACAGCAAATCCTTAGGAGGAGTCCTTTCACAGTCACTTCTAACCCATCCTGTGTACTGCTGTCAGAATCATTTTTCTCAGAGATCACTTTCACCATGAGCTCTCCCATTTCCTGTGGTCCTGCATGTCTCATGTGGACAAGTACAATACCTGCCTTGCCTGTCCCCAACTTTTCTCCTCTACTGTCCAGTCTAACAGGCCCACTGGCTTTCCCCAGCACGTCCTCAGCAATCCCGAGGTTACACGGTTCCTTTCCACTCCATGGCTGTCCTTCCCCTTTCTCCTTTAGAATCCAAGCTGCCCATCCTTTTAGACCCAACTTAATTTCACATCCTCTGCAAATCCATTCTTGGCTTCACCACTAGATGATAAATTATCTTTCCTTTCATTAAAAACCTATCTATAGAGACTATATTTCTGAACCCAAAATGGGGACATGTGGATGTGGAATTTTCTACTGTTGACAGATGTGAAAGACAGTCTGGGAAGTGTTGCTTGAATGCTCAAAAATTGGACTCTGGAGAATGTTTTCATAGTTAACGGGGCCAGCAAACAGAATGTTTGAAATGGTGATAGGATAGGGCATTCAGGATGCATGGCTGTATCTGTCCTTCAGCTTTTGGCACGATCTACATACAGTGCATTATTAAATGCTTTTATCCATATTATTTTTCCCAAAGTAAGCTTTAATTTCATTGGGAAGCGGCACTATATCAATACCTAGATTTACTCCCAACACCTAGGTAGAGCTATAGAGCAAAAAACTGGTTATGAATAAATAATTCCAAACTCTTAATCTCTGTGGGAAAATAATTCCCATATGGTATCACCATCATTCACACATCCTTATCTATTCTTCTGTGAACAACACCTCACACCTGGGATACAGCTCGTATGAGTGATACAGAGAAGTAGAGTCAAGAATTTTCAGGGGGCTCCAAGAGTAGACACAGGAATCCTGTGTCATTTGTGGGAATTCCCTGGTGGTCCAGTAGTTAGGACTCCATGCTTCTGTTGCAGCAGGCATGGATTCAATCCCTGGTCAGGGAACTAAGACCCCACAAACCACTCAGCATGGGCAAAAACAATAAGAAATAATAAATAAATAAAATCCTGTCATTTGTACCAACCTATAACCCATACCTACAGTTCAGTTCAGTTCAGTTGCTCAGTCCTGTTTGCAACCCCATGGTTGCCAGGCCTCCCTGTCCATCACCAACTCCCAGAGTTTACCCAAACTCGTGTTCATTGAGTCGGTAATACCATCTAACCATCTCAACCTCTGTCAGCCCCTTCTCCTCCCACCTTCAATCTTTCCCAGCATCAGGGTCTTTTCCAATGGGTCTGTTCTTCCCATCAGGTGGCCAAAGTATTGGAGTTTCAGCTTCAGCATCAGTCCTTCCAATGAACACCCAGGACTGATCTCCTTTAGTATGGACTGGTTGGAGCTCCTTGCAGTCCAAGTGACTTTCAAAAGTCTTCTCCAACACCACAGTTCAAAAGCATCAATTCTTCGGCACTCAGCTTTCTTTATAGACACTCACATCCATATGTGACCACAGGAAAAACCATAGCCTTGACTAGACGGACCTTTGTTGGCAAAGTAATGTCTCTGCTTTTTACTATGCTGTCTAGGTTGGTCGTAACTTTCCTTCCAAGAAGTAAGCGTCTTTTAATTTCTTGGCTGCAGTCACAATCTGCAGTGATTTTGGAGCCCAAAAAAATAAAGTCTGCCACTGTTTCCACTGTTTCCCCATCTATTTCCCATGAAGTGATGGGACCAGATGCCATGATCTTAGTTTTCTGAATGTTGCGCTTTCAGCCAACATTTCACTCTGCTATTTCACTTTCATCAAGAGGTTCTTTAGTTCTTCTTCACTTTCTGCCATAAGGGTGGTGTCATCTGCATATCTGAGGTTATTGATATTTCTCCCGGCAATCTTGATTCTAGCTTGTTCTTGATCCAGCCCACCGTTTCTCATGATGTACTCTGGATAGAAGTTAAATAAGCAGGGTGACAATATACAGCCTTGACGTACTCCTTTTCCTATTTGGAACCAGTCTGTTGTTGCATGTCCAGTTCTAACTGTTGCTTCCTGACCTGCATACAGATTTCTCAAGAGGCAGGTCAGGTGGTCTGGTATTCCTATTTCTGTTTAAGAATTTTCCAGTTTGTTGTGATCCACACAGTCAAAGCCTTTGGCATAGTCAATAAAGCAAAAGTAGATGTTTTTCTGGAACTCTCTTGCTTTTTCAATGATCCAGTGGATGTTGGCAATTGATCTCTGGTTAGGGATCAATTGCCAACATTGTCTAAATCCAGCTTGAACACCTGGAAGTTCATGATTCATGTATTGATAAAGCCTGGCTTGGAGAATTTTGAGTATTACTTTACTAGCATGTGAGATGGGTGCAATTGTGCAGAACATTCTTTGGCATTGCCTTTCTTTGGGATTGGAATTAACACTGACCTTTTCCAGTCCTGTGGCCACTGCTGAGTTTTCCAGATTTGCTGGCATATTGAGTGCAGCACTTTCACAGCATCATCTTTTAGGACTTGAAATAGCTCAACTGGAATTCCATCCCCTCCACTAGCTTTGTTCGTAGTGATGCTTCCTAAGGCCCACTTGACTTCACATTCCAGAATGTCTGGCTTTAGGTGAGTGATCATACCACCATGGTTATCTGGGTCATGAAGATCTTTTTTGTATAGTTCTTCTGTGTATTCTTGCCACTGCTTCTGTTAGGTCCATACCATTTCTGTCCTTTATCAAGCCCATCTTTGCATGAAATATTCCCTTGGTGTTTCTAATTTTCTTGAAGATATCTCTAGTCTTTCCCATGCTATTGTTTTCCTCTATTTCTTTGCACTGATCATTTAGGAAGGCTTTCTTATCTCTCCTTGCTATTCTTTGGAACTCTGCATTCAAATGGGTACATCCTTACTTTTCTCCTTTGTTTTTTGCTTCTCTTCTTTTCACAGCTATTTGTAAGGCCTCCTCAGAGAGCCATTTTGCTTTTTTACATTTCTTTTTCTTGCGGATAGTCTTGATCCCTGTCTCCTGTACAATGTCACAAACCTCCATCCATAGTTCATCAGGCACTAGTCCATACTTTAGGGAAGTAAAAAGTAATAATAAAATAAGTCACTGCTAAAATGTAGAGTGAGCTTCTAAAACTTTAATATGTGTAAGAATCCCCTGAAGAGCTCATTAAAATATGATTCCCAGACCCCATCTCCACAGATTCAGTATTGAGATGGTGCCTGGAAATTTGCTTTCCTCATGGTCTCTCAACTGAGGCTAGTGCTGCTGATCTTTGCACCACGCCTTGAGGAGAAATGATGTAGAATGCATGCTGAAGGAAACAAACGTTATTACTAAGACCTTTTTGCAAAAGTGGTAGAAATCCAAGTCAGGCCACCTTAAGTAAGAAAATGGATTTGTTGGAAGGAAACTGGAATAGGTAATGCACAGTGTGAGTGGAAAAGTTGCAGAACTGAGTGAAATTCTGATGACCTCGGGGATCCATGTTTCAATTATTTATTGCTATATTACAAGCCATCCTAAACTTTGTGGCTTAATACAACAATAATTTATTTTGCTTATGAATCCAAAATAATTATTGTTGTTGTTTTAGTCACTAAGTGCGCCCAACTCTTTGTGACCCCATGGATTGCAGCCTGCCAGGCTCCTCTGTTTTCTAGGCAAGAATACTGAAGTGGGTTGCAATTTCCTTCTGAGGCTTTTCCCGACCGTGTTTCCTGCATTGGCAAGCAGATTCTTTACCACTGAGACACCAGGGAAGCCTGTAATAATTATTACTATTACCTACTATTTGGTTTGGGTTCTCATCTTTAGTCTTTGTGGTATCAGCTGGGATTCAAAGACTAGGGGTGACTTGACAGCTGAGATCTGGAACCATCTAAGGGATCCCTCACCCACTTATCTGGTGATTGATGTTAGCTGCTGATTGAGACCTCATTGAGGCTATCAGCCAGAAAACCTATTCATGGCCTCTCCATGTGGCTGCAGGCTTCCTCATAGCATGATGACTGAGTTCCCAGAGTAAGTGTTCCAAAAGAATCAGAGGGAAAGCATGGTATCTTTTATTACATATCCTCAGATATCCAAAAAAAATTTCATTTCTACCATAATCCTGAGCTTACCCAGATTTAAGAAGCAACATAAACCCCATTTCTCAATAGAAGGAATGAAAAATCACACAGTTAAAAGAGCTAAAGTCTAGGAGACATTGTTGTGAGCATTTTGAAAAATACAATCTACCACAGTTCCTCCCCTGAGATATCAGATTTTCTCAATTGTTGTATGAAATATCCCAGGGAAGAGTTTTGACTGACCTGGCTTTGGTCAGTGCTCACTCCATTGACCAATTATTGTGGCCAGGAGGATGAAGTGCAATGAAGAGCCTAGCCTGCTCAATGCTCATTCTGCATCTGGTTAGGGAAATAGCCAAATGACAAGTGTTCACTATAAAACAGAACTTCCCATGTTTTGGTCATTCTGGACACCAGAGTCTTAGCTATACTAATCAAGAAGGGTTCACTGAACTGACTGAATAATCACAACAAGAAAGACCAGTGAGGGAGAAACTATGACTAGGTGTTGAGTCAGTGAGGAGAGTTCTGACAGACCTGTGAGTCAGGTATGTCAGACCCAGTCCTGGAAGAGGCTACAGGACCAGAGTCAGTCAAGACGGACAGGGCGGACACACACTTAGGGATGGCAGCAAGATGCAGAGTCCAGAGAAGCCAGGAAGGGAAAGTTGGTGGGTTCTGTGGTGGGAAAAGCGAGGCCCATGACAAGTGGGCACAGCCCAGCATACTTCTGCTTATATTACCTCATTAATTCTCATAGCAACCCTGTGATACAGATATGATTTCTATTTTCAAATTAGGAGATGGATGTTCTGAGAGACTGAGAAATTCTCCCAAGTTCATCCAAGAGGTAAGCAGTAGGTTGTTTGAATAGAGACAAGTTGAAGTTCCAGGAACAAATGGAAGTCACACCAGTAAGCAGGAGACCTGGGTGAGCATACTCTGGTCCTATGGCAGCCCTTGACTCCTCTCATTCCAGCACTGCCCACAGTGTCTGGTCCCCAGACCCACATGCTAACCCATGGGCCCCACCCCAGACCTCTCTTGGAGTAAAGTCTTTGAGCTTTTCAACAACCTTCCAGCTGGTCTTGAGCACACTCAAGTCTGAGCAGCTCTACTCTCAGTTCAGTTCAGTCCCTCAGTCATGTCCGACTCTTTGCAATGCCATGGATTTCAGCAGGCCAGTCTTCCCTTCCATCACCAACTCCTGGAGTTTACCCAAACTCATGTCCATTGAGTCGGTGATACCATCTAACCATCTCAACCTCTGTCAGTCCCTTCTTCTCCCACCGTCAATCTTTCCCAGCATCAGGGTCTTTTCCAATGAGTCATTTCTTCCCATCAGGTGGCCAAAGTATTGGAGTTTCAGCTTCAGCATCAGTCCTTCCAATGAATATTCAGGATTGATTTCCTTTAGAATTGACAGGTTGGATCTCCTTGCAGTCCAAGGGACTCTCAAGAGACTTCTCCAACACCACATTTCAAAAGCATCAATTCTTCAGAGCTCAACTTTCTTTATAGTCCAACTCTCATATCCACACATGACTACTGGAAAAGCCATAGCTTGGACTAGACAGACCTTTGTTGGCAAAGAAATGTCTCTGCTTTTTACTATGCTGTCTAGGTTGGTCATAGCTTTTCTTCCAAGGAGCAAGCGTCTTTTAATTTCATGGCTGCAATCACCATCGGCAGTGATTTTGGAGCCCCCCAAAATAAAGTATCTCACTATTTCCATTGTTTCCCCATCTATTGGCCATGAAGTAATGGGACCAGATGTCATGATCTTAGTTTTTTGAATGTTGAGCTTGAAGCCAACTTTTTCACTCTCCTCTTTCATCTCCTCACATCTCCACTTTCATCAAGAGGCTCTTTAGTTCTTCTTCACTTTCTGCCATAAGAGTTGTGTCATCTGCATATCTGAGGTTACCCATATTTCTCAAGGCAATCTTGATTCCAGCTTGGGCTTCTTCCAGTCCAGCGTTTCTCATGATGTATTCTGGATAGAAGTTAAATAAGCAGGGTGACAATATACAGCCTTGACGTACTCCTTTTCCTATTTGGAGCCAGTCTGTTGTTCCATGTCCAGTTCTAACTGTTGCTTCCTGACCTGCATATAGATTTCTCAGGAGGCAGGTCAGGTGGTCTGGTATTCCCATCTCTTTCAGAATTTTCCACAGTTTATTGTGATCCACACAGTCAAAGGCTTTGGCATAGTCAATGAAGTCAAAAAAGTAGATGTTTTTCTGGAACTCTCTTGCTTTTTCAATGATCCAGCAGATGTTGGTAATTGATCTCTGGTTCCTCTGCCTTTTCTAAATCCAGCTTGAACATCTGGAAGTTCATGATTCACATATTGATGAAGCCTGGCTTGGAGAATTTTGAGTATTACTTTACTAGCATGTGAGATGAGTGCAATTGTGTGGTAGTTTGAACATTCTTTGGCATTGCCTTTCTTTGGGATTGGAATGAAAATTGACCTTTTCCAGTCCTGTGGCCACTGCTGAGTTTTCCAGATTTGCTGGCATATTGAGTCATATGAGCATCATATGATGAGCATCATCTTTTATGACTTGAAATAGCTCAACTGGAATTCCATCCCCTCCACTAGCTTTGTTCGCAGTGATGCTTCCAAAGGCCCACTTGACTTCACATTCCAGGATGTCTGGCTTTAGGTGAGTGATCACACCATCGTGATTATCTGGGTCATGAAGATCTTTTTTGTATAGTTCTTCTGTTTATTCTTGCCACCTCTTCTTAATATCTTCTGCTTCTGTTAGGTCCATACCATTTCTGTCCTTTATTGAGCCCATCTTTGCATGAAATGTTCCCTTGGTATCTCCAGTTTTCTTGAATAGATCTCTAGTCTTTCCCATGCTGCTGTTTTCCTCTATTTCTTTGCACTGATCATTGAGGAAGGCTTTCTTATCTCTCCTTGCTATTCTTTGGAACTCTGCATTCAAATGGGTATATCTTTCCTTTTCTCCTTGCCTTTAGCTTTTCTTCTTTTCTCAGCTATTCATAACGCCTCCTCAGACAACCATTTTACATTTTTTAATTTCTTTTTCTTAGGGATGGTCTTGATCCCTGCCTTGTATACAATGTCATGAACCTCTGTCCATAGTTCTTCAGGCATTCTGTCTATCAGATCTAATCCTTTGAATCTACATGTCACTTCCACTGTATAATTGTAAAGGATTTTATTTAGGTCATACCTGTATGGTCTAGTGCTTTTTCCTACTTTCTTCAATTTGTCTGAATTTGTCAATAAGGAGTTAATGATCTGAGCCACAGTCAGCTCCCGGTCTTGTTTTTGCTGACTGTATAGAGCTTCTTCATCTTTGGCTGCAAAAAATATAATCAATCTGATTTTGGTATTGACCATCTGTGATGTCCAGGTGTAGAGTCTTCTCTTGTGTTGTTGGAAGAGTGTGTTTGCTGTGACTGAGAGAGTCAATTCCTAAGCAGGTTGATAAGAAGTCTGGGAGTCCCCAAGGAGAGAGGGGTCTGGGGTTCTCGAGGAGGAGATAGGGGTCTGGAATTCTCAAGGAGAAGGAAAGAACAAACTTTTTTCCCCCTACATTCTTTAAGATTATATAACAATAATGTATCCTGCTTGAGGACGATTTCTGGAAAAAAACCTTCTGGCTAATCCTGTAATCTTAAAATGTAAATTATCGGAGTGGGTCTAGTAAGGTCTTTACAACCTCCAGACATTCTTTTGATTCACTGCAATAGCTAATTAAAAAGTATATAACTCCATTGCTAACACTAATGAGGGGGCACTCTTTCTGCCCCTTTCTGATGTCTATGACAGAAGCTTTCTCTATCTCTTTTATACTTTAATAAAAACTATATTACACAAAAGCTCTGAGCAATCAAGCCTTGTTTCTGGCCCCGGATTGAATTCTTCTCCTTCAGAGGCCAAGAACCCTGGCATCTTTCATGGTTCAGCAACAACCTTTCATGACCACTGTGTTCTCTTGGAAAAACTCTGTTAGCCTTTGACCTGCTTCATTTTGTACTACAAGGCAAAATTTGCATGTTATTGCAGGTATCTCTTGACTTCCTACTTTTGCATTCCAGTTCCCTATAATGAAGAGGACATCTCTTTGGGGTGTTGGTTTTAGAAGGTCTTGTAGGTCTTCATAGAACCGTTCAACTTCAGCTTCTTCAGCATTACTGGTCAGGGCATAGACTTGGATTACTGTGATATTGAATGGTTTGCCTTGGAATAAACCAAGGTCATTCTGTCAGTTTTTAGATTGCATCCAAGTACTGCATCTCAGACTCTTTTGTTAACTATGATGGCTACTCCATTTCTTCTAAGCAATTCTTGCCCACAGTACTAGATATAATGGTCATCTGAGTTAAATTCACCCATTCCAGTTCATTTTAGTTCTCTGATTCCTAAAATGTCGATGTTCACTCTTACCATCTCCTGTTTGACCACTTCCAATTTGTCTTGATTCATGGACCTAACATTCCAGGTTCCTAAGCAATATTGCTCTTTACAGTATCAGACTTTTACTTCCATCAGCAGTCACATCCACAACTGGGTGTTGGTTTTGCTTTGGCTCCATCTTTTCATTCTTTCTGGAAGCTTCAAGATGGTGGAGGAATAGAACAGGGAGACCACTTTCTCCCCCACAAATTCATCAAAAGATCATTTGAATGCTGAGCATCTTCCACAAAACAACTTCCAAACACTGGTGGAGGACACCAGGAACCCAGAAAGACAGTCCATCCTCTTCGAAATAGGTAGGACAAAATATAAGAGGCAAAAAGAGAGACAAAAGAGTTAGGGACGGAGACCTGTCCTGGAAAGGGAGCCGTGAAGGAGGAGGAGTTTCCACACAGTAGGAAACCCTCTCACAGGCAGGTCTGTGAGGAGTTTTGGAATCTCAGAAGGCAACATAACTGGGAGAAAAAAATACCCATAGAATACACGCCTAACCGCAACTGCGGAAAAGAGAACTTTCCTGCAAAAGCCTCTAACCTAACAACCTAATGCGCAACCTGGCCTGCTCAAAGAACAAAGGATTGAGTAAATACCAGTGGAGAGCCAGCTGGCTGCTTACTGGCTAACTAGGGGCACACTGGCCCCTCCCCACCCAGAGGCAGAGAGGCAGGCTTGTGACAGCCAGAGCCTGAAGGCAAGGGGCTGCTACAATCTCAGCCCAGAGACTGCATCTTCCACCAAATTGTGAGCAGGCTCCCAGCTGCTAACCACATCTTCCTGAGATCCTGGATGGTTGACATCCACCAGGAGGGTTGCAGCCTGATACCAGCTCTCCAGAGGAGACATACGGCACACTTGAGATGGTGCTCTCACAGCACACTTGGGAAACCCAGTGGCAGGGACCAGGGAGGTGATTAAGATGCACGGCCCGCCTTGGACAGTGTGCTCGCCAAGCACCTGGTCGCCTGAGCTGCTCTGACCTAGGAAGGGCACAAAATGCACACCCAACCCACAGAGACGGAGCCAGAACTGTGTCTGATTGTCTCCCGTGGAGGTACGGGTCAGCAGCAGCCTGCTGCAGGGGCTCTGGGTGCAGCAGACCTAGGTATGGCATAAGCCCTCTTGGAGGAGGTCGCCATTAACCCCACCATAGAACCACCAGAATTTACACAGGACTGGGGAAACAGATTCTTTGAGGGCACAAATAAAACCTTGTGCACACCAGGACCCAGGAGAAAGGAGCAGTGACCCCACAAGAAACTGACCCAGACATGCCTGTGAGTGTCCAGGAGTCTCCAGCAGAGATGTGGATCAGCAGTGGCCTGCTTCAGGGTTGGAGGCACTGAATGCAGCAGTGCGTGCATGGGAACTTCTGAAGGAGGTCACCATTATCTTCATTACTTCCACCATAGTTTGGCCTCAGGTCATATAACACGGAGGGAACAGAGCCCCACCCATCAACAGAAAATTGGATTAAAGATTTACTGAACATGGCCCTGCCCATCAGAACAAGACCCAGTTTCTCCCTCAGTCAGTCTCTCCCATCAGGAAGCTTCCGTAAGTCTCTTATCCTTCTCCATCAGAGGGCAGACAGAATGAAAACCACAATCACAGAAAACTAACCAAACTGATCACATGGACCACTGCCTTGTCTAGCTCAATGAAACTATGAGCCACGCTGTGTAGGGCCACCCAAGATGGACAGATCATGGCAGAGAGTTTTGACAAAACATGGTCCACTGGAGAAGGGAATGGCAAACCACTTCAGTATCCTTGCCTTGAGAACCCCATGAATAGTATGAAAAGGCTTTGCTCTACTCCATCTTATACCCACTGTTTACTCCAAATAGCCTGGGTCCACCCATGTCAACTGTATCCACAACACAAGAGACCTGCAGGAAACCTGATTAAACAAGGACGAGATGTTTTGGATTACCTATGACTTACCTTATATGGTTGCTTTGAGGGTGACAAGAAGTTAAATATATGGACATATAATTGGCTTTGCAAAAAGTCTTCCTACCCTGACTCCTTAAAGTTACTACTCCCTTACTCTACGTTCCTCTAAATACATACAGTTTGGGTCACTTGTTTGTTATATTTTACCAGTTGTCTTTCATGTTGGTGATCTGCTCATGTTTATGTCTTACTCCCCAATTAGGTTGTAAACACTTCAAGGCAGATGCAGGCACAATGCCCTATCAATGTTAACATACCCCTGGTGACTAGGACAGAAGCTCAAATAAAAGTAGCATTTTTAAGCCTGTATTTGTAGGTACTTGATAAACATTTTGCTAAATGTTTTATATGCATTATCTCATTTGATCCATATAACCACAATCCTATAAGCTGGGCATTACCTTGAGGAAACTGAAATTCAGCCTTACATATATGTGAGAACCAAAACAAACCCAGGCCTTGGTATGATACCAAAATCCCTGCTCTCAGCTAGTATGATACAGTGGAGGACATCCACATTCATTGTATCAAAGTGGCATTGCTTCTTACAAGACTTTCTATGAGAACTGGCTGTGTCAAGTATTTAATATAGTAAATGCTCAAAAACTATCAGCTACTTTCAGTATTCAACATTATGTTTTAAAACATCTGGTCATATATATCATTTGATTTGTTTGTTTCTCAAAACAACCTTTGGGGTATAGAACCCCCATTATTATCCTTAATGTTACAGGTGAAGAAACTGAGGCTTAGGGGTGTGAAGGAGCCCAGGCGTCTCCTCCTGTTCATCCCTCTTTGTGCTCTGCTACTCCCTCACTTATGTCACACTCCATCCAGTCTGGAACAATCTCAGTTCAGTTCAGTTCAGTTGTTCAGTCATATCCAACTCTTTGTGACCCCATGGACGGCAGCATGCCAGGCTTCCCTGTCCATCACTAACTCCCAGAGCTTGCTCAAACTCATGTCCATTGAGTCGGTGATGCCATCCAACCATCTCATCCTCTGTCATCCCCTTCTCCTCCTGCCTTCAATCTTTCCCAGCATCAGGGTCTTTTCCAGTGAGTCAGTTCTTTGCATCAGGTAGCCAAAGTATTGGAGTTTCAGCTTCAGCATCAGTCCTTCCAGTGAATATTCAGGACTGATTTCCTTTAGGATGGACTGGTTGGATCTCCTTGCAGGCCAAGGGACTCTCAAGAATCTTCTCCAACACCACATTTCAAAAGCATCAATTCTTCAGCCCTACAATTCTGGGCTGTCCCCAACTTATGCCCTACCAGACTCCTACCTCCAAAGCACAAGAGCAAAGACCTTCCTCCAGCTACAAGGAGTCTAAGAAAAATCAGATACAACTTCTTCAGGTGTCAAATTCCCAATCTTTACAGGACAGAGAGCAGCTCTGGCATCTGAGCTGAGGCACCTTCCCTGATGCCTCTCCAGAGCTTTCTCCTCACAACCGTCTCATCTCCAACTCCTCTAACCCCAATCCAGGCTCACACTCTGGAGACTTCTTTTGACTTGCTCCCCTGAGTTCAAAGGATTTGGGATCCAGTACGGGAAAAGAGTGTCTTCCAATTGGGCTCTTCCAGGAGCAAACCTGTCCACTTGGGTTTAATCCCCCTGCATGATCAACTCTAGGGAAAGGCTGCTGTTTGAATTCATCACTCTGGGTCTGAAAAATTGATCCACACTCCTCAAATTTTTATTTTTAATAGGATTTTTTTCTGAGCCAAATTTTTCCAGAGCCCATAATAAAAGAGATAAAAGTGGTAACAGTTTCTTTAGACAGTTTAAAGTTATTCCATGTGCAGAATCAAATGTATCACTTTTTAGGAAAACTGGAGAGCTAGGGCTCTCCAACAGTTTGAAAAGCCACTAGATCACTGGGCCACTGGGCACCTGCCCAGCACCACCATCCTCTGGGTTAATGAGTATGACTTGTGAAGAGCAGTGTGTTAATGCTTAACTCAAATAAGGTTTTGAAGGCAAGGGGGATGGGCAGTGTCAGTAGCATAATTTATGGGCCTCATGCATTCATTATTAATATTTACTGAGATTTAAGGGGAGGGGCAGATGCTTAAAGAGAAAACCAGAGTTGCTAATATACTACTTTCTCCATGGAAAAAAAAAAAAATATTCCTTGGACTCACAAAACCCTTGTCAACTTAAAAAAAAATATTTACAACCTAAAAGTTGAGAGTTATGTTTCATTTGGTGGGAATTTTTAGGACTTCAAGCCCAGGAGACAGCATCTCAAACAACCCTGAGAGAACTGCTCCAAGGAAGGGGTGGAGGGGCAAGTAGCCAGTTTATACAGAAGTTTGCAACAAAGGGCAGGTAATCTGAACATCAAAAAATTATTCTTAGTTTAAGAAAACCAGACATCTCAAGTTAAGGAATTTAGTGCTTTTGTATGAATGAGAAGATGCAAGAGTCTGGGCTCACTGAAATCATTCCTTTCACATGCATCTCAGTTATCTGGGGCCAGTATCCTGTGTTTTTCTCATCCTGGCTCCCTTGGAGCTCACCATAGGGAGTGGCTGCAGTCTGATAGCTGCTAGATCACAGGTGTTCTTCTCCTTCCTGAGTGCCCTTACGGCTCACCAGCTCATATTGGAGGGCTGCAATCACTGATAACTGTAACATCTGTGTTACAGGAAGGATTGGCAGGGAAGATTCCATTTCTCGCTTTTATGTTGTGAATCCACTTAAATTCAGTCGTAACCCACCCCAAGATGATGCCATTCTCCCCTCCCATCACTTCCCCGGCTCCCCCCTGCCAGCTTCAGCACTACTGTGTTCTTTTCTCAGAATTCAAATTGAGCTTGGAGGAGGATGAGCAAGGCTCATGGCAAGTGTGATCTCTGCAGGTGGGATGAGTCATCCAGCCTCCAGAGGGGCCTCTCTCCCCCAGCTTGCCAGCCTGTCTTCAGCCAGTCACCAGGGCCTGCTTACACATACAGAAAGGGATGTCTCCTGTATCATGTGGCTCTTTCTCACTCAGAGAACCAGTAACTATAGTTAAATCGACCCAGATGTTCTGTTCCCTGCATTTATTTTCTCTAACTCCAGTTAGCTTTTTTCCTTCTTTTTATACAGTCTGTTCACAATGGGCATGTTATTCAGATGAGATGGTAAAAGTAGACCCACTCTGCAGTAGAATAGCAAGCCTTTCTTCCCATTCTGAATTCTAAATGCTTGAAGGATTTTGAGCTGAACCTGATTATTTTTACTTTTTTACCACTTGCCGTTTCACATTGATCTGTTTTTTTCCAGTCTGTCTTGCAAACAAATATATTTCACTTCTCTCTCTCTCTTAATCCTCTGGCCCTTAGTTTTCCCGCATGGTTTTCCCCCACACTTCTCCCCCACACTTCACAAAGGCCTATTAAGTGATAGTCACAGTCTTTCTTTGGACAAGGAGAACAGGCTGCCATCTAGTGTCCAAAAAGGGACATGAGGACGTGAAAGAAGTTAGCCAACTTCTTTTGCAAAAGTACATTGCTCTGCCAATTTCTGGGAACAAGGATAAAAGTTTGTCACAGAGACAGGCTGTATTCATTAAGAGCTAAAGAAATGGTATGTATTTGAGAAAAAACATACTTCTGCCCTCTCCTGTTATAGAGTTACCAAACATCTCAGTTTACTCAGAGACCTAAGACACAGGACTTTCCGTGCTAAAATCAGGAAAGTCCTGGGCAAATGAAATCTGGTCACCCTATCTGGAGAGATGAAATGGCTCTTGAGTCAGAAACTGGAAAAAAGAAGAGACCTTGGGTGTTTGACTAAGAAGAGAAGACTCAGCTTGAGAAAGAGAATTTTTGCTTTTATAGAAGAAACTGTGGATGTCACAGGGGAGAGGTTCAACCAGAGAGCAGAAAAATTACCTGACCACTAGTGAGAAATATCTGGGATCAGGAGACTAGACTGAACTCAGGGGATTCTCTGGGGTCCTCTAGACTGAAGATTCTCAGTTAAAATCGTCAGTCCCCAACCTGGATAAATGGTGGTGGTTTAGTCGCTAAGTCATGTCTTACCCTTGCGACCCCATGGACAGTAGCCTGCCAGATTCCTCTGTCCATGGGATTCTCCAGGCAAGAATACTGGAGTGGGTTGCCATTTCCTTCTCCAGGGTATCTTCCCAACCTAGGAATCGAACCTGGGTCTCCTGCATTGCAGGCAGATTCTTTACCAACTGATCTACAAGGGAAACCTGGACAAAGGTGGGTCCTATATTGCCCTTACACACTTGGACTTGCTGATCTGAGCTGTATATTGTTTGTATAAATCCCTATATGTGGGTGTGGGTGTGTGTGTGTGTGTATGCTCAGTTGTGTCTGACTCTTTTGTGACCCCATGGACTGTAGCCCCCCAGGCTCCTCTGTTCGGGGAATTTTCCAGCCAAGAATACTGGAGTGGTTTGCCATTTCCTCCTCCAGGGGATCTTTCTGATCCAGGGATCGAACCTGCATCTCCCACATCTCCTGCATTGGCAGGCAGATTCTTTACCACTGCGCCACCTTAGAAGCCCATAAACTCCTAATATAGCTTTAATGAATCAAGTAAATGCATTCAAGTAATTAAAGAAGTAAAGCAGAACTGGTGCTTTATTGACTATTTGGGAATCCCCCAGTAAGCACATAGACTTCAGGATAGTCATGGACCAAATGTCCTCCCAATATCCATATGTGGATTCATTCTAAGTGGGATGGTATTTGGAGGTGAGGCCTTTAGAAGATGATTGTTTCAATGAGATTATGAAAATAGAGTCCCCTTGCTGGGATTAGTGTCCTTAAAGAAAAGAAAGAGATTCTTTTCCACCCCAAAGGAAGAGCTCTCTCTATCCACCCCACCTCCCAGGCCATGTGAGGGAGGACACAGCAAGAAAACAAGAACGCAAGCCAGGAAAAAGAACTGTCACCAGAACCTGACCATACTAGCTAGCATCCTGACCTCAAACTTTCCAGCTGCCAGAACTGTGAGAAACAAATGTCTGTTGTTTAAGCCACCCAGCCTATGGTATTTTGTTATACCAGCCAGAGGTGACGGAGACAGAAGTCAATCTGGGCTCAAACTATGGTTCTGCCATTAACCAGCAGTATGACATTGAGCAGGTGACATAACCATTCTGAAGCTCCCCTCCTCAATGGGCTGCTGTGTGGATTGGATGAAGCATGTGCATACAGTACTCAGCCAGCACTTGGTCAGCACTGAGTAAACCCTATTGTCGACCCAGCATCCCAGAGTCATTTCCCAGACCTGAAGCCAGAGTCTGAGGTTTTTTTACCCTTTTTTCCAGCAAACATTAGATTAAGCCTGCATTTCTTTCTATTTGAAGTTTTTAGCACCTTATTTACATCTTGATTTCCTTCCCAAATAGTATCTATCCCCCACCCCCACCCCATGACTGGCTGCAGAGTGGACATAATAATAGTGATTGTGGGGATTAAATGAGATAATTCATAGAAAGAGCCTAGAGCAGAGCCTAAGGTTAAGAGCTTAAAAATACTCCTGTCATTGTTACTGTATCTGGCCTTTCCCCTTCCCAGCCACAGGCCCTGTTCATTTCAGCAATTGCCAGAAATAAAGAAAACAAAGTTTTCTTAGAGATCCCCTAAGTTTCAGCTTCAAAGGCCTTCCTGGTTCAGCTGTTCATCCATTTAATTCAGCAAAGATTTGTGTCCCCTGTGCCAGACAATGGGCGAGGCAGGAAGACCACAGGATAAACACAGCCCCTGCCTTCATGAAGGCTGGTCATTAAAGGCAAATTACTATGTGATGCAAGAGACAGGGGGACTTGGAAAGAACTTGAAGCACAAGAACCTGTGTCCCAGGTAGGATCTCCTATGGCAGTCATACTCAAATTGACACATGAAAGATGAGGATAAGAATGAGAAAAGGGCAGTGGGAAAGGTGAAAAGAATTCCCAGCCTCGAGAGAGAAGTTAGGACGGCCGATACCAGGACTCAGAGAAGGGGAGAAGACAGAATAGGGTGGTGTGGGGTGACACTGCAGAGGGAAGAGGTAGGAGCTAGAAGGCACCGGACCTTCAAAAAGACATTAGACTTCCTTCTGAGGGTGATGGGGAGCCCCAGAAGAGCTGGACGTAAATGATCAGCTTTTAGTTTGGGACATTTGCTTTTATTCCTAAGGATAAAACTGAGCAAACATCATCTACCGCTTCTGTTCACTAAATTTTTCAGAGACATATAGTTAGGGTGGGGCCATTGGTAAGAAATACAGGCCATTCAGACAAATAAATCTCATCCTAGAAGACTTCCAGACTAGGAAACCAGACTCTCATAGAGCCTATTAGGCAAGGTTGTACATTTCTTCCCAGCAACTCATGCAAGCGAGCAAGAGCACCAATGTGGAGCTCTGCCCCCAGGCCCCAGATGGTGAGGGCTGGTGGGGAGGTATCAGTGAGCCAGCTGCAGGGCCTACACATGCTTCCTTTTTCCTTTTATAGCTAATCTTACTGCTAGTTTTTACAGTTAGTTGACAAACCCAGCTTATTCTAACCCCTATGTGTTTCTGAAACCCCTACCTTCTGTATCAGTTGATCTGTCATGATTTAACAAAAATAGCCTCAGTGCTTTTGAATGTGGGTGGATGGATGGGTTGGGAGTATAGAGAAGTTGTATATAAAAAAAGAGAGAGAGAGAGAGACCTCTTTTCAGTCTTCACAGAACTTACAATCTTGTTTTGGGGCAGAGGGGGCTGAATTCAATAGGAGAGTAGAACAGTGATGATAGGGAAAAAGTAGGTGATTAAACAGTTAATCCTACCTGTGGCGGATTCATGTTGATGTATAGCAAAACCAATACAATATTGTAAAGTAATTAACCTCCAATTAAAATAGATAAATTTATATTAAAAAAAATTAGAAGGATAAGCCCAACCTATACTGATTTCCTCATCTTGAAATAAATATATACACACTGCCTTAGTTTTGACATAGATAATTAAAGAAATAGATTTATTTTGCTTTTGCAAATAATAAAGGTAGAATTTATAAGGATTTTTAGAAGTATGAAAAATTGTACTGATACCATGTACTGACATGATTATGAGATAGAATATAAGGTTATATATCTTGACTGGAGTCAAGAATAGTACTTAATGTGAAAAATAATAATTGACATATATTCAAATTTAATTAAAAAGAGAAGAAATTATACATAATGAACTGCAGGAAAATTAGGTATTTCATGTAGAAAGAAAATAGACTATAACTGAATCCAGATGATGTATTACAGCTAAGGAATTAATTTTCTATGTTGATTAAAATAAAGACATAATCTTCAAAAAAAAATAAATAAACAGTTAATCCCACTAAGGGATCATAAGTAAAGAAAATGTATGGGAGATTCCTTAAAGTTAATGGTCACTCAAGAAAGCAGGTTTGCTTAACCACAAAAGCAGGCAGGCTTGCTTAGCAACAAAACTGTGCCACAGAAACATGGGACACACCCCAGGCAATAGTGGAATGAGACCCACACCTTGCCCAGTGGGGTCAGTAAGTTAATGATTCCTAGGACATGCTACTCTGCACACACTAAAAAATATATATAAGGAAAAGGTGACATTATACTGAAACCTGAGATGATTTATCATTCTTTAGTATATGTTACCACCTTTTTACTCATTTCCATTTTGTCATGACAATCCTAGTTTGACCAAGTAGGGACAAGAAAACTACCCCGCTTGACAAGGAAGAGGAACTGATGACAGAAGCTTGACGTCTACTCAAGAATGAGGAAGCAAGTGGTCTTCTCCCCTTCTCCACTCTCCTTTTGATTATAAATATAGCCCACTAAGTTCTTGGGGTGGCATCCTCTTGCCTACCTGCTTGTAAACCTCACAAACTTCCTATTCTAATAAATCGCTTCCTGGGCCTTCTGTGGCAGTTCAGTGGTTAAGACACCAGACTTCCATTGCAGAGGGCATGGGTTTGAGACCTGGTTGGAGCACTGAGATCCCACATGTCTTGCTGCCAGAAAACCAAAACATAAAACAGAAGAAATATTGTAACAAATTCAATAAAGACTTTAAAAATGGTTCACATCAAAAAAATCTTCCAAAAAAAAGATTACTGTTAATTAAAGAAAAACCAGACATCTCAAGTTAATGAATTTAGTGCTTTTCTATGTATTGGAAGATGCAAGAGTCTGGACTCAGAAATCGTCCCTTTGATATGCACCTTAACTACCTAGGGCCAGTATCCTGCTTTTCTGAGTCCTGAATCCACTCAGGATACACATTTGCAGATGGGAGTAGGGCACCAGTGGCTGATGGCTTGATGACTGCAACACCCTCAGTTACTGATTTGGCAGGTACCACTTTGCATCCACACTTTACAAAAGGAATTACTACAATATTTACTTATATAAGTACTTTCCCTAAACCACTTAAAATAGTCTTCAGCTTGAAAAACACTGATTTAGAATCAACATTTCAGAAACTCATCTAGTACATAAGTGAAATCATTTCTACAAAAGAGGGTAGAGTATATAAATTGTGTCTATTCTTGGACCCTGTTGTTTTTCTTTAACACTTTGCCCACTGACAGCTGGCTTCACTTTTGAACAATCTTTTTCTCCTGTTTATTTTCTCTTTTTAAAAGGCTTTCTCCTAGTTATGCCTGTATGTTTTTGCAAAATTTTTTAGAAAATGCTGAAAAGTATAGAAGAAAACAAAATCATCTATACCCCTAGCGTTCTGGAGATAACCAAAGTAAATATCCCTAAATATTCTCCTTTAAATTATTTTTTTAAATTGATACTTTTAAAATTGCACTTGACAGTCTCGTTTTGTACAGAGCATATAGAGTGAATGTGCTACATAATAACAGCTCTGTCGAGCTGAATGAGACTCTAGTGAACAGGAGGCGGATGGCACAGAATGGTGGAAAAAGCACAAGAGTTCGATTCTGACTTTGCTTTCTGGTAGCTTGTAGATTTGGGGAAAGTTATTTAGCAATATAATAATTCTTACCACACTGAGTCGTTGTGAGCATTCAATAAAATAAAATATGTAAAATAACAGAAAAGCGGTGGTGCTCAATAAATTATAGTCATGTCATTAGTACTATCAGCAATAATGTCTTTACTGGTGGCAGCTCAGTCTTAAAGCAAGAGAGTTTAAATTGAGCAAGTTGGCTGGAGCCAGACACAGTGGGATAGGATAGGGTGAGAACTCTGTGCTTCTTGGTGGAATCTAGCCTTGTGTGTCCAGAGAAGACTTCCCATATTCAATCTTACCCTTGAATACATTGGGCTAAAAAAGAGAAAATCAACGAGAGCCAACAAACCCTACGTCCAGCCACAAACTTAAGGATAGTGATCAGAGCTCTCTATCACTCACTGGCCCAGTGCAGAAAAGAACATGTAGCAACAGCTGCCATGTGTCACCCAGAGTTCCCTTTGGGATACAGGACTAGTTTCCCAGCTGCTGGAATGCTATTAGCAGATCATCCTTAGCTGTCAGCCCTCTCCAGGGGTGACCTCAATGAAGAAAACTATCTTGCGAAATCTTTTTGGAATGAGTCTCATCCTGTGACTGACAATATAAGGGTATAAAGGCCTGAGAAAAGCAAAGAAATAGAAGCTACAGAGAGGAAACAATGGAAATTTTAGAACTGAAAATCATAGTAACTGAACTGAAATAAATCCTAATGATGGGATTACAGCAGAATATAGGAGACAATAAAAAAAAAGTCAGTGAACCTGAAGATAGGACAATAGAAATTATTCAACCTGAACAACACAGAGATAATATATTGAAAAATAAAAATAATCAGAGTGTTAGATATTTATGGGACAAAAACAGAATATCTAACGTTAGTGTTCTGGAAGAAAAGGAGAAAGAGGACTGAACTAAAAGAGTCTCCTAATATATATTGACTGAAAAGTTGCCCCAAGTTAGTAAAAGACATAAATCTACAGATTTTAAAAGGTGAGAAACCCCAAACAGTTAAAAAAGAAATTCACACTAAGGCATGTCATGATCAAACTTCTGAAAAACTAAAGACAAAGAGAAAATCCTAATATGCAATGGCATCCCTTTATAGGAGAAAACAATTTGAAATGACAGCAGATTTCAGAAGATAATACATGGAATCCAAAAGGAAAGTAACAACATTGTTCAAGTGCTAAAAGAAAAGACTTGTCCTCCCAGAGAAAATGTCCTTCAGCAATGAAGCAGAAATCAAGTTATTTGATTTCTCAGATGAAAGAAGACTAAGAGACTTTCTTGCTCATAGACAGAACTACACTAAAAGAATGGCTAAGAAAATTTTCTAACTGTAAGAAAATGCTTTTTAAAGGAATCTTGGAACATTAGGAAAGAAAACAAGAGCACATAAGCAAAACTATGAATATAGTAGTTTTTCCCTCTCTTGAGTTTTCTAAACTGTTTGGTTACTAAAGCAAAAATTATAACACCATCTGATATGGCTCTTTATATACAGGAAATGTTTAAGACATTTGTATTACGAGTGGGGAGGGCAAAGAATTTAAATTTCTGTATTTCATTTGAAAGGGTAAAATGTTGACAATAATAGATTGTAATGAGTTGGGTATATATAATGTACTACCTAGAGAAACCACTTAAAAAGCTAACCAGGACAAATACTCAAAAGTGCTATAGAAGAAAATGAATTCTAAAAGAAACATTCATGCAACCCACAGGAATGAAGGAGGGAAAAAAAAACACAAAAAACAAATACAGAGAGAACAAAAGGTAAAACAAAGACTTAAGTCCTAACATACCAATGATTACACTAAATGCAAATGATCTAAATACACCAATTTAAAAATGGAGATTGACAAAGGGAGTTAAACATATTACCAAACTATATGCTGAAATCAACTATGTGAAATTTTAAATTATAAACCTATATCCTAACACAAGATAGCATATCATATTTGTACCATAATTTATTGAACCATTTCCCTACTAATAGACATTTAGATCTTTTCCTGGGTGGGTTTTTTTTTTTTTTTTTCTTTTTCTTTTTTTGGTACTACAAATAGTGCTTGAAAGAACTCTCTTTTACATATATTCTTACATCCTTGGATAAGTGTTTTCACAGACTAAGTTCCAAAAGTGGAATTGTTGATTTAGAGTCTTACCTAAATTAAAGAAAGAATTGTGGGCTGGGAGGATGAGCATAGACTTCATCTCAGAAGGTCTGTATTTGAATCCAGCCTTTGCCATGTGCCTAGCACTCTGTGACCTTGGGGGTTTATACCTAAGAGATAATGAGAGTGTAAATATCTTCTAGCATACAAAATTCTGTACAAATGGAAAAATTACTCATCAGGTTGTATGGCATAGCAGGGTTTCCCTGGTAGCTCAGCTGGCAAAGAATCCGCCTGCAAAGCAGGAGACCCCGTTTCAATTCCTAGGTTGACAAGTCCCCTAGAGAAGGGTAAACTACACATGCCAGTATTCTCGGGCTTCCCTGGCGGCTCAAATGGATAAGAATCCACCCGCAATGCAGGAGACCTGGGTTGGGAACATCCCCTAGAGAACAGCATAGCAACCCACTCCAGTATTCTTGCCTGGAGAATCCCAATAGACAAAGGAGCCTGGCGGGCTACAGTTCATGGGTCGCAAAGAGTCGGACACGACTGAGTGACTATGCACGGTACAGCACACGGCATAGTTAAGAGCACAGGATCTGGAGCCATACTGCCTGAGTGTTCATGTAAGCCCACTGTTTACTGTACACCCTGGGAAGATACCTTAACCTTGCTATGCCTCAGTACTGTCACATTTTTATAAGATGGGGATAACAATAGTAGCCATCCCACAGAGTTGATATGAATATTAAGTAAATTAAAATATGGGTAAAATATCTAGAATATTGAATAACTCATAGTAAGAGGCAGTACATGAACCATGAACTTTCAGATGTTCAACTGGTTTTAGAAAAGGCAGAGGAACCAGAGATCAAATTGCCAACATCTGCTGGATCATGGAAAAAGGAAGCGAATTCCAGTTTTTTCTGCTTTATTGACTATGCCAAAGCCTTTGACTGTGTGGATCACAATAAACTGTGGAAAATTCTGAAAGAGATGGGAATACCAGACCACCTGACCTGCCTCTTGAGAAACCTATATGCAGGTCAGGAAGCAACAGTTAGAACTGGACATGGAACAACAGACTGGTTCCAAATAGGAAAAGGAGTACATCAAGGCTATATATTGTCACCCTGCTTATTTAACCTATATGCAGAGTACATCATGAGAAACGCTGAGCTGGAAGAAGCACAAGCTGGAATCAAGATTGCTGGGAGAAATATCAATAACCTCAGATATGCAGATGACACCACCCTTATGGCAGAAAGTGAAGAGGAACTAAAAAGCCTCTTGATGAAAGTGAAAGAGGAGAGTGAAAAAGTTGGCTTAAAGTTCACCATTCAGAAAATGAAGATTATGGCATCTGGTCCCATCACTTCATGGGAAATAGATGGGGAAACAGTGGCAGACTTTATTTTGGGGGGCTCCAAAATCACTGCAGATGGTGATTGCAGCCATGAAATTAACAGACGCTTATTCCTTGGAAGGAAAGTTATGACCAACCTAGATAGCATATTCAAAAGCAGAGACATTACTTTGCCAACAGAGGTCCATCTAGTCAAGGCTATGGTTTTTCCAGTGGTCATGTATGGATGTGAGAGTTGAACTGTGAAGAAGGCTGAGCGCCGAAGAACTGATGCTTTTGAACTGTCGTGTTGGAGAAGACTCTTGAGAGTCCCTTGGACTGCAAGGAGATCCAACCAGTCCATTCTAAAGGAGATCAGTCCTGGGTGTTCTTTGGAAAGACTGATGCTGAAGCTGAAGCTCCAATACTTTGGCAACCTCCTGTGAAGAGTTGACTCATTGGAAAAGACCCTGATGCTGGAAAGGATTGGGGGCAGGAGGAGAAGGGGACGACAGAGGATGAGATGGTTGGATGGCATCACTGACTCGATGGACATGAATTTGAGTGAACTCTGAGAGTTGGTGATGGACAAGGAGGCCTGGTGTGCTGCAATGCATGGGGTCACAAAGAGTCGGACACGACTGAGCAAGTGAACTGAACTGAACTGAAGAACAATTTAAATACTATCATTCTTATTATTACTGTGATTTATTGGAGACCATACAAAGCATCACTTCATGAAGAGCTGCTGCTGCTAAGTCGCTTAAGTCGTGTCCAACTCTGTGCGACCCCATAGACGGCAGCCCACTAGGCTCCCCCGTCCCTGGGATTCTCCAGGCAAGAACACTGGAGTGGGTTGCATTTCCTTCTCCAATGCATGAAAGTGAAAAATGAAAGTGAAGTCACTCAGTCGTGTCCGATTCTTCACCACCCCATGGACTGCAGCCCACTGGCCTTCTCCGCCCATGGACTTCGCAGGCAAGAGTGCTGGAGTGGGGTGCCATTGCCTACTCCTCATGAAGAGCAGAGCCAACCAAACACTTCTTGATACTTCTTTTGGTTTAAAAGAAGTCCTCACATCTTAAATTATGAAAATCTCTCTCACCATCTCCTTCCCCTTACTTGAGTTTTCTCACCCTTTATTAAATTTGTTGTCCTTTTCAACTTCTTCATGTGTCATATAGAATACTACATATGACCTACATTCTACATATTAACTCAAAAACAGGGTTAAAAAAAGGAAAACGCTAATACTTCTCAATGATTTATAGGGGAAAAAACTACAATGACATAACAGTGCTGCTTGAGAAAAAATTTTTTAAAAATCTGCCAGTGTATTGTATTGCCATCTACCATCACCAAAAGGCACTGATTATTATTCACGGTGTGTTCTTCTTGAAATACAGATGGTACATCCATGAAAGACAAACTCAGCCCTGCTTGAAGTCTTTCTGCAGAATTCCCACTGAGCTCAGCTGCAGTAGTGAAACAGGGCGTCACCGTAGGTACTGTTAACCCTATTTGCCTGGAACATGTTAAATGACATGAGGTTTCCCAGGAACACAATGGCCATGACACTGGGGAAAGACAAGACTATTTATAATCTGATAAACAAGCACTGATTTATGTTTCTATCTACTATGTGGTCATTATCTTTTTATCTTTGAAATCTTCTTTCTCTCCAGTGCATGCCTCTCTTTCCTTTCCTTTTGTTTTTCCAAGAAGTGATAAGTTTGCCCATTCTCCAAAGTCCATTTTGGAGCCAGGGAACATTTCTGCAGAGGTCAAAAGTGTGCTAGCCATAAGCCACTTCCAAGATTACTGATAAAATTACAACCTTTGTCAAAACAAAAGAACTTCTCTGAACTCTGTAGGATGAAATATTTTCCAGTTAAAGCTTATTCAGCTGGCACAGGTTAAAGTTCAGAATTTTAGTAAGGATGTAAAGGTATCATGATCATTAATTTATGTGTCCATTTGACTAGATCATGGGATGTCCAGACATCTGGCTATACATTATTTCTGGATGTGTCTGAGGTGTCTGGTTTTAGAAAAGGCAGAGGAACGAGAGATCAAATTGCCAACATCCGCTGGATCGTGGAAAAAGCAAGAGAGTTCCAGAAAAGCATCTATTTCTGTTTTATTGACTATGCCAAAGCCTTTGACTGTGTGGATCACAATAAACTGTGGAAAATTCTGAAAGAGATGGGAATACCAGACCACCTGATCTGCCTCTTGAGAAATCTGTATGCAAGTCAGGAAGCAACAGTCAGAACTGGACATGGAACAACAGACTGGTTCCAAATAGGAAAAGGAGTTCGTCAAGGCTGTATATTGTCACCCTGTTTATTTAACTTATATGCAGAGTACATCATGAGAAACGCTGGACTGGAAGAAACACAAGCTAGAATCAAGATTGCCGGGAGAAATATCAATCACCTCAGATATGCAGATGACACCACTCTTATGGCAGAAAGTGAAGAGGAACTAAAAAGCCTCTTGATGAAAGTGAAAGTGGAGAGTGAAAAAGTTGGCTTAAAGCTCAACATTCAGAAAACGAAGATCATGGCATCTGGTCCCATCACTTCATGGGAAATAGATGGGGAAACAGTGGAAACAGTATCAGAGTTTATTTTGGGGGGCTCCAAAATCACTGCAGATGGTGACTGCAGCCATGAAATTAAAAGACGCTTACTCCTTGGAAGGAAAGTGATGATGACCAACCTAGATAGCATATTCAAAAGCAGAGACATTACTTTGCCAACAAAGGTTTGTCTAGTCAAGGCTATGGTTTTTCCAGTGGTCATGTATGGATGTGAGAGTTGGACTGTGAAGAAGGCTGAGCACGGAAGAATTGATGCTTTTGAACTGTGGTGTTGGAGAAGACTCTTGAGAGTCCCTTGGACTGCACAGAGATCCAACCAGTCCATTCTGAAGGAGATCAGCCCTGGGATTTCTTTGGAATGAATAATGCTAAAGCTGAAACTCCAGTACTTTGGCCACCTCATGCCAAGAGTTGAGTCATTGGAAAAGACTCTGATGCTGGGAGGGATTGGGGGCATGAGGAGAAGGGGACGACAGAGGATGAGATGGCTGGATGGCATCACTGACTCGATGGATGTGAGTCTGAGTAACCTCCAGGAGTTGGTGATGGACAGGGAGGCTTGGCGTGCTTCGATTCATGGGGTTGCAAAGAGTTGGACATGACTGAGCGACTGATCTGATCTGATCTGAGGTGTTTCTGAAAGAGATTAGCATTTGAACCTGTAGACTGAGTAAAGCAGATTGTCCTTCCCAAAGTGGCTGAGCCTCATCCAGTTCACCGAGCGCCTGAATAGAATAAAAAGGCAGAAGAAGACTAGATTCAACCTTTGAGCTGGGATATCAGTCTTCTGCTCTTGGCATTTCTGGCTCTCAGGCCTTCAGACTCAGACTGTAATCTATATCATCAGCAATCTGGCTTTCAGACCTTTGAACTACACCACATTCCTAGACATCCACTTGCAGATTGCAAACATGGTACTTCTCAGCCTCCATAATTACATGAGCTAATACCTTATGATAAATTAATCTATCTATCTATCCACCTACATTCTATTGGTTCTGATTCTCTGGACTAATGCAGGCTTCTTAATAGAACTCTTTGATAGAATAGTCTGGTCACCAATACATGTTTACTCATTTTCAAATTTGCATATACTATTCCCTTTCCAATGGACTTCCCAGGTGGCACTATTGGTAAAGAACCCATCTGCCAATGTAGGAGACGTAAGAGACCTGGGTTCGATCCCTGGGTTGGGAAGATCCCCTGGAGGAGGGCCTGGCAACGCACTCTAGTATTCTTGCCTGGAGAATCCCATGGACAGAAAAGCCTGGCGGGCTACAGTCCATGGGGTCACAAAGAGTCAGACACAACTGAAGTGACTTAGCACACACGCACACATTCCCTTTCAAATAGTGTGGTTTCTGTTCCTAAAAACCTAGGTTTTGAAAATTTTGAAATTGAGGATATCAAAAGGTCTTTAAGACGTTAAAGACCTTGGGATTAAAAACAAATGTACCTCTAATTATACTCTAAAATAAATGTATTGGTCCAGACAAATTTTTTAGGCTGGCCCTTATGGTCAGTTTAGGTCTCCAACCTTATACTTGGCTACTGCTCATTACAGATGCTATTCTGTAAAACAGTCCCTCAGTCTTCCATTTTCCCCAAGAATACTGACACTTCCTGTCTCTGAGCCATAGTTTAAGGGCAAATTGATCACCAAGGAACTTTTACAACAGATGCTAGAATGCAACCTGGCAATGTCTTCAGCAATAAAAATATGTGGCTCCATCTGCCCAGAACAGGACCACCCTTCTTTAGGGAAATGCCATTATTATGGACTGAATGTTTGTGTCCTCCTATGAAAATTCATATGTTGAAGCCCTAATCCCAATGTGATGATATTTGGATATGAGACCTTTGGATGATAATTAGGTCATGAGGGTGGGTCCTTATGAATGAGATTCATGCCCTTAAAAAAGAGGCCACAGAGCTAGCTCACTGTCCTTCTATCATGTGGGGATACCAGATGTTGGCAGTCTGCAACCTGGAAGAGTGCTGTCACCAGAACCTGACCATGTGCCAGCACCCTAATACAGGACTTCCAGCCTCCAGGACTGTGAGGAACAACTTTCTGTTGTTTATAAGCCATCTAGTCTATGGGACTTTGTTATATACTAGAACAGCCGTTTCCCCAACTACAACCCCATGGAACCAAGGAGGTATGCTGCTGCTGCTGCTTCTATGCAGAGTGCTAAGTCGCTTCAGGCGTGTCTGACTCTGTGCAACCCCACAGACGGCAGCCCACCAGGCTCCCCATCCCTGGGATTCTCCAGGCAAGAACACTGGAGTGGGTTGCCATTTCCTTCTCCAATGCATGAAAGTGAAAAGTGAAAGTGAAGTCACTCAGTCATGTCTGACTCTTCACGATCCCATGGACTGCAGCCTACCAGGCTCCTCCGTCCATGGGATTTTCCAGGCAAGAGTACTGGAGTGGGGTGCCATCACCTTCTCCGAGGGAGGTATAGGAATTGCCAATCATAAGACCTCACATATTTGGCTACAGTGACTGGTCCCCAATCCCGGCAGGCTAATCAGAATCCTCTCTAGGACTTTCCTAAATGGAGATTGCAAGGAAAAGACTTTCCTCTCCTGTCAGGAAGCCATAATAATGTAGGCATGGAGTGCCATGAGGCCATGTCAGGAAAGGGAAAAGAGAAATGGAAGTAGAGACAGAATTAATCATTCTTGGCCACATCTAAGTTCTCTCAGGCCAGATCAGACCACCCTTCCTGTTCTGTTCACTGGTGATGTGGGCATTCCCTTTGTATGCTTAAGTTACTTCAGGTTGGATTCATGGATTACTGGTATGACCTGGTACTGACAGTTTTGCAGAAGATGTAAATTCTTCATATGATCATTTAAATTCTTCACATGATACAAAAATCAATCCTCAGTAAAAGTTGAGGGCACACTAAACTTAAAAGTGCTTGTGGCAATAAAATTTATCTTTATCAGTTTTCTGGTTGCTAAACATACATATTATAAAATAAGTTTATGAAAACTAGACAGTGTTCAAAGTGACTATTTCAGATTTTTGTCTGTATGTATATAAATACATATAATAATTCTCTTCCCAAAAATTAGATCAGACTTTGCATCAATCCTATAGCTTATGTCTTCCACCTAATAATGTATTTTGGATATCATGATACATTAGTTTACATAGATCTACTTGGTGGTATTTTAAATGTTTATGTTTGAAATGTGTCCTCCTAAATGACTATCATTGGTAATGGTGGTCACTAAGGGTATGTGCTATTTCACTGATGGAATTCTAGATTAGAGCCAGGAGACCTGTGCAATTGACTTTTTGTGTGCAGACAGGTTTTGCAAGAAATCGAATGGTTGATTTCTCACTTCCATGTCAGGCTGTTGGCAGTATTTCAAGTACTCTTTTGATTCAGGGTTGAATCATGGGACAAAGCTATAAGACATTTGCCTAGCAATTTGCAAGGTAATCATATAATGTGAACAGTACAGGGAAAACAACAAAACCTGCTCACTCTGGACTCACATTCATAATCAGGAGTTATGAAAATAATAACAACTAACACAACAGCAACTTTTATCAAGCACTTAATGGGGACCAGGGACACTGGCTAAGCACTTGACATCCGATGTATTATTTAATGCTCACAGTAACTCTAAAATTATCACTGCTGCTGCTGCTGCTAAGTTGCTTCAGTTGTGTCTGACTCTGTGCGACCCCATAGATGGCAGCCCATGAGGCTCCCTCATCCCTGGGATTCTCCAGGCAAGAACACTGGAGTGGGTTGCCATTTCCTTCTCCAATGCATGAAAGTGAAAAGTGAAAGTGAAGTCACTCAGTTGAGTCCAACTCTTCACAACCCCATGGACTGCAGCCTACCGGGCTTCTCTGTCCATGGGATTTTCCAGGCAAGAGTACTGGAGTGGGTTGCCATTGCCTTCTCCGAAAATTATCACTATTTTCAGTAATTAATTTGAAGTTCTTGCCTATAGTCAGACAGATCGGAATTGTCAGCACTGGTATTTGACCTTGAGCTAAATAACCATAAAGCCTGTGTTCCTCATCACCAGTTATTCTGCTCTCCAATTTGCTCCCCAACAGCACCTGACTTGGGACGTTTACCTATTGTTACCTCAAAACTCAGATTTTGAAATGTAAACATTTTTATTGTTAGGAAAGTTTGTGGAAATTTTACTAACACTTTTGTGCTGATTTTAAGATAAATTTAGAGGAGGATATTACAATATCCTCTTGGTTGACACAACCTGATGCAAACAAGGGTTGGAGGTTTATTGGTTGAGCTTCTGTTCCCTGACCACTTCAACCTTTGCTAAGTCAGATTTCTGGAAATAATATCTAAAGTAAGACAATTAAAACCAATTATGAATAGCACCAGGTAATTCATAAGGAAATCAATATAAAATATGACTTTAGGAAAACCAGATGAAGTATTAGTTTCCTATGGCTGCTGTAACAAGTGATCACAGACCTAGTGGCTTAAAGGGGCTTCCCAGGTGGTGCTAGTGGTAAAGAACATGCCTGCCAATGCCAGTGCAGGAGATGGAAGAGACACAGGTTCATTCCCTGGGTCGGGAAGATCCCCTGGGGAAGGAAATGGCAACCCACTCCAGTAGTCTTCCTTGGGAAATCCCATAGACAGAGGAGCCTGGTGGTTTACAGTCCATAGGGTTGCAAAGAGTCAGACACAACTGAAGCAACTTAGCATGTACAGTGGCTTAAAACAACACACATGTATCATCTCATTTTTAAAAAGTTAATTAATTAATTACTTTTGGGCTGCACTGGGTCTTTGTTGCTGTGCACCAGCTTTCCCTAGTTGTGGTGTTCAACTTTCTCTTTGTGGTGACTTCTCTTGTTGCTGAGTGTGGGCTCTAGAGTGCACAGGCTTCAGTGGTTGGAGCACACAGGCTCCGCAGTTGTAACACACAGTGTAACACACAGGCTTAGTTGTCCTGTGGCATGTGGAATCTTCCCAGACCAGGGACTGAACCCGTGTCCCTTGCATTGGCAGGCAGATTCTTAACCACTGGACCACCAGGGACGTCCAATTATCTCGTGTTTTGAAAAATACAAATCCAAAACAGGTCTGACACGGCTAAAATCAAAGTGTCGGCAGAGTTGTGTTCCTTTGGGAGGCTCTAAGGGAGAATCTTTCCTCTGCCTTTTCTTGTTTCTAGAGCATGATTCACGGTCCACCTTCACTCCAATCTTTGCTTTCATCCTCGCATCCCCTTCTCTGACTCTCCTACCTCCACTTTCTTTCTCTTGTTAGAAAACTTTATTTTTTTAACAATGGTGAAAAGCACACAACATAAAATTTATCATCTTAACCATTTTTAAGAGTACAGTTGAGTATTATTAAATACATTCACATTGTTGTACAGCCGATTTCCAGAACTTTTTCATCTTGCAAAACTGAAACTCTACTCCACTTCAACAACTCCTCATATCCCCACCCCGTAACCTTGGCAACCACAATGCTACTTTCTGTTTCTATGAATTTGACTACTCTAGATACCGCATATAAATGGACTCATAAATGTTTGTCCTTCTGTGTCTGCTTTATTTCACTTAGCATAATGTCTTGAAGATTCACTCATGTCATAGTGTATGTCAGAATGTCTTTCCTTGTTCAAACTCAATATTCCACTGTATGGATAGGTCACGTTTTGTTTAGAAATTCAGTTGTTGGACACTCAGGTTACTTCTACCTTTTGGCTATTGTGAATAATGCTGCTATGAACACAGGTATACAAACACCTCTTCAAGACGTTGCTTTCAATTCCTTGGGGAATACACCCAGAAGTAGAACTGTTGGACCATATGGTACTTCTATTTTTTTATTTTTTGAGGAAACTCCATACTTTTCTCCATAGCAGCTGTACCATTTTGCATTCCCTAAAACAGAGCACCAGGCTTCCAATTTCTCCACATTCTTGGCAACACTTTTTGTTTTCTGTTTTATTTTTAGGAATAGCAATCCTGATGGGTGTGAAGTGACATCTCATTGTTGTTTTGATTTATATTTCTCTAATGATTAGTGATGTTGAGTGTCTTTTCATATTCTTGTTGGTCATCCTACCTCCCTTTTATAAAGACCCTTGTCATTATATTGGGCTCACCAGGATAATCCAGAATAATCTCCCCATTTTAAGATCCTTACCATAATCTCACCTGCAAAATCCCATTTGCTATGTAAGGTAACATACACAGATCCAAGAGATTAGAATATAGACAACTTTGTGGGGCAGAAGGTGTCATCATTCTACTGCCAAAGCCAAGAGAATAAGAAGTCTGAAGAAGGATGGGCTGATGATTTCAGGTACAAAAAAAGAAGAATTTTATGATCAG
This sequence comes from Bos indicus x Bos taurus, assembly GCF_003369695.1. Classification (NCBI taxonomy): domain Eukaryota; kingdom Metazoa; phylum Chordata; class Mammalia; order Artiodactyla; family Bovidae; genus Bos; species Bos indicus x Bos taurus. The sequence goes on along the minus strand of NC_040086.1, from coordinate 69,400,558 downwards.
TGACCTTTGAGAGAGCTTTTAGTAAAGTGGCAGGATTTTAACTCAAAATAAGTTATTAATATTTTTATATTAACTACTAATCTGAAATTTTATATATATATACATATATATATATATATATACACACATATATTTCTTCCCAAAGGAGCTATTCTGCTTAAATTACCCAGAGTTCTCATAAGTTTAGGTTAAAGTAAAAACTCTGTAGTCCCAGGCTAGTCTGGCAGCTCTACTCTATGCAGCATTCGGGATCTGAGTTCATTTCCTTAGGATGGAGTCCTGGTCCTTATGGTCTAGGCAACATTCACTTTGTGGGAAGCAGGACGGATGGGGGGAAATGAATGTGATGTCAGTATCAGTTCAGTTCAGTTCAGTCACTCAGTCATGTCTGACTCTTTGCAACCCCATGGACTGCAGCATGCCAGGACTCCGTCTATCATCAACTCCTGGAGCCTACTCAAACTCATGTCCATCGTGTCGGTGATGCCATCCAACCATCTCATCCTCTGTCGTCCCCTTCTCTTCCTGCTTTCAATCTTTCCCAGCATCAGGGTCTTTTCAAATGAGTCGGTTCTTAGCATCAGGCGGCCAAAGTATTAGAGTTTCAGCTTCAGCATCAGTCCTTCCAATTAATATTCAGGACTGATCTCCTTCAGAATGGACTGGTTGGATCTCCTTGCGGTCCAAGGGACTCTCAAGAGTCTTCTCCAACACCACAGTTCAAAAGCATCAATTCTTCAGCTCTCAGATATCAATATAAAGCAAGGGAAAAGATAAAGAGCTTATTATAAGAAGCTACGTATTTCTAAACTATAGTGTTAGATGTGAGGACAAGGCACTTGTATGTATGTATATGAGTCCAGTGAATACTTAGAGCAATTGAAGAAGTTGTGCGTGCTGGGGGTTGTTGTGGACTGTGGTCCATTAACAGACATGAGAAGGGAGTGACCATCCTAGTCCCAAGCAAATTGTTTTTTGTCTCTGCTCTTGAGGAAATATGGATTCTATTTAGGACAAGCTGAGATTTCAAGCTTCAGACTTTTATCCAGGTATAGATTTCCATCAGACTTTGGAAAAGAAGAACCGTTTTCATCCAACACAGGAGAAAGTACCAAGAAAACAGGTGATGTAGGAAGAAACACTGAGTGGAGAAACTTTGAAGTAGTTCACTTCCAAGTCTTCATCTGACTTATTATGAAGCATAACTATCTGCAGAGAATAAGACAGGTGGATGGAGGCCCACACATTTCAGGCTTGCGGAACAAGGAGGTTTACTAGGCCATGGGAAGTGTGAGGAGGCAACAGGAGACTGCGCATGTAGCACATACTTGAAAAGTGGTCATACCTATAAAGCAGCAGCTCCAGTGTGATAGCCAGGGAAGTCACAGTAAGGGAAGGCTGCTGCTGCTGCTGCTGCTAAGTCGCTTCAGTCATGTCCGACTCTGTGCAACCCCGTAGATGGCAGCCCACCAGGCTCCCCAATTCCTGGGATTCTCCAGGCAAGAATACTGGAGTGGGTCGCCATTTCCTCCTCCAATGCATGAAAGTGAAAAGTGAAAGTGAAGCCACTCAGTTGTGTCTGACTCCTAGCAACCCCACGGACTGCAGCCTACCATGCTCCTCTGTCCATGGGATTTTCCAGAGTACTGGAGTGGGTTGCCATTGTCATATCAGGGCAAAGGAGAAGTCCAAGGAAACAGCAACAGAAGGGCATTCTGAAAGCCTGACCCAGGGTTTGCAGTTATATTGACTCACCCATTTGGGAGAATATCAGACAGTTTAGGCCAGAACGTATAATCAGCAACCAGAATAAAGCACCATGGTATGTTGGTGTATGTTGGATTATTCCTGTTTCTTGTTTTCTGGACTCAAAGAATGTCAGAGTTAGCATAAGTCAAGTGATGAATTTTCTTCAAGAAATGTACATTTGGTGTAACGTTGGGTTACAACGCTGGTAACTGTAATATATCATATAAAGAAATATAATAAAGGGGGAAATGTTTATCCCAAAATACAGTAAAAAGGTATTTGATAAAATTAAATACCCATCCTTCATTTAAAATAAGAAACTTTACAAAATAGCAATAACTTCTAGGAATTTGTTTGACAGAAATATTCAAATTTCTATACAGAAAATTCAGGAAAAATAAACTACAAAATCATTATCTTTACTATAAAAATAACAAATGACCCATTAGAGTTATAATAGCTAATAGGAGAAGTTTCTATTCACAGTAACCTCCTGTGTTAGATTGCTAGAGCTGCCACAACAAAATACCACAGATTGGTAGCTTAAATAACAGAAATCGATTTCTCACGGATCTTGGACCGGAAGTCCAAGATCAAGGAGCCAGCAGGTTTGGTTTCTAGTAGAAACCTCTCTCCCTTGTTTGCAAGTGGCCATCTTCTCTCTGTGCCCACACACCCTGGTGTCTCTTTGTATATCCCAATCTCTTTTTTCACATGGATACCAGTCAGACTGTTCTCGGGCCTAATCTAACCACCTTATTTGAATTTAATCAACTCTTTAAAGGTCAAGGCCTTATCTCAATATCCAGTCATATTCTGAGATACTAGGGATTAGGGCTATAACATAAGAATCAGGGGAGCATAATTCAGTCCATAATATCCCCAGAAATATATACAATATCTAAATTTAAATCTAAGAAGAACAAGCTAAAGGAAGACAGCTATATCATGACGCTTCACTGGAAGACCTAAAAGAACACTTGAATAAATGGGGAGACATACCATGTTCTTGGTGGGAAAGTTTCAATATTATAAACTGTCAGTTTATTCAAGTTAATAGATATAACACAAATCAAACAAAGAAATATCAAATCTCTCAAGTTTTCTTTTTATTTCTCTTCCATATTTGTTATATTATCTTCAATGGTAAATTCTTTATTTCTAAAGGGCAGGCCACCATCAGCTCAGACCCATCAGGTTTTACCCTAAATCAACTTCTAAACCTGGGGATTTCCCTGGTGGTCTAGCAGTTAAGAATCTGCCTTGCAATGCAGAGGATGCAATTTCAATCCCTAGTCGGGAAACTAAGATCACACACACTACAGGGCAACTGAGCCCACGCTGAGCCCACACTCTAGAGCCTGTGCACCACAACTAGAAGGTCTGCACACTGCAACAAAAATCCTGAATGATGCAACCTAGATCCTGTGTGCCATAACTAAGACCATATGCAATCAAATAAATAAATACTAAATCTCAACCACCCTATACCTAGCAATAGAAAATCATCACCCTACCAATCACCTAGAATAAAACTTCTGGTTTATCTTTGAAAATACTATCCTTAGAATGCCTACATACAATCATTTCATTCTGTGTAGCCATTCTTATTAAAGTTAAAACCTGCTCCTTCAGTTCTATTCCTATCTGCTCTCCTTTCGTCATATTTGGATTCTAACTCTGCACATCACCAACACCTAATCTTTCTAAAATTGGATTTAATCATTCTTTCACAAGTTTATAAATATTGTATCCAATATGTCTATTTGGGGACCTTGGATAAGTTGGTTAATATGCCTCAGTTTATTTAGCTGTAAAATGGGGATGATAGCAGTACCTACCTCTTTGGGTTGTTATGAACAATGAGCTAATTTTAAAGTACTTGGAATAGGAAGTGCTTTATATGTATTTGTTAAATTAATAATTACCTTTCCCATTGTTTTACCTGGTACTTACATTGCTCACTTTGAGAAAAACTCATTCCTTGGGGTTTAAGCATTGTACGTATGTCCTTTTCAAATGATTCTATTCAGAAATATTTGAGCAATACTTTATCAATGAATTCAGGTTCTAAAAAATATTTTTAATAGCAAAAGATGGAAAGGAACCTACTTGTCTATAAGTAGAAAAAGTAATGTTTAATAAAAAATGAAGTCCTACTATGAAAAACTATGGAGACAAATTTGTAGATGAAAGATACATTTGACATGGAAGGATGGCCATAACACACTGAGTGAAAAAGGCAAGTTAAGGAATAAGAGATGCAATGTACTTTCCTGCACATTCTTTTCAGGAAGAATACACAGCTACATATGAAGCTTTAAGCAGAGTACAGAAGTCTCTGTTATGAAATGAGATAGTATGACCTTCTTACAAAGAACATGTGTTGATTTTGTAATTAATACTAAGTAAAAACAAATTAATGAGAAAAAACTTTAGAAGTCTAAATTTTCCTCATCTCATGAAAAGCTCACTTATCAAAACACCTTTTGCCTTTAATTTTCAGGTTTTTATCTGAACTGAAGGAAAATACTGGTGAGTTTTGGGGCTTGGTGAGGAATCAAATGCTAGGATTTACTAAAACCTCTGTCCCACTATAGATAGCTTTAAGCACCTCGGAGATTAGTCTCAGATGTTACTGCTTGTTACCTAAGAAAGAGGCATCGTCAAACATTTCTACTTTATCCTGAAGGTCATCCAAAGACCATTAAAATAATTACCTCGGAAATTCTAATTTAATGCGAGACAAAACTTTCCATCTTAAGCATTGATGAGGATTAAGGGAATTCAATCCCTTTCAACAAACAAATCTCCAAACTCTCTGAGGGGGAAACTCTTCAAGTAGAAGAGTCTGAATTTTCTCATCTTTTGCATAATCGCTTCCACCACCAAGAAAGAACTCTGCTGCTGCTGCTAAGTCACTTCAGTCGTGTCCGACTCTGTGCGACCCCATAGACGGCAGCCCACCAGGCTCCCCCGTCCCTGGGATTCTCCAGGCAAGAGCACTGAGTGGGTTGCCATTTCCTTCTCCAATGCATGAAAGTGAAAAGTGAAAATGAAGTCGCTCAGTCGTGTCCGACTCTGCGACCCCATGGACTGCAGCCCACCGGGCTCCTCCGTCCATGGGATTTTCCAGGCAAGAGTACTGGAGTGGGGTGCCATTGCCTTCTCGAAGAAAGAACTAAGGTAGTTGTAAATAAAGTTCAGCCACACTTGGAAAAATCCTTTCTTCAGGAGTTCCTGTATGCCCACACTTAAAGGTTTGGGGTTTATAAGTAAAACGTGGCCTACTATAAGGGCAAGAAAGAGTAAACAATCTCATAAAAATTAATTACATGGTGCATTTAAGCTATCTGGGTACCTGCTTGGCCTAGAAAAACAGTCTGTTTTCATTTGTCATCACTAGGCTTCAGGAAACTAGGCCCTAGCCACCACCTGGTGACGCTGATGACGCGGGATGTCGCACAGCTGCCTCTGTTAGAAAGACTGGGCAGTCTCCTTTAAGAAGCTGACTCACGTGGACGCTATGTTGTGTGCTCTCAGCTGGGAAGAGGGGTGGATCTTAGGTCTCTCCACATTGGCTGCCTCGGGAGAGTGGGCAGAGTTAGCCTCTTTGATTGGCTGTCCGGGTCCTGGGTGTTGGATCAGGGGCGGGGCGAGCTGCAGGGAGATTGCCCCGGGTCTTGCGGCTTCTGAGAGGGGTGGGCCTCGACGCAGACTGGAGCGGGAGTGGGGGAGGGTGCGCCAGAGAAGGGGCGGGGCCTAGCGGAAGGGGCAGGATACCCGGGGGAGGGCGGGGCCTAGAAATGAAAGGCGTTCTGGGCCAACCCGGAGAGCCGACAGTTCGAAGGGCGGAGCTACACCGGCTGATTGACGTTGAGGCCAAACCAGGGAGAGGCGGGGCCAAGGCCAGGGCCTGACTAAACCTGAAGACTCTGGTGGCTAAGGGGCTTCATCCCAGCTGAGAAGCGAAGAGCCGCAGGCGGCCGCCGACTTCACAGCCGCTCGGGGTGAGTATGGCGGGCGGGGACTGGGTTCGGGGCCGGGTAGGGGCTAAGGCTCCCCTCCGGATCGGAGGCTTCGAAACACTCTGGGATCGGCCCAGGGCTGGGGGCCCAGGCAGGAAGTGCCTCTTCCTCGCCGCGCTCCCTTGGGGGTCCTAGCGCGGCCGACCCTCGCCCCTCAGGGCGGGCCCTGGTGCCGGGGCTGCGGACTGACGAGCTGGCCTGTTTCCTCTTTGTGAGGCCCAGGCGCGGCGGCCGCCGTCGGCCCGCCCCCGCCGCGCAACCCGGGCGACTGGCGCGATCGCAACAGCCGCGACCCTCAGCTCGGCTCCCGCGCCCTCCAGCCCCGGCGCAGCCTCGGAGGCCCTGCACGTCGCGGCCGGGGCCTCAGGCCCCCGGTCCGCCGGCAGTTTGGCTGGCGACCCCACAGCCCCGGCTGCCCCGCCCCCACGGTCCGCGTCCCCGCCGCAGCGTCGGGGGCGCGCCCCGGACTCCGCAGCGCGGAGGTCGCCGCGGGGGCCACGAAGTGATGTCTAAACTCTGAAATATGCGGCCGTAATAACGCCACGGCGTGGCCGTCCTTCAAAAGGGCCACATCCTCAGTCGGCTGGCACTTGCCACCGGCGGGGTGGCTGTGGTGGCTTTTGTTTGCTGTCCCGCAAAGGCTGGATGCCCGCCACCCTGCCCTCCTGCGCCCCAGGAGACCCCGGACCGAGGGAGGGGTCCCCGCCCGCTGGACTGGAGGGCGTGGCGCGACTGTTGGGCGGCCGTCGGGCGACCCGGGCCGCGGGGCGGCCCGCTCAGCTGTTTCCGGCCCCTGTTTGTTGTGCGGGAGGAGGCTGGGCCGGGCCGCGCCGCGCTCGGGCCCCGTCTCCTCCCGATTGGCCCGCGGCGTCACGTGCCGGCAATCAGCTGGGGCCAGCCGGGGCTTCGGGGCCTGGGCGGCTGCGGCTGTTCACACCCGGCGCCGGGATCGCCTGCGGTCCCCACGGCGAGCTGCATCCTTCCTCTCCTCGTTGGCAGGGCGGTAGGCACGCTCTGGCTCGTTTATTCTGCACTTGTAGGTAGGACAATGAATGTTGAGGACAGCGGAAGCTGGAAAACTAAACTACTACAAAGATCTGTTTTATCCCGACATTTACTAGTCTTCTGTTTCAGGGAGGGTCTGGGAAGGTGAACAGCTCATTTATTTTTAAATTTTTTCTGTTTACAGAGCCCTGTTGGTAGTCTGAGGATTTTTATTGCAGATCTCCTTGACAGATGGAAAACAAAGTAATCTTCAGGCTGGCCTTGTGTTTTCGGAAAGTTAGACTTGCTAGTGAAATAACTGAGGATAATAGAGTATTAGCTAACTTTGCGCAGTCGCACATACAGTGTAGCTGCTGTGTTCCAACAAAGATGACCCAAAATGTATGCAGTGTATCCAGGGTACATATTTGCCAGATGCGAAGTGTCTTGGTGTAATCTTTTTCTAGAAGTTTGTTGCATACTTGTGTGTTAGATGAGAAGGAAATTGCAAAGAAATTGCCAACTTTTCTCTAGAAACTAATCATTTTTAGTAAAAAGGCATAGGGAAATGAAGGGTAACAGTTAAATATTAGTAATTTATGAAATGAGTGTTATGAGAATTCAAAAATGGGACAATGAGACTGAAATAGGAAGGGTTCTATAAAGTGGATTGGTATTGATTAGACCTAGAAAATGAGGCTTTGGATTGCTTCTGGGCAAACAGAGGCTTAGGAGAGAAAAAAAGGCCTGGAGGCTTTACAAATAGAAAGTGGAGCTAAAAGAATTTTGTACTTTGTACTAGAAAGGGAAAGTCGCTTAGAAGTGTCTGGCTCTTTGCGAGCCCATGGACTGTATTTGGAATTCTCCAGGCCAGAATAGTAGAGCGGGTAGCCTTTTCCTTCTCCAGGGAATCTTCCCAACTCAGAAATGTAGCCTTTCCCTTCTCCAGGGGATCTTCCCAACTCGGGAATAGAACCCACATCTCCCTCATTGCCAGCGGATTCTTTACCAGCAGAGCTACAAGGGAATCCAGAGAATACTGGAGCCTATCCCTTCTCCAAGGGATCTTCCCAACCCAGGATTCGAACTGGGGTCTCCTGCATTGTAGGTGGATTCCTTATCAACGGAGCTATCAGGGAAGCCCTCTGGAGAAGGGAAAGGCTACCCACTCCAGTATTCTGACCTGGAGAATTTCATGGACTGTATAGTCCATGGGGTTGCAAAGAGTGGTACACAGCTAAGCGACTTTGACTTTTGTACTAGAATACCAAGCAAATGTCATGCTCTTTGGAAGTGACCAGTGTCTTCCTTTAGCACATTCTTGCCCAGCTCAAGGCCCAATACAGGCCTGCTGCTTTGGTGGGGGGTGGGGGGTGAGGGGGAGCATGTTTTAAGTTTATATCTGGCAGCCATCTTATCTATAGGAGAGCATGTTGATGAAATGTGCTCAAGTAAGTTATTTAACTCTATACAGGAACCTAAATTGGATTTTAACAACATACAAAATACATGTTGCTACATCTGAAATATCTGGTTGGATCCTTGAGGACCTTTGCCTAGGTTTAGTTGCCTTTGCTTTATTTAAGTGGTAGGAGAGGATAAAAAAAGGTTTAGAAAATAAAAAAGGAAGGGAAATAAGGCCAAAATTAAGTCTAAATGTGAGATTAAACTAGCTACTACCCTCCAAAAAACAGTCCATGAGATGGGAAGCTAGTCCTAAATATTGAGATGTGAAGATAGTCCTACTAAGTATAATCCTGCAGAGAGTATCATTTTAGGTTTCATAGTGCCTAAATGGTTGTATAAACCAGTATCAGTTTCTCTGGTAATCCTGTGTAGTAATGGTGGTGGTGTAGGAACTGAAAGTTAGCTGTGACATGAAACTTGCTACTTCACACGTGAATCTGGAAACCAGACAGTTGAATTATACTCCAGTCCATCCAGTTAGAGACTTTTTTGACTCATGGTATTGCATCACAACAGAGTAGAGAGATCCTAAGTTTGTCTTGCCAAAAATTGTTTTGGGGAGATTACTAACTCAGATTGTTTAGCTGACTCACCGAGTTACATGACTAGTCTTATTTTTAAGTGATGACTAAACGGAATTGTAGAAACATAATAAACTTGGAAAACGTTTAACAACAAGGCATTATTTAGAGAGCAAAAAATATATATATGTTACTGTCAAATGAAGACCTGATGCCACAACTAGAACGTCATTTGAAACAGCAAAGTAAACTGGTCACGTTTTATAAGAGAACTAGAGGAAAGCACAGCTTGTTTCACCAAAACCTTGGCTTGGTGGATATTTTGTACAAAAATTGGAGAATTGGTTTTATGGATCAATTTATTATTTTCTCTTGTAGGTTTTCAATAGAACTTATCATAAATCAGTATGAAATAATTGATGAGATTACAGTAGAATAAGTGTTAATTATGGTAATCAGCCAAGGGCTGTCTTTGGGTTTTGTTCCTTTTGTTTTGGAGAGCAAGGAGACTGAAAACTAGATATACCAGCTTGTTTTCGCAGGTTTCCATTTTAGCCAGACTTTTGCAACATACAGCCTCTCCTGGAAGGGCAGATTCCTTAACCCTTTCTGCTCTAGGCTTCTGCACACTCAGGTCCCTGGAGGACAGTCTTTGCATCTTGCATTTGCCCACCAACTCCTAGGGTAGTGGAAAAGCCCCTCTTACCTGTTCAGTGATAGAGTTGGGTGGAGTGTGTGTTCTGTTGCCTGTGGCAATGCCCTGAGGAAATAATTAAAAAAAAAAAAAAACCAAACACAAAGTCTGTGAACTGGGTGTTTTCTCTAAGAACCCCAGAGGGTTCTTAGAGATCCCTCCCTGGTATTTTTAGGGCTGGGAAGTGTGATTCCTCCTCCTGTGAATTCTGCTTGCCAGGATTGAATCTGAACTGGATTATTAGTTACAGGGAGGGCAAGTGCCTATTTTAAGACCTAGAATTATGATACTAAGAATTTGAGATGCTTCAGAAGTTTCTAGCTTTCCTTCTGCATGTCATTTCTGTCACTTGGTCACTTAGCTTTGCCATGGTTAACAAGAAATGAAGCTAGTTAATTGTTGATTTTATTTTCTTTTTGAAACCTTGCTTTCTTCATCTGTAATAGAGGGAGGTTAGGGTGGAGAATGTTGAAAAAGATAATCTAGTTTTACTAAATTTACCTTTATTTAGCATTTATTGTGTGCCAGGCACTGTTCTCAGTGTAGTGCCATTTAATTTCCACAACTCAGAGATGAATACTGATACCACCGTTTTATTGATGAAGAAACTGAGGTGAAGATACCTTATCCAAAGTTTACACAACTTTAAGCAGTGGAGCTAAGATTTGAACCCAGAGTTCCAGTATTTGGGATACATTGTTTAAATCCTGGGGGTGGAGAGAGGAGGAGGCAGCAGCTGGTTATACTATCTGTTTTTATAATCTATGTATTATTGATCTTCAACATGCTGAACTTGCTACAGAAAGTTGAAGACCTTAGTTAGAAAACCCATGAGGAAAATGGGAGTGCGATTAAATTGATTGTGTCAAATATTCCTGTTGATCCTTAAACCTGAATGCCAACCAAGTTTCCTTTTTTTCTAAGATTGCCTGCTTTCTAAATGAAGAGCTCTTTTGCTGTCTGAACAGGTTTTTCAACAAGGGTCAGTGCATTTTCTTTCAAGGGCCAGATGGTGAATATTGTGAACTTTGTGGGCCGTAAGGTTTCAGTAGCAACTACTCAAACTCTGCCATTATACTGAAAGAGCAGCCAAGTATCAACAAATGGGTGTGGCTGTGTTCCAATAAAATTTTATGTATGGTCACTAAAATGTGAATTTCATGTAATTTTCATGTGTCACAAAAATATTCTTTTGGTGTTTCTTCCCCAACCATCTTAAGATATAAAAAGCATTCTTATGTTGCGAGCCATATAAAAACAGGTGGTGAACTGATTATTGCCTATAGGCCTTAGTTTTCTGACCCTTGCTTTTAAAGAAAATATTCAGCAATAAGCCAGACTAATGAACAAGGTATCATATTTGTTAGTGTGTATATGTGTGTGTGATGTGTAAATCAGCACCAGTGGTGAAGAAGTGAAATTTGAAATTAATGCAGTACCATTTACATTAGCATTCCCCCAAGATGAAATATTTAGATATAAATCTAACAATGTGTACAAGATCTATGTGAGGAAGAATATAAAACTAATGAATGAACTCAAGAACAACTAAATAAAATGAAAGAATTTGTGTGTTCATGGATAGGAAGACTATATGTTGTCAAGATGTCCTTTCTTCCAACTTGTTCTGTAGATTTGGTACAGTCAAAATTCAAGTAAGTTACTTTGTGAATATCTCAACAAATTGATTCTAAAGTTTCTATAGAGAACAGAAGACCCAGGAGAGGCAACACAATATGGAAGGAGAAGAATTAAGTCAGAAGACTGACACTACCCAACTTAGTATAGAAAGACTTAGTATAGAAAGAAAGTGAAAGCCACTCAGTTGTGTCTTACTCTTTGCGATCCCAAGGATTATACAGTCCATGGAATTATCCAGGCCAGAATACTGGAGTGGGAGTCTTTCCCTTCTCCAGGGGATCTTCCCAACCCAGGGATGGAACCAAGGTCTCTCGCTTCACATGCGGATTCTTTAGCAGCTGAGCCACAAGGGAAGCCCAACTTCAAGACTTGGTATATATCTACAGTAATCAAGACAGTATGGTGTTGGTGAAGGAATAGACAAATAGATCAATGGAACAGAATAGAGAGCCCAGAAACAGGCCCACATATATATGGTCAACTGATCTTTAACAGAGAACCAAAGGTTTGTCAGAATTTTGGTTATAAACTTGAACTTCAACACTGATTACAAAACACACATTACTTAAGCACAGTAAGTGCTCTCAGAATCAACAGAGAACATTAGTCATCTGTGAAAGCAGCTCACTCTTAAGATATTTTACAAATGTGTGACTGAAAATACTGTTACTCTTCTAAGTCCAAGCTAGGTGATCCTGGGAAGTAATTTGGGTTTTTTAAAATTAATTATTTATTTTTAAACATTTTATATTGGCGTATAGCCAATTAACAATGCTGTGATCATTTCAGGTATACAGTGAAGGAACTCAGCAATACATATACACGTATCTATTCTCCCCCAAACCCACCTTCGATTCAGGCTGGCGCAGAACACTGAGCAGAGTTCCATGTGCTATATAACAAGTCTTTGTTATCCATTTTAAACGTAGCAGTGTGTACATGACCTGGGAAATAATTTGGATGTAAAAACAATTAGAAGGAGATTGATTGTGGAAGGGTTTGTGGGGATTTGGGGAGATGATGAAAATATTCTAAAAAGCTGGTTTGTGGTGATGGTAGCACAGTTTTGTAATTTACTAAAAATCATTCATTTGTACACAACAGTGGCCAAATTTTATGTCAATTATTCCTTTAAGAAAATTGTTTTTAAAGAATGAGCTATATACTATCCTGTCAGGTAAAAAGTTTCTGACAGGATAAGCTGTGTATAAGCTCTTAGAAAGGGGTGTCTGAAGTACATGCCTTTTATAAGTACATAAGGCTGAAGTACCTTACTTTCATAGCTCTAGAAGTGATGAGAATGTGAACTAAGTTATTGATGAAGAATGAGGAAGAAAGACCTTGAAAAGTGATTTAGGAGGACTTCTCAATTTTGCAGTTTCTTAAAGAAGTTGCCAGGGTTTCTAGTTTAGGAGAGGGATTAGAGTTGCCACCAGCAAAGTTAGGGAATGTAGGCGGCTCAGCATGGAGGCAGGAGAGGTGTGTGAGAAATCTGAGGAAGAAAGACTGAATTTGGCTGTCTCTTCTGGTCACTAGAGAGTAAGTGGGGCTAAAAGAACTGGAGCAGAATTTAGTTCAGATCCTAGTTTGGCCAGTTTCATAAAGTTACAGCCTTTGTCTTCCTCTACAAAAGTAGGATACTACATACTTACTAAGAAATTGTTAAGGTTGAATGTGATAGGTGAAGTACTGAATGCAGTGTCCCATATGATGTTGATACTAAATATCAAGTCTCAGACAGAGTTCAATATATTGCCTAGGTCCAGAGAAACCTCGGAGAAGGCAATGGCACCCCACTCCAGTACTCTTACCTGGAAAATCCCATGGACAGAGGAGCCTGGTAGGCTGCAGTCCATGGGGTCGCTGAGAGCCGGACACAATTGAGCGACTTAACTTTTCACTTCCATAAATTGGAGAAGGAAATGGCAACCCACTCCAGTGTTCTTGCCTGGAGAATCCCAGGGACGGGGGAGCCTGGTGGGCTTCCGTCTATGGGGTTGCACAGAGTCGGACACAACTGAAGCGACTTAGCAGCAGCAGCAGCAGCAGCAGCAGCAGAGAAACCTAATTCAGGTGTTTCGCCATAGCTTTTAAATGACCTTCCCCTTCTGTGGAGCAGTGCCAGTGTGCTTGCCATCAGTCTCCTGAGTATGCACGGGGGAAATGAACGGTAGGTTGCACTCCTAGCCTGGTGAGGTAAAGGCCTAGCACATGAAATTCAATGGCCTGCGAAGGTTTTTCTGTGTTCCAGAGACCTTTGACAGCAAGCGGTGTTTTGCTCACTTCTGATAGATTCTCTGGCATTGTAGCTTTTCTCTTTTGGCAAATGAGAACTACATTTTACAGTTCTATGTACATACATAGAACTCTATACATGGCAACCACAACGAGGAATAGTGAGTCTGTATAGATATTTTTGGTCTTGTAATGAATCATGTAACTGAATTCAGTAAAAATAGTTGGGTAAAAGTTAAAAATAGTCTGAATTTGAAGCAAGAAAGAGAAAGCATGATGTTAAATCTATTTACCCCATTTAGAAATCGTTTTCCTGTATCCAGTAGTGAGCAAATGGTCACAGCTGTTAATACTGAACCAAAGATAGAATGATACAGGCAGAAGGTATAGGGAGAGTTTGTTTTGAAGTTCAGAATGTTTTCCTCAGTAGTATTGCATCTGCTGTCAGTCAAGTCAAAAATATCTGGTTATTCCTGAATTATTGTTGAAGTAACTTAGATGAATATTATATTTAAAAGTTTGAAGAAACATTGGCTTGAAAATAACAGTTCTCAGAAGCCCAAGCTGGAGGATAAATGACCGCACAAATACTAATTTTTAGAGAAATAAAGACTGAGGAGTATGTCTTCAGAGGTGTTACCATAAAACCCTGCTGGTGATTCCTTTCTGTAAATGACTGGTAGTAAGAAACATGACCCAGATCAGCTACTCACAGGGTCATTGGATGCTTAATTTGGATTAGGAGTCATAAACTCAGATGTCTCACAGGTGAAGTAATTATGTGGCACAAAATAGATAAAAAGCAAATGAAATGGCCTTGTGGGAAGTGTTGAAGGCACCTCTCAACTCTAGCCAGTTGTTGCCATATAAGAATATATGTCCTGTGTTGCCAGCTCTCCCCATTGTTTAAAAAGAAAGGCTCAAAACAGGCTGTTAATGAAATCTCTCTAATTTTAAATGATTCTCAACTGTTTTTTATTAAAAATTAAAAACCCTGGGCCAAATTGAACACTAATGTTTTGGTGTGGGAAGGGTTGTTTTGTTCACTGCAGTGTTCCTATGCCATCAAATGAATTCAGCCAGCAGGCCTCAGATTTGGACCCTTTGAGCTTTGTGTAACAAATACTGTGTTCTTAGGCATCTGGGAAAATTAATGCTATCCTAAAGACTAAAACAATAGGCAGCAAGTCTTTTCTTGTCATTTTAAGTCTTATGTTTTTACCCAGGGTTTATTCGTTGACACTCTTGTTTACTAGCTATAAATTGTAGTATATTTACTATTTGTTTTTCACTACTTATTAAACTTTCATATAGTATTTAGTGGGAGTCATAATTATCTTGGTGACAGAAATGTCACATTTCTGATGACATTAAAACTGCCTTATGGCTGAAGTTGACAGATGTTAGAAGGAATGGAATTTTCTTTTTAATTTGTAATGGAATTTCCCCAAGTTTAAGATGACACTGGATTGCACATGGATTCTACATTTTTCTTTTCTGTAGCAGCAGCTGTATCAGCTCTGCATGGCATTTTAAAGACAAATAATATTAAATATTTGAAACACAGAAGCTGATCACTACACAAAGGAATAAATTCTTTTTAAAATGAAAAGCTACAGTGTATTCTTGATTATACCTGCTGCTGCTAAGTCGCTTCAGTCATGTCCGACTCTGTGCGACCCCATAGACAGAAGCCCACCAGGCTCCCCCATCCCTGGGATTCTCCAGGCAAGAACACTGGAGTGGGTTGCCATTTCCTTCTCCAATGCATGAAAGTGAAAAGTGAAAGGGAAGTCGCTCAGTCGTGTCCTACTCTTAGCGACCCCATGGACTGCAGCCTACCAGGCTCCTCCATCCATGGGATTTTCCAGGCAAGAGTACTGGAGTGGGGTGCCATTGCCTTCTCCTAGATCTCTAAAAATGTGCTGTTTTGGGAGATAACTGCAGTGAATCAACTTTACTTCCCAGGTGGCTCAGATGGTAAAGTGTCTGTCTACAATGTGGGAGACCCAGGTTCGATCCCTGGGTAGGGAAGATCCCCTGGAGAGGGAAATGGCAGTCTACTCCAGTACTATTGCCTGGAAAATCCCATGGACGGAGGAGCCTGGTAGGCTACAGTCCATGGGGTTACAAAAGAGTCGGACACAACTGAGCGACTTCACTTTAAAATACTGGAGTGTGATTATCCTTGTTTCAGAAATTGGATTCAGAGCCTTTTTCCCAATGTTTCAGCACTTCTGTGATTTATTGAATCAAAAGACTTTCTTAAATATAGTAAGTTACATAGTAACAGTTCATCTTGCTCCTCTCTGTTCTTATTTTCCTAGCCTTATGCCAGCCTAGACCATCTTGTATGTCCTCTTCTTAGAGGAGTCAGTGTTAGAGTAATGGACAAAATTTGGCTTTGACTTGAGTGAGCCATATTCTGATTATGATTTTCTGTACTTGAAAGCTGTGTGACC
This sequence comes from Bos indicus x Bos taurus, assembly GCF_003369695.1. Lineage (NCBI taxonomy): Eukaryota > Metazoa > Chordata > Mammalia > Artiodactyla > Bovidae > Bos > Bos indicus x Bos taurus. The sequence goes on along the minus strand of NC_040086.1, from coordinate 69,384,777 downwards.
TTTGACCAGTTAGTAACCTTGAATAATCTATGAACTGGAGGCAACAACCTCACAGAGTTGTTGTGGATTTTGAAATAAGTAAAGCTTCTCTGGTGGCTTGGTGATAAAGAGTGCGCCTGCCAATGCAGGAGAGGCAGGTTCAATCCCTGGATCAGGAAGATCCTCTGGAGAAGGAAATGACAACCCACTCCAGTGTTCTTGCCTGGGAGATCCCATGGACAGAGGAGCCTGGTGGCCTACAGCCCATGGGGTTACAAAAGAGTCGGACACGACTTAACGACTGAACAGCAACAACAGAGCACCTAGTATAGTGCTCCACAGACTCAAACTTAACCAATTTAGTGCCATCACCCTACATGGTTGTTGATGCACCTGATGACCAGAGAAACAGGCACCCCATGCTCTCAAACCAGGTTACACACTCTTGTCCCATAAGTCTTTTCTCAAATTACAGATACTCAGAATATATACTTGTTAGTTGCTCAGTTGTGTCCAACTCTTCGAGGTCCCATGGACTATAGCCCACCAGGCTCCTCTGTCCATGGGATTCTCCAGGCAAGAATAACTGGAGTGGGTTGCCATTTCCTTCTCCAGAATGTATACTTAACTCTGTGCTAAACCTTTTTCCTCACCTCTCTGCTGGTGTTTCTCATCATTTGGTTTGATATTGCACACTGTCTTCTTGTCTTTTTCATATCAAAAGAGAAGGGATATTCTTTGGCCTTCCTAGTGAGAATATTTACTTCCTTGACTCGTTGCTTCTGAAGTGTTCTTAGCTTGAGTTTGCCTATTTGTTTGGTCCATGTGTGAACTTTGGATCCTTTCATTCAGAGTCAGCTATTTCATGTATTGAAATGATTTCGTGTATTGTATGAAGAGATCATATATGTGTATATAAATGGTTCTCTGTGACACCACCAAGTAGATCCTAACAAGTTAAAAAATCATAATGTATTTCTTGTCCTTTTTTATCTGTTCGCAGGTTTTTAGAGCTTCAGCTATAAAAATGGGCAGGATTTTCCTTGATCATATCGGTGGTACCCGTCTGTTTTCCTGTGCAAACTGTGATACGATCCTGACCAACCGTTCAGAACTCATCTCTACTCGGTTCACAGGCGCCACTGGCAGAGCATTTCTTTTTAACAAGGTTTGTGGGGAAAACTGATTTCATTTCCTCACGGGGTTCAGTGGATATATTTGATAGCAATACCAGAATACCCCTCAGAGCATGGAGATGCCAAGAAGATTCCGAATGAGAGCTGCACTCCATAGAAATTGCCTGCTAGTTTGTCTTTGGGACTTCAGGAAAGCATTACTAGGCTGTGATTTTTAGGCTGGAGAGTTTTAAGGATTATGTTATGATAAGGGTGGTCTCCATTGCTTCAGGAGACACTCAGGGTAAGAATGTGGTAGTGACTTCACAGACTGTCAAGAGGCTGAAACACCCCCATAGCACTAATTTACCCTTACAGGGAGATAGCTGCATTAAGCTGTTGTAGTTTGACAGTGCAAGTGAATAAGGATCATCTAACTAACTTCCTGCTCTAATTTACCAATCATCTTTCTGATTATGATTTGGCTAATAGGTTTGCTAACCGAAGTGTTTCCTGACTTACAGATTAATGTATAGTCTGCCTTTTTCTCTCATTTCTGGCTTGCTTTCAAATTGGTTGATGTGATTCTGCCTCCTGGAGTCTAATGGGTACTAGCAAAGTTGAATTTCTAGATATTCCAAATATCCTTGAACTACAGAACTAGTCCAAGGTACTGTTCTTAGATATTCAACCTAAACTTCCCCAGGGGACACCCCTCTGTACCATTTAGAAACAAGTATTTTCTCTGGAAGAATTGATAGTGTATATACATCTTGGTCTTTATTTAGGTATAGAGCAGGGGTTGGCACACCATGGCAGGCTGGCTGTTTTTGTAAGTAAAATTTAATGAACCACAACCATGTTTACTCATCTGTGTATTATCTATGGCTGCTTTTGTGCTACCACAGCAGAACTTAATAGCTATAACAAAGACCAGATAGCCCTTTTCAAAGCCAAAAATATCTGGCTCTTTACAGAAAAATTAAGCATGGAGGATTATTGGAATCCTCCATGTTCAGAGTCATTGGAAATTCTTCCATAGATTCTTTGAACCCACTTGAAAACCATATATTAAAACCTACCCCCAGTCTGTTAGTAGATAAAATTGTTTCAGAAACAGATTTTTACAAACTTCTCTTTATGGAATACCTGTTGTATACTAGGTTCTTCTGTATTGGTAGCCTTGTCTACACTCATCATTGAATGGTTAATTATAACAGTTGGACCAAGACCTACATTTTATGACTCCAAGTTAAGGACTCTTCACTATAACACAGAAGTGTAACTAATGTGTATAAATAGGGTGACTTAGAATAATACATGATTGCATTACATATCCAGTTCAGTTCAGGTATTTACCTGTCCCAGCAGTTTGTCAAAATAGCTCTTGGAAAGTGTGTTGCAGGTTTGACAGACAACTGCTATTTGCTTTTCTGACGTTGCTGTTCTTTCACCAACAAAAATATTGTGTACCATTTTTGGCAGATAACTTACATGCCTTTGCAATTTTGTTTTCATGTGTTTCTTAGGTAGTTAACCTACAGTATAGTGAAGTTCAAGATCGGGTCATGCTCACTGGCCGCCACATGGTTCGAGATGTGAGCTGCAAAAACTGCAATAGCAAACTGGGATGGATCTATGAGTTTGCCACTGAAGACAGCCAGCGTTATAAGGAAGGTCGTGTGATCCTGGAACGTGCTCTAGTTCGAGAAAGTGAGGGCTTTGAGGAGCATGTACCATCTGATAACTCTTGAAGAAAAAGAGAGAAATCCATCTTTTCCCAGGTCTCCTTCACTGAAAACAAAAATCTACTTACATACACTGTCACCTTAGCATCAGAGTCGGATTCATGAACTGCGGAACAAGAGGTTGTGAGAATCTATGATGGAACCTTCCTTTCTTTCCTTTTTTTTTTTAATTTTCTATTTTCCATCCAACAGCAGTGTGTAGAGAGAATATTATGCAGATGCCGTTTTTTTTTTTTTTCCCCCTGTGTTTACATCTTGAGGCAGAATAGTCTATCTGCAGCTACATGGTGGGCTATGTGAGGAAAAAAATCTGGGCTATTAAGAGTGAAAAGTATTTTATGTAAATTTTGAAAGGAAAGTGTGTCAAGAGCATGATTTTTAAATTTATTTGGGCTTCATTTTAAGACTTTTTAAAAAACCCAGTTATTTCACTTGATTTGCTAGCTTCAGAGAAGAGATCCGAATTTGTGACCAGCGCTAAAGGTTCAGTGTTAGTATTGCTTGTGCTGGCCATTGTGCCATATTCTTGTTGGAGATGAACCGTAGCATCAGAGCCCATTCTTCCTTGTCAGTCTTGACCCAAAGATGTCACCATTCCTAGTTATTTGTCACCACATAATTGGTGTTGATTGGAAACTTTTCCTGATATGGGGCAGAACTGCTTGGTTGTCTTTTCCATGTAACTTAAGCATAGTAATATAAATAAAGTAATAGTTGGATGTTTTTGGTCCTGTGTTGCTTTTAAAATCACCTTTCAAAAGAGCAGAGTGTTTGATAAGTAATTGTCATAGTAGTGTTTCTTTTCATCTCTTAAACTAAATTGACTGTATATAAGATACTTCTTTGTTTAAATTAAAGCATACTGTTTAAATCCACAGTATTGCATTTAGAAAACAACTGAACAGAATGTCCATGTGCATTCATGCAGAAAGCATTTCTTCTGCATGTGTTTTAAACGGAGGGAAGGGAAGCAGCCTATCTTTTTAATAATAATAAGCATTTCAGCATATACTTTTCAGTTTTGCATTGATTTTGACAAGTCTGTAGAGCCTGATAGTTACATCAAAGGATTTAGATCTCCTAGCCTTATTTTCTCAGATCTTCCCTCAGAAGTTTAGGTGTTGAAATCAAAACTGTACTTGGTCCCTTCAAGTTGATAGGGATCAAATTTGACTCAGGGGGTTATTTGAGCCCAAAATTTACAGCATTAAGAAGTATTAAAGTGTAAATGTTTCTTTATCCAAACCATTTCTAGGTATTTTAGTATTTGTTAAATGGCATTAAAATTGACTAAATACTTCAATGAATGAATGAATGGCTGTTTGCTCAATTTCTAGGTTCTATAGTGGTGAATGTTATGATTAAAAATATAGTCTCTGAAGATGCAATTTGTCCTAAATTAATTGGCAAAATCATCCTGTCATTTGATACTAGAAGTGACTTCTGAGTACAGTTAGGGTTTTCTCTCATTTGCCTTTGGGCTCTTGGTTAGAGGCATATGTCTCTTGATTTGGTAGGTGTATAATAGTGCATTTGAGATATGTGGACACAAATTCTTCTCTTTCCTTCACCATGGACTACATCTTCAAGCATTAAGAAACAGCATTGATTCCCATTCATTTCCATACTGGCCTTTGATTATATGCAGACTGCTAGTAGCATGCCTTACCTATAGCACTATGTGCATTTGCTGTCACAATAAAGGATATTTTGTCTTGCATTGGTGCAAAACTGCTACTTATTTTCCACTGATCTTTTTTCTAGTGATCATCTTAATTTTAATCTATGAACACGTACATCATACCTTTGAGTAGCTATTGCTTTTTTCAGTAGGCAGTGATAAGGTGACATTATGGTTTAGTTAATTCTACCTAATCTACAACTGGAAATATTGAATTTACCAACATTAACTTCTCTGAGATGATTTTTGCCTCAGACACTAACAACTATAGTTTTAGTGTATATGAACAAACAAAAGTGTCATAGCACCAGGTGACTGCACCAGGTACCCTAGCCCGATTCTCTCTGCCCTTCCTTTTAAAAACTTCCTTTGGCGGGGAAAAAAAAAAAAGGCAAAAACAAAGAGCAACGTGGAGGATCCAGTCAGATTGGATTGTGTACAGAAAAGTAAGCACACTGTTGCCTTGAGATGGGAAACCGCTATTGGGAATGATTTTGCTGTGGGAAGGGAAAGGTTAACCAGATACAGGTGAGTATACTATATAATGAGTGGCTTACTGAAGTGTGAATACATCCTAAAGTGAGTATTCCAGGTTTAAAATTTTTAGTAATTATGTAATAATTTAAGTTACAATTGTGAGTGGCTATTTTGATACTGGAGGAAAAAATAGCTATACCGTTAACTTTTCTAAATTACATATTCATAAAGGTCATATGGGGTGTTTAAATGCAGAGTCTGGGGCCTGGCCTAGGCCTGTATCAATTCACAGGTAATTTTTGATCAGGCAGGATATAAAAGCTACCAATTGTAAAATATTCAGAGACATTATGGGGTTCATTTTTAGAACAGTTAAAAATACCTCACAGTTGAAACAGATCTAGTAATTAATTGCATGTCTGTTTTTAACACTGGCTTTCCAGGAGCCATATAAAACCAAAACTCTTCTAATCTTGGAAAGGTGTGAATTGAGAATAGAGCAAGATTAAACTGAAAGACTCCTGTTAGGGTAGCACATTACAATGATACGAAGGTATCTGTTAGAAGCAGAACTAAGAGGAGAAGTTAGCATGGATACTTATTGTAAATTGGATATGAATTGTATGGCTTCTATATTTTAAAATATTGGTATTCCCAAATTGAAACTTCCATATTAAGGGGAAAAATATATACATTTCAAAGCACTATTAAAGGTTCTGTAATCCTGGGCATTGCTTTACGCATTTGTTTTTTAAAATCATCTGCATTTTGACCTCTTGGGGGCTTGTTAACAGTGAATTATGTCTTCATTCCTTCCCATGAAACTGGATTGGTCTCTGAGCTGGAGCCAAAAAATCAGATATTTTACCAAACCACAAAGATAACCTATCTCCTATTACATGAGAATCACTAATCTCAAAGGGTTATCCAAACAAAATAGTGTATAGTGTGTTACCACCTGGTAAAAGTAGGTGTTTATCACAGGGGGCCCACAGACTTAGAAGTATGACGAAGAAAAAACAGATTATTACAGTTTCCACCTGCTTTTTGAAAATAGTGGCTTTTTAAAACGGTTAAGTACAATAGTCAGATAAACTGATGTATAAGAAGAGGAAAAGTCTTTGGGAAAGAGTTTCTAGAAAGATCACTGGACTTTAAGGACCAGCCATCACTGCTGTGATTTATCAGCTGTGTGACGTTGGGAAGTATGTGACTTAACCTCTGAACCTTAGTTTTCTCAAGTATGGATTATGAAAACAAGCCCTATCTTAAGTGATTCTGGTTAGAAAATAGTGAAATATATGGCCTAAAAACCTGTAAAGTATCATGCAAATGTTTGGAATAACTGCTATTTGTTTGTTTTCAATAATCCTGAACACTTCCCAACCTTTACCCTAAATTAATGAATGACTGGAATGCTTTCAAAGCTTTATAACTCCTTCCTGGTCTTGATATGTACTGCTAAACCTTTAAGCAAATTAGGGCATGAAATCTATCTATCAAATGTTACTGTCTTGATCTTTCACCATAAGAAATCTTTTATAATCTGCTACAATAGACACTTTCAAAAATCATCAAAGCTATTTTTCTCCTACCGTGGAACAGAAGGAATAAAAGGTAAAAAGTTCATTAAGTATAACCTCAATGATAAAAATTTTAAAACCTTCATCTACCACTTCCACCCCCAACCCCAGTCAGACAACATTGCTTTTGAAAAGAGTACTACAAGAATATTCACTAAAATTCCACGTTACTTTTCAAATCCAACTTTCTTTCTCCAGTGTTTGCCTCAGCCTCTCCCTACTGCTGTTAATAAGATTGTGAGAAATCGTTTATATACCAAATCATCTTGTTTCAATCCTACTCTGGCAATATGCCCTAAAGATGAACAAGTTGTCTTTCATCCCCAGATTTCTAGCAAAATGCAAAGACAAATTTTGTCTAATTTTAAAAACTTGTATCCAGAGCAAAGCCCGGCTTTGAAAAAGGTCTTGACCAGAGGTTTTTAGGGATTGGTGCAGTTTGAGAAACCCCACTGGTGTGCCCGTGAGTCAGGAAGTTGGCTTCAGCTGTCCCCAGAATTTCATTCCTCTTCCACTAACTGTTGAGGCGCCATGGAGTAAGCTGTCAACTGACACACACCACCTTCTCAGCTAATAGCCATCCCAGAAAATGCCAGGCAAGTGGAGGCAACACTAGGAAAGTGTGAAACACTAGTGAAAATCCATGAGTGTTCTCTGTCCCTAATGAAACCCCCTCCCTTCCCCAGCTTCCAAGCCAACTGTAAGGGGCTCAGAGGCATTTCTGAGAGCTGTCAGTATGCCAAAAGGAGTCACAAGTATTTCCATCCCTTTCCTAAGAAAGTCTTAGGTTCTGTTTCAGAGTAGGCTCCTTAGAAAATGAGTTTCAAAGATGGGGGGTGGGGTGGGGTATATTTAAGGACTTGAGTAATAAGGTGTAAAATAGTCCAGTGGGCCCACTGAATAAAAAACGTTAATATAAAATCAGCTGAAATCCATGCTACCAGAAAAGCACCAGTAGGTGGCAGGAGTACACAGGATATTCAGTACTTAGGTGCCAGCCTTACCTGCCTTGGAGAAGAGTAACAGGAAGCAGTCTTGTTACTGTTGTTAATAATCAGCTGAACCGAAGCAAGAAGAGATTTTACTTTGGTGGAGCTGAATTATTGTGGGGAGGGTCAAATCAAATTATATGTGAGAAAATACCCTAGAAACTATGAATTACTATACAAAATAATATTGTTTCCTGTTTTTGTGTTGATAAGTGATTTTTTTTTCTGCTGTGTTTCTTTTAGTATCTAAAGTTTTAGCTTACACAACTTCAAACTTTTTCCAACAACTTTCTTTATAAGGGCTTTTATTTTGGTGTTGATAACCTGAGGTCATAGGAACGTCACAGTGCGACTTTGAAGTTCGTTAACTTCTTGAAGCTTCATTTCTTCAACTTTAAAATATGGAAACTAATTTCCAGAGAACATGTGTGAGAACTGTAAGCCATGCAGTATTCTAAAAATAAAATATATTCCTATAAACTGAGTGAGGTTCAATGGGTTATTTAACTAGTGTAGGCTCCAGTTGCTAGAAAGTATTTGCTCATTCATTTTTCCATATTCAGCAGTATTTGCCTGTTACATGTGTCAGGCAGTATGCTAGTTGTTAGCAACACCTGGCACCCACTTGCCAGAAGCCTTATGACGGATGTTTGCAAAGCCCAGTAAAAAGCCTCAAAGCCACTCTATCAGTACAGGATGTGTTCTGCTGCAGGAAATGAAGGCATTCAACATAGGGACACACAAGCTCATAAAGCAGAATAAATCAACTGGAAGGCCTTCGTTCTTCCAATTGATTAAGTTCTAAGTTTGAAAAGAGGAAACCTCCCATATTAAATGTGAATCACAGAAATCATCCTTCTATGTGCAATGGATTCTGAAATTGGATTAACCTTACATTCTAAAACTTCATCTGTCTCCCTTCCAGAAGCAAATGTGAATCATCATTTTCAGGGCACATGGAGAAAAGAAGGAACACCAGCTTACCTCTGACAACCTCTATGCCAAGTAGAGGACTTCCATCACAGTGAAAGGCAGGACCAAGGCTCAGAGCCTTTGCACAAGAAACCATAGGTATACTCTTTACATTGGATTGAGGTAGAAGAAAGGTGAAGGTGAAAAAATTGTAAACTCATAGGAACTCCGATTTAGGCGTTATCTGATTAGTGAGCTCAAACTCAGATGCCTCTGGATCCCAGATAGCTCATTAAAATAAGTGGGCTGGGTATAAGACTACTGAAGGCGGTGGTACTACTGAAGGGAGTGAAGCGTGGGCGCATACCCCACTTACAGACAGATGTTTGGTTTAAGTCACCTTAGAGCAGCTGGCCAAACACAGCTTATCCTTTGTACTTTCAGAGCTTCTGCTTACATCCCTCACCTAGTCCATCCTCTCATTTTAAACATTTGGAAACTAGGACCAGGAGAGGTGGTGTGACTAAGGCACGTGCTCATTGTGAGTAGCAGAGAGGTTACGTTTAAGGTGAGGCATGTCAGCACAACAGAGCACCACAGAATGAGCTAGAGGTCGGGTGTATTATTCACAGGAGGAGCCTTGGGAGGCAGACTGCCTAAGAGCCAGAACATGGCCAGAGGGCCTGTGCTAGAATCCCAGTTCTAACACTTAAGAACTGTGTGCCCTGATCAAGTTTCTTAACCTTTTTGTGCCTGGCTTCTTTGTCTCTAAAAAGGGGATAATAATGGTACTGATTCCATAGGGCTGTGCTGAGGATAAAGTGAGGTAATATGTGGAAAGTGCTTACACCTGTGACGGGTGTATCATCACCTCCACTTGCAGGTAAGGAAACACCTGCTAACAGGTCAAGGTCACACAGCTTGACTAGAGGTCAAATATCTGCATGCACACAAATGGGCATACACACACACACATGAAACTGGCATGGATCTCCCTCTCAGGCATACTGATTTCAGAACCTGACCTCCTGAGCCTCACATCTGCAATGACCAACGAGAATGAGAGCAAAAGGTGGGGCAAGAGCAGAGGCCAGAGCTCAGTGGCCAGTTGGATTGTTCTAGTTTCAGGAGTAATGTAGGCTTCCAGAAAAGCAAGCACAGGGATGATGCAGTTAACATACATCAGTGTTTCTCAGACTTCAGCACATGTTAATATTAGAACTAACTGCAGGGTATGTGAAGACGCAGAGCTCTGACATTGTGCAAAGAGTTTCTGAGTCAGCAGGTCTGGGATGGGGCCCAAGAATTTGCATTTCTAACAAGTTCCCAGTAATGCTGAAGAAGCTGAAGTTGAATGGTTCTATGAAGATCTATAAGACCTTCTAGAACTAACATCCAAAAAAGATGTCCTTTTCATTATAGCGGACTGGAATGCGAAAGTAGGACGTCAAGAGCTACCTGGAGGAACAGGCAAGTTTGGCCTTGGAGTACAAAATGAAGCAGGGCAAAGGCAAACAGAGTTTTGCAAAAAGAATGCACTGGTCATAGCAAACACCCTCTTCCAACAACACAAGAGAAGACTCTACACATGGACATCACCAGATGGTCAATACAGAAATCATATTGATTATGTTCTTTGCAGCCAAAGATGGAGAAGCTCTATACAATCAACAAAAACAAGATGCAGAGCTGTACTGTGGCTCAGATCATGAACTTATTGCCAAGTTCAGACTTAAATTGAAGAAAGTAGGGAAAACCACTTGGAGAAGGAAATGGCAACCCACTCCAGTACTCTTGCCTGGAAAATCCCATGGATGGAGGAGCCTGATAGGCTGCCATCTATGGGGTTGCGAAGAGTCCAACACGACTGAGTGACTTCACTTTCATTTTTCACTTCCATGCATTGGAGAAGAAAATGGCAACCCACTCCAGTGTTCTTGCCTGGAAAATCCCAGGGATGGGGGAGCCTGGTGGGCTGCCGTCTATGGGGTCGCACAGAGTTGGACACGACTGAAGCAACTTAGCAGCAGCAGCAGCAGCAGGGAAAACCACTAGATTGTTCAGGTATGACCTAAATCAAATCACTTACAATTATACAGTGGAAGTGATAAATAGATTCAAGGGATTAGATCTGATAGAGTGCCTGAAGAACTATGGACAGAGGTTCGTGACATTGTACAGGAGGCAGGGGTCAAGACCATTTTCAAGAAAAAGAAATGCAAAAATAGATAATAAAGTCTTCCTCAATGATCAATGCAAAGAAATAGAGGAAAACAATAGAATGGGAAAGACTAGAGATCTCTTCAAGAAAATTAGAGGAACCAAGGGAACATTTCATGCAAAGATGGGCACAATAAATGACAAAAATGGTATGGACCTGACAGAAGCAGAAGATATTAAGAAGAGGTGGCAAGAAAACACAGAACTATACAGAAAAGATCTTCATGACCCAGATAACCATGATCGTGTGATTACTCACCTAGAGCCAGATACCCTGAAATGTGAAGTCAAGTGGGCCTTAGGAAGACTCACTATGAACAAAGCTAGTGGAGGTGATGTAATTCCAGTTGAGCTATTTCAAATCTTAAAAGATGATGCTGTGAAAGTGCTGCACTCAACATGCCAGCAAATTTGGAAAACTCAGCAGTGGCCACAGGACTGGAAAATGTCAGTGTTAATTCCAATCCCAAAGAAAGACAATGCCAAAGAATGCTCAAACTACTGCACAACTGCACTCATCTCACATGCTAGCGAAGTAATGCTCAAAATTCTCCAAGCCAGACTTCAACAGTACATGAATCATGAACTTCCAGATGTTCAAGCTGGATTTAGACAAGGCAGAGGAACCAGAGATCAACTGCCAACATCCACTGGATCATAGAAAAAGCAAGAGCATTACAGAAAAACATCTACTTCAAAAGCCAAAGCATTTGACTGTGTGGATCACAACAAACTGTGGAAAATTCTTAAAGAGATAGGAATACCAGACCACTTGACCTGCCTCCTGAGAAATCTGTAAGCAGGTGAAGAAGCAACAGAACCGGACATGCAGCAATGGACTGGTTCCAAATTGGGAAAGGAGTACATCAAGGCTGTATATTGTCACCCTGCTTATTTAACTTATACACAGAGTACATCATATGAAATGCCAGGCTGGATGAAGCACAAGCTGGAATCAAGATTGCCGGGAGAAATATCAATAATCTGAGATATGCAGATGGCACCACCCTTATGGCAGAAAGTGAAGAAGAACTAAAGAGCCTCTTGATAAAAATGAAAGAGGAGAGTGAAAAAGTTGGCTTAAAGCTCAACATTCAGAAAACTAAGATCATGGCATCTGGTTCCATTACTTCATGGCAAATAGATGGGGAAACGATGGAAACAGTGAAAGATTGTTTTTTGGGGCTCCAAAATCATTGCAGATGGTGAGTGCAGCCATGAAATTAAAAGAAGTTAAAAGATGCATGCAGTAATTGCAATGCATATGCTCTGGTTGTTGTGTATTATTTGCATACACCCTAGCACATGGTGGGTTTTTGTTGTAGCCAGCCTCCAAGATGGCACCAGGGATCCTCACCTTCTGGAATTGATACCCTCATGTAGTTTACTCCCACACTGAATCACAGCGAGTTCATGTGAATATTGTGCACGTGGCAGTGTTTGACTTCCAGGGCCAAGTCATAAAAGTCATCTGAGCTTCCTCTTCAGCTTCTTGAATCACTCGCTCTGGGATAAGTCAGTCTCCTTGTGAGATCAGGCAAGCAGCTGTGGAGAGGTCCCCATGGAGAGGTGCTGAGGCCCCCTGCCAACAACCAGCACTAACTTGCCAGGCATGTGAATGTACCACCTCAGAAGTGAGTCCCTGAGTTGCTTGCTGACATCTCATGACAGCCTCTTGGGAGACCCAGAGCTGGAAGTGCCCAGCCAAACAAAATTCCTGACTCATAGAAATAGCATTGTTGTTTTAAACCACTCGTTAGTTCTGCAGCAATAGTTACCTAATACAGTGCTTTAAAGAAAAAAAAAGTCAGTGCTCTCCCAAGTGAGAAACACGTTGGTGTTTCTGGCTGCAAATCCATGCAGTCTACCATAGGACCAGCAGGGGGCACCATTAGACCATCTTCTTATCTGGCTATGTGGGCATTTTTTCCACCCCCCTCAAGCAGTGGGCACACCAAAGTTGGGCCAGAGGAAATGCCAGACCTCCCAGGAAGCATGCCAGCCATCTCAGGCCCCTGCTTGTGGGATGGAGCTGATGGTGGTCTCTGGGGAACAGCCAGTCCCAAGAATCAGTTCAGAGCAGGCCCCCTGCCCCTGTAGCTAGGAACCCCAGAGAAGAGCTCAGAATCCTGCTCCCTAGCTTTAAAGCAAGTCCTGGGCAGGCTTTAATACAGCTCCCCAGTGGCCAGAGAAGCTCCGGCTCTTGGACTTGAACAAAGACCCTGATCAGGGTTGCTCTGACCATGAGGCCTCTTTTGGGGAAATGTTTGTAGTCTTATCCAAGTGATTCATTTGCTCCTGAGAAGAAAGGACCAAAGAGAGCCTGCCCTAAGTGATAGGCCTCTCTCCCTCTACTGTGCTGGTGCACCCCAGCGCCCCACCCTGCCAGTGAGCACCCTTGTGGTGGCCTCATGGTCAGCCAGTGAGAGAGTCCTGCTGCAGGAAGGCAGTTGACACTGTCCTTGTGCCGGAGGCTTTGGGACCCCTCAGCACATACTAGCAACTAAACCACCACATCACACACTTGCAGACCCAGGCCCAGCCTCAGGGAGTAAGGAACTGTCAACTGGGTCTGCCCCAGCCATAGAAGAGCTGGGAGGCCAAGGACCACACAGCCAGCTAACCCGAAAGAGAGTCACCCAGCAAGCTGGAGACAGCTGGGGTCAGAATGCAGGTCCCTAGTTCCTTCTGGGAGGTGCGAGGTGGGTGAGACAGCTAAGCCCACCTCCCTGCTCTCTTCTGTCCTCAAGAAAGAGCAGAGAGCCCTGCCGGCCCTCTTCTCCTCTGAGGCTGAAATCCAGGGTATCAAAGGTCTTCCCACATCTTCTGCTATATCTTCCCAGCCCTGGAGAGGCAGAGCTTTGTGGGGGAGGGTAAAAAGGGCTAGAACATATCCTGGATGCTTCACCTCATTCCTTGTTAGTGCTGGGGTCAAGTTACGGGCTGGGGATGGGAAGTCATCTATCTGAGGGGGTGAGAGGGTGAAGATTCAAGTACCAGGAGTTGGCTGATCCCTGATACCTACTTCACTTGCCCTTAGAACTGGCTAGGAGGCAGAGCCACCCTCCTGGGGGCTGATGAAAATATAAGGAAGGCATTTTTTCCTCTGATGTAGTGTGCTTAAGCATCTACACATTGAACTACATACATATAAGTAATATTACATGTTGCTTTTTGTTTCTCCTTTTTATTGCAGAGCATTATTTTGAATTCTTTGAAATTATACACATAGATAGGTTTTAATAATTACGAATTTCAGCACTGTAAAGAGGCACATAATCATTTATGTGTCAACTTGACAGGGCTAAGGGATGTCTAGGATAGCTGGTAGTTAGGTGGTTTCTGGTTGTGTCTGTGAGGGTGTTTCTGGAAGAGATTAGCATTTGAAGAAGATCTACCCTCACCAGTGCAGACAGGCACCATGCAATCCCCTGTGGGTGTGAATAGCACAAAACAGGTGAAGGAAGGGCAATTTCCTCTCTCTCCTTGAGCTGGGACATCCATCTACTCCCGTCCCCAGACACCAGTGCTCCCGGTTCTCAGGCCTCCAGACCTGGACTGAGTTATCCCACCAGCTGCTCTGACTCTCCAGATCAACCTCACATGAGCCAGTTCCCATAATAAATCTCCTCTTGTATATCTATATATATCCTATTGATTCTGCTTCTCTGGAGAACCTTGACCAATACAAAGCATTAAAATAGTTATTATAAATGGGTATGATTGTGTAGAGAAGCACTGCTGTAAAGGGATCAATTATTGCCTTAGCTCATCCCTTGACAGTTCGGTTCTATAATAGGCACTCATTTCTTAGGCTCCAAAACGATGCCATCATTTAGCCTTATGAAGTTCTGATTAGAAAAAGTAGAGATAGGGGACTTCCCTGGAGGCCCAGTAGCTAAGACTCCATGCTTCCAATGAAAGGACCACAAATTCCATCCCTGGTCTGGGAATAAGATCCGGCATGGTGCAGCCTAATAAATAAACAAAAATAAAACAACAACAAAAAGTCATATAAGGGGAAGAGCAGAAAATGCAAGTGGATACTTAAATGTTAAAAGAAAGAAAGGTAGAGATAGTACTTAAACCTTTAGCCACATTTTGAGTGTATCCTTGTATCAACCTTGTTGTCAAGACATTGTCATAACTGTTCCGTATTAGGTGTCTACTAGGTTTAGAAGGGCTTCCCTGATGGCTCCGCGGTGAAGAATCAATCCGCCTGCCAAGCGGGAGACGTAGGTTCGATCCCTGGGTCAGGAAGAACCCCTGGAGAAGGAAATGGCAACCCACTTCAGTATTCTTGCCTGGACAATCCCATAGACAGAGGAGCCTGGTGGGCTACAATCCACGGTGTCACAAGAGAGTCAGACATGACTTATCAACTAAACACTAACAACATGTATGGAGGGGCTTCCTTAGTGGCTCAGACGGTTAAAAATCTGCCTGCAATGCAGAAGACCCAGGTTTGATTCCTGGGTCAGGAAGATCCCCTGGAGGAGGGAATGGCAACCCACTCCAGTATTCTTGCCTGGAGAATCCCATGGACAGGAGCCTGGCAGGCTACAGTCCATGGGGTCATAAAGTGTCAGACACGACTAAGTGGCTAACAAACACACAGATTTAGGTGCCTTCATTGTGCAGGTCAGAGAAGTAAAATGACTTGCCCCAGGAAGCTCAGATAGTAAGTAATAGAAGAGATCATCCTGCTTGATCTGAAGGCCATGTTTTTCACAGCATGCCCTGGTGCTTCTAAGAGCAAAGTAGCACTTAACAGGTGCTATAGGCTGCACCCCTACAAAATTCATATGTGAAACCTAATCCCCAATATGATGGTATTAAGAGGTGAGGCCTTTCGGATGAACACAGATCATGAGAGAGGAGCCCACATGAATGGGATTAGTGTCCTATAATGGAGACCCCGGAGAGCTCCCTTGCCCCTTGCCCCTTCCCACTTGTGAAGACACAGCAAGAAGACAGCCGCCTATGAGCCAGAGGCAGGCTCTCTCTTAGACAACAACTCTGCTGGCTCTTTGATTTTGGACTTTTCAGGTTCCAGAACTCTGAGAAATAAATTTTTATTGTTTAAGCTACAAACTCTATGATATTCTTATTATAGCAGCCCAAATGGACTAAGACACCAAGTTCCAACTTGTCTGGGGAAGCCCACAGTTGACAAGAAGTCTGATTCTGTAGTTATTGTCACAAAGCGTCCCAAATCTGATCTCCAGCCTGTATGTTGCACTGGGGCCCTCACCCTTCCTAGATCTCAGTCCCAGTGGTGAGAGAAACTCCAGTCCCTGGTCAGATGTGTGATCAGATGACTGAACACACTCTCTGCCCAGTGAGTCGCTTTCCCTCTCCAGGTATGCCATGGTATTATTGTGCAAGAGCATATGTTTTATCTTTTTTTTTTTTTTAATTTTTTTAATTAATTTTATTTTATTTTTAAACTTTACATAATTGTATTAGTTTTGCCAAATATCAAAATGAATCCACCACAGGTATACATGTGTTCCCCATCCTGAACCCTCCTCCCTCCTCCCTCCCCATAGCATCCCTCTGGGTCGTCCCAGTGCACCAGCCCCAAGCATCCAGTATCGTGCATTGAACCTGGACTGGCATCTCGTTTCATACATGATATTTTACATGTTCCATAGAACATTTTACATGTTCCATAGAACAGTCTTATGGACTCTGTGGGAGAGGGAGAGGGTGGGAAGATTTGGGAGAATGGCATTGAAAGAGCATATATTTTAATATTTAATAGAGTTAATCGTGTTCATTCCTTTTGTTTTTCAG
This sequence comes from Bos indicus x Bos taurus, assembly GCF_003369695.1. NCBI lineage: Eukaryota > Metazoa > Chordata > Mammalia > Artiodactyla > Bovidae > Bos > Bos indicus x Bos taurus. Next base: position 69,368,274 of record NC_040086.1, on the reverse strand, counting down.
AATTTTCCTGTCACATAGCTGGCACTCAGTAAATTTTTTTAAATGTTTACTTTATATTGGAATATAGTTGATTTACAATGTGTTAGTTTCAGGTGTACAACAAAGTAATTCAATTATACATATACTTATATCCATTCTCTTTCAGAGTCTTGTCCCATATAGGTTATTACAGAGTATTGAGTAGAGTTCCCTGTGCTACACAATAGGTCCTTGTTCATTATCTCTTTTACATGTAGGAGGAGTGTGTTAATGTTAATCCCAACCTCCTAATTTATCCCTCCATCACAACTATCTCCTTTGGTAGCCATGAATTTGTTTTCTAAGTCTGTAAATCTGTTTCTGTTTTGTAAAAAGTTAATTTGTATGATTTTTTACATTCCACATATAAGTGATACCATATGATATTTGTCTTTCTATAACTTACTTCACTTAGTACAATAATCCCTATGTCCATCCATGTTGCTGCAAATGGCATTATTTCATTCTTTTTATGGCTGAATAATACTCCATTGTTTATATGTACCACATCTTTATCCATCCATCAGTCAGTGGACATTTAGGTTGCTCTCATGTCTTGGCCTTTGTACATACTGCTGCAATAAGCATAGGGGTGCATGTATCTCTTTTGAATTATGGTTTTCTCTGGATATATGCCCAGGAGTGGGGTTGTTGGATCGTATGGTAATTCTATTTTTAGTTTTTTAGGGAATCTCCACACTATTCTCCATAGTGGCTGTACCAGTTTACATTCTCACCAATAGTGTAGGAGGGCTCCCTTTTCTCCACATCCTCTCTAGCATTTATTGTTTGTAGACTTCCTGATGTTGGCCATTCTGACTGACATAAGGTAATAATACATCATTATAATTTTTATTTGCATTTCTCTAATAATTAGTGATGTTGAGCATCTTTTCATGTGAATAATTTTATAAATGAATGCCTCAAAGAGCTTATGGTCATGGTGGCATGATAAACTAAATAGATAAAAAGAAATGGTGCCATAGGAATATATTCATTCAATAGATGATTAAACAGCTGTTACACCTAAGGCACTGTGCCAAGTGCAGTGGAAGATCCTAGAATAAATAAACAACGGATAGCCCCCTCAGTTACGTACATAAAGTACTTGGCTTTATCTCCACTTTCAAGGCACACAGAATGAAGTGGAGACCTGGGCCGACCAGCTAGATGAGGTCTATAGAAACTGAAGCTCAATGCAATTCTAGGTTGTTATTCAAGTAGAAATGCACAGTAGTGTGCAAAATGGATAGTATCCTGAAGCCATGCAAAAGTTGAGGTGGCACCTTCTGGCCCAAGGGAAAAAGTGGGGAGCTGTGAGAATCAGAGTGGTAGGCTTTGAGGAGAAGCTGAACACATGTTTTTAGGAAAATGATCCCAAAAGGAACTCCTGAAGTTATCTACATCAGATCAATGACTGCCTTGACTCCAGGGACACTCACCTTTCCAATCCCTAGTTTCATCAGGGTACTCCTACCAGCAACAGGTTAAGAGCAAAGGCAATCAGCAGAGGCTCCATCAGCCTCTGCTGAAGGTGATCCCCGAAGAAAAATGCTTAGAAAACCATATGGGTCCCTTCTATGTGAACAGTTGAACCGTCTATCATAAATGCATGCCTCCTTACAAAGAAACAAGCTACTCCCAACAGATCGGAACAGCTTCATGAACTTCTGTGCAGTCAGGAAATTGATTTTCTGTTCTCTCTTGACTCCCTCTAACAGTGGAACTCGGTTATTGAACTTTACTTCCTGGTCTCCCAGTAACCCTATTTGGTGACATTAGAATTAGGAGTTTAATTCAATGTAGTACAAAGCCCAATCAGATTAACTTTATGGTTTCAAGACCTCTGCTTGGAAACAGAATCCTATGTTCTCTATTCCTCTTCCAAAAAATGCCAAAAAGGTGGCAGGGGTCAAGGGAGGTAGACTAGGGGTAGGTGGAGTTAGGGGATAGAGGGTTGGGTGGGGGTAGGTGGAGTGGGGAGGTGGGGGAACCAGCCTGGGGTGCAGCATGGCTCTCCTAGGCCCCACCACACCCTGAACCTTTGAACCTTTTCAGAGCTAGATAGCTACAAGCCTATTCTGTGGAGCTTGACTGGCACCTGTCTTTCAAAAAATAGAGTGACTACTAGATTTCTTTTCCATGGTATATAAAAATAAAGCGACACACTGAGCCAAAAGATAAATAGCTGACATCTTCAGGCACCCGAGTGGGATGCAGTTTACATGTTACATTTAATACAATCCTTACCCTCGGCACTCATCATGGGCATATGACCCACATGGTCCCCAGGGCCCCACTCTTAGGAGGGCCCCTGCACTTGGTTTACTGCTCTGCTGTTGTTGCCATCACAAGAGTCTTAATAACTTTTGAGCAAGGGATTTTCCCTTAGCACAGGACCCTGCAAATTCTATAACCAGTTCTATCTTCACCATAACTCAGTTTGGTAGGCATTATTGATCTCAGGGAAACAAATGTTCAGAGTGGGCTCAGTAACTCACCCAACGTCAGGTGGGAAGTGGAAGAGCAGGGATTTGAAGTCAGGTCCCTGCTACCAACAGCAAATCATTGCTCTGATGATTCAGTGATGCTGCCCCTTGGGCTTGGTTGTCTAATTCAAATTGGCCCATCTCTCTGAATTAAGATTTTAATTCTGGACCCTACAGGGTAAAGTGCATTATCAGGTGGGGCTCCCCCTTTAATCATCAAGATAATTACTTTAGAACTCTTATTGGTTCTGCACATATAGTGTTTATTTTCTAACAAACTTTTTTCCAGCACAGTGTGACACATTTTGTCTTTGAAGCCTAGGCAGTCTTTTTATCCTCATACACTTTTAAAATGGCATTACAGATGTTGACAGGAAGAACATTTGCTCTATAACAAAATTACATTTCTTTCTAAGATGTAGTGATTTAATAATTAAAACAATATCCATGAAATATAAATACAAGGTATTCATAAATAAATTAAATTAGATTATGGCTGCTAAGAGCCAATTACCATGTGAAATATCTCTGATGGTTAAAATAATAAGAGAGCAGAATATTAATTCTGACAGTCTCTATAGGCCATGGTTATAAATGGCTAGAATGGTCTAATAGGTTATGGAGTTTTATTGAGATTTGAGACAGCCCTTAAAATATTCACTGTGTGTTAGAAATTAGTTCTCTTGATTGATTTTAGTTATAATTCCATTGTATGTTTACAGCATGGGAGAAGGAGGGGTGCTGTAGAACTAAGAAAAATCTGTTCTACTTATGAAATAATAAGAACTAAGATAGTGGTACCATGATTAAGAAGTTCCAACAAACCTAGATTTGAATACTTTCTAGCTGTATGACCTTGAACAATTTACTTAAGTTCTCAAATGTCTTCATCTATAGAAAAGGATTGTAATGAGGAGTACATTAGACAATGCATAAAGCACAGAGCCTGGCACTTAGCAAGCCCAGAAGTAAATATTAGTTTTTATGATTTCTGTTGCCATGGAGGGAGAACTTGAAGGTTTGGGGAATATAGGCCTTTCCTACCGCACTGCGGTCTTAAGGGTCATAAAAGTTTCTTCAGCAATAACGTGATAAATTAGTGGGATAGCTCAGTGGTGTGCTGGTAAACATTCACTAACCACCTCTGGGTGGCTAGGGGAGTCAAGGGGCCCTGATCTGCAGTGCTTCCTGATTTCCATGGTGTAAATACTCCTGCCATGACTGATCTCAAGCTACCAACATGATGTTGCTCAACATGGAGTTGGGAAAAAGATGATAGAGTCATCTCTCAAGAACTGGTGTGACCCGGTTCCAGGCCCACTGGGAAACCCTGGGTTCCAGTTCTGGCCCTGCAGCAATCAAATTGCATGTGTGTGTTAGTCACTCAGTCATGTCCGACTCTTTGCAACCCCATGGACTGAAGCCCACCAGACTTCTTGTCCATGGAATTCTCCAGGCAAGAATACTGGAGTGGGTAGCCATTTTCTTCTCCAAGGGATCTTCCCAACCCAGGGATTGAAACCACATCTCTTATGTCTCCTGCATTGCAGGCAGATTCTTGACCATCTGAGCCACCAGGAAAGCCCCTGGGCAATTCCCACCCTCCCTGGCCTCCGCTTCTTCATCTGTAGCAGCACCTATCTGGCATGCCTCATAGGGTTGATGTGACATTGAAATAAACAGAGGACATGAAAAACTATTGAGGCTGTGAAACAACAGAGAGTAAATTGGCAGGAGTGTGGATGCACAGACTCCCGCAGTTACAGAGGGAGCTTTGTCTGATTTTAAGGTCCCAAGACCAGTGTGTGTTCTTTTGTCTTTTGATCTGCTGCTCAGTGGGCCCTGGAGCTCTTGGTTTATTTACCCTAGTCTTTTTTTTTTCTCTCTCCAACCATTTAGCTCATAGTGATTATCTGCACAATTAACATAATAAAGCAAGTCAGTTAGGCTCTTTCAAGCACTAAGGAACATTGACCAGCTCCTGTTTCTTGAGGCCTACTTGGATCTGAAAGGGAGTTTGAGAAACTGCAGAGCTCTGTGCCACCCACCCCTGGAGCACAGGAACAAGGATTCCTCATCCTTTGGGACCCATGTCTGTCCTGGTGCCCTGGTCACCCTGTTTTCCCCTCAGACATGGGTGCCCTTAGTTCCTGAGTCTAGTCCCCCCACTTCCCGCCAATAGTCACAAAGTTCTCTCTGTATCTTTTATTATCTACTCTTGATGTCTTGTCACTGTGGCCACTTCTGCTTCGACTACAGTAAAAAACAGTGCATGTCATGGCAGGAACACGAGTCAGACAGGGGCCCAGATCTCTGTGCCAGTGGGGACATCCGCTGAGCTGGTTATGTAACATTTCTAGGCTTTGGGTCTCTTCAACTGCAGAATGGGGATCACAGCGCCTACCTCATAGGGCTGGTATGACATTCCAATTGTTGGAACATGTCAAGTGTTTAGAAGAGTATCTAGCCCACAGTTCCTTGTTGATAGCCGTCCTGCTTCTATACCATTGTCAACTTAAAAAAGTTGCCCGATAGAAGGTTGTGAGTAAAGTTTTATTTGGGGCGAAATAAGGACCGCAGCCTGGGAGACAGCACATCAGACGGCTCTGAGAGTCTGCTCCAAAGAGGTAGTGAGGGAAGACCAACATATGTGGTTTTGGTGAAGAGGGAGTTCAACCCAATCAAATGCTTATTTTACAAAAGGTTTTCTGCTAGTCATGAGGAGCTGATGTCACCATGAAGGGATTTAGTGCTTTTCTCAATATGAGAAGATGCAAGGATTGGGATCATGAAATCAGTTCCTGAAAATACCCAGCTATCTAAAGACCTGTTTACCAGTTTTCCTGGCACGCCAAGTGCCTCATTCTCCACCCAGAGCGCCCTTCAGGGCGGGTTGAAGGTCAACAGCTGCAGCAGCACAGGATTCAATCCCCGCAGAGGCAGATGCCCTTGGCAAGTGCCTGTAGTTGACACCATCTATCTGTGGTCTCCCTGCCAAGCCTGGACTCTGATTGGGTCTCTCTGTCTCAGTGTAGGGCAGTGTTTCTCCTGAATGGGGCGCTCTCACAGGCCTTCCCTCTCGTCTTCCTCAATGTGGCTGCTCTTGGCTGCAAAGCGCTATTACAGGACACAAAAGGGCACACTGCAGGTAAGGAGCCCATCTTCAGCCCTGAGGAGGGCTGTGGCTGTGCACACACCATGAATCTCTCTGCTTCTCTCCTTGACAGCAAGCAGTCCTTTCTGAACATTTAACAGGAAGTGACATCCAGCCATAAGCATATCCGAGAAGACATATTGCATAACTGGGTAAAGGAAGGTGTTGAGGATTCTAATCAGAGGAAAATACAAGGAAGTTTGGTGACTTTTTCATCGGTGGATCTTTAAGAACTTTGTCCTCCACTCTCCTTGATTTGAAATTTTAGTCTTCAGAGGCTGTGCTGGCTGTCAACCTTTTTCAGCCCCAACACCCCGAGTGGCCCACTCCTGTCAATAACAGCCTCTGAGGCTGCCGGTGAATCTCAGCCTTGGGTATAATAATCTCCAAGGGCTTGGCTGGGTTGATAAGAAACAGTCAGCTTCTTCATTTTCCTCAGAGGGAAAGCATTTAAGAGTATGTTTCCAAGGTTCAGCTGCTCGTCTAATAACAATAATAATTACCTTAATGTTCTTCAATAGGGAATTAGTTAAACAAATTATGGTACATCCATGGTACATGATGCAGCCATTAAACTAAATGGAGTAGAACAATACACTGTATTTCATTAATGGTTACATGGCTTTAAAACTGTACCATGTGGGTGGTTTTGTGAGTGTTGCAACTTGTGGGTGGGGGTTGTTGTTAAGAATTTTGGATTTAAGAAGTAGTCCAGCTGCATCTTGAATTAAAATCAGACCCCTGGATGTGAGCCGAAATTGCATTTGCATCCTGGCCTCCCAAAAAGGGAACAAGACAGGACCCGGCATGAACGAGTTTCCTGGAACACCATTGGAAAGCCAAAGGGACATTGTAAAGATGAGCCTGAGACTGGAATTACAATTTCTGGGAGACGGCATAGTTCAGAACTGGCTGTTCCAAGGGGAGAGCGATTATGTGAGTCACTAAATGGAAGAAGTCTCTGAGAGTCCCTTGTGGAATCAGCATCAGCTGGGCAGGCCGGTTCAAGGCCAGAAACCTGCTCGCCCACCAGCCACTACCTTGGAGACTGAACATCTGGGAAGCACAGGGTCTAACTTCTTCCCACTGGGAAGATGCACAGGGAGCCCAGTGCTGGGGAGCAAAGAAAATGTTTGAGAAAGGGTTTAGAACATGCTACAGAAAGAGGACAAGGATAAACAGACACGAGAGCAGGGAGACGCCACCACCCACCCGTGGGAACATTTCCAAGGCCCCCAGCCAGAGAAGCGTTGGCAGGAGGGCCTTTCTGGGCAGGCGGGTCACCCTTGCTTCTCGGAAATGGCCATATGGCAGGACAGATAGCAACTGGGATGGATACTTCAAATTCAAAACTTAACAGCCAGGGCTCGGGGAATGTTGACATCTCCCCAGATAATTGCAATGCGCTTTCTGCCTGGGACCCACGGAGCAAGGCATGGGGGTTCACGTATGTCCTCCCTGAGTTCCTAGGGCAATGATATGCAGCCAAAAAATGAGTAAACCACAGTGTTTTGGCCCTCATTGTTATTCTGAGGTGCCATTAAATGTGAGTGCCCATGAGCTGAGAAAGAAAGAGAAGCCGCTCTAGCAGCCAGCAAGAAGCAGGACTGAGATGTTCAGGCAGGCCTCCATCAGAGCCAGTCTGAGACGACTCCACCCTTTGAAGACAATCCCTGACATTCCATATCTCAAGGAGTGTGGACTAGCAGGTTCCCCTGACCAGTGCTCTCACATATGGAGTATAAGTCTTGAATTTGCTTTCCATGTGGCAGAATAAGAAGTGGGAACACTGTACTCCCATCATTCACCTTCAGATATTTCACCGTGAGCTTGGAAGTAGCTTTGTAATTATTTGTCTATTGCTGTCTAACACTGTGGCCCAATACTTAGTAGCTTAAGACAGTAATGATTTATTATCTCTCATGGGTTCCATGAGCACTGTGGGGAGAGCTTGCCTCAGCTCCACTGTCTCTGGGGCTTTAGCTGGAAGGAGCCACAGCTGGGACTGGGATGACAGAAAGGCTCACCCACTCACGCAGCTGACTCTTGAGGCTGACTAGAGGCTGATATCTTTACTGGTCTATTGCCCAGAAAACCAACATGAAGCCTCTTCGCGTGCCTTGGGCTTCCTCAGAATATGGCATCTGGGATCCAAGAACAAGGGCCCCAAGAAAGCCAGGCAGACACCATATCCTCTTTATGTCCTCCCCTTGGAAGTCACATAGTATCACTTATGCCGCATTTTTGTTGTGGTCAGAATTGAGTCACTAAGTCTCACCTGTATTTAAAGGGAGGATTAGATTCCATCTTCTGACAAGAGGTGGGTCAAGGAATTTGTGGATCTATTTAAAAACAAACCATAGTTACACAGATTAGGACAAATAGGGATTGAAAAGCAGCTTGCTCCCCACAGCTCCTTTTCCTCACCGTAACTAAGGTATTGAAGCTTGTAGGGAGTAGGAATTGAAAGGTATCATTAAGACTTTTGCTATGGAGATGGTGCCATTCCATCTCCAGCCTAGTATGTGAGGAGGAGGTGAGATAGATTTGCTCAGCTCCAGCCAGCAGTACCCAAAGAATCTCCAGAGAAGAATTAAATATGGTCCTAAGAAGGTTATGATGTAAGAAAGGAAGGTTATAGCCTGTAAACAGGGGGCATTAATAGGAGGCATCGCTAGACATGGGACATCCCCTTGGGAAAGTCCACAAAGAATCAACAGAAGGGAAGGGGAACTGGACAAACCTCTTAGCATGGGAGCAGGAATCTTTCTAGTATTATGGGTTTGACCCCTTTCCTTTGCAACACAGTTCAGTTCAGTTCAGTTCAGTCGCTCAGTCATGTCCGATTCTTTGTGACCCCATGAATCGCAGCACAACAGGCCTCCCTGTCCATCACCAACTCCCGGAATTCACTCAGACTCACATCCATCAAATCAGTGATGCCATCCAGCCATCTCATCCTCTGTCATCCCCTTCTCCTCATGCCCCCAATCCCTCCCAGCATCAGGGTCTTTTCCAATGAATCAACTCTTCGCATGAGGTGGCCAAAGTACTGGAGTTTCAGCTTTAACATCATTCCTTCCAAAGAAATCCCAGGGCTGATCTCCTTCAGAATGGACTGGTTGGATCTCCTTGCAGTCCAAGGGACTCTCAAGAGTCTTCTCCAACACCACAGTTCAAAAGCATCAATTCTTCGGCGCTCAGCTTTCTTCACAGTCCAACTCTCACATCCATACATGACCACAGGAGAAACCATAGCCTTGACTGGACGGACCTTTGTTGGCAAAGTAATGTCTCTGCTTTTCAATATGCTATCTAGGTTGGTCATAACTTTCCTTCCAAGGAGTAAGCGTCTTTTAATTTCATGGCTGCAGTCACCATCTGCAGTGATTTTGGAGCCCAAAAAAATAAAGTCTGACACTGTTTCCACTGTTTCCCCATCTATTTCCCATGAAGTGATGGGACCAGATGCCATGATCTTAGTTTTCTGAATGTTGAGCTTTAAGCCAACTTTTTCACTCTCCACTTTCACTTTCATCAAGAGGCTTTTGAGTTCCTCTTCACTTTCTGCCATAAGGGTGGTGTCATCTGCATATCTGAGGTGATTGATATTTCTCCCGGCAATCTTGATTCCAGCTTGTGTTTCTTCCACCCCAGCGTTTCTCATGATGTACTCTGCATAGAAGTTAAATAAACAGGGTGACAATATACAGCCTTGACGTACTCCTTTTCCTATTTGGAACCAGTCTGTTGTTCCATGTCCAGTTCTAACTGTTGCTTCCTGACCTGCATATAGGTTTCTCAAGAGGCAGGTCAGGTGGTCTGAGATTCCCATCTCTTTCAAAATTTTCCACAGTTTATTGTGATCCACACAGTCAAAGGCTTTGGCATAGTCAATAAAGCAGAAATATATGTTTTTCTGGAACTCTCTTGCTTTTTCCATGATCCAGCAGATGTTGGCAATTTGATCTCTGGTTTCTCTGCCTTTTCTAAAACCAGCTTGAACATCAGGAAGTTCACAGTTCACATATTGCTGAAGCCTGGCTTGGAGAATTTTGAGCATTACTTTATTAGCATGTGAGATGAGTGCAATTGTGTGGTAGTTTGAGCATTCTTTGGCATTGTCTTTCTTTGGGATTGGAATGAACACTGACCTTTTCCAGTCCTGTGGCCACTGCTGAGTTTTCCAAATCTGCTGGCATATTGAGTGCAGCACTTTCACAGCATCATCTTTTAAGATTTGAAATAGCTCAACTGGAATTCCATCACCTCCACTAGCTTTGCTCGTAGTGATGCTTCCTAAGGCCCACTTGACTTCACATTCCAGGATATCTGGCTCTAGGTGAGTGATCACACCATCATGATTATCTGGGTCATGAAGATCTTTTTTGTATAGTTCTTCTGTGTATCTTGCCACCTCTTCTTAATATCTTCTGCTTCTGTTAGGTCCATACAATTTCTGTCCTTTATCAAGCCCATCTTTGCATGAAATGTTCCCTTGGTATCTCTAATTTTCTTGAAGAGATCTCTAGTCTTTCCCATTCTGTTGTTTTCCTCTATTTCTTTGCACTGATCGCTGAGGAAGGCTTTCCTATCTCTTCTTGCTATTCTTTGGAACTCTGCATTCAGATGCTTATGTCTTTCCTTTTCTCCTTTGCTTTTCACTTCTCTTCTTTTCACAGCTATTCGTAAGGCCTCCCCAGACAGCCATTTTGCTTTTTTGCATTTCTTTTCCATGGGGATGGTCTTGATCCTTATCTCCTGTACAATGTCACAAACCTCTGACTATAGTTCATCAGGCACTCTATCTATCAGATCTAGGCCCTTAAATCTATTTCTCACTTCCACTGTATAATCATAAGGGATTTGATTTAGGTCATACCTGAATGGTCTAGTGGTTTTCCCTACTTTCTTCAATTTCAGTCTGAATTTGGCAATAAGGACTGAGCCACAGTCAACTCCTGGTCTTGTTTTTGTTGACCGTATAGAGCTTCTCCATCTTTGGCTGCAAAGAATATAATCAATCTGATTTCAGTGTTGACCATCTGGTGATGTCCATGTGTAGAGTCTTCTCTTGTGTTGTTGGAAGAGGGTGTTTGCTATGACCAGTGCATTTTCTTGGCAAAACTCTATTAGTCTTTGCAACACACTAGCTATTTAAATTACAAGTGCTTTAAGCTGGCTGCTTAGCTTTTAGGAGCTTTGGTTTCCTCAGCGGTAAAATGTGAATGAGAGTATCACCCAGCTCATAGGGTTTGTATGAGAATGAAATGCAGGGAACCCACAGTGCCTGACGCCTCACTGTGGTTGTTGCTGTCCTCTCACCAGGCTGGGCCCTCCCCCCTCTAAAGAAGACTTAGTTTCTTCCCCTTTCTGAAGCTCTCAGGAGTCTTGTCTGGCCAGGGAGGTTTCTATGAGCTTTTCCTTTGTAAGAGAAAAGAAGGACCATGTAAAAGAGAATAGGAACCAGGACTCACACTGAGGGAGAAGTTTTTCATGGAATTTTGAGGAATGAAATTCAGGATAGTTTAGGAATGTGATAGGAGAAGAGAAAAAAAAAAGGCAGGATTTTCTAAGACAAATCTTTCACGTGGTTCAAAAAATACAATTATGAACTGGAGTTCATTTTTAATTAACTTTTGGTTGTTGGGGATATTTTTTTGATCAGGACACTGCTCAGAATCTGGACCATGTGGAAACAGTTTAGTGTGTGTTACAAATTTTTAACTAAAACTAAGGCTCAGAACTGTTGGTATAGCTTGATTCCATTTGCGTATGCTTTTGCGTAGAAAACTTCTGGGGGAAACACAAGCCACTATGAACAGTAGTTTCCTTTGGGCTGAAGGAGAGGTTGTTATTTTGTACTCTTTAGTTCCATAAATTTTTCTTTAATAAGGGCATATATCACTTTCTGGATCTACTTAAGTTAGGTGTTTGTTTTTGTAAATAAGCTACCCACACACTGCAGTGAAGAGGAGCCACCGCTTGCCCCAACTAGAGAAAGCCTGTGTGAAGCTACGAAGACCCAGCACAGCCATAAATAAATAAATAAAAAGAAGTAAACAATGGATATACCTGTGTTCCAAAAAAAAAAAAAAAACTATTTACAAAAACAGATGATGTTTTTGTAGTCTGCAACCCTTTCTCTAGACTACTTTCCTTGCAAATAGAAGAAAAACCAGCTCTAATTTGTTGGATATTTAAAAAAATTTTTTTTCAACAGTCAACTCAGAAGCTGCTCTCTTAATGCAGCTAAAGACTTAGGGGCACTGGGAGGAACCATCCCCAGGCAGAGTGACATCAGTTCGGAGGGAGGGCCAGCTCCCAGGACAGGCTCTCCTGCCCCTCCCGGCAAGGACCACCTCCTTCACCTCCTTCATCAGCTCATTAAGGCCCCTGGAGATTGGTCCTCCCACATTTCAGGGCTCCTGATCAAGAGGAGGCACATCTCACTGTGGAAAATTTGTTCTGTTTCATTCATGGAACAGCATTTTCTTCCGTTGTCTGATGTATTGATTAGATTTCAGACAGGATTAGTGGGGTTGATGTCATTAAGTAAAAAGTCATCTCCTCTGGAAACAACCCAGAAAGTCTGGATTCCATGTTTAAAAGCCTTGGATCCTGTTAAGATGACATATTGAGAACCACGTGGATTCCAATTCAATAGGAGAAGTGAGAACTCCGAGTACCAGCCAGTTCGTGTGGACACCTGAGGGGCAGAGACGGGGAGGGTGGGAAATGAGGGCAGCATAATTTGTCAGTAAGGGCAGAGAATTCTCAGCCACTTTTCCTCAAGAACAAGTGATCAATAAATCAAATAGAGCCCATTTGCCAGGGAATGGCTGAATAAATTACAGTACGCCTATAACACTCTTCTTTCTGCCGTAGTGTGAAATCTTCAAACAGAACTGAGAACAAATAACTCCCGAGTGAAGCATTTGACATTTTAGTCACGTTTCAGCTGATACAGTGGGGACAACATGGTGCTACAGGTTGGATTCTGTTCCCTCAAAAGGTATGTTCAAGTCTTAACCTCGGAAACCTATGAATGTGACCTTATTGGGAAACAGAATCTTTGCAGATGTAATCAAGTTAAAGTGAGGTCATACAGGATTAGGGTGGTCCCTAAGTCCAAAGTGATTGGTATCCTTATAAGTAGAGGGAGAAGACATAAAGGAGACCTATTGCCATTACTGAGTAAAAGAAGTCAATCTGGAAAGGCTACATACTGTATGACATTCTGGAAAAGGCAAAATGATGAAGACAGTAAAAAGATCAGTGGTTGCCAGGGGTTAGAGGGGAGGGAAGGCTGAATAATCTGAGTATAGAGGACTTTTAAGGCAGTGAAAATGCTGTGTGATATCATAATGATGGTTACATGTCATTATACATTTTTCCAAACCTACAGAGTATCCAGAATCAAGAGTGATCCCTAATGCAAACTATGGACTCTGAGTGAACATGAGATGTCTATGTAGGTTCATTGATTGTAACAAACATATCACACTGGGGGTGGGGGCAGGTAGGCTGATGTGGGGGAATTTTGAGCATATGGGGGCCATAGGGGATATGGGAACTCACTGTACTTTTCACTCAATTTTGCCGTGAGCCTAAAACTGCTCTAAAACATATAGTCTATTTGAAAAAAAGAGAGAGGGAGAAGCCAGTGCTCATCTCTTGCCAAATTGAAAAATGCCTCTCCCAGTTCTCCTGTCTCTAGTCACTAAAGTGTTTCCTGTTAGCAGTGGCCAGTGGGTGGGATAACGCTGAGTCCAGGTATAGGAAAAGAAACATGCTGGCTGCCTTCCTCACTTGTTAGCTTGAAAACACAAAGGTGAGGGACTTCCCTGGCTGTCCAGTGGCTAAGACTCCACGCTCCCAATGCAGGGGGCTGGGGTTTGACCCCTGGTCAGGGAACTAGATCCCACATGCCATATCAAAGAGTTAGCATGCCTTAATTAAAGATCTCACTTGCTAAGTCCTGGCACAGTCAAATAAATACATATTTTAAGAAAGAAAGAACAGGAAATGTGCTTTCTCTGTGTGTTGTTTGATGAGGGGCCAGCAGGGGGTGCTCTTTAGCAGGAGCACACCCACTGAAATAGGAGCATGATCTTATTTTTAGCAGAGCTGTGTGTCACCTTCACCCTGAAGCGAAAGTGCCTGGATGGTGGCAGAACATCCTGCTGGGGGTTAAGGGGTCAGTCATTCCAGGGCTGTGGCCGTGGGACTGGATGACAAAGCATGACCCAAAGTTGAGGGAGGGGAAATGTCACAGTGTCCCTCTCCACCAATGATAGCCTGTGTCTTAAAGGTGGTGAAACCAGAGGGAGGGAGGCAGCTGTGGCAGAGGGGTGTTGCCTACTCCCCTCCGCCCACCTTTCCTGCCTCCTCCTTATCATTTTGGAGCTGTGCTAAGCATTTCACATGCATTTCTTTTTTGTGTCTTGCTACTTTCTTTTACTTGATCTACAATGTTATGTTAATTTCTATTGTACAGCAAACTAATTCAGTTATCTATATAGTGAATACATATGTGTGTGTGTATATATAGCATATATATATAAATACATTTGTATACCATTCTTTTTCATATTATTTTCCATTGTGATTTATGACAGGATAGTAAATATAGTTCTCTGTGTTCTACAACAGGACCTTGTTTATCCATTCTATATATAATAGTTTGTATCTGCTAACCCTAAACTCCCAATCCATCCTTCCCTCTCCCCCTTGACAACCACAAGTCTGTTCTCAATGTCTGCTTCACATGCATTTCTTAGTCTCTGGCAGAGTCTAAAGATGACCCCTTTCCCTGTATGCATAAGTGATAGGGCCCCTGAGCCTATCACTTACACCCTCTGCAGCTCAGTTCCCACGTCTGAAGTGGGGACATTAGCACCTGCCAGGGTTACTGAGGGTGTGGAGTAGTGGAGGCAACTCAGGCTTTGAGTGGGGCAGCTCTTGATGTTCTGCTCCCCAGGTCCCTTCCTCTCCTTGCACTCACAGAGATAATCATACCTCCTGCATAGGATTTAGGGGAGAATGTAAAGAACTTAGTGGAGAGCTGCCATTTGAACAGCCATCACACCACGGTTCCAACACACACCCATCTAGCATAGTGCCCAATGATAGCATATGTGAGATTAAGCTGTTCCCATTTCACAGATTAAGACACCAAGGGCAGATAGGTTAAGTCCCAAAACTTGAACCTAAAGCCAAGCTGGAGTGCACTTTCTAGGATAAGCATCCACAGGACTGCAGGCACTGGGGGCCATTAGCGCCCTGATCCTTAACTCACAGCGCTGACACAAGAATCACATAACAAGGCATTTGTAAACAACACAAGGAAAACAGTGCTTTGTAAATATAGATGCTTAACAAAAGAGAACTATTTTTTTAACTTGACATTTAAAACCAAGAGAACATCACAAATGTTGTATTCTTGTGGATTACCTTATTTAGACTAAGCTTACAAAAAAATGTTCACCAGTGGAAAATATTTTTACAGCTCCCCCAAACTGTTTACTAACAAGCATCCACAGATTAATTTTTATGGTGCTGATGTAGTTTTGAATGTCAAATGACAGTCTGCTGGGACGGAAAATCAAAATAGAGCTTTTCGTTAAAACAACAACAGGACATCATCGAAAGATATTCAGTAAAAAAAATACACCTCTTTTTTCCCCCGGTGGCTGTCGCATGTAGTCTTGTCTCTGCCTCCCTCTCCCCCTGTCTGCACTGACTTCCCTCAGCTTTGCCTCCTTTATGAGCATCTGCACTGATTTCCCGCTTCACATCTTCTGTTCCCTCTTCACTGGGCGTTGACCGTTGTTAATGACTAGTTGGTGGGGATGGAGCTCTCTAGGATGGAAGTGAGGGCTACAGGCAAGGTCCCCTACGCAGGGCCAGGATAATGGACATGTGGCCTGTGCAGCCACACAGGGTTCCACACTTACAAGGCGACTTCCCCACTCTTGGTTTAGTGCTCTGCAGTTGCTGTCATGAAATTCTTAATAATTCTCCCTCTGAATTTGCATTTTTGAGTGAAGTGTGATGGGACAGTGGATCCTAGTTTCATTCACGGTCCTTCCCCTTGCTGCCTCCCAAGGATGCTCTTCTCTGGCCCCTGGGGCCCAGGCCTTGCCTGCCTACCCCTCCCCACTTCTGTCTGGCAACCACTGCCATCTTCTGCCCAGGGGGTCTCATTGGAGGAACAGTCCCATGGACCTGATTACAGGTATGGGGAGGGTCATGGTCAGACACATACTCCCTTCCTGCCCCAGAACATCTCAGGGTGCAGCTGCCACCAGCTGTCCTCTGTCAGGGCTGGCATGGGTGGCCTGCCCAGAATCTCTGGAAGGCAGGCAACCAGCCTGGAAGTCCAACCTTCAGATGTCAACCCATTCCAGGGGAAGGAGCCCAGGTGATGGGAAAAAGCAAGAGATAAGCACGTGCCCCAAAGGGCATTGATGTCAGAGATACAGAACAGACTTGAACAAGTAGTGAGGGGAAAGGAAGGCCAACTCTTCTCTGCTGGGCTTCTTAAACTTTAGAATGCAGAGGAAACATTTGGGCAGAGTATAAAATTCAGATTTCCAACCTCACACACGAAAGAGTCTGATTCAGTAGGTCTGGGGTGGGCCCTGGAATCTGCATTTGTAACTGCCTGCCTGGACATGGTAGAGAAATCCTGCCTTCTGCAGCCTCCATTGCCTTAGACCCTGATGACGTCAATGGCAGAGTGTAACCGTGCACCCGTATTCTCTCATTCCTTGGGATAGTTTCCATGTTTCTTCTCTTTTTTTTTAAAATATGAATTTATTTAGCAGCTTTGGGTCTTAGTTGCAGCATGCAGGCTCTCTAATTACAGCTTAGTTGCTCCTTGGCATGTGGGATCTTAGTTCCTCGACCACGGATCAAACCTGCATCTTCTGTGTTGAATGGCAGATTCTTAACCACCAGACCACCAGGGAAGATCCCTGAGGATGCTTCTTTACCAGAAACCCTGATCTCATGCCTGCTCTGTGGTTACACACTGGGCAAGAAAATTCCCTTTCCAGCTGGAATGACTCAAGATTTTGGGAGCCAAACAGATCTGCAAGATATTGGGTGGGAAAGACTCACTTTACGTTGAGATGAATCTCTGTAGGTCTTGTTTTCTTCAAAGAAAGTGTATTCCAGCTCTACCAAGCTAAAACACTTGCAAGTTTTGTGACTGTGCCAATCACAGGTTTCAGTTGTAAACCATTGAAACTGTTCTTGGTTTTCTGTGACAGAGTGGGAATTATTGGAGAGCATGGTCAGCAGAATAATGGTACTCAGAGATGTTCATGTCCTAATCTCTTGGTCCTGTCAATATGTTGTCTTACCTGGTGGAAGGAACTTTGCAGATGTGAGTAAATCAAGGATCTTGAGTTGGGAGCATGCCCCTCAGTTATTTGGGTAGGCCTGATGGTCAGGAAGCAACAGTTAGAACTGGACATGGAACAACAGACTGGTTCCAAATAGGAAAAGGAGTATGTCAAGGCTGTATATTGTCACCCTGTTTATTTAACTTATATGCAGAGTACATGATGAGAAAAGCTGGACTGGAAGAAACACAAGCTGGAATCAAGATTGGGGAGAAATATCAATCACCTCAGATATGCAGATGACACCACCCTTATGGCAGAAAGTGAAGAGGAACTCAAAAGCCTCTTGATGAAAGTGAAAGTGGAGAGTGAAAAAGTTGGCTTAAAGCTCAACATTCAGAAAACTAAGATCGTGGCATCTGGTCCCACCACTTTATGAGAAATAGATGGGGAAACAGTGGAAACAGTGTCAGACTTTATTTTGGGGGGGCTCCAAAATCACTGCAGATGGTGACTGCAGCCATGAAATTAAAAGACGCTTACTCCTTGGAAGGAAAGTTATGACCAACCTAGATGGCATATTCAAAAGCAGAGACATTACTTTGCCAACAAAGGTCCGTCTTGTCAAGGCTATGGTTTTTCCAGTGGTCATGTATGGATGTGAGAGTGGGACTGTGAAGAAGGCTGAGCGCTGAAGAATTGATGCTTTTGAACTGTGGTGTTGGAGAAGACTCTTGAGAGTCCCTTGGACTGCAAGGAGATCCAACCAGTCCATTCTGAAGGAGATCAGCCCTGGGATTTCTTTGGAAGGAATGATGCTAAAGCTGAAACTCCAGTACTTTGGCCACCTCATGCAAAGAGTTGACTCATTGGAAAAGACTCTGATGCTGGGAGGGATTGGGGGCATGAGGAGAAGGGGACGACAGAGGATGAAATGGCTGGATGGCATCACTGACTCGATGGATGTGGGTCTGAGTGAACTCTGGGAGTTGGTGATGGACAGGGAGGCCTGGTGTGCTGTGATTCATGGGGTCACAAAGAGTCGGACACGACTGAGCGACTGATCTGATCTGATCTGATGCAATCGCAAGAGTCCTTACAGGAGAGAAGCAGGAAAGTCAGAGTCAGAGGAAGAGATGTGACATTGGAAGGGGAAGTCAGAGAGAGATTTGAGGATACTCTTCTGTTGGCTTTGAAGATGGATAGAGGGAGGACATGAATCAAGGTATTCAGGAAAAGGCATGATCCAGAAGCAGGAAAAGGCAGGGAAATGGATTTTCCCTGAGAGCCTCAGAAGGAACCAGCCCGGGAGTTCCCTGCTTGTGGTCCAGCAGTTAAGACTCTGCGCTTCCAAAGCAGGGGGCAAGGGTTCAAGGCCTGATAGAGAAACAGATCCCACATGCCATGCAAGGTGGCCAAAAAGTAAAAAAAAAAAAAAAAGCCTAATGCAGAAGGAACCCGCCTTGCCAACACCTTGATTTTATTCCCTGGACCTGTTGGCTCAAGACGTAAAGAATTGGCCTGCAACGCAGGAGACTCAGGAGTCACAGGTTCAATCCCTGCATCAAGAAGATTCCCCTGGAGTAGGAAATAGCAACCCACTCCAGTATTCTTGCCTGGGAAACCCCATGGATAGAGAAACCTGGTGGGCTACAGTCCATGTGGTTGCAAAGAATCGGACATGACTGAACACACATACATACACATAGACCTGTTTCAGACTTCTGACATCCAGAATTATAACGAGTTTATGTTGTTTTAAGTCACAAGGTGGTGATTTGTTACAGCAGAGTTAAGAGACTTCTGCAGCAGGAAGAAGGCAGCACAGAGAACCAATGGGGAGCTAGAGAATCTGGCCCAGGTGGGTGAGGTACAGGCGACACCTGCCCCAGGAACAGCCTGCTCAGGACACTATCCCTGATGGACACTCACCACTAACTCGGTGGTCCCACGGCCGGGGGGCTGTGCTGCTGCTGCCTGGCCCAGCTTCATCTCACACCTCTCAGCTGCAAGGAGCAACACTGGAGTAATCTCCATGGGTGATGAGCCTGTCTCCCACCTGCCAGGGCTGAGATAGGGATTATCTGGCCTCCTGAAGTTTCCATTTTCCAAGGTGCAGGAAGTCCCTGCCTCCAAGCTATCTCAGGAATTCCCCACTTAGGGAAGTATTCAGTTGGCAGCTGGCTAAAATGACAAATTCCCACCCACATGGCTTTGCAGCTCTCTAGGTCTGTTTCCATGTCTGAGATGGAGAGTTACTATTTTCTAAGGTCACTTCCACCCCTTACATTCAATAAATATTTGTAAATGGTGGGGTGAGGGGGTAGAATGGAGCCGTTCACTTCCTGGGACTCTGAGAAAAGCCGCTCATAGTTCTGGCACAGGGCACCCACCTCGCTGCCATTCTATACCTGCTTTAAGCACAGCAGGGTATAGAATTCAGACTCTTGGTCTGCAGAAACCTAGGCCTTTCTGCATTTAAACCCACACCAAGATGGATTTGTACATCAAGATTCCCAGCGGCTGCTCTTGGAATGGGTGAAGGGAAAACTGCGGCTCTATGTAGATCACAGAGAACCCTGGACACTAGGCCCCACTCGTGCAGCCAGCAGCAGCTCGCTTAGCCGCCTCTTCTTGGAGTCCCCGGGACAACAGGAGTCAGAGACCTCAGAGCAGGGGATACACCATAACCAAACTGCCCTGACCCATGAGCATTCGGGTAAAGGATACAGAAGGCAAGCAACAGAGAAAAGCCATCTGGGGCGGCAGGAGCTGTTTCTCCACTCAGTTCTCAGGCAGGGAGTCAACTGGAGAAGGAAATAAACAAACAAATAAGAAAGTGAAAGTGTTAGTCGCTCAGCCCTGTCCGACCCTTTGCGACTCCATGGGCTGTAGCCCACCATGCTCCTCTGTCCACAGGATTTTTGGCAAGAATACTGGAGCGAATTGCCATTTCCTTCTCTAGAGGATCTTCCCAACCCAGGGATCAAACCAGGGTTTCCTGCATTGCAGGCAGAGTCTTTCTGAGCTACCAGGGAAGCCCAAATAAAGCCATAAATAATCCACAGAAGGTACTGTTAACATTTAGGATTTTGACTTTTATATGTTTTTCTGTTACATATTACACATACACAGATCTATATTTTAAATTTCATAATTATAATTAACTTGTTTATACAGTTCTGAATCCCACTTGTTTTTCCCTTGACATGTTTCTTCTATAAAATTCTTGGAAAACATCACTTTTAATAGGTATCTGTGTCCATCATAAAGCTTAGCATAATTTATTTAACCTTTTCCCTATTGTTGAACATTTACGCTATTTTCAGTTTTTCACTATCTTTAGTGATAGTGAAATGTCTTGAACATCTATATACATCTTAGTTCCTATCCCGGAATATGTCTTCAGGAACCTGGAATTATTGGTTAAAGAGCACCAACATTTGTCCCCCAAAGAAACGATAACCCAAATATTTAGAAAAACTATCCCAAGAAGGAGTTTCTTCCTACTTTCAACCCCCAAGTCAGGAATGCTTCCTAGTTACATTGTTTGCCTGGGACTTTTTGGTAAGGAATGAAGAGTGGCTCAGTGATAGCCACCTCTGATTCTTGAGTAATTAAGGCACGATCCCAGGCGACAGAGAGCACCCTGTTCAAGACGCTGGGGGACTCTGGCTCGGGGTCCCTCGGTACTGAATTGGGGGACTGATATGTGTTCTGATGGTGGAGACGGGGTGCAGGGTGGAGAGGAGATGCAGAGCACAGGAACCGTTCTAGATCTGCTCCTCAGCACCCTCCTCATTGCAGCCCTCCCAGCCGGGAGTGCCAGCAGAGGCTGAGGATTCGATGATGCCAAGGCCAATTGCATCTGAGGTTTGCTCTTGGCCAGAACTGAGAACAGGGTAAAGGGAACTGCCTCTGGGTCAAGGTGAGCCTGTCTGGTTGGAGGTCCCATGGCTATCACGGAAGAAAAGAGCAAGCAGAGCTTCAAGCTAGGTGTGGTGGTGAAGGGGAACAAAGATGCTGGTTCACGCTGGAACCAGAGGAGCCTTTCCATCTGAGATGGTGGCCCTGCCTGTGGGTGGTCAGTCTTAAACCTCCTTCACTTATGGCTCAGTGCTAAAGCCATCCCTTCATTTTAAAAGGAAGAAAACTAGTATCCACTGGGGATTTGCTGCTTGCCAGGCACTTTACAACACAAGGGAGGCCTATTAATACCCATTTTTACAAATGAGCACACCAAGGCCAAGAGAAACAGAAGGCCTTGCTTAAGGTTGCAGGGCTAATTATTAAAGGGCTGGGACTAGAATTGGATACAGAGGCAGGTACAGTAGGGAGAAGACCAGAGACCTTGGGGTTTCATCAAGCTCTGCTGTGTGTTAATGCTTTGAATATAAGGATGGTACTCCTGCCCTCTGAGCTTCAGCTTTCCTTGTCGGTACAACAGGGGACTGCCTGCTTGTAGAGTTGTTCAGAGCAACAGGATAATGCTTGTACAGGACCTGGTATCAGGCTTGGCCCACAGGGCAGCTCACTAAAGACAGTTGTAACATTCATGAGGTTTGCCTCTGTCATCTCTCCTGGGAACCCTGATGGGGAAGCCATCCAGGTATGTATCATGAGGATTTCTGGGAGACTTAAGTTGAAAGCAAATCCCCTCACTCTCTGAACACCTCCCACCCTGCATCATGTTTCACCCTCTCCGTGCATGCTGGCTGCTTGATTACAATGTTCTGGCTTTTCTCTCAGAGAAACAACTTGACCAGAATGCTAGAAAGAAAGCTCAAAACTCTACATCCCTTTCCTGCTTCCCAGATAGACTTGGTCCCCAGATAGAGGGGGGTCCCCAGTGATTGGTGGTAAAGAGTCCTTCTATAATGCAGGAGCTGCGGGAGGCGTGGCATGGGTTCGATCCCTGCATCTGGAAGATCCCCTGGAGGAGGGCATGGCAACCTACTCCAGTATTCTTGCCTGGAGAATCCCATGGACAGAGGAGCCTGGTGGGCTACAGTCCATGGAGTCGCAAAAGACTTGGACATTACTGAGCGACTAAAACAGCAAACATCAGATGAGGGCTGAGTGGAGCACCCTTAAAGGCAGTGTTTTTAACTTTCGGTATATTTGTACACCATCCAGGAATCTTGCTACGATGTAGATTCAGATTCAGTAGTTCTAACAAGCACCTGGATGAGGGAAGTCCATACTGCTGATTCCAGGACCATGCTCAGAGAAAGACATTAATGCTCTGCCTGTCTCTTACCTTGCTTCAGTCCTGAAGTTATGTGACCTATAAAAACCTCCTTGCCATCTTCATGCAGCTGGAGTTGTATGGGCAAGTGCTGACCAAGCAAGCTCCTCTCAGCAGACACTTTAATGTAGTTAAAACCCACGCTAGATTCTTATCAGTTCTGCTCTGTATAAACAGGGTGTTCAGATATACACATTTCCCAAAAAGGTGTCTTTGGACCAGAATCTGTCCCCATAGGTCACACAAAGACTCTAATGGGGAAGTGGGGTCTTTCTTCTCTAGCTCCTTTCTATCCTTTGGGTTATTCGCCTTTGCTATTCCACAAATGGGCAAGTCTCTGAATACCCAGTGAAAATTACCTTTCTCTTTCTGTATTTGCTAGTTGCTTACATAAAAAATCATGTTCTATGTATTTAGAGCACATAGGCTCAACTTTAAGAAAATGCATTATATGGTAAAACAAACATAATACAATGGATATTCATTGTGCATTAGAAAGTGATCTTGGTTTCATAGCAAGAATCACTACAGCATGCCATCAGGTGATAAGCTCTTTTCTGGTCATTTAACTGTGAAAATCTTGCTCTCAGAGATTCTAGTTTAATTGGTCTAAGGAGAAAGTAGGGTCCTAATTATTTTTAAAGCTCAAAGAGTGATTGTAATGCACATCCAGGTTTGAGAGCTATTAGCTTAAACGATGTCAAGCTTCCACCTTTAAACTCTTCAGGTGACTTGCCGTTCATTTAAATTCAGCACACATTTCTGTACATCAGCCGAGTTCCAGGCACTGTGTGAGGCTTCAGATATATGAGTAAATCAGTCCTAGTTCCTACTTTCAAGGCACCCACAGTCTAGCAAGGGAGATAAAGCATACAAAATTACTTTTATCTGGAGGCCCCACAAACAGTGAAACAGGGAAATGTTGTCTGTAATATACAAATAAAAGATGAAGAAGAAACAGGCAAGCCTGTATGTTTCTCTTCCATCGTTGTTACTCTGCCTCTCCCTTCCCCTCAGAAGGAATAGAAGATGGATTAAGTAGGAACACAATGAGCTACAGGGCAGACGCTTGGCAATCATATCTGAGTTCTGGGGTGAGTGCGCAGGGCTCTGGGAGGCTGAGGTGTGTAGTCGTCCGAACTGGATGATTTCTTAATGCAGGAATGCAAAACCTGCCCACAAGTGGCAAAGAGTGTGAGATGCGTATCAGCAGAAACTGTCAAGAAATTCAAGTTGCTTTCTCTACCTGTTTTTCTGAATAGTGCCCAACCTCCAGGTTTGAGTGCCCTTCTTCCCAGATGGCCTCCCCTGATCCCCTCACTGCTCTATGTTCCTCACCCCATCCAGGCTTACCTGTCCCCAAATAACCTTTCACCAATAGTTGTTCTGACTCCTATGCTGCAGGTGTTAATGAACTGGGCTGGCTTCTGTATGGTGCTATGAATGGCCAGAAGACCCACTCAAAAACTCTTGTGTTGTAAAATAGGGAGTCTATTCTTCCAAAAGTCACTCCAATATAGAGGAATTCAAGAATGGGATATTTTAATAAATGCAAAACCAGGCAACCCCTAGCTTAAATTAATCCACTGAAGAGTAAAGCAATTGGATTTTGGCAGAAAGTAGCATATGCCCCAAGCATTCCCCTTGACTTCACTTCTGGGCCTTAGCAAGTCTGATCAGTATTGTCTCGTGAGGTACTCTCCCACAAGTGAAAGAGTTTGCTTCCAGGCAGAGTTGGCCAAAGAGGAAATGGGCTGCTTCTTAAGATGCTGAGTTTCCGCATTGGAAAACTTTTGTGAGGATATGCGGTGAGGTTTGGGGGCAGGACTATTTGAACAATGAATAGGGTGTTGGCCACTTTTAATGTGCCTTTCAGGGAGCCTCTAAAAACCACTTTTTGACCTGCGTTTAGCTTCCTTCCAGCTCTACGCAAGCAGAGGAGCAGGGACAGCTTGCATGGCAATGAGCATGAACAAACATGAACTGGGACTTGCCTTGAATCTCATTCTGTGACCCTCAAGTTTTTCCTATACCTCAGCCTTCACAGTCTCTCCAGGGGACAAATGTTATACCCGTTTTTTGTTGTTCTTGTTCAGTCGCTAAGTAACGTCCAACTCTTTGCCACTCCATGGACTGTAGCACACCAGGCTTCCCTGTCCTTTACTATCTCCCAGAGTTTGCTCAAACTCACGTCCATAGAGTCGATGATGCCATCCAACCATCTCATCCTCTGTCGTCCCCTTTTTCTCCTGCTCTCAATCTTTCCCAGCATCAGGGTCTTTTCCAATGAGTCAGCTCTTGGCATCAGGTGGCCAAAGTATTGGAGTTTCAGCTTCAGCATCAGTCCTTCCAGTGAATATTCAGGACTGGTTTCCTTTAGGATTGTCTCGTTTCATCTCCTTGCTGACCAAGGGACTCTCAAGAGTCTTCTGCAGCACCAGAGTTTACAAAGAAGGAAACTGAGGCTTAAAAAAACTGAAAGATTTGCCCAATATCCCACAAAAGACAAGCATTTCAAACCCAGGTTTCCTAACTTTTAGTCTGATGTTCATAGTATGATATCATGATCTCTATTCTATTCAGACACAGTAAGAGCTGGAAAAATCCCAGATTATTTATTCAAGAAAGAAAATGATCTCAAAGAAACGGATTTGGTGGAATGAAATGGTGGTTAGCTCAAGGCAATGCCATGAGTCGCCAGCAGAGGGCAGAAGCCTGCCATTCTAGATGCTTACATCCTTGAAAGCCCACGGGCGCCTGGTAAGAATTTTTCGCTGAGAGGGCACCCAAAGAAAGAGCAGGAAAGCGCCAGTGTGGACTGCTATAATTTCAGATGGCATCTGGGAGCCAGGGGCACTGAAAGAAAATCCCTCCCCACTCCGGTCCCCTGCACCCAGAAGAAAAGAGGCCTGCAGCAGCAAAAGACGTTGGAACACGAGCAGGATTCTAATGCGAACAATCCAAGATTTGGGTCTGAGTCTAGCTAGTGTCACTTTCCTTCTGGATGCCTGCCTATGCATCCATGAAAAGAAGATGACAACCGCCTCATAGGAGTATTAGGACAATCAGCCAAAGCGTCCAGGAAACTGTTCCATGTGCTGGCAGGTCAGTGGAGGTGGGTTTGAAGGAAGAGGGCAGGACTATTTGAACAATGAATAGGGTGTTGGCTACTTTTAATGTGCCTTTCAGGGAGCCTCTAAAAACCACTTCGTGACCTGCGTTTAGCTTCTTCTAGTCTCTCACTAGCACATGAGCTGTTGACAAGGAGGCCAGGTTGACACCTGTGGTGGGAAGTGGGTGAGAGACGCGGGGCTGGCATGAGGTGGTAGGCAGAGGAGGGGATGCCATTGCCCCCATTCTCTGGTTCGCATCCCTCTGACCTCAGGACACTGCTCTCCAGTTGGCACGCTTCAGATGGGCTGTCTGTCCCCTGGGGTCCTTGTCCTCAGAGGAGAGCCCCGAACCTCCCAGGTAGCAGCTGGGTTCAATGATGTGGCCCAAATCCCTCAGCCCCAAGGGTGCTGGGCAGAGTCCCCTCCCAGCCAGACAGCTCAGAACTGAAATGCTGCTGGTCAGGCTGAGTACAGCAGACCAAGGGCCCCATAGCTGCTCACCCCCAACCCGGCACTTGTCACAGTAACAGCACTGTACAGTTCTTCCCAGGAGCACAACCTCCTGTCTCATTGTTCATCAGGCCAACAGTCTTGAGAAGTCAATAGGACAGATACGGTTTAATTCCCATTTTTTAAGATAAAGAGATTCTCAGCCAGCTTAATGATTTGCCCAAAGCAATGTAGTGGTTAAACAACAACCAAAAAATCCCAAACTCAGAATCTGGTCTTATGGCCCTAAAGATACCACCTTGTGCCAGTGATTCTAACAACAGAGATCTTCCATCTCTCTCCGTCTGCTGTCCCTCTTTTTAAACTCCTGGTATTCCCAGATGGCTCAGTGGTAAAGAATCCGCCTGCCAATGCAGGAGACACAGTACAATCCCTGAGTAGGGAGTATCCTCTAGAGAAGGAAACTGGCAACCCACTCCAGTATTTTTGCCTGGGAAATCCCACGAACAGAGGAGCCTGGAAGGCTACGGTCCATGGAGTCGCAAAGGAGTCTGACGCAACTTAGTGACTGAACAACAAAAACAGCATAGACATAAAGATCATCCTTCTCAACTTGTGTACATTATCATTGTCAAGCTAGGCAAAGACCTTCTCTTGTTTTATTTGATTGAATTTTCTCATCATCCCCAATTTGTGTTCCCGTTCAACACTCTTCTTACCCTCTAAATGGGCACCACATCCAATTTGGTTGATTGGTTCTTTCATTCATTGATTGAGTCATTCATTCATTCATTTGTAGGCTTGAGTCAGAAACATTTCTAATACGGTGTTTATGATGTTATTAAAACAAGCATTTTTTGTTAGTATTGTTCACAACTCATGGACTCTAACTATGGGTTTGTTTGTTTGTTTTTAACATTCCTATTCATTTCCCATTTCTATGTATATGCTTTACTCATTCCCTGCTTCTGCCATCCCTAATTGTATTACCTGCTACTTGTGCCTACTTAATTTGCTTTATTTTTACTGGCTTCTAATTTGTTTTGTACTAGTCTCAACTTTATCACCTCGGAGGTATTTCCCTGCTTGTTTTATATTATTTGCTTATTTGCTGTATATGCTTATGAGTCCTGCATCCACAGTCAGCCACGTTAGCCAGTCCTCACCATCACCTAAAGTCCGAGTGAACTCCTTACAAGGCTGACAGTCAATCACTTAGCTCTTGCTTTGATCTTGATCCTTTTATAAGTTTCACGTATACTTAATAGTTGAATGCTGGAACCGCGGTGTCCAGTAGATCTTTCCACGATAATGGAAATGTTTTATACTGCTGTGCTGTCCAGTATGGTAGCCACTAGCAATGTGCGGCTATTTAAGCAGCTGCAATGTGGCTTCTGTGATTGAGGAGCTAAAAGTTAATTTTAATTAATTTAAATTAAAATTTAAATAGCCTCATGTGACTACCTAGTGGAACACACAGACCTATTGCATTACTACTCAAAATGGGGTCCCTAGACCAGAAGCATTGCCATCTGGAAGCTGGGAGCTTGTTAGAAATGCAGAATCTCAGGCATACCGAGGTCTGCTGAATTAGCTCTGCATTTTAACAAGATTCCCCATATGATTTCTATGCACATGCAATTTTCTGCCCTTCCTCCAGAACTATTGAGATATAATTGACATATGATTGTCTAAGTTTTTAAGGTATACAACGGTGTTGATTTGATATACTTGTATACTGAGAATGACCACCACAGTGCTAACACCTGCATCATGTCACATAATTACCATCTCTTTTTTGTGGTGAGAACATTCAAGTTCTACCCTCTTGGCAACTTTCAAGTATATAATACAGTATTCTAAACCATAATCACCACACTGTATATTAGATCCGTAGAACTGTTTCATATTATTACCAGAAGTTTGTGCTCTTCAAGCAACATTTCCCCATTTCCCTCACCCCCAGCCCTGGTAACCACCACTGTAGTCTATTTCCATGAGTTCAGCTTTTCAGATTGCACATACAAGTGATATACAGTATTTGTCTTTCTCCGTCTGACTTGTTAGTCACTTAGCATGATGCCCCCAAGTCCTATCCATATTGTCACAAATGACAGGGTGTCCCTCTTTCTCAAGGCCAAGCAGTGTTCATAGATATGTATTTCACATACAAATGGATAGAGAAGATGTGAGATTATATCTGTATCACATCTTCTCTATCCATTCATCTGTTGATAGACACTTAGATGGTTTTCAATTTGGGCTATTTTGAATAAAATACTGAAAGGAACATGAGAATGCAGATTTCTTTTTGAAAACCTATTTCCATTTCCTTTGGGTATATACCTAGAAGTGGGGTCATTGGGTGCTGGTAGCCGGCGAGAGACATTCCACTCATGACAAAGGTCATGAGGAAGGAGGCTCGGCATACGCAAAGGCAGGATCGAGCCTCAGGAGTCCCCCTGGATATTCTCGAGCATCTACCCCCCAAAAAACCAGAGTCTGCCTACTTTAGGCTTTGTGCTCTCACCTCTGACTTTACTAGGGGCTGTCCCCCACCACCATCTCGCTCTCTCTGTCAAAGAGTTAACTTACAGCTCCAATTAATAAAGTTCCTGGGCAATTAGGAGTGTTTAAATCCAAACCCTTCAGATGGCTCTCTAACTCGCCTGACAAGTTTACCCGGACTCCTACAGCTATGCGTAAGATTGTTTACAGTCTCCCAGCCTCGAGAGTCACGGGAAGTTTAAGATATTCAAATAGCTTAGAGCCTCTCAGAGAGTTAGAAACTGTCAGAATAAAACTAATAAAAGATTTCATTGATGAGCCAATGCTTGCTGCCAAGTTTCCACATCCCCTGTATTGTATCCTTGAATGTATATTAATTAATATAGTTGGTATGTAGAAAAAATAAGTAGTGGCCTTGGTGTTAGTAACTTTAGACCCTTAAGGTAATA
Source organism: Bos indicus x Bos taurus (assembly GCF_003369695.1). Taxonomy (NCBI): domain Eukaryota; kingdom Metazoa; phylum Chordata; class Mammalia; order Artiodactyla; family Bovidae; genus Bos; species Bos indicus x Bos taurus. The sequence continues at coordinate 69,339,491 of NC_040086.1, read as the reverse complement.
AATTCTTTCCTTTGTTGTAAACCCATTACACATCCACCCTATAGGAATGCAATTTTATCTTCAGAAGATGGCGCCAAACCTTAAAATAATTACTCTTAGAGAAAATAAGTCTTTGTTGATAAGTCTTTGTCAAGTCATAAAATGTTAATAGGCCTTCTGGCCAGAAGATGATGTAAATCACCTAAACCATTTGTATAGGATAAATTTGCAGGAAAGAAACCCTGATTTTTGATAAGGATCAAAAACTGCTGACTTTGCATCCCCTATTATCCTCTATGTGTAACTTAGGGTATAAAAGCCCCTGTTGAAAATAAAGCTACGGGCCTTGCTCACCAAAGCTTGGTCTCCCCATGTCATTCTTCCCCTCAATTTCCAGCTGAGTCTCCATCTGGAGCGCGGATATCCTCTGCAACCATTTATTTGCCTGGGCTTCTAAGACCCACTCGAGAAGGTGTCTAAGGTGGGGCACCTTCCGCTATTCGAGAGGGTGCCTGCAGCCTCAGTGGTCAGAGCTAACCTGGTGTCACAGGTTATATTGATTTTCCGCGTAAACCAAGCTACTCAGCTTCTTTTCTCCACTGAATTTTCCTACTGAGCTATCCTTATTCTATTACTCTTTATATCTTTGATAAATAAATAAATAAATAGGTCGCCGAAGCCATCTCTCCTTCAAATACCCTGGATCAGCCGGGGCTGGACCCCGGCAGTTGGGACCATATGGTAGTTCAATTTTTAATTTTTTTGAGGAATTTCCATAGTGGCCGCACCAATTATCAAGCTTGCCAATAGTACAAAATGATATCTTTTTCTTTACATCTTTGCCAGTACTTGCTATCTTTTGCCTTTTAGAGGATAGTCATTCTAACAAGAGTGAAGTAATATCTTATTGTTGTTCTGATATTAATTTCCTTGATGATTGGGGCTTCCCTCATAGCTCAGTCAGTAAAGAGTCTGCCTGCAATGCAGGAGACCCAGGTTCAATCCCTGGGTTGGGAAGATCCCCTAGAGAAGGAAATGGCAACCCACTCCAGTATTCTTACCTGGGGAAATCCCATGGACAGATGAACCTGGCAGGCTACGGTCCATGGGGTCGCAAAAGTCGGACACAACTTAGTGTCTAAACCACCACCTTTCCTTGATGATTAGTGACGTTGGGTGCCTTTTCACCTGTTGGCCATTTATGTGTCTTCTCTAGAAAGATGTCTTTTAAAAAAAAAAAAGAATGGCTTTTCTGTTTGCCATTGAGTTGTATGAACTCTTCACACTTTGGGATTCTGCTGCTGCTGCTGCTGCTGCTGCTAAGTCACATCAGTCCTGTCCAGCCCCTTATCAAATATATGATTTGCAAATATTTTCTCCCGTTCTGTAGGTTTAAATTTTTTTGTTTAATTTTTTTTTTCTTTTTAAAGGTGTGATGCTTTTTTGTAAGAATGATACTCAAATACTCCATCATTTGTTTTGGTTATTCTGAAGAAAACAGTATACTTCTCATATATTTTCTATTTTAGTATAATTTTTGGTGATGTAGAAGAAAGATATTTGTGATAGCTTTATCAAGCAAACTTGCTGAGCTGTCTTATTAGTTCTAATAATATGGTGGATTTTCAATGTGATTGGTCATCATTCTCTCTCTTTCCTTCCTATAGCTCTTTTTCATTCTTCTGATAAATGCTTTGGCTAAGTCTCTAGTACTCAGCTGAACCATAATAGTTATAATAGCCACCCTTGGTTGTGGGGATGAATCTAACTTTCTTCATGTAACATCTATAACTTGGGTCTCCTGCATTGCAGGTAGATTCTTTACCATCTGGCCCACCAGGGAAGCCCCAGATATTTAATATATAGTCCTCATCAAGTTGAGAAAATATACATTTATTCTAACTTTGTGAGAGACTTTAAAAAATTCAGAAGTGTTTATTTGATAGAAATGCTTTTCAAATTAAAAGTTCAAATATTTTAAAAAACATTCATTGAAATAATCATGGGAATTTTCTTCTTCAGCACATTAATGGTAAAAACTACATTAATAGTTTTTTCTCACACCATACTTTCCCATATTCTAAAAATAAACCTTACTTTGGACATAACTTTATAAATATACTGTTGGATAAAGTTAGCTAATATTTTATTTAGAATTTCATATCTTTATTCCAACATGAAATAGCTGTATATAGTTTTTTGTTTGTTTTTACCATCTTTATCTGACTTTGCTATGAAAGTTAGACCTATGTTATAGCAAAGGAGAAACTGACTTCTATTTTTTGGAACAATTTGTATATATCAGTATTATCTCATTCTTACAAGTGGATAGAGCTTATCTCTAAAATCATTGGAGCCTAGGGCTTTTCAGGAGTAGGGGACATCTTTGGTTATATTGTAATTCTTAATTAACCCTTGACAATTCAGTTTGCTATTTATTATTGTTGCAATTTTAGAATTTCATATTTTTCCAAAATTGTATCAATTTTAATGTCTCCAAATTATAATTCTTCATGACATTGTTAATCCAAAATTTTTTGTGTTCATGCTCCTTTCCCTATTAATTGCATATTTACATCTTCTCTTTCTTTCCTTGGCTAATTTTGTTACCTATTGTTTGTATACTTTATAACCTTTTAAAGAAACCAGCTTGTTTTATGTCTTGTTGTTTCTGCACTCTTTGTTTATCATATTTCTGACATTCAGTTCAGTTCAGTTGCTCAGTCGTGTCCGACTCTCTGCGACCCCATGAATCGCAGCACGCCAGGCCTCCCTGTCCATCACCAACTCCCAGAGTTCACCCAGACTCACGTCCATCAAGTCAGTGATGCCATCCAGCCATCTCATCCTCTGTCGTCCCCTTCTCCTCCTGCCCTCAGTCCCTCCCAGCATCAGAGTCTTTTCCAATGAGTCAACTCTTCACATGAGGTGGCCAAAGTACTGGAGTTTCAGCTTTAGCATCATTCCTTCCAAAGAAATCCCAGGGCTGATCTCCTTCAGAATGGACTGGTTGGATCTCTTTGCAGTCCAAGGGACTCTCAAGAGTCTTCTCCAACACCACAGTTCAAAAGCATCAATTCTTCGGCGCTCAGCCTTCTTCACAGTCCAACTCTCACATCCATACATGACCACAGGAAAAACCATAGCCTTGACTAGACGAACCTTTGTTGGCAAAGTAATGTCTCTGCTTTTCAATATGCTGTCTAGGTTGGTCATAACTTTCCTTCCAAGAGTAAGCGCCTGTTAATTTCATGGCTGCAGTCACCATCTGCAGTGATTTTGGAGCCCAAAAAATTTTGGACACTGTTTCCACTGTTCCCCCATCTATTTCCCGTGAAGTGGTGGGACCAGATGCCATGATCTTCATTTTCTGAATGTTGAGCTTTAAGCCAACTTTTTCACTCTCCACTTTCACTTTCATCAAGAGGCTTTTGAGTTCCTCTTCACTTTCTGCCATAAGGGTGGTGTCATCTGCATATCTGAGGTGATTGATATTTCTCCCAGCAATCTTGATTCCAGCTTGTGCTTCTTCCAGTCCAGCGTTTCTCATGATGTACTCTGCATAGAAGTTAAATAAGCAGGGTGACAATATACAGCCTTGACGTACTCCTTTTCCTATTTGGAACCAGTCTGTTGTTCCATGTCCAGTTCTAACTGTTGCTTCCTGACCTGCATACAGATTTCTCAAGAGGCAGGTCAGGTGGTCTGGGATTCCCATCTCTTTCAGAATTTTCCACAGTTTATTGTGATCCACACAGTCAAAGGCTTTGGCATAGTCAATAAAGCAGAAATAGATGTTTTTCTGGAACTCTCTTGCTTTTTCCATGATCCAGCGGATGTTGGCAATTTGATCTCTGGTTCCTCTGCCTTTTCTAAAACCAGCTTGAACATCAGGAAGTTCACGGTTCACATATTGCTGAAGCCTGGCTTGGAGAATTTTGAGCATTACTTTACTAGCGTGTGAGATGAGTGGAATTGTGTAGTAGTTTGAGCATTCTTTGGCATTGCCTTTCTTTGGGATTGGAATGAAAACTGACCTTTTCCAGTCCTGTGGCCACTGCTGAGTTTTCCAAATCTGCTGGCATATTGAGTGCAGCACTTTCACAGCATCATCTTTCAGGATTTGAAATAGCTCAATTGGAATTCCATCACCTCCACTAGCTTTGTTCGTAGTGATGCTTTCTAAGGCCCACTTGACTTCACATTCCAGGATGTCTGGCTCTAGGTCAGTGATCACACCATCGTGATTATCTGGGTCATGAAGATCTTTTTTGTATAGTTCTTCTGTGTATTCTTGCCACCTCTTCTTAATATCTTCTGCTTCTGTTAGGTCCATACAATTTCTGTCCTTTATCGAGCCATCTTTGCATGAAATGTTCCCTTGGTATCTCTAATTTTCTTGAAGAGATCTCTAATCTTTCCCATTCTGTGTTTTCCTCTATTTCTTTGTTTTGATCACTGAAGAAGGCTTTCTTATCTCTTCTTGCTATTCTTTGAAACTCTGCATTCAGATGCTTATATCTTTCCTTTTCTCCTTTGCTGTTTGCTTCTCTTCTTTTCACAGCTATTTGTAAGGCCTCCCCAGACAGCCATTTTGCTTTTTTGCATTTCTTTTCCATGGGGATCGTCTTGATCCCTGTCTCCTGTACAATGTCACAAACCTCATTCCATAGTTCATCAGGCACTCTATCTATCAGATCTAGGCCCTTAAATCTATTTCTCACTTCTACTGTATAATCATAAGGGATTTTATTTAGGTCATACCTGAACGGTCTAGTGGTTTTCCCTACTTTCTTCAATTTAAGTCTGAATTTGGCAATAAGGAGTTCATAATCTGAGCCACAGTCAACTCCTGGTCTTGTTTTTGCTGACGGTATATGTATGTTTTCTTTTCCTCTCCTCCTCCGTCTTCTTCTAGGTTTATTTTGGAGCTTTTTTTCTGGTTTCCTGCATTGAAAAATTAGCTCTAAGAATGTTTCAAAAAGGGTTTGGATATAAACTATCTTCATAATTATATATTTGATACTATTTTATTTTAATGCATCTTTTAAACTTGCATTTAAATGACAGCTTCATTGGATATAAAGCTCTAGGTTTGAAGTCTTTTTCCATCAACATTTAAAATATTACTTCATTGTTTTCTTATATCCGTTTTCGTTACTGCAGCTTCATGTTGTTCTGATTCTTTTTCCTTTTTATGTCATCTATTTTCTGTTTATAAATACTTTGAGAATTTTCCTTGTTGTTAATATTCTTAAATTTCATTACAATATTTCTAGGTGTGACTTCCTTTTTCATCTGTCTTGTTTAGATACACTGAGTCCTTTCGACAGAAGCTTTTTATTTATACAAAATTCTCAGTTATTATACTTTCAAATTTATCCTCTCCTCTTAATTCATTTTCCCATTCTGGCTTCAAAGCCTGTGATATGAACCACAACAGTGTCCTCCCTCTCTGAAAATTAAGTCAACGTTTTGCTGCCCTTGTCTGTTTAGGCACTGCTTCCCTCCCTGACACCGTGAAAGGCAGTGATAGGGGCCTGTTTTGCCTCAGTATTCTTACTGCATCTGTGCTCACTGTGAGTTGAATGAATGAATGAATTTAGAGAATAGAGGAGTGGCAGTGGCCGCAGGATTGGAGTAGGAGCTGCTGTGGGGCCAGGGCAGCAACTAAGCCTCCTGACACGGTGTGCCCACACCCAGCTGTATCACTTCTACAGGGTGGCAGCCTCTTTAGCAGACCCCTCCCTCTGGGAGGAAACACCTGCAGCACCCAGCACAGCCCAGTCACGCTCCAAGATAATGACCTGGGATAAGAGTCAGCCATATCTTCAAGTAGCTCTCCACTTGACCCAGAGCTCCTTTCTGACAGCCACGGGGATCCCAATGGGTTGCTGGTCTGAGTCCTTCCTGTCCAGCTGTGGGACCTATGGCAAACTGCCCTCCTCTTTGATCCTCAGTTTTCTTTTTCATAATTTGGGGATAATGTCACTATCCTATGCAGCTTCCAGGGGAGTAAGGAAAAGAGATGTTTAAGTGTCTGTAAACAGGGTGCTGCTGTCCTCAAGGACATAGCATAGTGCATGTAAAAGTCTCTGACCCTGGAGCCTGTGTTCTGAAGGGAGCGCCCACATGGTGCTACATAGTTCTTAATATAACCCTGCTTCCTTGGAGAGGAGCAACACTCCCTGCAGGTCTGTGGCTTTTCAGATCATTTGAAACTTCTGAGAGCTAGAGCCAGCTCCAGGTGGATGATTCCAATCACTCTTCACCCTCCCCTTCCACACCTTCACTCACACCCCTAACCCTGACTAACTCCATCCCCTCACCGTATCCTGCTCTGGTTTCATTAAGTTTCCATTCTGGCCTTCCCTGCTTGTAAGAGGGTCCCACATTCTGAGCATTTTCTTTCCCCTCTGCCAAGAAGAACTGCCTTTGCTATGTATATACCTTATGACCTGCTCTCAGGTAGGCCTAAGCTGAGGAATTCAATCTAAGAGTTCCTTGGATGATATGGGCTTACTCCTCATCAGTTCAGTTCAGTCACTCAGTAGTGTCTGACTCTTTGCGACCCCATGAATCACAGCACGCCAGGCCTCCCCGTCTATCACCAACTCCCGGAGTTCACTCACGTCCATCGAGTGACTCACTCAGACTCACGTCCATCGAGTCAGTGATGCCATCCAGCCATCTCATCCTCTGTCGTCCCCTTCTCCTCCTGCCCCCAATCCCTCCCAGCATCAGAGTCTTTTCCAATGAGTCAACTCTTCACATGAGGTGGCCAAAGTACTGGAGTTTCAGCTTTAGCATCATTCCTTCCAAAGAAATCCCAGGGCTGATCTCCTTCAGAATGGACTGGTTGGATCTCCTTGCAGTCCAAGGGACTCTCTCAAGAGTGTTTTCCAACACCACAGTTCAAAAGCATCAATTCTTCAGCACTCAGCTTTCTTCACAGTCCAACTTTCACATCCATACATGACCACTGGAAAAACCATAGCCTTGACTAGAAAGATATATTTTATTTCCATAGGATACCCAAAGTCTTAACACAAAAGGTAGAAATACCAGGTCTCTTGGCAGCCCGGTAGCAGGAAGAGAGGAGAGGGTTGTTCCAAGCCCTTCAAATAACCCAGTTAGGCAACAGTGTTCTTCAGAATATGCCCTTGGTTTCCCAGGCACAGACATTTTTCTGAATGAGATTCTTTCAGACCAAGGCTATCAGCTCTCTAGAACCATGCCCTTACTTTCAACTTCTCTCAGTGGCCAACCTCAGAAAACTTTTTCCTTTTTTTGGCTACACGGGGTCTTCACAGCTGCACGCAGGCTTTCTGTAGCTGTGAAATTCAGGCAGCTCATTGCAGAGGCTTCTCTTGTTGCAGAGCACAGGCTGTAGGCGTGGACTTCAGTAGTTGTGGCGCATGGATTCAATTGCTCCAAGGCGTGTAGGATCTTCCCGGACCAGGGATAGAATCCATGTCCCCTGCATTGGCAGGAGGATTCCTCACCATTGGACCACCAGGAAAGTCCTCTTCAGTTTTAGTTTTTAAGTAGATCTGATGCCCTTTTAGTATTCCTGCTTTTCTAATCTTCTTTCATAAATGTCTTCCTTTTCTATAGCTTTAAGAGGTTTCAAGTGCATGAGGTAAGAAATTGGATTTGATTTTCTTGGGCACCATCCAACCCTGAATTCAATGATTCTTTGAAACTTGCAACATGGTTAACACTAAACCGGCACCACTGAGGACCACTGGCGATTAAACCCGCAGCGATGTGGATGGTAACTATCTACTTAATGAGAAGAAACAAGCCTAACCAGTAAGTTATTTATCTAGTGTTACGATTATTGAGTTTCTCTGACATTATCTAGGTTGAATATTCAAACTGACTACACTCCTAGTGTGCATTGGAAATTCTGTCTTAGTAATGACAACCATAGATAACACACAATAAACTTGGCACTGTCCCAAGTACTTTACATTCATTAACCTATTTATTTCTTGTAATAATGCTATGAGATAATTAATACTTTCATCCCTATGTGACAGAAGGGAAAACAGGCCGAGTAAGGTTAAGTCATTTGCCCAAAATTGAAGTTGGTAAACGATAGACTTGGGATTCAAACTCAGCTCAGCAGAATGGCTTCTTTCCCACTCTGCATACTTCCTCCTGAAGCTCAGAAGAGGTTATTGAACACCCCCTGTATATAATTATGCTCTTATGTTTCCTCATATGAGACTACTGGAACCCTTTCCTTTGCCTCTTGTCATTTTGTGTATGGGTTTTACCTTTTGCACACCAGGAAAAGTTGGAAGAATTAGGAGACCTTCGAAGGAGGTAAGAACTGCAAGTACAAATCATGAAGCTGCAATAAGAAATAAGAAGTAAGCAAGGAAATGCAACCCACTCCAGTGTTCTTGCCTGGAGAATCCCAGGGACCGGGGAGCCTGGTGGGCTGCCGTCTATGGAGTCGCACAGAGTCGGACACAACTGAAGCGACTTAGCAGCAGCAATGTTTGAATCAAAGTGAAAAAGGTTAGAGAAGGGTGCGAAGGAGGAAATGAGGGGTCTTATGGAGAGTCTGGAATCATAATCACATGTCATACAAAATGAAATGAATAAATAGGAACATTCAAAATCATAAGGATGTCAAATTCATCTGTGGAATTTTAATCAAAGTCCAACAGGGTGTTTTGTTTCATTTGGAACTAGACAATCTGATCCCAAAAGTGATTTGGAAGAGGAAAGAGCCAAGAATAATGGAGAAGCAATTTTGAAAAAGTACAGGGTAAAACTTGCCCTACCAGATATCAAGACTTATTATCAAAATATTTAGTAATGAAGACACTATTGTTTGGGCAGAAAGATATACCAATGGAGCAGAATAGAGAGCCCCGCCACTGGCTCACCCATCCTTGGAGACAATACAAGGCAGAAATGTCACAAATCAGTGTGCATCTATTTAATCAATGAGTCTAAGGAGCAACTGTTACCCATATGGAAAATACAAAATTAGATTTCTACCCTAGATCAACTCCAGGTAGATTAAGGAACTAAAAACAAAAAGCATACGTTTAAAATACAAGATGAAAGTGTAGAAAAATTCTTCATGACTTTAAGATAAAGATTTCTTTCAGAAACATGCACATACAAATAGAAACCATAAAAAAATGGGTAATCTTGGCTGCTACATTAAAAATTAACTTCTATACAACAAAAGGCCACTAGAACAAAGGGAAAAACAAACCATAGTCTGGGAGAAGATATTCACAGTGACTATAACATGTAGAGAAATCTCTAAGATTAATTAGAAAAAGATAAACAACACATGGAGGGAAATGGGCAAAGAATATAAACTATCGATTTGCAGAGAGGAACTCTGGAAGGTCAATAAAAATACAGAAAGATGCTTGCTCTCACTATTAATCAAAGAAATGCCAATTAAAATAGTAATGTGATACCATACACACCCACCAGATCAGCAAAAATTTATGTCAGCCAATGCCAGGTGCTGGCAAAGATGCTAAGTCATGGAGTCTCATTCACTGCCAGTGGGATTGTAAATTGATACAAGAACTTTGGAGAGCAATTTGGCAGTTACTAGTAAAGTTGTAGGTGGTCACGTCCAGAAATTCCACTCCTAGGCTTTTTGTGTAGGAGTCTTGTGTGTGAGCACAAGGAGACATGCATGAAGGCGTTTGCTGCAGCATGCCCATCGAGAGAATGGATGACTAAATTGTATTATAGTTATACAATGGAATACAATACAGTGCGTGTCCGCGTAGATAAAAATCTCATAATTGCAATGCTAGGGGAGACATACGCATTGCAGAAGATTATGATAATGTACATGTACACATACATACCTATATTAAAAGCTGGCTCAGCATAATAATAGTTTATAATGTTTATGGATACATAAAAATGCAATAAATATAGTAAAAAATATAAAAACATGCAGGAAGATGATTTAACACTGAATTCAAAATGGTGCCTCAGCCTGGGAAATGTGGGAGGAGAATGGGGTGGGGAAGAGTACGGAGGAAAACTCAGTTGTGTCTCTAATATTTACTTTCTTTGAAGTAAAAAGACCTGAAGCAAATAAGACAATATGCTAATATTTGCTAAAGCTGATGTGGCCATCATTAGTGCTGTCTACAAAATATTTCTGGCTCTCTGCCTTCCAGGCCCATGGTGAGATTGCATTTTCCATTCACTTTGAAGTTAGGGGTGGCCTGGAGCCTTTGGCCAATGAACTGGAGTGGAAGTGACTTACACTTCTGGTCTCATGAGCCCCCACACATAAGTGTTACCCAACATGGGAGCCTAAGGGCAAAGCCTCAGGCCCTAAGCAGACATGATATCTCCGGGTAACCTGTGAAGGACAGGTAGATGGGTGAGAAATGAACTTTTGTTCCTTTCAGTCACTGAGATTTGGAGGTGTTTGCTATCACAGCACAACAAATTCTGTCCTGACTGATATAGCTGGGAAGTATGTCCACAGGGGTTCACTTTATTAGTCTCTGATTTTATCTACATGTTGAAATATTACAAAGACATTTTAAAAACAGCTTTAAAATTGGACTGGATTAATCACATTTCTCAGTTCATGGCACATTATCTTTATTGGTCTGCATAGGTCTCCTCTCTTATTTTATCAATGCTTGTTTTCTTAGTATCTCAGACTGCAGATAGAAGCAACATTGAATGACAGGAGATCTAGATCCCTTGATAGGGGAAATGAATGATGGGCTTGCCTTCCTAGCCTGAGTCCAGATTTCCTACAGTTCTGTCTGGCAGCCTAGAGCATCTCTCATCAGCTTGTGGGAGTAAGAAATTCAATTAGAAAGTCTCAGCTCTTCTCCAGAGAAATGTAAACAAGAATTATGATGAATGCAATGGTCCCAACAGTTGCTGACTTTTTGTCTGGTTTTAGAAAAATCATTTCACCCTTTGCTCCTAATTCTCTGATGTGTCAGAAAACGCTAACCTTGCCACCAGGGAGTCCTTCCCCTACCCTCTCAGAGCCCAACACCTGCCCTCCATCCCCACCAATCAGCAACTGTTTCCCCAGATGCAGGTCATCTCTGCAAGAAAAGCTAAGAGAACTTCCCCACACTTTGTGGCTCCCAGGTTGCTTTTCAGGGCTCCCTCCAAAACCCTCAGGGAGTGAAAACCCCAGGCAGAGGTGGGGGCAGGGGACAGAATACTGGCAGAAGGAAGAGAAACTTGTGCTTCTGGACAATTCTGCCCTGTACCATGCAGTGAAACCCAAGTGGTGCCTGGAAGTCACCGTGAAATGCGATGCCTTTGAGAAGTTCCGTGGAAAGAATGACATCATGACCAGCCACTCCCCCCACCCCACCTTTTTTCCAGTGGGAGTGAGAAATAAATAGACTGACACATTTTCCAGTCAGGGAGCGATTCTGGAGAGCAAGTTTACCTTGGCACAGGAGCTCAGGTGGGGCTGTGAGAAACCTTATCTGTGCTTGTCCTGTAAACAAGGAGCCTTCCAGCTCCCCGGAGCCTTGGCCACTGGGCAGGTGACCGCGGCAGGCAGGTGAGCGAGGTGAGCTACGGGCTGGCTGGAGTCAATGCAGAGTCAGCTTGGCCCCAGCAGGCCATGTTAAGTAAATATTACCTAGATTTGACTGACGGACTCATTTATAGACTGTCAGTTGGTTGTCAAGAGAAATGCCATCAACTCCACCAGATTCAAAGGTAAAACTTATGTCCTTTAATTTGATGTTTTTCCACCTGTAATGTGCATATGGTTCCCCAGGGATCTCGTTAAAATGCAGCTTCTGATGCAGCAGGTAAGGGCAGGGCTGAGAAATCGCGTGTCTAACAAGCTGCTAGGTGATGCTGATGGTGCTGGCCTGTGGACCACATGGTGAGCTAGCAAAGCCTGAATGTTTCAATGACTGTGTACATTTTACAGTTGAAATAGTTACCATTTAAGGAGCTCTGTCTGACTCTGTGACAAGTGCTATGCTAGGTGTTTTCTGTCCTCAGGCTCTTTTAATCTTCTTACCAGTTCTGCAAGGTGGGCGTTGTTATCCCTACCCCTTCCTTGGCAGGCAAGGAAGTTGAGGTCTAAGAGAGGTTAATTCCTGCTATGTAAGTGTCATTTCCAAGAGCTTTCATTGCTGCCTTCCCTCCCCTTCACAGCCATCTGAAATAACCCAAAGACAAAGGATAACAAACACCCCATGGAAGGGCTGGGCGTGGTCTGCTTGTGGTGATCGGCCCTCTTGACAACCAGAGAATGAGTAATACCTTTTGTTCAGAGTCAGGGCCAAGTACGGGAATTCAGGAATCCTAGAATGAATGTTTGGCCCATAATCCCTGGTCTCAATAGAGACAGTTGCTCAGAAAGGTGGACATGTCTGGATTTCAGATCCCTATGGTACTGATGTGTTCGCCCCTAGGACATGCGGTTTGAGATTCTTAATACCAGGAGGAGACGCTTTGATGTGTCAGCTTGGAAAGAATGCCTCTTAAGGGCCATTCAGGACTGCAGGAGGGGAAAAATAAATGCCCCAGCTTGTGGAAACACCAGAGTGAAGGCAATTATAACTGACTGGCCCACCTGGAGATATTTAAATACCTCGAAGAACTGTGATGTGCCCTTGTGAAACCTAGACAGCTTCCTCATAGGCACTTGCATCATGTCTGCATCTCAAAAAGCAAGGCAGTCTGACTCGTCCGCACCACACGCAGGCAAAGTAGGAAAAACATGAAACTCTCTCCCAGACCCTTGGAAGACCTATATTCTGGTGACCATTCAGGAAACCGGACTGCTGTAGGACTCCATTAGTATCTGAACCTCATCAACGGTGGTTCTAAGAGGCAACCGCGATTTGTACCTCAGGGTGGGGAAGGCCAGGTTCAGGCCCTCTGGGAGGCTATTATAACTCCATCACAGAAGGAAATACTCAGAGAAACAAGTCCCAAGACAAACTGAAGCCCTCCAAACTACGAACAAAGCTAGTGGAGGTGATGGAATTTCAGTTGAGCTGTTTCAAATCCTATAAGATGATGCTGTGAAAGTGCTGCACAATCTGCCAGCAAATTTGGAAAACTCAGCAGTGGCCACAGGACTGGAAAAGGTCAGTTTTCATTCCAATTCCAAAGAAAGGCAATGCCAAAGAATGCTCAAACTACCACACAGTGGCACACATCTCACAACCTACCAAAGTAATGCTCAAAATTCTCCAAAGCCAGGCTTCAACAATACATGAACCGTGAACTTCCAGATGTTCAAGCTGGATTTAGAAAAGGCAGAGGAACCAGAAATCAAATTGCCAACATCCGTTGGATCATCAAAAAGCAAGAGAGTTCCAGAAAAACATCTACTTCTGCTTTATTGACTATGTCAAAGCCTTTGACTGTGTGGATCACAACAAACTGTGGAAAATTCTTAAACAGATGGGAATACCAGACCACCTTACCTGCCTCCTGAGAAATCTGTATTCAGGTCAAGAAGCAACAGTTATAACTGGACATGGAACAACAGACTGGTTTCAAATTGGGAAAGGAATATGTCAAAGCTGTACATTGTCATTCGTATTATTTAACTTCTATGCAGAGTGCTAAGTCGCTTCAGGCGTGTCTGACTCTGTGTGACCCCATGGACTGCAGCCTACCAGGCTTCTCCGTCCATGGGATTCTCCAGGCAAGACACTGGAGTGGGTTGCCATTTCCTTCTCCAATGCATGAATGTGGAAAGCGAAAGTGAAGTCGCTCAGTTGTGTCTGACTCTTAGCGACCCCATGGACTGCAGCCTATCAGGCTCCTCCATCCATGGGATTTTCCAGGCAACAGTACTGGAGTGGGGTGCCATTCACATAACGTGAAATGCCAGGGTGGATGAAGCATAAGCTGGAATCAAGATTGCCAGGAGAAATATCAATAACCTCAGATATGCAGATGACACCACCCTTATGGCAGAAAGTGAAGAAGAACTAAAGAGCCTCTTGATAAAAGTGAAAGAGGAGAGTGAAAAAGTTGCCTTAAAACTCAACATTCAAAAAACTAAGATCATGGCATCTAGTTCCATCACTTCATGGCAAATAGATGGGGAAACAATGGAAACAGTGGCTGACTTTATTTTGGGGGGCTCCAAAATCACTGCAGATGGTGACTGAAGCCATGAAATTAAAAGATGCTTGCTCCTTGGAAGAAGTTATGACCAACTTAGACAGCATATTAAAAAGCAGAGACATTACTTTGCTGACAAAGGTCCATCTAGTCAAAGCTATGACTTTTCCAGTAGTCATGTATGGATGTGAGAGTTGGACTATAAAAAATGCTGAGTGTCAAAGAATTGATGCTTTTGAACTATGGTGTTGGAGAAGACTCTTGAGAGTCCCTTGGATTGCAAGGAGATCAAACCAGTCCATCATAAAGGAAATCAGTCCTGAATATTCATTAGAAAGACTGATGCTGAAGCTGAAGCTCCAATACTTTGGCCACCTGATGCAAAGAACTGACTCATTAGAAAAGACCCTGGTGCTGGGAAAGATTGAAGGCAGGAGGAGAAGGGGACAACAGAGGATGAGATGGTTGGATGGTATCACGGACTTGATGGACATGAGTTTGAGCAAGCTCCAGGAGTTGGTGATGGACAGGGAAGCTGGCATGCTGCAGTTCATGCCAGCTTCGCAAGGCGTCAGACATGACTGAGTGACTGAACTGAAAAATTCATACTTAATTTGGCTATTTACATATTAAATCATCCCAGAAAGAACTGATATTTGAAGGAGTTTTCAGAAACTATATAAAATAGAACAAAATATGAAAAAGAAAAAAAGCAACGGAACTATGAGAGGAAGGGAAAATAAAAGGTAAAAGAGGATTGAGTCTAGTGTGGTCAATAACTTAACAGATGTTTTAGGGTCCCATGCACAGGATTAAGGTATCTTAAAGCCAGCTATGACATCCTAACCTACAAAGCAAAAAAGAAAAACATGGACAGTATTTACTATACCTACACTGTAAAAATGAAGCAGTGGTTGCTCCTGGTGTTGAGGCTCCCCCATAGGGCTTTAGGATGGAGAATCAAGACACAGCAGAATGTCATCGACAGTGTCCTCAACACCAACTCTATGGGGAATCCCACAGGCTGTTTCCTCGGGACGTTTCCTCTACTGTGGCCAGTGTGGGCTGATGGCTGTGCCCGTGCCTAATCCATTGAGAGCAATTGTAAAAGATTCCAGAGTGACCCCTTCAGAGCTGGCTTAGTCCCAGGATAAAAATCAGAGGCAAAGAACTGCTCTGGGAATCTGACAGTGTGATTTCTAAGCACTCCCCAGGCCTGACTCTCTGGGAAAATGAATTCTGTCTGCTCTCCAGGTCTCGTGCCCACCTCACTCAATGCTTTGGCGTGTGAGTCCTTAGCACTCCCAGCAAATCTGCAGACAATGAAGGCGATGTAGCCCTTCCCTGAACTGGGAGTGGTCTGCTCCCCATGGCTCTCTGGGCATGGAGCAGTCTCTTTTCCTAGGCAAGCACAAGCCGAGGAGCCAAGGGCCAGGGCTGGTCCTGAGTTCACGCTGACTGTCAGAACTGAGGAAAGTCAGCTCCTCTCTCTGGGCCTTAGCTCTGCTGCCTGCAAAATGGAGAAGGTGGGCTGGCATTTAATCTGTCCCTTCCCGGAGGATTCCCCCAGCCACTGTTCTGTGTGATGCATGGCAGATTGAAGAGCGGTCAGAAAGCAGGGCTACCAGCTTTGGGGTCTGTGGTGGAAATGGAAATGTGCCACTTGGATCGCCTTCAGGAAAGGACCTGCTGCCAGCTGCTGCAAGTGGGGTGAGCAGACTCTCACCAGCTGCTGACTCCTTCAAGGTCAGCCCCAAGCCTCCTCTCCCAAGATCAGGCCCTTCTCAGGACAACTCACACTGCAGATGCAGGAGGAAAAAGGCCCAGGTAAGTTTTGTCCCAAAGTAGGACACTCTAAGGGCTTCCCTGATGTCTCAGCAGGTAAAGAATCTGCCTGCAATGTGCAAGAAGCAAGAGATGCTGATTCGATCCCTGGGTCAAAAAGATCCTCTGGAGGAGGGCATGGCAACCCACTCCAGATTTCTTGTCTGGAGAACCCCATGGACAGAGGAGCCTGGAAGATTGTAGTCCATGAGGTCACAGAGAGTCGGACGGGACTGAAGTGACTAAGCGCAGCACAGCACAGGATACTCTAACAGGTAATACTTGCCCCAAAACTCCCCATAGGTTTGGCTGAGATTTGTTGAGCCTGCATCAGTGTTAGATTTCTTTCTCAGCCCAAGTCGGCTTCTTCCCCCTCCTTTCATCAGTGTTGGTCCCAAGCCCTCTCTCCACAGCTGTCTCTGAAGAACCTAATCAGGAACACGTTCAAAGCACTCACAGCATAAAGACTTGCCAGGCACTTGACCTTCAGAACAGAAGCCTTAGTCACCAAGGACCAGAGGGAGAGAAATAGCTAGCGTTGATGGTATGACAGCACTTGCAACCACAGCTGCATCTCAACGGGCAGTCGTCACATGGACACCCCACCCATCTAAAAACCAACATGACCCTCTTCTCCCCAGACCAGCCCCTTCTGGGCTTTGCTTTTCCAGCAGATGGTGACAGTTTTGCAGTCATGCAAGCTCAAGGACTCCAAGACTCTTCCAATTCCCTCTGCCTTCTGCTCCCACATCCAAACACTGAGTTCTAAAGCCTTCATCTTTGCATGGCCTCTCACCTTGTCATCTGCATCTCCCATGGACACAACCTCCCTCTTGGGCCATCACAGCAGATCCCCTTCTGACCTCCCTTTCTCCATCTTGCCCCTCCTTTCTTACTGTTGGATGTTTATCCTCATGCGGGCTCCTGTCAAGAAGACAGCCCCGGCTGCGCTCCATCATCGCTCTACAGAAGGGCAAGAACATTAGAGAGAGTGGAGTCACGCCGATCCTTCGCACCTGTTTCCCCTGAAGTCACTGGGAGGTATTTGTTGCTGCTTGTGACAAAGACTCAGACACAAACAAAGGTGGTTAAACAACATGAATTGGATAAGAAGTTTCTGTTTCTATTTGGACTGAGGTCAGCGTTATTTCCCTACCTTAAACCCAGAAAACAGAGCACTTGTTCAACGGCCGAGGTGCCCCTGGCACATAAGTGTATGTGCCTGTGTGGACATGTGGAGGTCCCAAGAACAAAAGAAGAGCTGGGTGACTTGCTGGCATTCAATACCAGGGTATTTCTTAATGTTCTTTGTTGAATAAATAGCTTTCATCTGCCTATGTCCCTGTGTGCCAAAGGGCAGGCTGGCTGTGAAGGTGGGAGGCCATTTGCCTGCCAATGAAGGCCAGTGGAACCTCCCTGGGCTTTGATGGAAATGCAGCAGTTCATATACCATGCCTTCTAGTTAAGGCACTGGCAGGTGTGAGACCGGTGCAGATATTCCATGAAATGTTCTGGGAAGAAGAAGAGATGGGTTATCAACAATTATATGTGGCATCATTCTCTTCTAAGACAACTGGCTTGGCCTTTCTGTCTCAGGAAATAAGAAAGGGTTGCTGCCTTTACTATGTTTTCCTGTTAACAAGCAACAGAATGAAATAATTGATGCAGGTTTTACTTTCCCTTCTTTTTCCCGTTCATCTTTAAGCAGATCCAGTAGAGGCTAATTTAGCACCACACCGCCAAGGAAGCTGAGCGTCCGCCCCTGCAGGCATGCTCAGTTGCTTCAGTCGTGTCCGATGCTTTGCAACCCCACGGACCTGTCAGGCTCCTCTATCCATTGGATTCTCCAGGCAAGAACACTGGAGTGGGTTGCCACGCCCTTTTCCAGGGGGTCTTCTTGACCTAGGGATCGAACCGACGTCTCCTGTGCCTCCTGCACGGCAGGTGGATTCTTTACCACTGAGCCAAGGGAAGCCCATGTCTGCCAATACTGTACCCTTACGTGTGAGGAGCTGATGATGGCGAATATCAGGCCTATTTCACAGAGGGGCAAACTGAGGCCAGACTAGTGAAGAGACCCATTTGTTCTCTTGTTAAGAATGTCAGACAACATCATATCTGGTGTGTAATTCATTAGTCTTTATATTTTCTTTTTAAATGAGGAAATTAGTAGTAATTACTGTGGAAGATTAGGATCCCGCAGATGGAGGCAATAATGTGAGAAAAACCCTGGGGAGTAGGTGTGGAGGGGACCCCTCTAGTGAGGAAAGGGACATGAAGTGGATCAGGGCTTTCACTGCTGGGTTCTCCACCTACTCCTAAATAAAAAAAAGAGCACGTGGCTAGGGGTAGGGAACCCCACTCCCACGCCCTCCCCCACCCTCCAGAAGGACTCAAACACACCTCATGCTCCAGCTGTCCTCAGTAGTAACATCAAGGGCATTAAATTTAGAAAACAGCCTCCAAAGAATCTCTTTCCCCCTTTCTGGTTTTCCTTTCCTCAGAGAAGGCCAAGGTAACAAGGAACAAGACAGCCAGGTGCTCATTCAGAGGGCAAGTGGAGATGCAAGGCAAGATTCCTGCCGGAGTTCGGGCGTCACATGTCAGGATGGGGGTCATGGAGGCCAGCTGCCCCACTGTACTCAGTAGCTGGTGAGCAGCACTGTTCCTGCTTTGCCTGAGCTCACGTGCCACACGGTCTGCTGGCTAGGCTCAGAAGCCTTCACAGAAGCCCCTGCCCCCCACCCCCGTCCCCTCCCCAGGGCCTCAGCAAGCAGGTGAAAGGGCACTTGTCTTTCTCATCATCCCAATCTGTCATCGGCTTTGCTCAGGCTGGTGCAGGATTTCAGCAGTGACGTCAGGGCCACCTCTATCCTGGTGCACACCTGAGCTGCTTGGCCTGGCCTGGGCCTGGCCAGAGGCACTGGGTGCCTGGAATCCACTTGGAGAAATTCCCTTTGGTCTGACGTTCCATCCCTTCTTAGTAAAAAGGAAGGAGGAAAATGATCTGCCCGGACATTTTGTTGACCCCTCCTCGCTGGTGTTAATCTGCTACTATGCTGTCGGCAGGTTAGAGCTGGGGACTAGAATTTCAATCAGATCCTTCCAGAAGGGCTGTGACCGACTATGGAAATCATTTTCCATATGTGGTTGCACCCGCCCAGACTTTCTGAGGGGTGCACTTCCTTCTCTGTCCCCAGCCTTCAACCAGCAACCATCATCCAGCATTCGAGCCCAGAGATCTTCCTTCTCCCTCACTCAGCCCGCCTGAAATGACACTATTAGACGGAGACCCTGGAGGTACTTCGAGCATGTCATTCTCACAATAGTGTGAATTTATTTGGCAGATCAAGTTTGCTTGCCTGGAAGCTGCCTGAGATTAGGAGGTGAAGGGCAGACATTTCAATGGAAAAAAAAAAGATGGTTTTGGAGTTTAGCGGCTGTTATGAAGGAGGGAGCATGGGTTTCTTAAGATCAGTGGGTGCCCGAGGCGGGTCATTAAAAGGTGAGAAACAAGAGGAGATGTAAAGGGGAAGTCTCAGAAGACACAATTTCACATAAATTCAATCTGACCTACTTAACACTTCTGCTTAGGCCCCACCCAGCAGGAGGAGAAATGCTGATATTAACTCAAATAACAGAGAGGCGAGGAAAACCGGACTGGGTTGGCTAATAGAAGTGACGGACTTTTTTCCTGCCAGAAATTCCGTGCATAGTCCACTCTGCAGAGCAAATGGCCCTTTCCTAACAAATAAGCATCTGATTAGCATGCAGACTTGGGGTCCCAGGGGCCTCCAACGCCCCTTCCCAAGATCTCGATTCTTTGGCTCATTCCTGGTTCCCAGCACACGCTGCCACTTTCTCACCCCTAGTCTTTGCTTATGCCATTCTTTTGCTAAGAGTTCCCTTCTCTGACTTTTCCCCATCCTTTGAGGCCAGCTCAGTTCAGTTCAGTTCAATCACTCAGTCGTGTCTGACTCAGTAGCATCCTTTCCCTTTAGCTTCTCCAGATAACATTCAGTCGATCATTCAACCACTATTTCTTGAGTGCCTACTATGTGCCAGGTACCTTTCCAGGTGGTGAAGGTATAGCAGGAAATGAAACAGACTCAATCCTTACCCTTATAGAGCTTATATTCTGGTGGTCAGCACCCATCTTCCCAAGACAAGAGCAATCACAACAACCCCCATGCTCACATCTCTATCACCCTATCAGATGGTTCTATAAGGGGAGGGCCTTGCCCCATCTCCCCAGGGACAGACACCATGCCAAGCACCAGAGGCAGCCCCTGATTTCTTTATATATGGAACTCAGGGACAGAAAATCTGGTAGGAAGGGTAGAGGCTACGGGCCTTATATGCAAACTGTACTTGTGTAGCTTGTGTGCTGTTTTTATTCAGTTTTATCATTGTTGATGCTTTTGAAATGTGTTGGAGAAGACTCTTGAGAGTCCCTTGGACTGCAAGGAAACCAATCCTGAATATTCATTGGAAAGACTGATGCTGAATCTGAAGCTCCAATACTTTGGCCACCTGATGCAAAGAACTGACTCATTGGAAAAGACCCTGATGCTAGGAAAGATTGAAGGCAGGAGGAGAAGGGGGTGACAGAGGATGAGATGGTTGGATGGCATCACTGACTCAATGGACATGAGTCTGAGCAAGCTGCAGGAGTTGGTGACGGACAGGGAAGCCTGGTGTGTAAAAAGTCAGACATGACTGAGTGACTGAACTGAAATGAAAGCAATTTAGTGATTTGTCTTAGAGCTGTGTTGGCCTGTCAGATCTCTTGTTATCACGTAGTTTGTGTGTCTATTTGGGACGGTTTTCAAGGGTGATGGAGGTGGGAGAGAACTGAAGATCTCCGAAAGTAATTCCTTAGAACTCCACTATCTGACACATAGTAACTGCTTCAGTTCAGTTCAGTCACTCAGTCGTGTCCGATTCTTTGTGACCCCATGAATCGCAGCACACCAGGCCTCCCTGTCTATCGCCAACTCCTGGAGTTCACTCAGACTCATGTCCATCAAGTCAGTGATGCCATCCAGCCATCTCATCCTCTGTCGTCCCCTTCTCCTCCTGTCCCCAATCCCTCCCAGCATCAGAGTTTTTTCCAATGAGTCAACTCTTCGCATGAGGTGGCCAAAGTATTGGAGTTTCAGCTTTAGCATCATTCCTTCCAAAGAAATCCCAGGGCTGATCTCCTTCAGAATGGACTGGTTAGATCTCCTTGCAGTCCAAGGGACTCTCAAGAGTCTTCTCCAACACCACAGTTCAAAAGCATCAATTCTTTGGTGCTCAACTTTCTTCACAGTCCAACTCTCACATCCATACATGACTACTGGAAAAACCATAGCCTTGACAAGACAGACCTTTGTTGGCAAAATAATGTCTCTGCTTTTCAATATGCTATCTAGGTTGGTCATAACTTTCCTTCCAAGGAGTAAGTGTCTTTTAATTTCATGGCTGCAGTCACCATCTGCAGTGATTTTGGAGCCCAAAAAAATAAAGTCTGACACTGTTTCCACTGTTTCCCCATCTATTTCCCATGAAGTGATAGGACCAGATGCCATGATCTTCGTTTTCTGAATGTTGAGCTTTAAGCCAACTTTTTCACTCTCCACTTTCACTTTCATCAAGAGGCTTTTGAGTTCCTCTTCACTTTCTGCCATAAGGGTGGTGTCATCTGCATATCTGAGGTGATTGATATTTCTCCCGGCAATCTTGATTCCAGCTGGTGCTTCTTCCAGCCCAGTGTTTCTCATGATGTACTCTGCATAGAAGTTAAATAAGCAGGGTGACAATTTACAGCCTTGACGTACTCCTTTTCCTATGTGGAACCAGTCTGTTGTTCCATGTCCAGTTCTAACTGTTGCTTCCTGACCTGCATATAGGTTTCTTAAGAGGCAGGTCAGGTGGTCTGAGATTCCCATCTCTTTCAGAATTGTCCACAGTTTATTGTGATCCACACAGTCAAAGACTTTGGCATAGTCAACAAAGCAGAAATAGATGTTTTTCTGGAACTCTCTTGCTTTTTCCATGATCCAGCGGATGTTGGCAATTTGGTTCCTCTGCCTTTTCTAAAACCAGCTTGAACATCAGGAAGTTCACGGTTCACATATTGCTGAAGCCTGGCTTAATACCTCCTAATTCTACCTGTAGGTAGAATTGTTGTTGAAAGGTCAGGAAGGTGTAATATGGACCCAGCTATCTGATCCTGAGACTGGGCACCATGTGGGTGTGAAGCACACCAGGGACTCCAGCGTTCTGGTGTTAGCTCGGGTTACTGAGTTGGCAGGGGCCTTCCGAAGGAGCTGCTCCTTGTGCATAATTCACTGCTTGTTCCTCCAAGGAAGAGCAGAGGGTGTGAAATCAACAGGGACGCCGCTGCCCCTGGAGGAAGCTAGCTGACATCCTGTACATTCGAAAAGAAAACTGAAAGCGCTTTTCTTCACAAGAAACCATTGTACGTGTTTTCCTCTTTTTTTCCTAACCCCTCAGGTACCACGGAGTTTCTGGGGTCCAGAGTTGTGGGTGAAACAGTGAGGGGTGGGGGGTGGAGTGTAGGGTGGTATGAAGGGAATTTAGGTTGTTCTGTGGTGCATGCTCTTTGTCTGATATGAGGGAGGTGTCAGCCTACTGGAGCCCACCCCGAGGAGCCCTCAGCTATATGATCTGTGATCTGCATCCTGGTGATAGTAACCTCTTTTCTGGCTGTTAAAGTGCATTCCTGTGTAGATGGGGAAAGAGAGAAAGCAAGCTAGGGCCAGAGCCGGGACAGGAATGTGACTATTTCCTTAATTGGACATAAGAGCCTTGAACTGGTTCCAGTTTCAGTGTTTTCTTTTAAGAGCCTGGACCCTAAAGATTCCATAGAGTTTTCTTTCTCTGAAAAATCCCTTTGGTTCAAAGGCCCCTTGATAGAAATAAAGAATAAGCCAGGGTTGAATGTCTTTGATATTTAGGAAGGCAAGAGTTCACGGGCTGACAGACCCCAGGCTTCTCTGGGTGGGGGATGGGGGCAGTGAGAGCAATCTGGGCAGAACAATGAAGGCTCCTCTCACAATGGCACGCGGCAAACGCGTCCATGGGCTTTATACTGGGCTGCAGAACTCTGAGGGGAGGATGCAAAGCACTTCCCTCTCGAGCATTTACAGAAGCAATTTCTCTCGGCCTTATTAGCACCCTGAGAGCCAAAAAGAGACTCTATTGCCTGCTTTATTGCTTTCAGAGCCTGAGACCAGAGTTCACACAACGTGCTGAGGACTTACAGCAAAGTCAGAGGAAGGCTAGAGGGTTCTGTCTGCCGGGTTAGGGTTGCTCTGCATGGTGGGCTGCTAAGTCCCTAGTGGCTGAGGTGGGAAAGTGTGCCCACACTCTCAGGCCTGCTCATTCATCGCATGCCCAGAACCCAGCTGAATGCTTGCTAGGAGGCACCAGAAACTCCAGGGGATGTTGAGGTGAGCTGCTGTGCTGCTGGGGCCACAGCAATGCCCACCAGGCCGAGCTTCTCCGCTTGCCTCTGATGTCTGCCCTCCCCCACCGCCCCCAAAGCTGGAAATTTCAGTCAAGGGGCTCCAGGGGAAAATGGGGCAGTCTGTGGTTGAACTAAGTGAGAAACTGAAGCGTATGCAATCATGTCTGCTGAACACCCCTTTCCTCCTCCCGCCCCACACCTTAAAAACAAGCTGCGCGTCTGCTCAGGGCTTTCCAACTCACCAAGTGTTTTCATAACATTATCTCATTTCATCCTCACATCAACCCACACACATTCTTGCCTTTCAGATTTCTTATACACTCAAATGAGTTTCACTGAAAAAGGCTAGAAACTCCCCATCTCCCACTCACTTTTTTTTTTTTTTTAAGCCCCAAGCCTTTGACCGATACCTTGAGAAGTTCCTGGATCCCCAGGGTAGGAAATTTGTTTATTCTGCCAGCTGTACCCCACTGGATGGACACAAAGTAGTCCTGATCTTTGCTATTGGAATCAACACTTTTGTATTCAGTTTATAGATTAGTAGTTAAAACAAATAAAACCACAGAGGCCAGAATAAAGTCTGTGTTTTGTGGGGAAAAAGGCTTTAGAACCAACAAGCCTCAAAGTCAAATTTTAGTTGAGCCATTTGAGAGTCATGTTACTTAACCTTTCAGACCCTCTCTTTTTTAGCTATAAAATGAAGCAATAGTACCACTGTCTTCAAGTTGTTTATGAGGCATAAGGGTTGTAACAGATTTGAGTGTGCCTCAGCATGCTTACATTGTGAAGTCCCTTCTGACTCCACCAGTAAGGACCAGCTCCACCATTGCTAGCAAATGACAAGCAATACTGCCTTTTGGCAAAGCTAGAGGGAGATAATGTGTGGAAATATTTTGCTAAATGAATGTGGATGGAGACTTTTTCTCCTCGATGAATAATCAGCTACGTGTCCTGCATACATGGCACAGTGCTGCCTGAGATAGCTCTAATGAGAAATAAAGCTAAGTACTTTTATTCTTTTTTTTTTAATTCTTATTTTAGGTGAGAGGAGAAAGAGCTGGGAAACTGGATTTATGGAATGTTGGAAAGCAAGGCAGTTCTGATTATGCTTTATCAAAGCATAATTGCAATTCAACTCTCTAGTTCCTGGGGTTAAAGACAGGAGAAGGGAATATGGAAGAGTACTTAGATCCCTGTTCTGCATATAGTAAATGCTTGGTAAATGTTGGTGGTGGACTGAGAGGGTTTTGAGAGACCAGATTATGTGTTCGATTTCTGCTGCTGACTTCCTGGCAAGTGCAATGCAAGGTGCGGGGTTGTAGTGGAAAGAACATTTGACCAGCAGTCTGAAGGCCTGTGTTCAGTTTCCATCTATACCCCCTTAACAGCCTGGCAACCAGGACATGCCACTTAATCTTCGATGTCTTCTTACCTGTAAAATGAGGAGACTAGACTCGGTGATTTGGAAAGTCTCTTTCAGCTTTAAAGTTTTGGGCCTCTATGCAACTTCATGCATTTGTGTTCCTGTTTCTTCATTTATTCAAAGGCCATAGAAACCTATCACATGGGATATTGGGAAGAAATGGTCAGCCTGCAGGTTAAAATAACCTATGTCTCTACCCACAGCCCGAGAAGGCAATGGCACCCCACTCCAGTACTCTTGCCTGGAAAATCCCATGGATGGAGGAGCCTGGTGGGCCGCAGTCCATGGGGTCGCTAAGAGTCGGACAAGACTCAATGACTTCACTTTCACTTTTCACTTTCCTGCATTGGAGAAGGCAATGGCAACCCACTCCAGTGTTCTTGCCTGGAGAATCCAGGGACAGGGGAGCCTGGTGGGCTGCCGTCTATGGGGTCGCACAGAGTCGGACATGACTGAAGCAACTTAGCAGCAGCTACCCACAGCAGTGTAGCTGAGTGGCTGTGTAATCCTTGAAAAACCACTTTATTTATTTCAGACTCAGCTGGAATATTTGTAAAGTTGTGCTATGGTCATCTTTCTATTGATATGTTCTTTTCAGAGTTGAGATCATGGAAATGCTTTGAAAACCTGCAAGGTACTATATAGAGTATTCTAATTGAGAAACGGTATAGCTCTTATGGGCTTCCCAGTTAGCGTTAGTGGTAAAGAACTCACCTGCCAATGCAGGAGACATTAGAGATTCTGGTTTGATCCCTGGGTCAGAAAGATGCCCTGCAGGAGGACATGGCAACCCACTGCAGTATTCTTGCCTGGAGAATCCTATGGACAGAGAAGCCTGACGGGCTACAGTCTATAAGGTTGCAAAGAGTCAGATGCTGACTGAAGCGACTTAGCATGCACATGCATGCACGCGTAGCTGTTATACTTGTATCAAAGTTTAGCCCCCTGCTTCCCATATTTTCAAGTGAATGAATGTGTCACAAGGACCCAGAGGAGAAACAGAAAGTATAGATTTGGGGTCCCAACCCAAAGATTACTTTCAACTCCATCCTAAGAAATGGAGGTGAAATTTAGCTAAAGCTGGTATTAATAGAAAGTTTCCCCAAGAGGAGCATAAGATAATTATCTCAATGTTCTCCAATGTAGGAAAATTTTCCAGAGACCAGATAGGCCAGATATCTGCTGGTGGGGGCCTTACTTCCCACCCTCTTCTCCAAATGAGGCCATTTTGACACTAAGGAGTGTATAAGTGTGTGTGTGTGTGGGGGGGTAGCTTTCTGAGTTTTGAGAGTTTCATAAAGCAATAATCACAAAGATGCAACACAGGGCTGTTGGTTGTATAAGTGGTAAGACAGCCCTTCATGCCAGGCCTTGCCACAGATTGTTACTGAGGAAAGATAGCAGAGAGCACACAGGCCCTGGCTCAGGAACTCTTGTTTAGGTGCCCAGAAAGTCCAGGCTGGAAACCAGGTCTCCAATCACTGGCTTCTATTTGGGTGGAGTAGATGACATGTCACACTTACAGGCATCCTTTGAGAAGCTTCCCTACCTTGCAGACAAGGCACAAACAGCGCCCCCTGTCGGCAGTAAACGCACACTTGGAATCCAACCCCCACTTACCCCCATGACACCTGTCCACAGAAGTATCATCACCCTCAGCAGGATACTACCGTCAAAGGAGCAGAATGAAGGTGGTACTTGGCAGCTGAAATCAATTTCTGATAGATCTTGTGGCGTAGGAGTGGAGGACAAGTTGGTGAGAAGCTCCTGAATTTCTCTGGTTGGAAGGAGCAACTAGGGATCTGGCCTGGAGGCACATTTTCACAGGAAGTCCTTTGTTTTTATTCAGATTATATATATGAATGACTAAAAAGAGCAAAATTGGTTTTCATGTAATTATTCTTGTACATTCTTATCGATTATTTTTATTTGGGTTGGCTTGAGAGGGTTGATCAAATTATGAGGGCCACCTCATGACTCTGCCACAGTTAAAACCTCACCATTAATCCTATCCTCCTTTACCTGAGATAAACCTGACGTTTCTACTTTTAAGCACAAACATATGGACCCAATACATTCACTGTCTTTCAAAGAGCTGAGTTCAACACACACTTCATTTTACCTAGTTTGGGATACCTCCCTCCCCCACCTCCCCCTACCGCCCCACAGACATCCTCTGCACACTTAAGTCAGGGTTATGAAGCTATTTTACAGGAGGCTTTGAGGCAGAGGTGTGAAGCAACGCACTCCAGCCACAGAGGGGCAGACTCCACCCCTGCTATGGGGGCTGCTCTGCAGCTTGAGCGCCCCAGAGACTCCCGGCGGCGGCACCGCAGTTCCTGGGCAGGTTGGGAGGGTTCGGCTGAAGCTCTTTTGTTTCTTCTCCTTGGAGCAAATCTGGGAGCCCAGGCTGGTGGGTGGTGTGTTCTTGTGCGGCGCGTCCCCCAGCACCCCCGGTCTCCAGCCGCCGGCCGAGTGTGTATGTGTCCAATGGAAAAAAACCCTACGACGACACCACATCTTTTCTCACCCAGGTCAAACCCTCCGCGGCTCCCAGCGCTGCAGACCAGCCCCTTGCAAGCTAACGTGACCCTCCGCGGGCACTCGGTCGCCTCCAGCTCCGCGTACCCTCCCACCGCCTCTTTTGGAGTTGTGCTTTTCCACTCAGCTTCCCGGGGGACAGAAGAGACGCGCCTCGCCTCGGGCGCAGCGATCCAGGTGCTGCGGGCGAGGATGCCAGGGAAAGGCCTAAGGTGGGGGAGCGGGGATGAACCCCAGGTGTGGGCTGGGGACGGCGCATGGGTGCAAAAGAGGGCGCTGGTTTAGGGATGGCGCCCTCCCCCAGCGCAGGGCGGCCGCGGAGCGGTCTTGTCCAGAGTGGGCCCCGGCGCCCTCCTCACGCCACAGTCCTCAGCCCAGAAGTCCCTGGGGTGTGTGCAGGGAGAGGGGCGCGGACGCCGGCGGGATTGTAAGCGGGTAGTGGCGTTGACATTGAATTCAGGTCCTAGTGCATGCGTGCGGGTGCGCGCGTGCCCGTGTCCACGCGCGTGTTTGCGTGTGTGAGTGGTGGAGTGGGGGCCGGGCTCGAAAGCTGCAGCAAACCACGGCCCTCGGGGAGCGGAGCCGAGCGCGCCCCCCAGCCGCCGCCAGCCGGAGCTGCGAGCGCTGAAGCCATTCATGATTTTGGTGACGTTATTCCAGGAGTGGGAGAGGGAGGGCGTGGCCTCCTGGAGCCGAGCCCCGCCCCCGCCCGTATAAATACCGCTTCCCGGGCTCTTTGTGGGGCCGCGAGCTCGTCTGCCCTGCCGACATCGCTGCTATCGGGGCTGTCTCCCGGAGGCGGACCAGCGAACGCCCAGTGCCCGCGCCCGGCAGCCTGCCGCCCCTCTCTGCGCCCCTGACATCCTTACCCGGGACGCAGTGACCGTGTTTAAATCACAAGGGCGTGGGTCAGGCTCCCCTAGGACTTCATGTCTGTTTATTTCCCCATTCACTGGTGAGTATCTTCTGCGCTCTCGGCGGGCATCCGTCTCGCGGCCGTGGCTGCTGGGCCCCGGGGCGCCTGCTCGTACCGGCTGGGTTGCGAGGGCAGCGGGCGGCGCGCCGGCCCCGGGCACTAACCATCCGCCCAAGCCCGTGCAGGAGTCAAAGTCAAGGTTGCCTAGATGGGGGTGGGGGTGGGGGTGCTGAGAGCATCCAGACAAAGGAAGTGAACTCGCAGCCTTCACTTAAGTGACGGCTGGGAGGGTGTGTTTACGGTCGTGGTGGGGTGGAAGAAGAACCAGAGGTCAGGGCTGAACCTGGCTAATAAAACCCCCCTCTCTGCGGAGGGCTGCAGGAGGCGCGCGCCCGGCCTGGCGCAGGGGGCTCCAGCTCTCCCCGGCCCCTCCCCTTTTCCTTTTTGTTGCATGCAAGTCTTGGCGTCGAGGCCCGCGGCCGCCAGGCTGAGCTGGTGCAGCGGCCGCGTTTGCAGAGCTCCGAGGGGTGGGGAAAACGCCCTCTCCACACGGAACTCGACTGAAGCCACAAGCAGCCGCACAATCACTTGCTACACCTCTCGATCCCTTTTCCTCTCCACAGCCCCTAAACCCGACGCGCCTTTCTGGGGGCCGAGGCTGGAGAGGAGCCGCCCTCCCCCCAGGCTCGCCTGGGGGTCCTAGTGCTGCCCGGGCCGGGCAGAGGGAGGCGGAGGTTTGCACCCGACCTGAGATCGGGGCTGGGAGGGATGCGTCCTGGGCGCCCGGCTGGTTGAAGAGCTAGCCCCTGGCCGCTGGGACTTGCGTGCCGGCTGTTGCTTCCTTCCTGCGCTGAGAAGAGGAAGAGCGGTCAGGGGGCGAGCGCTGGTGGCCCCGAGCGCGCTCTCAGGTGCGGGCGCAGAGAGCCCGGCCCCGCAGGCTCCAGCTCCGCGCAGTCCTGCTCAGCTCAGAAACCGGAAAGTTCATGCCTCTTGCTCCAACTTTTCGGCCCCGCGCTGAGAGAGGAGTGAACGCCGGGACATCAGGCTGAGAGCCCGGCGAGAGTCGTGTGGGCAATAGCCTTTCCCGAACCTAGGTGGAAACTGACTTTGGAGTCCTAGTCCCTGACCTCAGACTTGCCCGGAAGCCTAGCATCCTCTCTTAGTCTCCCCTCCCTCAACCCAGCCTGCCTGTTTAGAAAAGAGACTGCATTCTCAAAACAGAGTGAAAATTCCTTCACCCTGAGGCTTGCTGTGCCCTCCTGCAGAAGGCCCCTTCCTTCCTACCTCCAGGTACCAAATGGGTGAGACTCGCAAGGCCGTTGGAGGCTGTGTTCCCCTGACCACTCAAAACTCACCAAGATGTGTGTCAAGGCCCATCAGGGTTATTGTCCCCTGAGAGATTAAGGTTGGGTCTCACTTTACAGTTGATTAGCATTTCATGGTTTGTAGTGCTCCACCCCCTCACCCTTGGAGCATTGTGAGCATAACTGTGAAAACTGTGAGCTCTGCATTAGTATCATGGTAACTAACAGGGCACCTGTGGCTCAGAGAGGTTATATGACTTGTTCAGAATCACACAGCACTTGAGTGGCTTTGCTGGGACCAGAACCTATTGCTTTTGTTTCCAAATCCAGTGACATTTCTATGCTATGTAGAAACTGTAAAATGAAGATGAGTTTGGTACCCCTGTTTCCTTAGCTGTGGTCTTTCTAAAGCCTACCCTAATTTTTATTTTTAACAATGTATAAAGGCATGATGGTGAAAATGTTGTGTTGTGTAGCGAGTACGTTGGCATTACACATTCGGTACCCTGTATGTGCCCATGGCTTGTGTGAGGATAATGGAACACTTGTATCCTGCTTACAGAGTACAAAGCACTTTCACATGTCAGCCATTGGTGGGCCAACTTGGCCCCTCTGGAAATTTCCTTTGCAATCAGAGTCTGGGCATCCTTAAGGCTTTTAATCCAGGGGATGTTTTTCAAGCTGTGAGCTTTCAGCTGCTGTGGCAAGGGCCAGAGAAGGGGCTTGGATGGCAGATGTGAAACTTGGGGAAAGCTGACCCCTTGGGGCTTTATGTGGGGCATTTTGCAAAAAGGAACACTAGAGAGACATAGAAATTTAGGAAGGCAGCATATTGGACTCGGTTTGCCTGAGGTTGGCCTGTTATCATTATGTAATAGCAGTATTCGTTTTCAATAGAGACGGGTTGAATTGGTTTTAATATAGACAGATGGCCTCCACTACTTACTGTTTTGGGTTTTTTTCTAGTTCTGTCACTTAAAAGAAAATTCGGAGTCATTTTGTGCCAGTGGGGACTAGTACAGGAGAGAGGAGGAAAGAGGAGGTTTGCCAGAGTGGTTTTCAGACAATGGGCTTTTTTGAGAGCCCTGATGCTCTGGGCTTGTAAGGCACTTCCTCAGGGTATGAGCTTGTTTTTCTGCGAGTTCTGTTTTGAACACCTCTCATCCTCCTTCCAGACAGTTTCCTGATTTAACAGCAGAAGGCACGAGAGGAGGAATGTGAAAGTGTGTATGTTTGTTGACTTTTGTTCTGGGTTTCTTGGCAGCCCTGACTATCTGAGATCGGCCGAGATGACTGAAGTGATGATGAACACCCCATCCATGGAAGAAATTGGCCTCAACCCCCGAAAGGATGGCCTTTCCTACCAGGTGAGTTCAGTACAGGCTCCCTTCTGGCTTCTTAGAGCCTAGTGGCTTTTGCTGGGGCTGGTGGTAGACTTTGTTCTGTATCCCAGTGCTGTTTGTAAGATCTATGTGCCCTTGAGAAAGTTCCCGAATGCCAGTAAGCCTCAATTTCTTCATCTGTAAAATGGGACAACAGTTGTTCTTACCTCATAGAATTGTGAAGATTCAACATGATGAAATAACATGGATAAGGCAATCACAGTACCTGGGACACAGTAAGCGTTCAGAAAGCATGAGCCAGTTCTTAGTCATCCTGGCTGCTGTGAACTCTTCCCTTTATGGTGGCAAAGGGGAGGTGATTTGTGCAATCAGTTCAGACTAGAACTTCCCTCCCCAGGCAAGCCTTGGGCAGTAGTAACATTGCTGTGAGAGGCATCTTATGAAGAAGGGTGGTCTGGTGGAGGAATTGCTGTGTCAAATGCTGCTCTCTTCCTCTGGTTGATGGGTGACCAACTGATTCCAACAGGGTTAGTGTTCAAACTTAGAGTTGAAGAGACCTTTCCCCAAAGGGTAGTTCTCTCAAGGATGTGATTGCCCGGATCTAGCACATAGATTATCCTGTGTGGTGGATCCAGAATATATAAGGACCAAAAGAGTGGTCTGAGTAACGCCTTCAGATTCTCAGTCCCATGCTCTTTCTGGCCTACCATATGCTTTCCACTGCGCCTGGCCCACTACAGAGACCTTCAGATACCGTCAGGGCTGCTGCTGCTGCTAAGTCGCTTTAGTCATGTCCAACGCTGTGCAACCCCATAGACGGCAGCCCACCAGGCTCCTCGTCCCTGGGATTCTCCAGGCAAGAACACTGGAGTGGGTTGCTATTGCCTCCAATAGTGAAAAGTGAAAGAGAAGTCGCTCAGTCGTGTCTGACTCTTAGCAACCCCATGAACTGCAGCCTACCAGGCTCCTCCGTCCATGGGATTTTCCAGGCAAGAGTACTGGAGTGGGGAGCCATTGCCTTCACTGTCAGGGCAGTGAACTGTTTTCAGATTTCTGAGAAGAGTGCCTCGGTCATTACATATGGGGGAGGAAAGAGTCTGTTTTTAAGAGAAGATCTTGGAAACTATGTGGCGTGGCTGAACGGGGAAAATGAATGGGGTGCAGTGGGCTCATTCAGCAGATACTAACTGAACGCCGCTATGGGCCATGCACTTTACAAACAGTGCTTGTTCAGTCTTGACCATAGCTCTGAGGTGGGAATTATTGTTCTGTTTCACAGATGAGGAAACAGGCTCAGACTGAGTAGATGACTTGGGTCTCGAATTCCAAAGCCTTGCTCTTCTGGTGCGTCATATGTCTGTGCCTTAGGGTTGGTTCTTGCCTAGAATTGAGACTTTGCTCTGGCTAGTCACTCCTTAGAACCATTCTAGGTTTGCTTTTGTGAAGAAAGAGAACACAGAAAGCTGGGTGTGTGTGATGGAGGGAGGGTGATCAAAGAGAGCTGAGATGAAAGCTGAGGTTGGCTAAGGTAATTTGGCAGGTGACAGCAAGAGTCTCCTCAGACACACTTGGAAGGTTCAAGGAGGCCCCGTTTGTTGTGTCAACATGGCCAAGCCTCTTCTGTTGGCTGGAAAGAAGTCTTCAGGTGGCTGGAGGGGGTTTGGGGTTGGGGGGGAAATACCCTTTCCTGGTTGGTTTTCTACTTTCTACCCTCAGAGTGGGTCTGAGAGAGACAACTGAAGGCCCCATAGCCGGTGGGAGGGCAGAAGTTTCCTGACCCACTGGCTGGGGTGTTTTTGGATACCAGTTTCCAAGTCACTGAATCAGACTGAATCTCTTTGTGGTTACAGGTGAGGGGTTTTTTTGTTTGTTTGATTCGTTCTGGGTTTCAGATTTCCATCACAGAACCTTTCCAGGCACAGTTGTCAGTATGTCTCATGTGTGCTTTCTATATTCTCCTTTTGAATACATCCCAGGATAAAGGGCCAGGTCCTGCAGGGCCGTTTTCTTGACCTTCAGGTTACTCTGTTGAATCTGAGGGATAGAGTAGGTAATGACAGAGGAAGGTGCTGTGGTGCTGGGTGAGGACAGCTCAAGTGGGGCTGCTGTGGGCTGGAGGAAAATAAAATTGCCTCTGGGCTCCTGAGATAACTCGATGCTGCCTAAGCAAAGGGCCCTCAGATCTTCCCTTGTGGTGCTAGACTGAGGGCCCAGTTTTCACAGCCTCTCAGGAGATCTGTTCCTGCTACCTTGAAGCAGACTACTGCCCAGTTCCAAAATATCTTACCTTGAACTCCAGTGCAGTCCTTCACAAGATTTCAGAAAGGTCTTCCTGGAGAAGAGAGAGGGGAGCAGTGGTTATCTTCAACCAATCAGCATTTATTGAACACTTGCTGTATGTAACATGCTATGCTGGGCATTATGAGGAGGGTCCAGGGCTTATGGGGGAGACCAACATGCACATAACTGGAATACAGGCCATCTGGTGGAACAACTGGAAAGCTATGGTCAATGTGGGGATGTGTGGCAGTGGGAAGGCTTGGGAGGAGAAAGTCAGACTGCGGCCTTGAAAGAAAATTAGGACTTTGAGAGAACACTTCCATCTCTAATTTTGTAGCTCCTTTGGCTTGCCCCTGTTTGGGCCAAGCTCAGGGCTCTGCAGCAGGTTGGTCTGACAATTGTCATATAACTGGTATTCTCTGGGCCCACTCAAAGCCACTGCTATCCAATTAAACACATTCCCACCAGAGCTCTGGGGACTGGCCGGGGTCTGTCCAGTGTACACGCTCAGGCTGGACTTGGATCTGGGGGCAGCAGAGCTTTGAGCTCTGTTCTTGGCATTCTTCCTGAGGGTAATAATAGTACATGGCTTTTACTGCGACCTGCTTTTCCCAGGAACTAAAAGTGGGATGGAGACATCAATCCCGACTTAGCACTTGAAACAGAATCTCAGACTTGTGGTTTGACCTTGAAATAAGGTCGTAAAATAAATAGGCACACTGGAATTTGTCAGTTGTTCCCCCCACCTTCCAGACCTCCCCGAACGAAGCTTTGCTGATTTCTCTGCCCCAGATGTGGCATCTTTCTTCTCGAGCGCCTGTGGCATTTGAGCTTAAAAGATGCTGCCGTGGTCCTGCCTGACCTTCTCCCTGCCCAGGTCTCTAAGACCAGAGGATGCCTTATTCCCTCTTTGTGCCTATCAGCCATCACCCGTGCAGGAGCCCTCCCCAACCTGAGGTGCCTGCTGGCTTGGGGCCTTGACAAAGCAGGTGCTAAGTGAATGGTGGTAGTTTCAGTAAAATTGAGTCTCTTGATTCTAAAGCTGCTCACCTGCACTTTTGCCTTAGAATTTTTAAAGGGCCTCCTCAGCCTCAAATCTCTGTCTGCTCAGTCATGTCTGATGCTTTGCGACCCCATGGACTGTAGCCCACCAGGCTCCTCTGTCCATGTGGATTCTCCAGGCAAGAATACTGAAGTGGGTTGCTGTTTCCTCCTCCAGGCACCCTTCCCCATCCAAGAATCAAACCCGCATCCCCTATACAGGCTCAGACAGATGTCTTTTTATCCCCTAAGAGATTTGGGGAAGCCCTATCTCTTGTGCTTGGGGAGTCAGTGCTGTTTTATGAGCACGTATAAAAATTGACAGAGCCAATACTCTGTTTTATCTTAACATTTACTTAGAGAGTCAATTCAATATGTGCAGGCCACATCTGCTGTCTCACTTGGCATGAATTACGACACCCTCCCAGGTGGGTGAGTGACAGTTAATAGAAAGTAGAGTGCATTTTGGACAGGGATGTAAGTGGTGGCCAGCACACAGGGGGCTGAGTGGGAGGGTCTCCAGAAGGAGGATGGGGATCTGTCCTGCTGGGCTGCAGCTCCCTCCCCACACTGCATCTGTCAGCTTCTTGTTCTCTGGCCCAATGGATAGATGAATAGGGATGTTTGCCTCATGCCTTCCTACTTTCTCTAATTCAGGGAAGCAGGTCAGTGGCTGCCTTGCAGGCACCCCACAACCCCACTGATTGTGACATTTTGGAAGGCCTTTCTGACCGGGTCTTCTTCTGTGTTGTGCCTGAGTTGGTCTGGGCCCTGAATAGGATCCTGGGCGTTCGCCTCTGGTCATGGATGTTGCTGCAACCCAAAGGCTGTGCATTTCGGCCTGGCCGCCCGGCTTCCCCAGCACAGCTTGCTGAGGCTTCTGCAGTTTTTAATCCCCCTTGCTGAGTTCTAGAGAGAGATTTGGCTCTTCGGTCTTCATTTAAATTTGTCCCCTCTCAAGCAACTGGACCAAGATCTGATAACTTTTATCCTTCCTAGAGTGAAGTGAAGTCATTCAGTCGTGTCCAGATCTTTGCGACCCCATGGACTGTAGCCTACCAGGCTCCTCCCTCCATGGGATCCTCCAGGCAAGAGTTCTGGAGTGGGTTGCCATTTCCTTCTCCAGGGGATCTTCCCGACCCAGGGATCGAACCTGGGTCTCCCGCATTGCAGGCAGACACTTTAACCTCTGAGCCACCAGGGAAGCTCTGATCAGCACACTTTCCTTCCCTGGCCACCTGTATTCCTCCTGCTGTTCTTGGTCTCATTCTCCTACCATTTGATGTCCACCCACCAAGAAGAGGGGCAGCGGACTCCCCTCTTTCTCAGGGAAGCCAGGGAGAATGCGCTGTGGACTAGAGCACTAATTCTGTATGCACCACAGTGCCTCATGTTCTGGGCTTTCCCTTTGATCCTCAGCGCTGAGAGCTTTCCTGCATCTTCCCCTGCGTTTCCCGAGACGGGAGGGAGGGATGTCCTGACTTTTGTAGGACAGGGAGGAGGGACAGTGATGGGTGACCTTTTCCTGCCACAGTCCTGTCACTTGCTTCTTGCAGTCTGAGCCTCTCTTTCAGCTCTGCAATAGGACAGGTCTGAAGCACCAGGCTGGCTGAGACCTGGCCCCTCCTGGGACAGACCTTCTCTGTCTTCTCCATCTCTAAGGCAAGCATTTTGCCAACTCCCTTTTCTCCCCATCCTCACTCTTCATCAGAAGCAGCAACTCCTGTCTCAAAGAGCAGGCTCAGCTGAACCTCTACAATCAGACAGCAGCTCAGAAACGCTTGCTCTTCACTCACCTGTCTACTGAGCCTTCCTTGATGAGACCCCCGAGCCTGGCTCTCCTGTTCCCTCCTGTGTAAGTGCAGGTGTGGAAATCCATGACGGGCTGGGGTTCCTGCATCTGTCTCTGCTCTCTTTCCCTCAAGCCGCTGCTCACAAAGCCACGGCAGGTATGTCATCAGCCCCCTTTGTCTCCTCCTCCTGGCGCCCCTGTCTCATTGGTTAACCCCAGCTGCAGTAACCCCACGTGGTTCTCAGGAGTTGGGGAGCCCTGGCTGAGCAGGCACACAGAAGTCCCCTGGTCACCAGCAAATCATCTTTCACATCAGACTTAAAAAGCCTCAGTTGTCCCTGGAGGGACATAAAGCTGAAATTCCAAAGCACTTGGCAAGAGACGTCCAGCCATGAACATGACATATTCCTGGAATCCCAGCACGT
The DNA here is from genome assembly GCF_003369695.1 of Bos indicus x Bos taurus. Lineage (NCBI taxonomy): Eukaryota > Metazoa > Chordata > Mammalia > Artiodactyla > Bovidae > Bos > Bos indicus x Bos taurus. The sequence goes on along the minus strand of NC_040086.1, from coordinate 69,303,046 downwards.
TTTCTCTCTCCGATCCCTACCCCATCCACTCCACTCCCTGCTTGGTACAATTCATAAGAACATGAGGCAGAACAAGGCAGCTAGAGCCACAAGCAGAGGAAGCAGAGGGGTCTATTTCTTTCAGCAGCACTGGGCCTGCATCTGCACGTGCTGCCTCTTTCTGAGCCAGCGCCCAGGTCACGTCAGTGTTCAGGTCATGTCTACTTTGTGTGGGGGATCCAGCACCTTCCTTCCATGCCCAAGGCCTTCACACACACACACACACACACACACACACACACACACACACACGGCATTCACTGTTTTGGAATGCCCCTGGGTGAGAGCCTGCAGAGGGCTGGACTTATTCCCACGGGGGCTCCCCCCACAACGCACACACCGTGGTCACAACAGTGAGTCTGTAGCACCGCCAGGGAGAGAACAAGCTTGCTTCACTTCCCCAGCCAACGTGACACACACTGGAGCCATACAACCCGGCCTTCTCTCAAAGGGCCTGTGTTAGGCCTGAGGCCTCTCAAGCGGTGGTGTGTCCATCACTCTCCAGGCCCAGGGTCTGTGTCTTAGACGGCTCTTTGTTCCCACAGAGCCGGGCGCAGAGTCCGGCAAATCGTTGTTTACTGGATTCTGTGTGATTGATTGGCCCCTTTTTCTCTCCCTTTCCTGAGCTGAGAATTCTCTCTCCACTTGACCACCCCATGACGTGGGTTCTCATAGGATCAGCATTTTTCTCTACGCTGACCTAGTCTCCCAGGTTGGATAGAGAGGACGATTGTACCATGAGGAAAAGGGATGAGTTTGGGTGGCAAATCTTGTGACTGGAGCCAAGAGCTATTCCTGGGTGTCTAGTGAATGTCCTAAAATGATCTCTCAGGCCCAAGTCCTAAAATAATCCTCTCAGGATGAAGACAGGCCTTCATTCACACGGGGATCAGAACTTCCCGGGCTTCGCTCCTTTGCAGTCTCATAGCTGTGGGGTCCCCTCGGCCATCTCTCATCTTGCCACCTGCCTTCCCTTGTCCCTGAGCCCAGCTCAGGAGGATCTTTATCAGTCAATCAAATCTGGTGTCTACTCCTCACTCCTTGACTGAAGGAGAGCCCTTTGTTGCACAGACCTGTCTTAGAAAAAGAATTAAAATTTGCCAAAAGTTGCTCCAGACTGTTTTAACCTCAAGGGAAGTTTGGGAGCTCTCTCAGCCCCCTCTCAGCTAGAATTAATTGCCTTGCACTGTGAGAAGCTCCTTTTACATAAACTGTATAGAAGAAACACTCAAACATTTAGCTGAAGTGACACTCACTGTCTATAACTCAGCCAGGGATTGTATTGGAGCCAATAGGAAGGAAGGTTCCAGATCGCTCACCATCAGGAGAATTGCCCTGAGCAAGGAGAGCAGTCACAAACCTCAGTCCAGTGTGTGTGTGGGGGGATGTCTCTAGGTCTGACTTTCTCCTAACTTGAACCTGAAGGTGGTTCCCAGGCAGAATTAGTTTGCCTTGAATTCATCTTCTGTCTTTACTTTGTAGAGCTTGAGACATTTCTGGATTTGAGAGGAATCCTTGATTTTCCCAAATTCCTAAACATTTTCTCCAGACACAGCCCTATGTGTCAGCTCTAATTTTTCAGCAGGCGAGTGTGTGTGGGTAGCACCAGGCTTAGCCGCTGATTCCCAGGGACTAAGCCTGAGATGCCTACACGAGTGCACGTGCATGCACACACACACATTCGCATCCACTTACATGAACTCTCACACACATAAGCACACTTACACATTCACTTATGACCAAAATGGCAGATGGCAGAATGTTAATAGCAGTTATTTTAGATCAGAATTCTGTAACTGTAGGAAAACTTTCTTTTCCTTCCCCCCTTTTTGAGTAATGTCACATTTTCACTGGTGAAGTATATATTTTATTATTCTTATGCTTACTTTTCAAATTTTTAAAGTAACACATGCCCATTGTGGAATTTTTATTTTCTTCTTTAAAGTTCTTTTTCCAAGTCACCGTAATCTGACAATGCATAAATTGCAACTGTTAGCATTTTAGCATCTTTTCCTTTCTTTTCCATGGCACTTGTATTTTTATGTGCTCAAGATACTGAATTGTGTTCTGCTTTTTCACTTAATGGTATGTAAGTCATCAGCATCACAGTATCATAACTTATCTTAATGCCTCAAAGCCAGCATTTTAATAGCTATGATATTTTACCATAAAGTTACAACATTATTTCTTTTACCGGTCTCCAATTGTTTAGTTTTTTTAGATTGTATGCATTTTTATTTTATAAATAATATGATAATTTATATATAATTTTATATATAAATCTATATTTGTAGTTTATATTATTTCTTAGAATAGGGTCTTAGAAGTAGAATTTCCGAGTCAAAAGGTGTAACAGTGTCTGTGTGTGTGTTATAATTTATGAAGGTGATACTAATTCCTTCTAGAAATTTAGAGAAATACAGAGAAGTACAAAGGAAATTTTAAATGCCCACATTCCTATCATTGAAACATTTTGGTATGTTTACTTCTAGTTTTATATTTATTTTTATTAAAAGATAAAATTGAGGAAATACTGTGTGTGCTAGAGTGACTCTAGTGAGTCCTTTTTCATTTTGTATGATATTGTGACTATGTTCCTGTCATTTGGTTTTCTTTGTAAAATGACATTTCATTGTGTTATGTACCAGTTATTACTGAATGTTTAGGTTGTGGTATATTTTGTTCTTACAGAGAGCACTGCTTTGAACATAATTTTACACAAATCTCTAAACAGGTCTGATTCGTTTCCAGAAATTCCTGGAAATAGAATTACTGAATCAAAGAGATTCAACATCATTAAGTTTCTTGATTATATATTACCTTAAAAACAGAAAACAAATGAGCTTATTATAATATCCCAGCTCCCAGCATTGAAAGCTTTAGCAAATAGAATCTCTGGGGGTATAAACTCTATACAAGTAGGATGATGGTGGGGCTTTGTGGAGAGAGTCAGAAAGGTGTTTGATTATTTTAAAGTGTTTGAGAGATGCTGTACATCTTCCTCTAGTTTATTAATTGCTTATTTTGAGCAGAGATGATAGCAGTGAATGATGTTTAGACACCATTTAGCTAGCATTCTAAAATAGCCAGCGACATTCTTGTCCTATAGTGGATATGTTGACATGCTTTATGGTTTATGAATGTATGTGAGTTGGCGATTCCCCTATTCATCTCCTTTGTTAAGGACGTTGGAGCACTGTGTGACCTTGAGGAACACTGGGGAAGTTGCCTTGGCTTGGAGACCAATGAAGGTTGAACAGATCCATGTTTAGTCCCCTGAACCCTCTGGGTTTTCCTGGGGTTTCAGGTCTGGCTCATGGAATGGTCATGGTTTAGAAATATTGCTTCCCCTACTCTGCTCAACATTATGTGGCAGCCTGGATCGGAGAGGAGTTTGGGGGAGAATGGATACATGTATATGTGTGGCTGAGTCCATTTGCTGTCTACCTGAAACTGTCACGATATTGTTAATCAGCTATATTTCAATATAAAAGTCGAAAAAAGAAATATAGCTTCCCTGGAATCAAGGATACACTGGGCTCTTAGAAGTCGATCTGAACATAATAGAAGTCTTGGGCCAGTGTTCAAGGGCCTTCCATCCAACAACACTGCAAGACTCCTGGTTCTTTGCAACAGGTAAATAGCCTAGACCAACATTCCAGTGGGGCCCCCATATGCCTGGTGGTTTACAGTTAGTGTGTGTTATACAGACAAACTTTGAAAGTGTTAGTGTATTTTATGGTTACCATCTATGATAAGTAATACTAGTTTCCCATTTATGTAATGATAGAACTTTTTTTTTTAATACGTTTTAGACAAGCGAGTAAATAAAAAAATATAATTGAGCCACAGTGTGTGTGGACAGGAAAGAGTAACAATGGTGGAGCCTGACTTCTGTGGCTGGTGTCATTGTTGTCACCATGAAGGAATTGTTTTCCTCCAGAGCTGAAGATATACTCTTAGATGGAAGCATTCTTAAAGATCAGTTAATACTAAATTATGATTTCTCTGTGTGTGTGTGTGTTTTCATTTGGCCCCTTGGATACAGCAGTTAAAGCCATATCAGAAATATTTTTGGCTGTTTTCCTTGGCACCCTAATATTGGAGGTTTTAATGCCAAATTACTTCTTAATAAATGTTCTGTGTATACACCACGTCTTGTTTCAGCAAAGTGTTAAAACCAGAGGACAGCTGGCCCTGGGGTTCACAGAAACTTTCCGAGGGATGTGACAGCAGAGAGCATTTGGGGAAAAATCAGTTTCCACATCTTTGGCTTCCCTCTGTTGCTCTGTAAAACTGTATTTCCTAAAGACAGATCTCACCAGTTTTCTTTTCCTACCCTTCTGGTCAAGATTGCCCTCCATCCTCTTTGTAAGAGGACCTGCTTCTCACCACCTTAAATCTTTTAAGGTGCTTCCCCAGCGTGTAGAAACTTTAAGGGCATCAACAAATGGACCATTTAAAAATGTTACTGTCTAAAAAGCTTCATAAGTCCCACTTGTCTATAGGAAACCAATGAAAAATTGCCTTTGTCTTTAATAATTATTTGTGGTATATTTATTGATCACTTATATACTATTAGCTGCAATAAGACAATCCAGAATTTTGTTTTTTTAAAACCTTAAGGTCACAAGACATAAAAACATTACAAGTCACTTTATATGCAATAAAGACATATTATTCCTGAGAAGTATGAAAAAATTAATGACTAAAAACTTTCAAACAGGAAAATATATTAAGATAAACTTCTATAGAGCAGTAGAATGGATGTACATTTTCAAGTAGGGAAAGGAATATGATTTGACTTAAGAGCTTGTTCATGAGGTTTTTTTAAATAGGTGATGGTTGCTATCAAGTTGCTATGGTGTTTATAAGCCATTGAGAACACATTTAAAAGAGTAGCATAAAAGTTTTATTTTAAAATGGTGGTGTTTATAATATAGCAAAACTTTTAGGTGTTAGTTTTAAAAGGTGTGAAAGGAGACAATTTTTCAAAATTCTTTCAAAGTATATACCATATTTGGAGATCGTGGATACAGATATTCTCCTTGGGATAAAAGCATCTCTGATGGAGTGCGGGAGGCTGGACCGCCTTTGAGACTTGGACCAGTCTCTGTCAGATGTGGGGATGCACTCAAATGCCAGTAGCATGACATTGGGTCACCCACGTGTTCTTTGGACACTGTTAGTGATATGGAGCTCAGAACCTCTCATTACAGCAGGGTTTTAGACTATGAATCTGGACAACTGGTTTCTAAGCTTGGCTTTGCTACTGTACATCATCTCAGGTGACTCCCAGCATCTCTTTGGGCCTTGCCTTCCCCATGTGTCATGGAGAGAGTTGATTCTATCATTTCTGATAAAATGTTATATAATGAGGTGAAGTCCTCCATCCTAATCTTAGTTGGCCCCTGGAGTTAAAAAAAATCTTCTCTCTCTTAGAGTTCATGTCAGCCTTTCAATTATTGGAAGGTACATTTTGTGTTCCCCTCAAGTCTTTTCCAGTTTTAAAACCTATTATCCTTCAACCTTGACTTATACAGTCATCTTTATGAAGGTATTTTTTTCTCTAGGCCATTGGCTTTCAAACTTTTTAATCCTAGTCTCTTTGACATTCCTAAAAATTATTTAGGACCCCCAGAGATACATTTGTTTATGTGGGTTATATCTTTTGACATTAAGAGAGTGTTTAAAATTTTTTTATTATTTATTAATTCCTTTAAAATAACAATTAAAACCATTAATTAATATAACTAATGATTTTAATAAAAGTAAATATACTTTCTAAAACAAAGAAAAGTGTTCACATTTTTTTGCAAATCTGTTTGATATCCAGCTTAACAGAAAACAGCTAAAGCCTTCAATTTATTGTGATTTGATATGTGTTGATTGAAGTCAGTGAAAGAAATCTGGCCTTTGCAGATATGTACTTAGAAAAGGAAGAAATACTTTAATAGCCTTTTCATATATTTTTCTTTGATATTTTGGCAAAACTGAATAAGTGGTAGTTTCTTGAAGGTTAGTGGTAATGTGGAATCTGAAACCTTATCAGTGAACTTTCTGTACTTTTACATAAAATTCATTAGCCTATCTTGCACGTTGAATGACTCTTTTACCCATGCTTGGTTTCACAACCTGATGTACTGATCATTTGGAAAATATAGGTTCATCAAGTTATGCAGATCTTCCAAATGTTAATATATTTTGTTATATAATATAAAAAAAATCACATTAGTTAATATCTCCACTGGTCTCATCAGAAATTCTTCAAGTGATAGGAAACTGTCTAGCTTATGATGGCTGATACAAGTTTTCCAAAATTCTAATTTTTACTTGAGACCTCAGTTTTTACCATTGGTAACAAACATCATCAGACATTTTCTTTGAAATACCAGTCTTATGTCTGCCAGATATCCAAGCCTGAATAACCATGGTTTGTTGGTCAATAATTCTTTCAACTGAAATGGTGTTCCATGGAAAAAAGTAGCTAGTTCAGCTTGCAACTCAATCCCATAAGTGTTTTTCTGCGAGACAACTGTTGTGCTCTGACACGCACCAGAAATATTGTATTCCAACTTTGCAATGGTACCCCACTCCGGTGCTCTTGCCTGGAGGGTCCCAGAGATGGAGGAGCCTGGTAGGCTGCAGTCCATGGGGTCGCTAAGAGTTGGACACAACTGAGTGACTTCACTTTCACTTTTCACTTTCATGCATTGGAGAAGGAAATGGCAACCCACTCCAGTGTTCTTGCCTGGAGAATCCCAGGGACGGGGGAGCCTGGTGGGCTGCCGTCTATGGGGTCGCACAGAGTCGGACACGACTGAAGCGACTTTGCATAGTGTATTAAAAAACATGTACTTAAAAAATCAATATTTAATAAAAATTAATCTTTACTGCTTCATCAAGGACATGGAGAATTTTGTTTTCATTGTGAGTGGGGGGCAGTGAAGAATACATTGACTACTAGTTTGCTGCTACTGCCATCATTAATTCTTGCATCGTAATTAGTATTAGTCACTCAGTTGTGTCCAACTCTTTGCAACTCCATGGACTTACAGCCTGCCATGCTCCTCTGCCCAAGGAATTCTACAGGCTTAGAATACTGGAGTGGATAGCCACTTCCTTCTCCAAGGGATCTTCCTGACCCAGGGATCGAACCCAGGTCTCCGCATTGCAGGCAGATTGTTTACCATTGGAGCCACCCGTACCAGCAATTTCATTGTTGCTTTTCATACCATTAGTGCAGGTATCAACATGAGCAAAAAGGCAAATAACATCTTAGTATTATGAAGAAAGTATTTTAACTCCATGGACACTCTCTCCCTAAAAGGACCTGAGGAATTGAGCTTTGAGAACCACTGCTCTAGACTATGGCAACCCACTCCAGTGTTCTTGCCTGGAGAATCCCAAAGACAGGGGAGCCTGGTGGGCTGCCATCTACGGGGTCGCACAGAGTCGGACACGACTGAGGCGACGCAGCAGCAGCTCTAGACTGAACAGAGACCAGAGGGCCGCAGCAGGGCATCTCAGTGCAGATAGTGTAGAAGAGCTCCATGAGAGGAGCAGACCTCTGAGAACATAGCCCTGTTTCTTTCAATGTTTTTGCATCAACACTGTAGTTATGATCAACTAAAATCTCCAGATCTCTTTTATTGGACCTACTATCAAGCTTCCTGTTTGGGAGGGGGCAGAAAACTTTTAAAGACATACATTAGCTGATGACCTCACTTTGGGAAAAGGTGAGTGGGAAGTGATGGATGTCGTCCAAGTGGACACTTTTCACAGATTGTGGAAAGAGATGGATAGCCATGGATTGGGGAATCCTCAGTCTAAGACGGGTAGTTGAAGCCAGAAAGCTGCCTTGAGTCCAGAGAAAAACCTGGGGGGATACTGAGTCCAGAGAGGGCACAGGGAAGGTGACGTTAGACAGGTCAGGCAAACCCGAGCAAGATCATGAGAATCAGGAGAGAGTGAGTCCTGAAGCAGACTGGCTTTGTAGTGTGCTGCAAAGGTGGTGATGATGACTGAAGGCCAAGCAGAGGCCCTGGAGCTGGGCTGTAAGAAAGTCCTTGGAGACCTGAAAGTTGTTTCCATCCAGTGATGAGTTTGGAAGCCATGTAGTAGCAGAGCCCCAGACAAGAATGGGAAGGCTATGGGACCAGGCCAAATATTCAAGATTTTTGTCTCTAAAACAAAGATTGAGGAAATGGTTGGAGACAGCAGCCCTTTCAGTCTGGGCTTTCTGAGAAAGGGGGTGTGTGGCTGTGGGACACTTGGGTAGAACAAATGGGAGAGACAGAGAGGCCATTCCCCAACTCTGAGATGACTGAGAAGCTTGTCTTCTTTTCAAAGGGCAATAACGCTATACACCATAGGATGTGGGTATGTGAAATTATCCTATGCAAGATAGCTGCAGTGTTTTCTTACCACCCTGGGGAACTTTGAGAGACATTCTTTAATATTCCAAAAGCCCCATCAGCTCACTGGATCCAGAATTATCAGCAGCAATTAGTGCTAATTAATTGGAATTTGGAACTCTTGACTTGCAGGATGGGTGTGTGTTGGAGAGATGTTTATGAAAGATGGTGTTTATCCAGAGGATTTCCTTCTCTTTTAAGTTTCAAGGGTAGAGGCTTAAGCATCTTTAATCCAAAGGAAGAAGATCCAATAGTTGTTATGAAGCCCCGAATCTCTACTCAAGTCTCCTTTAGGATTAGAGTCACCAGGGAAGTGTAGGAGAGGGTGAGGTGGATATTCCATAACCCTGTCCGGGGGAGATTCGAGCGAGGTACGTCTCAAGGATGGAGAATGACGTCACAAGCATCCCAGTGGAAATGGGAGATTGTTCTTCCTTGTTCCCTGCATCCATCAGTGGCCACTGTGCCCCTAAGCTCTAATTCTTTATGTTCTTAACCGGCCACATTTCACTTTGAAAAGTTGGTAAAATGCAAGTGATGATGAAGCAGGGTGTACTTTTTTTTTTTTTAATTAGCTGCCTCTCATTCACTCAGCCTTTGGCAGAGCAGGATGCTGGTAGAGATCTGCCCATTGTTATAAACCAGCCCCTCCTAGGGAGGAATAAACACACAAGGCCAATCCATTGTTGTTCTCCAGGAAAAATAAGAAACCTGGGCAGCAGGACCTGGGAGTAGGCTGGGGGAGGGAGGGAAGGATGCTTAATCAGGAGACTTCTAGCTGCAGGGGCTTCCACTGAAAGGCCAGGATCTGGACCAGGCAGTGGCTTTCATTCCAGCTGGCCTAACTCATGCCCTGGGAACAGAGAGGCACTGGGGAGGAAGTGATGAAGTCACAACCATTTCTCCAGAGAACCTTGCCTAGAATTTGTGAGCACAAGCCCAGGAGTGCTGCTGATTTCCTTCTGTCCTAAGCCACAGCCACAGACTTTCCTCAATGTAAATGTTCCCTGGGGACCCCAGCTTTCCCTAATAAGAACCATCATTAGGAATTTAAAATTTACAGATATGTTAAAATTTTAAATTTACAATATGTTCGCACATACCTGTATTTAGTTCTCTCCAAAGCCCTGTAAGATGGGAATGAGCATTAATCCCAATTTATAAATAAGGAAAGGAGGGGGGTGGGCCTCCACATCTTTGAGCCTATTGGGTACCATGCTGGCACTCAATCTGAAGCATCATGTAATCCTTCCAACAATACTGTAAGAGTGGGAACTCCTTCCTCATTTTACTTGGGAGGTAGCTGAGGCTCAGGGAAATTAAAATGACTTGACCCCAGTCATAGAGATAATAAGATTCAGGGACTAGGGAAAAGCCAGATCTTTCAGACTCCTGGTCTACCTGCGGGAGTGGAAATTTTCCATCGCAGGTTTGAGGTTGATTTTTTTTTTTCCCCTCTTCAGGGAGGGAGGAGGCTCACTGTGTGGTTTTGGATGCTCAGGCAGATCCCTCTTGGAGCCTCGGAGAGCCACCTGGTTATTCATCTCAGGCTCTATCCCACCTCCCATCCTTCCCCTCCCACCCCAGCATGCCTCTTCCTTCTATTCCTCTCCAGCAAAGAGGAACTGGATGGCCAAGCTCCCTGGATCTCAGCTTGCAGAACTGGTAATTACCCCTTTGTGTCTAGTTAACCACCTTTCATCTCCTCTACTTGCTGGTGTCCACTTTCCCTTATTAGCATCTTTCAACTCTTTGCCAAGCCCTCCACCCTGTTTGTGGCCAGCTCGGGTTGTGGTTGTTTGTCGCGGTGATGGCTGAGGGATGAGTGTACATGGTGGGGTGGCGGAGGGGAGGGGGAGCTGCTCCAACCAAAATCACTCACATTTTCCATCCTCGGTGCCAGGCATCTCTCTCCTGTCCCACCCCAGAGGCAGCCAGGTTTAGGTCACCTGGCTTAGAGGCAGACAGTTGATAGCTAGGCCCCCAAATTTTGGGCCTTTGGAGCTTGGGTATTACCTTTCAGTTCTCTTGCATGGGTGAAATGGGAGCCGTCTGACCGGCAACTTTTATACTTTCAACAAAAGCCTGCTGACTAATTCCTCATCTCCAGGAGCTCACCTTCAACCCCAGATTTCCCTGCTCTGAGGCAGCCCGTGTCGGCCCATCAGCCAAACATCCTGAGCTTTCCCGGACAGTCCTACTTCCACTGTCCTCATATTTAACCATTTACTTGTGTAGCAATTTATATTTACTTGACTTTACATATTTCATATGTTTATATTAATAAAAATTAAAGGAAATTTTAAACACTTAGCCTCAATTTAAGTGCCTAAGAGCCACATGTGGCTGGTGCCATTGGACAGTGAGAGTAAAAACATTTCCATTATTGTGGAAAACATATTCCAATATACTGTCCTATTAGACAGCTCCAATATACACAGGCAAAAATTCCAGCATCCAAAGTACAGCTCGCAGATCGTTTGTTCCTTGAAGGTCCTAAAACTTCTCTGACCTTTCGAGTGAACTCATTTGAGTTCCCAAAATGTCAGAGCCTGTTGGGATTGGAGGCCACCCGGCAAAGGATGCCTTTGAAGAAATGTCCCTTATGAAGTTCACCATTATCAAGTTTGGAATGCCTGCTGTTCCTCCACAGTGAGACAGGTGGGGCCTGGGATGTTCTTGGTGCCTGTGATCGCCAAGACTTCATGTGCAAAGAAGGGAACTTGGTGTCTCTTAGTTTCATCCAAGTCACCGGCCTTGGCAGCCAAGGGGACAGCTTGTTGTAGAGTGTAGTCTTGGTGGACCGAGCAAGGGGCAGGGCTGAGAGAATTCCAGCTGTGAGGGATGTGTCTTGACCTGTCCTGCCTGGAGGGTGAGGGTGGGAAGTACCTCTCAGAGCCTCCCCATAGTCCTTTCCAGACTTCTTAGAGGGCGCCTTTGCTGCAGAGAGAAGAGAAAAGGAGTTTTCCCCCTTTCTCCAGTCCAGGGAGAAGGGGCGCTTTGGGGTAAGAGGTTTAGCCAGAAGCCTTTTCTTTCTGGAACAGGGGCAACTGGTTTATCCCTTGCCAGTTCCTGAAGGCAAACAGCATGCTGGCCTGGCCTGCCGCCCCAGCCCTACCTGTCATGTGCTTGGCAAGTCTGACTTGAGTCCTTTTTTCCACTGCCTTCCCCACCCCATCAAATTGCCGTTGCAACCTCTCATTTTTCTGCTGCCTAGATGATTAAAAAGCATGACTTAGTGGAAAAATCTTGACCTCCTTGGGGTCAGCCTCTTAGGCAGCTGTCAGAGATAAGATTGTACTGGCAAAATACTCAGCTATGCTTTGCAAGGCTTTCTGTCTGGATGTGAGGAAATGAGAAGCTGTTTGGTTCTGGGTGCGTCCTGTTTGTCTTTGGAGACAGCTACAATTTTCAGAGACATAAATTGGTATTATCTGATAATAAAATATAATCTCTGATGGGAAGGTTAGATTATTATAGTGATTTTTTTTTTAAGTAATTAACAGGCTTTGTTAATTTTTTTTTTTTCCATGGCGCCTGCTCTGAGCAATTCAGGGAGCAAAGTTCTCTGGCAACTAAGCAGTATCAGAAGTTCAATGCTCAGACTTCCCCCAAGGACTTTAAAGACTTAATTGTGCAGCTCCTGGTATGAAATTGTTTGGAGTTATTTTAATTATTGTGTTAGTATTTCTTCCTCTTGCTTGGAGGTTGAATACTTACCATAGTCCAAAGAGTACCAGCTGTTCCAAAGAGGACATTCCAATTTGAATTTAACATATGTCCTCAAAGCATTTGATCATCTTTGTATTTGCCCAGGATTTGTATCCATCTAGTAAGACCAGAGGCCACTTCACTTCTTAAATGGAGAAACTCAGGCCCAGGTGGTTGAGAGGTCTTGGTTAGGTAGGGTTGGACAAGTGATGTCAAGGACATAGAACCTGGGGTCTGTGGCTTGACCCTTGGTGTTATCAAATGGGTGCCTCTTTTGAAGTCCTGTGGCTCTGAGTTTGGGTCCCCGTTCAGCCACTTCCTAGCTCTGTGGCCTTGAGTGAGTCAGTTGCCCTCTGTGTGCTTCAGTTTTCTCATCTATAAATAGTGATCACACCACTGCATACTTCAGAGGATTATTGTGATCTGCGATTCGGCTCAGCAAATGTGCCTGCCGTATCTTCCATCATCAGCAGCATCATCCTTATCTTCACATTTTCCCTAGTTTTGATGAGAGACCCCCTCCCAGCTCAGAACAAAGTCACCTGCTCTCCACCACATGCCCTTTCCTTGTTGTCCTCCTCTTGCTAGGCTTCCTTTTGCTAGCCTTGCAGCTGCGTGTCCCTTCAGCTTTTCCTCAGTATAGGCGACTGTAATGAGAAGCCGGTCACCACCTCTCTCAGCTGGGGAGTCGCAGCATAGGTACAGCCCCAGGCTTGAGGTCAGAGGGTAGAGGCAGAGGTCCAGGGCTGTCCTGGGCCTGGTGTGCATCCCCTCCAGATATTTCGCAGCTCTGTCCTTGAAGATGTAGAACAACTGTCCAGACTTGACAGTTCATCTTCTGGACCTGTCTGCCCAGATGGTCATCTTGGGGCCTGAACTGCCAGATGGGCCATTAAAGCCCAGGGTCTTACCCACCATCCCTGCTCAGCGTTCCAGGAAATGGACATGTTGGCTCAGTGGCATCCATTCATTGTTCAGAAGATGCAGGTGCTGAAAACAGCAGATCTGGTTTGAATCCTGGCTCTTCCTTGTAGCCCTCAGAGTCCAGGGTCTCTCTGCTCCTGGTGGGGGGTGTGGTATGTGATGTGGTGGCAGTAAGGCCTAAGGCAGGTGATGTCTGAAAGAGCTTTGTTAAACCGTAGCATACTTTCCACTTGTGGGGTTCCCCTCACTCACGCCCAAGGCTTGTGCTTGGAAAGGCATCTGGTTCCCCCTCGCAGGGAGGGGCTCCAGCTCCATATGAGAGAAGCCAGGAGGGGCCCGAGTAAGCCCCATGACCTCCACCCTGCTCGGCACTGCAGTCTAGTGCACAGCCCAGTCCAGGGCCAGACCTACAGGGCTGGCTGCCTCGGGAAGAGGAAGCCTGTGGTGGGGTCATCTTTCCCCAGGCCTCCCTTCACCACCACCCCCAGCCGAGCCCCTCCCTTCCTTGTTTTCCTCCTGGCTGCCATTAGGATACTTTTTATAAGCCTCGTTAAATCTTTAATGATGCTTGGTTGTGCAGCTGGCTTAAGACTTAATCCCCAGCAATAGGGCTTTATTGGATAAATGGTTAATAATCACTCGTCTGCAGGGATTGGGGAGGTTGTGTTGAGGCCCATGATTCCCAGAAGCCCCACGTGGCCCCTTGACATGGTCAGGGGACCACACTTCGTGGGGTCAGGTGCAGTAAGACTGGGCACCCTCATCACAGCCCAGAAGTTGGGAAGGCCTGAGGTTCTAGGAGAGCCCTTTTAGTACCTCCAAGGCACAGGGAGCCCCCAGGTTCTCTTCAAATGTGTCTCTACCCCCTCCTTGTTTCACTTTGTTTTCTTTTGCCATGAACAAGCTGTGTGACCCTAAGCAAGTCTCCTGACCCCTCTGGGCCTCAGTTTCTGTATCTATTAAAAGGACAGGTTGGGAAAAGATGATCTTATAGGTGCTATGTGATTTTGTAAGCCCCAACAGCCCAGACAGTCTCCTCTCTCCAGCTCTCTGGTGTGTCCCCGAGGGCTGTGTGTGGCAGGGGACCAGCAGCCCTTGGGATTAAGCACTTAAGCTGCTGGGCAAAGAATTGGGTCATCTGTAGTCACAGGGCAGCATGCGCAAAGGCAAGCCACAGAGCCTGGATTTTATAGCCTAGTTTAGGGTTTCCCCTGGCTCTGGGCAAGACACACAGTAGGCTTAGAAAAAGGAACCTTGTGGACAGGACTTTGGAAAGAGAAGTAGACTCTTTCAGGTATAGAATTGTCAAGGTGGGTATTGTTCAGTCGCTCAGCCTTGTCCAACTCTTTGGAACCCCACGAACTGCAGCATGCCGGGCTTCCCTGTCCTTCACTATCTCCTGGAGTTTGCTCAAACTCAAGTCCATTGAGTCAGTGATGCCATCTAACTATCTCATCCACTGTCACTCCCTCCTCCTTCTGCCCTCAATCTTTCCCAGCATCAGGGTCTTTTCCAGTGAGTCAGTTCTTCACATCAGGTGGCCAAAGTATTGGAGCTTCAGCTTCAGCGTCAGTCCTTCCAATGAATATTCAGGATTGATTTCCTTTAGGATGGACTGGTTTGATCTCTTTGCTGTCAAGGAGCCAGGGGTTGTTCACAAGTGGAAAAGGAGCCTGGGATTGTGTTCCCACGTGCCCGTATCTGGGACCATGCATTCAACTCTGATTTGACTTCAACTTCACAGCTGTAGTGAGATTAGAACCCGTCTCCTTAAGGGGCAGGTGGTATTGGGCATGGACTTGAGAGTCAAACAGACTTGGGTTTGAATGCCTTTCTGCCACTGCACATGTCTAGAGTGAATGGTTTGGGCACCCTCCTTCTCCAGGTATCTCCTGAGTGGCATTAGCAGCACCTTTGTTTCAACATGACTGTGTTGGGTGCAAATGACCTACATAAAATACCTGGTATCTGGCTCACATCAAGAGCTGATCATTATCCTGGGAGGAACTTGCTGTTGTGGCACCTGTTGTATGCATTGGACTTACAGTTAAAATGCTTGGCACAATTGGAGATGTGACTTACTGTGGAGGACGTGTTCTTGAGTTCTTTTATCTGAAAACAAAACCAAAAAGGACAAACACCAATTTTGGTAGCACTGCCACGAAAGCCTTCAGCTTCAGGATTAGTCGGCTGAGGGCTGATTGCCTCTGTTGCCCTGGAGTTTGCTCCCTGGCCCCTGCCTGATGCTCCCCGGTGTTCCCAGGGCATAGCATGGTCCCTGGTGTACAGTGGGGGCTCAGTCCTGCACGTGAACGTGACTGGGTCCTCTGCTTTTATTTCAGATCTTCCCTGACCCGTCAGACTTTGACCGCTGCTGCAAACTGAAGGACCGTCTGCCGTCCATCGTGGTGGAGCCCACAGAGGGGGAGGTGGAGAGCGGGGAGCTCCGGTGGCCCCCCGAGGAGTTCTTGGTCCAGGAGGATGTGCAGGACAACTGTGAAGAGACAGCGAGTGAAAACAAGGAGCAGTAGAGTCCATGCCAGCTCCCTCGGGGTCACACCAGACAGCCTCTGTACCTGAACTGTGTTCTTTCCCACTACCATGGAAGGAGAGCGTGTGTGAGCCACTGCAGTTCTGCACACGCCAGATGATGGCTTCCGTTCTGCACCTGCAAATCACTGAGTTGGTTTTCTTTTCTTTTCTTTTCCTTTTTTGAGATGTCGGGCACCGGAGCCCTCTGCGACTACGTGCCAGGCCTTTGAGAAAGGAAGCTTCTTAGAGCAGGGGTGGGGTGCGGGGAGGTGGGCGTCTTGGAGATCATTATCTGAACTCAGGCGGGCTGGGGGCAGCCCTGGGACTCCAGTGGGCTCCGGGGGAGGGCGTCTGGGGCAAGAAAAACAAATGGGAGATGAAAGAGAAAATACACGTTTGAGAGAAAACATCGAGCAGAGAAGTGCGGCCAGGAAGGATGGACCCAGCAACACACTGGCTACTGAGACACTGAGACATCACCCCACAAAGTCTTCATCTCTCTCTCTAGTTTTGCCCACTGCCCACCTTTGTTTTTATTTTGGGTGTGTTGGTCTGTAATGGGAGGCAGGTGAAGGAGAGCCATGGAGCCTGGCTTCTTGCAGAGCCAGCCGGAGGTGATGCTGGGAAAGAGAAAAGTCTCCTGGTTCCTTCTCCAGACCCTCCCCTCGGGCCCTGGCAGGTGCACCTGCCCGCTGTGATCTGGAGGTTTTTTAAGAGGCTGCACTTTTGAGCGTTCCCCTGATTATCCTCTTTGCCCCCCACCCTAGCCTCTTGGAAATAGCGAGGGCCTTTCCCGCCCTTGTTGGAGGGCTGAGATAGATGCTTGGACACCGAGGTCCGTCCCCCGCTGCTCTCCCCAGACTCGCTCTCCCTCTGGGTGGAGGCACAGCATGGCAGGGCCTTCCCCCAGGGCTGGCCCTTCCTCCTCCTGACCCCCACCCTCCCAGCCCTAGCACAGCCATTTGGGTGGCTGCTAGCCCCGCTGTGGGTTCGAGCCAGCCTGACCAGCCGCAGTACCCACTCCCACGTGGGATCTTGGCTTCTTTTTCTGGTGGGGGCTGAGTGGCCAGCAGGGGAGACTTTCTCTGTTTCTCATTGGGAAGTGAGCATTAAGGCAGGTCCTGAGAGCTGGCAGAACCTGGGAGTTGTGGATGGCGGTGACAGGCAGCCCGGGGATGGAATTTGAAACTCAAGGGTGTCATGAGATCCTGGGCTTCTTCCTTGGTGTTCCTGGATGCAGAAGGTGGGTGGCGTGGGGAGGGAGCTGCATCCCTTTCCTCAACGAGGGCTATAGTTGCAGAGAAAGCTAACCTGGACTTAGAGCTTCTTATCATAGTTAAGAGCCATCTGGAGCTGCAGAGATTGCAGGATGAAACCCTTCACACATCTCTATCTCAGAGCAGGACTGTGCAGCCAAGAAGTGAGCTCAAGTCCCTCCCTGGGGCTGAACGCAGCCGATTGAGGCACCCACCTCGTCCCCTGAGGGCCCCAGGCCGTCCAGGCTGAGCCCTTTTGGTTGGGACATGCGTGTAGACTTGTACTTAATACCTCAAGGTTAGTGTGGCTCTGGGGAATGCTGGGGCGGGAGGATCAGCGTGGCTACTTGTATCAGCAGGACTTGGTTCTGGGCAGCCGATGCTCATCCCCTCGCCCCTCCGCCCCCACCCTCTGTGTTTTCTGTTCATGTTGCATACACCGATGGCAATAACTTCTTCCAGCTCCTTGGGCAAGTGGGAGAGGCCTGCAGCCGGCCCTGCGAGGGAGCATCTCTCTCTCTCTCTCTTTCTCTCTCTCGTTCTCCCTCTCCTCCTCCATCTCCTCCTGTTTCAGCCGCAGGGAGCCTTTCCCCATTCCTCTCACCCCTCACAGCTGCAGTTCTCATCCCATGACTCCCTCCGTGGATGGGGTCTTGCCTTTGAAAATCCCGTGTTTCTGTGTCCCCGTCTCATGCTCCCCTGTATCATCTGTTCCAGTCTTGCCGTGTGATGGGAACGTGCTTGTAAACTGCATAACAAATCTGCTTTGTGTATATGTGTGTTTATGGGGGTGGTTTATTATTTTTTGCTGGTCGCTAGATCCCTTTGTATGACCACATGGAGTCTGAGCAGGCCAGGGGCTGACAGCTTAAGTCAGGACCCTCAGCGGTGAGCCTGCTGTGGGGACCCAGCTGCTCTTGAACAAGTGGCTGAGCTCCTGTCTGGCCTCCTCTTTTTTTTTTTTTTAAAGTAACTTGTGTGTATTTCTAACTGATCCTATTGGAGAAAAAAAAAACCCAACCCTAGTATTTCAGTAAAAATGCCTGTTGTAAGATGAACCTCCTGTAACTTCTATCTGTTCTTTTTTGAGGCTCAGGGAGAAACTAGCATTTTTTTTTTTTCAAACTACTTTTTGTCACTGTGACAGTTGTAAATAAAGTTTGAAAATGCTTTCCACTCTGGTCTGGTTTCTTTTTTTCTTGCTGCTCTGTTGGAACCGACAAAGCGTAGGAGCTACTCTCGCAGGAGGCTGAGTTCAGCATAGCCGGCCCGTGTGAGGGTCCTTATGTACCTTACCTGTTGGCCCTTCTGGGATGAACCCATTCATGGTTTTTATCAGCTGGTTGGATGAAAACAGCTTTTTTCTTCTACACTAGTGGTTCTAACTCTGGATGCACATCAGAGTCACCAGCAGAGCTCTAAAAAGTTATAAATACCTGCATCCTACCCCCCACAGACTTGGATTTGAATAGTCTGGGGTGAGGTTCAGGCATTAGGATTTTTTAGAATCACCTGGAGGAGATTTTAACACACAGCCATGGTTTTAAACCACCTTTCTAAGAGAAAAGAAAGTGTTAGTCACTCAGTCATGTCTGACTCTTTGTGACCCCATGGACTGTAGCTCACCAGGCTCCTCTGTCCTTGGAATTCTCCAGGCAAGAATACAGGAGTGGGTTGCCATTCCCTTCTCCAGGGGATCTTCCCGACCCAGGGAAAGAAACACCCCCAATATATTGCAAAGTTTTTCACAAAGACTGAGAGTGAATGAGTGTGTATGTAGCTCAAGAGAACTCCAGGAATCATTCAAACCGTTGACTGAATGCCTAGGACTTATCAGGCATTGTTAAGAGGCTAGGTAAACAAAACAGCAGTGTCCCAGCCCTCTGCACTGCTTTAGTATGAAATTAAAGGACAAATGTGTTGAGTGCAAGGCAGGAAAAACATAGCGAGTGTCTGTTGGAAGGGTCAGGAGGGGCGTCTGAAGACGTGACAAGGAGCAGGTGAGGTGCATGGAGAGAGTGCTTCCGGCAGAGAAGGTTTGCAATGAGCTTGGCTGGAGGGATAGGGGAGGAGGAAATAGTGCAAGGAGGGCTTCTCAGACCTGGGTGAGGAGTTTGGGCTTTATTTTAAGAGCAGGGCCTAGGATAGTAGCATTTACATTTTTACACAATCTGGCTCAGTGGAGATGGAATTGGAGGGGGCAAGATGGAAGGCCCAGAGACCAGGAAGGGGGCTATGTGGAGATCAGAGTGAGAGATGGTGGTGCTTTGTGGAAAAGGGTTTTGGACACCTTGAACCTGGGGCTGGATATTTTTGCCTTTACTCAGCCCATATCTGGGCTCTTAACCATGGAGAGTATAGATAATCAAGTGATCTGTGCTGAGATTAATCTTAATGGAAGATTGATCCATTTTAACATTAGCCTGTCAGACCATTTGCTCTATGGATCTGCTGCCGTGATGATAAAGTTCAAGTCTTGACCATCCTCATCTTGGGTTGTCCCTCTGTGTCTCCCCAACAGTTGAGGATGGAGTTTATTAGGACACAGCCTCCTTAAACATAGCCCCACAGAAAACTATCTCTATTCACAGATGACACCATTTATGTAGAAAAATCCTATGAAATCTGCCCAAAAGATCTACTAGAGCTGATCTATGAGTTCAGCATGGTTGCAGGATCTAAAATCAATATACAAAAATTGAGTGTATTTCTATACACCAGCAATGAATAACTGGAAATTAAAATTTTAAATACTACTTATATTAGCATAAAAAACTACTTAGGGAGAAATCTGACAAAAGGGGTACAAAACCCGTTCAATAACAACTATGAAACACTAGTGAGAAAAATAAAATAAGACCTACATAATCAGAGGAACTTGGTAGGCTACAGTTCATGGGGTCACAAAGAGTCAGACACGACTGAGCAACTATCACTCACACTTAATCAGACAAATATATCATATTCATGGGCCTAAACACACAATGTTCTTAAGATGTCAGTTCTCTCCAAATTGACCTGTAGATTCAACACAAAATAACAGTAAGCTTTTTTATTTTTTGTAGAAATTGACAATCTGATTCTAAAATTCATGTGAAAATGCAAAGGATCTAGAATAGCCAAAACAACAAGGAGCAAACTTAGAGAACCCAAATCTCAACTTTAAACTCTATTACAAAGTTAAAGTATTCAAAACATTTAGTATTGGCATCGACAGACAAATAGATCCACGGAACAGAATAGAGTCCAGAAATGGACCCAAACATAAATGGTCGATTGATTTTTTTTAAGTAGTTGTAACATTTAAAAAATTTATTTTTAATTGAAGATAATTGCTTTACAGTATTGCATTGGATTCTACCAAACATCAACAAGAATCAGCCATAGGTTCACCTATGTTCAATTGATTTCTGACAAAGGGGCCAAGGCAACCCAGTGAAAAAAGGATGATCTTTTCAACAGTTGGTGCTAGAAAAATTGTATGCTGCTGCTGCTGCTAAGTCGCTTCAGTCGTGTCTGACTGTGTGCGACCCCATAGACAACAGCCCACCAGGCTCCCCCGTCCCTGGGATTCTCCAGGCAAGAACACTGGAGTGGGTTGCCATTTCCTTCTCCAATGCATGAAAGTGAAAAGTGAAAGTGAAGTCACTCAGTCGTGTCCGACTCTTCGCAGCCCCATGGACTGCAGCCTACCAGGCTCCTCCGTCCATGGGATTTTCCAGACAAGAGTACCGGAGTGGGTCGCCATTGCCTTCTCCGAAAAATTGTATATCCTCATGCAAATATCCCCTGGGGACGGAAACATGAGTCTTTACTTCTGCCTCCTATTGTCTCCATGTGACTTTCTAAATAGAATAATTACTCATTTAGGAAAAAAATTTGTTTTTCATGGTTGGTCAGTGGCTTCAGTGCTGCCCTACTCCACCACAGGTCACCTCCTCTCCCCCTAAAGGAGGAGCATTGGTGGCAACTGGTGAACTCTGCTGTGTTATTCGGGATGACTTGTATTCCCATCCTGCTCAGTCCGTATGTTATCTGGGGCCAGATTCTCAATGTCCAGGATCTTCGGGTTTCTTTTCTAGTACCTCTTGTGCAGGGATGGGAAGGCTGAACACTCAGTAAGCACTCCACAAGTCGAGGTTTTACCTCTCTTCCCCTTGAAAGATGGGGTAGCTGAGGAACTAGCCCCTGCCTTTCCCCTGCTTTTCACACTGAGTCCTGTGTGCACACCAAGAGTCAAGAAGAGCTTCAAGGTGAAGACAGCTCTCTATCCACAAATGCTGAAATTAATTGATCAATTAATGATGAGATTAATTGATCTTAATGGAAGATAAATGCATTTTAATTTTTTTTTATAATTCAGAGTTGCTTTCTTTTTTAAAGCAAATTTAAACAGAAAAAAAAAAAAATTCCTCTCTTAGTTTGCCCCTTTTATTTATCACCATGAGCGGGGAGAAAGCAGAGAGATGAAGGGAACATTAAAGCCTCTGTCCACCAAAATATTGGAGAGGGGAGAGGGAGACATCTCCCATCAAGCTAGGCCTGATGTCTGGCTCCTTTTTAAATAAGAGGAGATCCTTGGGCAGAGACCTGTTGGAAGTGATGGTTTTGTGTGAAATGGAGAGAGATTCAACATGTGGGTGACAGCAAGTGCAAAGACCCTGTGGTAGGCATTGACTTGACTCTTTTGGAGAAACGTCTGTGAAGCCAGCGGGGCTAGAGCAGAGGAAAAGAGAAGTAGCTGAGGTCAGATACCAGAGTGGAGTTTAGAATCACTATTGCCTGTTGTGAGAAGCCCACTGGGGAAGGAAGCAGGCTCATCAGGCATCCCAGCCCCAAGAAATCCACTGCTCAGCCCATTCAAAGGTGTCTCACCAGTGCAAATGGCAGTCAGGATTGATGGACCTGAGGCAGTGTCACAGCCTGAAGGGGTTTCTGGATCATCAAAGAAGGATTAAACTAGGCAGAAGTCTGGTTGTACATCTGTCCTCCAGTTACTGAAAAGTGGTTATGGCTAAGAGAATGGGCACTGAGCTCAGGCCCCTGGATCTGTATGTAGCTCAGCCCTGCCTTTTACTATCTGTGTGACTGTAGGCAAGTTACTTTCCTTCTCTGGGCCTCACTTTCCTCCTCTGTAAAGTGGGTACCTACCTCACAGGGTTGAGGTGAGGCTTAAGTGCGGTTACAAGTAGTAACAAGCTTAGAGCTGTACCAGGCACAAAGTAAGTTCTCAAATGTTAATCATTGCAGAAGGCAGAATAATACCCTCCCCTGACTCCCCAAAGTTGTCCACATCCTAATCTCAGGAACCTGTGACTCTGTGATGTTACACTGCAAGTGGGAATTAAAGTTGCAGGTGAAATTAATGTTGCTAATCAGCTGACTGACTTGAGAGAGTCTGGATTATCCAGGTGAGCCCAATCTAATCATATGGGTCTTTATAGGGGGTGGGGGAAAGCAGATGAGCTAGTTTGGGAGTTAAAGAGAGGTTTGAAGATGGCAGAAGGAGCCTCAAGGAGTAAAGGTACCTCTCTGCAGAAGTTGGAAAAGGTGAAGAAACAATTCCTGAAGCCCCCAGAAGGTTGACAGCCCTACCCACATGTTGATTGTATCCCAGTGATATTTTGGACTTCCAACTTCCAAAACGGTAAGATAATAAATTCAGGTTAAGCTACTAAATTTGTGGTAATTTGTTTGAGCCACAGTAAGAAACCAAAACAGCCATTGTTATAATATGGTGGTGGTGATGATGATATAGACCAGAGGTCCCCAACCTCCAGGTCACAGGCTGGTACCACAGGAGCCGATCAGCAGCCACGTTAGAGTAGAAATAAAGTGCACAATAAAAGTAAAGCACTTGAATCATCCTGAAACCATCCCCCCCTCCCCCCCGCCATAACCCTGGTCCATGGAAAAATTGTCTTCCATGAAATCGGTCCCCAGTGCCGAAAAGGTTGGGGACTGCTGAGACAGACTTTTCCTGCGTGGCCTCGGAGAACAGGGTGTCAGTGGACAGGAGGGGTTCTAAGCAGGCCAAGTCCACTGTCCAGCTCTAAAGCCCACGCTGTCTTAAGGCTAAATGTTCTTTTGGTGTCTCCAGGCAGAGGTGTCTGTCAGCTAGAGAGGGCACCACTGCTCTGGACTGGGTAAATCTGAGGCTGTAAAGTGCTTATTCTAGAAATTTGAAAATTAGTGATTGAAATGTTTTCACTAATTTTCAAATTTCTAGAAAGAATAAGAATTAATGATTGACATGTGGATGCTTCCCTGGTGGCTCAGATGGTAAAGAATCCGCCTGCAATGCGGGAGACCTGGGTTCGATCCCTGGGTTGGGGAGATCCCCTGGAGAAGGGAAAGGCTACCCACTCCAGTATTCGGGCCTGCAGAATTCCATGGACAGAGGAGACTTGCGGGTTACAGTTCATGGGGCGCAAAGAGTCGGACACAACTGAGCGACTTTCACTTTTCATATTGGTCATTATAGCCTGCATATGAGAATATTCATTACAACACTCCCCTTTCCCCATTTATCTGCAAAGAAGGTCCTGCTTGAAATGCAATTTGTTTGCACTACTTCCTTTGCCATTTCCAATCAGGAAAACATGAATTCACTCTTTTCTAATATTGGCTACCGTTTGTAGAGCACTGGGCTCTAGGTTTACTATCACTTCTTCTAATTCTCACAACAGCTTTTTAAAATGTGGGTTTTTATATATAGATTTTTTTTTTTTTTTTCTGTATCAACTACAGTTAGCAAGGTAGAAGACAGAGTTTGGGGACCTCATCTTTCAAATCCCATCCAGTGGCAAGTGACAGGATGATTTGCATCTTTGTTTCCTTCCAGTCATTGTCCCTCATACTTACCAGAAGGTACTCAATATATTTTTCCCATGAAGTAGACATTTTTAATGTTATTTTACAGATGAGGAAGCTGAGGTCAGAAGCTGAGGTCTGAAAGAGCGGGGTTAGAATCAGTGATGTGCTGGTAAATGTGTAAGAGCTGGCTCTCAAGAGAAGAAAAACAAAAAACAAACCTGATTTAAAACTTCTGGCAATTTCCATGGGGTAAATGATCCCACTTTGGCTGATTCTGTGCACAAGCTACTCAGCCTGTCAGAGTCTCAACATCCCTTTCTAGAAAATGAATTTAATTCCAACACCGGGTACTGCCTAGTTAAGAAGCCCTCTATAAACTCTAGTGCGTGCCCTTCCTTCAATCAGAAAAGAGAAATAGCTCCAGAAGACGTATTTGGCACAGTATTTTTCCAACGGAATCATGAATCATTATTGGGTTGTGAAACCGATTTATCTGTGAGTTGCAACAAGAATTTTTTAAAAGAAAGACAACAAAAAAGACTAAAATAAAACAGGAAAGAAAAAAAAATCAGAGTGCAGCAGACATGGGAAGATTGTGTTATTTCCTGAAACGTCTGTTTCATTCCTACATGTGTGTGGATGTATGTACTGGATCATGAGAAATTTTTCTTCTTGCTGTAGGTTGCCATTAAAATAGAGTCATTGAGTGAATCTGGCTTTGTAGAAAGCAGTGCTTTTACCTTTTAGAGTTGTGGGGTAGAAGAGAGGCAGCTAGAAACAGTGCCTTTTATACCCTTCTCTGCAGAGGAAATGGGGCTGAGGCACCCAAGGGCAGGGCCAGGGTGGCCCAGTGTTGCCGGGAGAAGCCAGAGAAGGCCACGATGCCCTTGGCCTCCTCCAAGGCCAGGGTTAGGCTCCAGGCAGCCCTCAGATTGTCTCCTGAGCACTGGAAGGAGGGCCCCTTGCATGAGGGAGGAGGAGAAGGAAGCTGCACAGGAAATCCTGGCTGCAAGCTCCCCGCTGCTGGGACCCACCACAGCAGCTACCACACAACCAACAATAGCGCCCTTAGATAAAAATAACCCACAGGGTCTGCAGCCCTGCGGTGCGGGGGCAGGGGCATGCCGTCTCGAGGGCTGGAATGTCACCAGGCTACAGCTGGGGTCGTGCTCCTTGGCGCTGTGCGATACCTTCATTTCCTGATTGCTAATTAGAGGGCAGTTTTCCAGCTGGAGGTCATTTGGGCTGGTGCCAGGAATGGGGCCCCTTGCCCCCAGGGTCTCTGCTCCCCTGCACTCTTACACAGGGTGATATAAAAGATCACTCATGCTGAGGTCTTGAGATCTCAGTGCCCCACCTCTCCCAGGGAGACTTTCATCTTACAAGAGGGCCCCAGCCCAGGAGGGCTTACCTGAAGTTTGTCTCTGGATGCAGGTGGGGTGAGGACGGAGACCTTCCCTGCAGCTCTCTCCTTTGGCTATGGGCGGGGCCTGACCCCGTCGCACCTCCTACTATGCCCCAAAAGTCCTCTCTCCAGGCTGAAGAGACAGGCTTCCTGTTCCCCTCAGTGCTCGAGCTTGGCCAGTGGTTAGTTTCCTACACATTGGGGAATGGAAGGGGAAGGGGCAAGGGTCAGGCCAAATGCTATTTTACTGCAGCAAAACCTGGTGAGGATCAGCAGCCAGATCTGAAACATGGAGACTGGGCACCCCTGTTGGCTTCTGGCCTCACTGTTTGTTGGCTAATCATCTGCTCTTAGTCTGTTTCTCATCCTCTCCTGCCCATCCCAGAAGTACCCACATCCCCCAGGGATAACAATATTATACGGGCACTGCACTCTATGGTTTACCATACTTACTTCAGATCTTTCACTCACTTACACAGCACTTTTGGAACCTGGGCACATGGGTAGAATTCAGGGGAGCATCTGAATTTGGAGGAGACTAAAAGAACATCTCGGAGAAGGCAATGGCAACCCACTCCAGTGTTCTTGCCTGGAAAATCCCATGGACGGAGGAGCGTGGAAAGTCTGCAGTCCGTGGGGTCGCTGAGGGTCGGACATGACTGAGTGACTTCACTTTCACTTTTCACTTCCATGCATTGGAGAAGGAAATGGCAACCCACTCCAGTGTTCTTGCCTGGAGAATCCCAGGGACGGGGGAGCCTGGTGGGCTGCCATCTATGGGGTTACGCAGAGTCGGACACGACTGAAGTGACTTAGCAAGCAAGCAAAAGAACATCTATATTTTCATTGACTAAGTGAAGGGCTTCCCTGATGGTTCAATGGTAAAGAATCTGCCTGCTAACGCAGGAGACATGAGTTTGATACCTGGTCCAGGAAGATCCCCTGAGGAAGGAAATGGCAACCCACTCCAGTGTTCTTCCCTGGAAAATCCCATGGACAGAGGAACCTGGCGGGGTACAGTCTACTGGGTTGCAAAGAGTCAGACACGGTTTACGACTGAACAACAGTTAAGTAAAAATTTAGCATGTCCTGCTATTAGAGATGTTGGCAACAAATCACAGGAGTGTCAGCAGCACCGTGACTGTCACCAACAGAAATGACCAGTATTTTCATTTTCACGGTACACTTGTTGCAGGGATCAGGAATTACCATTTGTAGTCATGGCTACCTCAAAGTCAAACCTGCTGCTGCATTTTGTTAGGTAAAGCATTAATAAAGGACATTTATGACTTTGTCACAAGTGCGTGGCTGTATGTCAGCACAATTGATTTTGTGTGCAACTCTTTGCATTTTATGCATTTATAGTATTATTCTGAAAAGAGGATTAAAATGTCTTCAGGGAGCCAGTGAGGAATCCCCTGAGGGGCTGGCACTAGGGCCCTGAGCAGACAAGAGTTGAACTTGCATAGGCAAGGGAGCCTCATCCATAACCCACAGGGGTGCAAAGCCAAGAGAAATACTCACAGCAAATAAGTCACCGCAGACTAGCCTGATGGGTAACATGACAGCAGCGATTGGACAGAAGCCATGTATGTGCAGGGCAGCCATGAAGTAGGTGGCCACTACCTCACATCAGACTCTGGAGCAATAGCCACCTCTGGCCCGAGAGGAGAGAACCCATCTACCTAACCCTCCTGGGCGCCCTCGACATGCTCCATTTCCCTGCCAGCCTCAGCCCAGAGTCCGGAAGCAGGGTGATGCGGTGTCCCCACTGCCCTGGCCTGAGATGTTTCCCGGAATACAAAACTTTCAGGGCCAAAACCAGGAGTTCTGGGCAAACCAGTACTGTTGTTCACCCTACTTGGAAGCCAAACCCCACCCTTCTTACCTAGAACTAATTCAACTGCTTGAAATTTGGATTAGCTTATTCCCCTAAGCATCGTCTCTGTCCATACTCATCCTCACCCCATCTACCCAATTTCTGCTTTAGCTCCCAAGCCAGTCTTCCCAGCCTCTAGCCATCAAGTGATTTGAACTTTTTATTTCCCTGCAAGCCTGCTGAGCACTACTGGCTCTTTGTTTTCAATTGAGATATAATTTGCATAAAGTCTTCAGTTCCCAGGTGAATAGCTCAGTGAAGGTTTATACACCCATAAAACCACCACCCAGATCTAGATATAGAATACCATCCTTCCCCAGCAGTCTTCCAAGTGCCGATTTGTTGTCAGTTACTCCTCCAAAGGGTAACCACTCTTCTGACCCTCACAACCTTCCTATAAATGAAATCACGTTCTCTGCACCCCTCAGAAGCACACCTGCTCTGCCTGAAGCTGCTTCAGGTCCCAGTGTTGCCAGACCAGCTGGGAGAAGCCCTCTTTTGCAGGACCATAAAGCAGGAAGGACAGAAAATATAGGGGAAAACTTTACACCATATGGCTGGAGGGAATAAATAGCCTCCTTTTCCAGTTATGACACCAGGACTCAGAGGGACAGGTCACTTCCTCGTCCTTCTTTTGGCCAGCAGTGACTAGACTCAGGGATACAGCCTACTGGGGAGGCAGAGTTGAAATTAGTACCCAAATTTCCTTCCTTTAAACCCTGCATCCTCTTTTGGGCAAAAGCCAGGGCAACTCCTTCTGTGGCAAGGAGGTTTTGTCTGAGAAAGCTGAGCAGGCAACCTGTTTCCTCTGTTTCACCCCCTGCCCAGATGCACCAAGCACCCGAAACCCCAGGGATGCAGAGTGCTGGTTCCTAATGCTGGCTGCATGTTAGAAAAGACTCAGTGCCCAGACCAAAAAAATCAGTGTCTCTGGGAGTGAGACCTGGGTGCCAGTAGTTTATAATTTCGACACTCAGGCAAGTTTGTAAAGCAACTGAGTTTCTCAAAATTTACAATGCATGTGAGTCTTCTGGGGCTTTTGTTAAAACACAGATTCTGATTCAGCAGGTCTGGGGTAAGGCCTGAGATTCTGCCTTTCTAACAAGATGCAGGGTATGGTTGATGTTACAGTCCAGGAACTATGCCTGAGTAGCAAAGATTTAGAGGACCATTCTGTATCCCATTTTATCTTCATACAAATACACTTTGCAGTCATGCATTTTTCAGTTTGTCTTTAAATATAAGGCTCACCTACTGCCCATACCCTAATAATTACATGTTTATCCACCTTGACCAGGAAAGAGTACAATGATTTATCATGTGCTTTCTATGTGCCAAACATTGTCCCCCAGTAAATTTGAGGATAGAGAAATAAAGAGGCTAATAACATGAAAACATGGAGTAGAATCCTAGAAAACAGAGATATAATATCTTATATACATCCAACTGGAGCTTATGAAGGTGATGAGAAGGAAAACAAAAGGGACACAATATTCAACAAGAAGATGGATAAGAAGGGAGTAGCCAAGATGGTAGAGTACAAAGACCCTGAGCTCACCTCCTCCTCTTCCCAAAATTACAACTACTTACAGAGTAGCTATAGATGAACACTAGCAGAAAGTATGTTCTAAAATTAGATATAAAGAAGGAACCACAACAAGATGGGTAGGAGGATGGAGATGTGGTATGGTCAAGACCCACACTCCTGGATCGATGACTCACAGATGGGAGGATAATTACAATTGCCTTGACGTTATCTCCAAGGAGCAAGGGGTCCAAGTCCCATACTGGGATCCCCAGCCCAGGCCTCCTCCACAAGGAAGACAAGACTTCAGAATATTTGTTTTGAAAGCCAGGGGAGCTTACTTTCAGGAGACTCAGAGGGCTGTGGGAAATATACATTCCATTCTTCAAGAGCACACACAAAATCTCACGTGCTCTGGCTCCCAGGGAAGAGGCAGCAATTTGAAAGAAGCATGGGTCAGACCCACTGGTTGATTTCAGAGAGCCTCCTAGAGAGGCACGAGGCACCTGGAACTTACCTTGAGGACAGAGACACTGGCGGTAGCCATTTGGGGGACATCATTTTACTGTGGGCACCATTGTGGAATCCTCCTTCTAGATTATTAGCATTGGGATGTGACCCTGGCCATGAGTT
The DNA here is from genome assembly GCF_003369695.1 of Bos indicus x Bos taurus. Classification (NCBI taxonomy): domain Eukaryota; kingdom Metazoa; phylum Chordata; class Mammalia; order Artiodactyla; family Bovidae; genus Bos; species Bos indicus x Bos taurus. Next base: position 69,273,909 of record NC_040086.1, on the reverse strand, counting down.
GGTCATCCCCAGTCCTGGGAAACTCCAGTCCAAACAGACAGATGTGCAGAAGCATAGCCCAACCTACCAGCAGACCCACTATCATAGGACCACCCACCAGAGGGCTAAGGACTCAGCCTCAGTCTCAGCCTCAGCCACCTGTGGGCCAGGAGTAGCCCTAGGACTGCCAGGGCCCCTCAGCCAGTTAACCCAGGACCTGGTCACCCACTGGTGACTCCACAGGCTGTGCAGCCAGCTATGCCAGGACCTGCCACTACCCATCATTGGCCAGCAGCCTCCACACTAGGCAGGGCCTGGCAACCAACCAGACAGAGGTCAGCCACACCTAATAGCATGCCCACAGTAGTCAGCCCAGTACAATAGAAAGGTCCATGAGGCCCACATAAAGGGCCTTGCTAGAGTGTGTGGGTCTGGTGACCAGAGGAAAGTGTATTGCTGGGTCCCAGAGGATGTCTCCTTCATAAGATCACTTCTCCAAGATTGGAAAACATGACTGAGCTACCTAATACATAGAGCTAAAAACAGCAAATTAAGCAAAATGAGATGACAAAGGAATATGTTCCAAATATCTTTGAGAAACATGATAAAAACCCAGAAGAAGCAAAGTGGAGAAAAGCAACTCTCTACCCAGTAAAGAGTTCAAGGTAATGATCATAAAGATGCTCAAAAAACTCAGCAGAAGAATGAATGAACACAGTGAGAAGTTTAACAAAGAGTCAGAAAATATAAAGAAGAGCCAAAGATGAAGAATATAACAACTGAAATACACCCAAAGGAATCAACAGTAAATTAGATGTAACAGAGGAAGAAATCAACAAACTGGATGACAGAATATTGGAAATTACCCAAACTGAACAGAAAAAAAGAATTTTTAAAATGAGGATAGTTTAAGAGACCTCTGGGACAATATTAAGCATACTAACATTCACATTGTAGTTGTTTCGGAAGGAGAAGAGAGAGAAAAGGGAACAGAGAACTTATTTGAAGATGCAATCGCTGAAAACTTACCTAACCTAGAAAAGGAAACAGACATCCAGGTTCAGGAAGTAGAGAGTTACAAACAAGATCAACCCAAAGAGGACCACAGTAAAACACAGTATGCAAAAAGAAACTCAAAATGGATTAAAGATTTAAATGTAAGACCTGAAACCATAGAACTCCTAGGAGAAAACATAGAGAAAACATACACTCTTTGATATTGGTTTTAGCAATATTTTTTTTGCATCTGTCTCCTCAGAAAATAGAAACAAAAGCAAAATAAACTAATGGGACCTCATCAAACTAAAAAGATTTTACACAGTGAAGGAAAGTATCAACAAAACAAAAGGGCAGCCTACTGAATGGGAGAAGATATTTGTAAGTGATATGTCTGAAAAGGGGCTAATATCCAAAATATACAAATAACTCATACAACCCACATTAAAAAAAAGATTTAAAAAAATGGGCACAGAACCTGAATAAGCATCTCCCCAAAGAAGACAACAGAAGGCCAAGTGGCGCATGAAAAGATGTTCACATCACTCATCATCAGGGAAATGCAGATCGAAACCACGACGAGACATCATTTCAGAACTGTCAGGATGGCTGGTGTCCAGAAGACGACAAATGAGAGGTACTGGCAAGGACGTAGAGAAAAGGGAGCCCTCGTTCATTGCTGGTGGATTGTAAATTGGTGCATCCACTATGAAAACCAGTATGGAGATTCTTCCCAAAATTTAAACTAGAACTACCATATATGATCCAGCAATATATACAATGGAATATTAATCAGTAATAAGAAAGAATGAGATCTTGGCATTTGCAGCAACATGGATGAACCTAGAAGATACTTTTGCCAAATGAAATAAAGCAGAGAAAGACAAGTAAGTTCACTTATATCTGAAACCTAAAAAACAAGCATTAAAAAAAAAAAAAAAAAAACAGAGTCATAGATACAGAGGACAACCAGGTGATTGCCAGAGAGGTGGGGACTTGGGGAGGAGAGAAACAGGTGAGGGAGATTAAGAGGTACAAACGTCCAGTTACAAAATAAGTGAGTCACAGGTATGAAAGATATAGTGGGGAATATACTCAATAATAACATCATATCTTTGTGGTGACAGATGCTAACTAGGCTGACTGTAGTCATCATTCTGAAATGTATAGAAATATCAAATCACTAAGTTGTGCACCAGGACCTATCATAGTGTTGTAGGTCAGGTATACTTCAAAAACAAACTCAGGAAAGAAGAGATCAGATTTGTGATTACCAGAAGCACAGGGTAAGGGGAGGGGAAATTGGATGAAGATGTCAAAATAAATAAACTTCCACTTATAAATACTAATGATGTCATGCACACCAGGATAAATATAACTAACACTGCTATAGGTTATATGTGAAAGTTGTTGAAAGTAAATCCTAAGAGTTCTCATTACAAGGAAAAAATTTTTCCATTTCTAATTTCTTATTTATATGAAATGATGCTTTCTAAGCTTATTGTGGTAATCATTTCATGAGCATATAAGTTGAATCATTATGCTTCCTACCTAAAACTTATACAGTGCTATATTTATCAATTATTTCAATAAAACTGGAAGAAACAATTTTTAATCAAATTTTAAAGAAACAAAAAAGGAAAATGGATGAGAACAATGAGGATTTATAAGTTACAATACAATAATCTACAGATTTGAAAAGGCTGTTGAATCCCCCTAGAAAAGATGAAGAGAAATACACACCTAGACACAACAAATTAAAATTTAGAATACCTAATATATAAAGGAAATCTTAAAAGCATCCAGGATAAAAAGATGATTAACTTCAGTGGAATTAGTAGCAAAGTGACTCCTCAACTCTCCCTGGCACCCTTGCCACCCCCAACATACTAACTTTGAAAAATGATAGCCTCAATTTTAATGATGAGAAACTATAACTCAGAAGCCCATAATATTAATGGCAGTTTAAACGCAAAGGCATCAATAGGCTCTTTTTGAGTAAACAACCTGCTCCTTCCTACCTGCCCCTTTTTAAAATTGTGAATATTAAACTTTCATATCTAAATAAAAATTTACCTTGGGAGTCCAAACCATACCCAGTCTTTACTGCAAACAATTAGAAAAAGGTCCTGCCATTTTTCTAATCTCTGCCTCAGATCTCTTGTTCACTTTTGATTCCCTGGCCAGCCAAGCCTTCACCAAACTTCCTTCCCAAATGCCCCTTACATCTCTCATCAGTGTTTCTGCTCCACCCCAGCCTGGCCCCACTGCCACATCCCAGGGCTTCTCACCAACAGAGGTGGCCAGAGCAGTCCAACTAGAATGACCTTATGAAACGTGAAGCGTGCATGATCAGTTGTGCCTGACTCTTTGTAACCCATGGACTGTAGGCCGCCAAGCTCCTCTGTTCATGGAATTTCCCAGGCAAGAATGCTGGAGTGGGTTGCCATTTCCTCCTCTTGCATGAAGGAGGATGGATGATAGCCTACATCAGTGACAGTCACAAGGACTCCCTAGCAAGTTGTGTCCATGGACACTGCCTGGCAGGCTGTTAACCAGTGACCAGTTAGTGAATAAAACGGGCCTTCCTTGGAAGCTTGTGTCTCTGTAGTTGGTGGGGAGAAAACCATGATCTGCTACTCTTCCTGAATTATCAGAGAGGCTCTACTACACTGTCATAGCTGGGCACTGTCATAGGGGTTACTGTGGTCCATCAAGCCCAGCTCTCTGATCGGAGGCAGCCTGTGTGTTGGTGAGCGATGGATTTTCCTAATAGTTAGATCGGGGTTCAAACCCCTAATTCTTCTGCTCCCTAACTGGCCATGTTACTTCATCCTCTATGCCTCAGTTTCTACATCTATAAATTGAACGGAGAGAATATCAATCAGTAATGATCGTAAAGATCAGGTACCTACAGCATGTGGTGTTTAGCATGCATTAAGTTTGGACAATCCTCTACTGTTTGGAAGATTACGTGAAGTGATCCACGTGGAAGGGGTTGGTTAGTTCAGCTCCTGCCACAGAAGGAGCTCACCAAATATTATGCGTCACTTCTGCCTTTCTTGATGACGGTCTCTCTGATGCAGAACAAGCCATTTCTGTGTTCTGCCTTCATCTTAAGTACAAAGGAGGGGTGGGTGGGGCCGAGGGTCAGGCCTGAGCTCACAGGCTTCTAGCCTATGACTATGGCTACCCTTCTCAGACAGCCTCTGACCATTTGCAGCCTACAGCTTTGCTAAAATTCCTGGGACCAAGAAACCTCTGACCTTAGGCTTGGAGGGTGCTTACCTTAGGGGTTGGGGGTGGGAGAGAGAAAAATGTTGGCATGTGAACTGATTCACAATGGCTCAACTCAAAAGCTGCCACGGATAATCACTGTTTATCAACTCATTGGAAAAAATGACTACAATTACATTTCACACATCAACCAAAAGGAAAAATAAAAGCCCCATTGGAATGTCTGAGTCACTCTTCAGAGCCTTTAAATTACCCAGTCATTATGACCCTTCTCCTCGCCGCCTCCCCTCCCAATGCAGGGAGGTGCAGGGCCCTGCAAGCTGGCATTTGCCTGACGTGCCAGCCTGGTCAGAAGTCCTCGCACGACACCTAAGACTCTGGGGGCTTAAACTAGACTATTGAAGGGATCAGTGGGGCTTAAAGGGTCATTCTTTTATGAGCTCTGGGCTGACTGGTGACGTTGGCATTACACACACACACACACACACACACACACACACACACACACGCACACACGCACACACGCACACACGCACACACGCACGCATACCGGGAGGAATGAGGGGGAATCATGGTCAACAGGAGCTGGGCCGCCACTTGGTGCCGGCGTTTGTGCACAGATGTAAAGCTTGTTTAAAAACAAATGGCTTCACTCGGGAGGAGAGGGTGGGAAGGACTGAGCAGTGACCCCACTGAGGCGTTGCTCTCTTCTGTCACCAGGAATGTGCAGGCCCACGCATCATCTGAAGAAATCTGCCTGCCCCCTTCTGAAAAGTGGGTGTCAATTCAATACTGATCACATTTTAAATTAATAGGCACAGTGGCTTTAAAAACATTTTTGGGGGTCATGAACTCCTTTAAGAATCTGATGGAAGCTATAAACTTTCTCCCCACAAATACTGACAAATTCCAGGGAATACACAGGCTCCCCTGAGATGCAGGGTGTCTCTGGAACCGAAAGGACACTGCACAGACTTTTCTGTGGGGAATTCATTTGTGAAATGTTCTCTGTCCTAGGAAAACCTCAACCCACCTTACTTCTTATGTGTGTTTTGTAAGACTTCATTCCCTGGTGGCTCAGATGGTGACAAATCTGCCCGCCACACCAAAGACCTAAGTTCAATCCCTGGGTGGGGAAGATCCCCTGGAGAAGAGAATGGCAAGCCACTCCAGTTTTCCTGCCTGGAGAATCCCATGGACGGAGGAACCTGGCAGGCTACAGTCCATAGGGTCGCAAAGAATCAGACATGACTGAATAACTAACACACACACACACACACACACACATCTTGGCAAGTAGTGTCTGCTCATATAAAGAGAACTACCTCTGCCGCTGAGGCCTGTGGGTCCCTGTCCCAGGTCGTAACACCCCAGAGATCCCTTTCAGCTCGTGCAAACATTAGGACGTTCCTTCCAAACCAGGAAATCGGTCAGGCTGACCTCAGCACAGAGAGCCCACTGTCGGGGCCTGGTGGGTCACCTAGCTCCTCACTGGTCCCCCCTAGCGCCAGCATTGTCTTAGCTCTCTCAAGCCTATCTTGGTTCCCTCACCCCCTGTAGGGAAAGCTGCCAGAAAGCATAGAACGACAGGACTCCAGGAGCAAAGTGCTGGCTCTATCATCCCTGGTGCTTCAGGAATCCTGGCCATCAGCCATTCATTCTTCGACTTGGTCATTAACTCTGCTGGCTGCGTGGGTGGGGAGCTGCAGGTCCTAGCTGGAGAAGGTTGTGTTTACAAAGCAGTTTTATGCCCGCCTATCTGTCTGTGAACTTTGGAACACTCCTCCTCTACAGCAATACAGTAACGATCGATAACGGTAAACAACGGTTTCTTACCGTTGTATGGCATTTTATCCCATGTAAAGTGCTTCTGCATGTATTCTTTTCTGTATTTTGGTAAAATGTACCATTTTAACCATTTTTAAGTGTCCGATTCAGTGACATTATATTCACAATATTGTGTAATCATCACTACCATCTGTTTTCAGAAGGTTTTCATCATCCCTAACAGAATCTCTGAACTTCTGTCTCTATTAATTTGCCTGTTCTAGGTACTTTATATTTGGAGAAGGCATGGAGAATCCCAGGGACAGAGGAGCCTAATGGGCTGCCGTCTATGGGGTCGTACAGAGTCGGACACGACTGAAGCGATTTAGCCCCAGTAGCAGCAGGTACTTTATATAAATGGAATTATACAGTATTTGTCCTTTTGAGATGGTTTAGGTCACTGAGCGTTATGTTTTCAGATTCATCCCTAGTTCATTCCTTTTTATGGCTGAATAATTCCCCATTGTATGTACACGTCATGCTTTGTCTATCTAGTCGTCTGTCAGTGGGCATTTGGGCTGTTTCCATCTTTGGGCTAGTGTTAATAATGATGCTATGAACAGGGTTGTATAAAGTATCTGTTTGAGTCCTGCTTTCAATTCTTTGGGGCATATACCGAGTGTGGAATTGCTGGATCATATGGTGATTTTATTATAGTCTCTATTGAGATTGGATATGCAATTCTTGATTATAACCATTTTAAACATGAGGATACTGAAGCTCAGAGAAGTGAAGGAAATAAAACCCCTCAATGTGGGTTGCTAACATAGGGACTGTAAATATTCCTGTACCCAGGCTTGGGACGAGGGTGAGGCTAGGGAGGTATCTAGGGTACAAAATTTAAGAGGACTCTCAGGTTTGCATGACCCCCTTCGCCAGGGCCAACTTAGCCATTAGAGGCAGTAGGAACGCTGCCTAGGACTCAGGATCCTCCTTTTTGTTGTTTATTCACTAAGTCGTGTCTGACTCTTTGCAATCTCATGGACTGTAGCCCGCCAGGCTCCTCTGTCCATGAGATTTCCCAGGCAAGAATACTGGAGTGGGTTGCCATGCCCTCCTCCAGGGGATCTTTCTGACCCAGTGGTCAAACCTGTGTCTCCTGCAATTAGCAGGCAGATTCTTTACCACTTAGCCACCTTGGAAGCCCCAGGACCTTTTCAAGGGCCATGAAAATGTTTTAGTTTATTTTAAAGTTAGAAGAAAAAAATGAATATAATCCAGCTTGGATTATATTTGTCTTTACACATCAACACAGTTTGAAATATAATCTTTCATATATATTTCTTAATGGAGGAAGGGATTGACAAAGGTTCTATGGCCTGGGCCCCAGAAGTCATGGTTCTTCTGTTCTGCTCTTCTGTTCCTGCCCTGACAGTGAATGTCCTATTAAAGATTTAAGGAGCCTCTCATTTTCAGGTTCCTATCAGAAAGAACCCTTCTCTGTCACGAGCCCCAGAGTGGGTGCCTCCTTGAATTTTGTGCCCTAGACTTGCCTCTCTTGGGCCTGGCCCTGCCTGGGTCTTGACCAGGCTGGATGGCTCCTCCTGGTATGCAGGACAACAATGTCTTTGGCCAGAACTATGTGCCCAAGCGAAGGAGTCAGGCCAAGGGAAGCCGGTTTTAAGGATAAAAGACTAGTGTTTGCCCATGGGGAAGTTACTGGGGAGACTACAGTGAACCCCACTGTATAGCAGCCCTCACTAATAATAACAATAAGCCCTTGCCCTTTATTTCATTTCAGAGAGCTTGTCATATCTGTAATCATTCTTACTTTACCTAGAAAGTCTCTTTGTCTTCACTCCCAAATGATTAGCTAACTCTGCCAACTCACAAGGACCAGAGAAGGAACAATTTCCTTTCTAAGGGACTATGTTCTGGGTTCATAATCTTTCTTATTTTTTCACCCATTCAGGGACCCCACTGGCCCCCACTTCGTAAGACACAGTCATTTCACATTCACTTCTGCAGGGAGAGGCCATTTGGGAAGATATATATTTTACTTATTAATTAGTTCATTCAGCAAATCTTCATGAAGCACCTATTGTATGCTTAAGCACTGGGAATGCACAAGTGAATAAAACAATAAAAAAATCCCTGACTTCAAGGAACTTACAATATAGGAGAGAAAACAGACAATAAATAACAAATAACTAACAAAAACATACGGTGGGCCTGACAGTGAAATGTAAAGGGGAAAATGAAACAAGTTGTAAGGAGTGTGAGCAGGGCTGGGAGTACAGTTGTAAGCTTTAGACTGGGAGGTTGGGGACATTCTCATGGAGGTTACATTTTAGCAAAGACCTGAGGAGCAGGAGGGAACAAGCCACAGGAGTATCGGGGAGGTACATTCTGGGAAAGAACAACTTCAAGTGCAAAGGCCCGGAGGCTGGAGGGTGCTTGACCTAGGGGAATCACTGCTGTGTCCCTGCAGGTGGACACCGCTGTTCAGCATCAGTCTTTTACACCCCTCCTGAGGATTCCAGTTCTCAGGTGCCAGCTCAAAGGGACCCCATCTTCTAAGAGTCACAGGTGCAATCATGCTTGCTCTCCCTCAGCCTACTGAATTCTGTCTTCCGGGAGATTCTCTCAGTAGTCTGATCTCAGGTCCAGCTGTGGTGGGCTTCTAAAGCCATGGGGCTGCATTGTGTTCACATGCACACTCACACATGGACACACATCCCTACAGAAGCAGAGAAGCAGTTGGTGAAGAGATAGTTCAGCAGGTGTGCAGAGACGGGAGAAGGATAAGACATAAGACAAAGACAGACAAACTGACAGAGAGACTAGGGGGTTGGGTGCTAGGAGAGAGGGAGAGAGTTGCCTTTGGGGGTTCCTACAGCTTTGGACTCCTGATTCCCATCCCTCCCTGGAAGGGCTCACTGACCCCACCTTTGGATGATCTGCTCCACCCAGCAGATACCCCTGCATCTTCCTAATGACACCTCCCCACCCTTTGTTTCTCCTAAGTCAGCTTCAGAGCCCACCTTCTGGGATTCTTCCCTTCTAGCTGCTCCTTTTTCACACCTGGAATCTGTCCTGCCCTTAGCCATCTGTGTCCCTGGAGGAGTGGGACCTTCTGTGAGGGCAGCCAGCTGAATTTAGGTGACTGTGAAGCAGGGAGCCCTGACTGGACTCAGTTGCTCCAGTTTCACCCTCGAGCTGGGCCTCAGATGAGCTCCATAAACTAGAACAAGTCAGCTGAATTCCTTGAGTGTCTCTTCATCTCTACCGTGGAGGTTTAATCCCTGCCCTGCCTGCCACTCCTCACTGTTGTGAGATTACAGTGGAACCTGTGTGGAAGGGTTCTGCCACGTGTCCGATGTGAGTGGTTGTGGCCCTGTCCCAGACCTGGTATCCACACCCCCACCCCTCAGGCCCGGCTGTGACTTAGCCGGCTCCCCTGGCCCAGTGCCCTGTCACTCAGCTCTGCGGCTGAGCCTCCGCCTCAAGTCTGGGTTCCACCTGGCAGCTCTCTCCTTCCTGTTTCCGCCTTCTCTAACCCTTGAAGTTTCCCTATTGACTTGGTTACTCTGAATCAGGCCAACCTCTTTGGCTTCTCAAAGATCTGCATTTTTTCCTAAAGCTCCTTTCACTCTGTGAAAGTCCCCACCCTCCCTGAATGACTGGGCCCGTCTACCACCCTACTCACCCTCTCAGAGCCTCACCCACCCCTCGGCACGCTCATGTTACAAAGAGAAAGCACCTCTCCCTGGCATCTAAGACCTGAACCCCAGCTGGACTCATTGTCAGGAGCAGCCCTTTGGGCCACCAGCAGGAGGGCACACTGAAAACCCTGTAAAATTGCTCAGCTGTCTCTTGAACCCATGTTTTTTCTCCCCATAACCATTCTCAGTCTTCAATTTAAGTCACCATCTCCTCTCAAGGCTACCGCCATAATCTTCTGGCTCTTCTATTCAAATCTCTTCTCTCTCCCAAGCCAAGCAATCATCAACACTGTCCCCAGAATAAGCCTTTGAAAAACTGACCTACCCACCTCTCCCCCTGCCTCAAAATCACCCGTGACTCAAATAGGCTATAGGATGAAACTGTTGGTACAATCCCTTAGTTTGGCCCCCATGGTCTTGCCCAAAGCCCTTCCCCAGCCTTCTCGCCTATACTGTATGCTCCAAACAATAGGGTAGGCAGCCTCTGGGATGACCCCAAACATCCTCACCTCCTGGTATCCCCATCTTCGCATCAGTCCCCCGTCTTGAGTGTTGCTAAGCCTGTTGATTTGCTTCTACCCTATGAGTCAGGCAGAACCAATAGGATGTGAGTTCACAAAAAGACTGTGGCTTCCGTCTTGCACACCCTCACTCCCTCTCACTTGCTCTGAGGGAGGCCAGCTGCCAGGCTGGGCGCTGGTCTGTGGAGAAGCCCTCATGGCAAGGAACTGAAGGAGGCCACAGGCCAAAAGCCAGTGAGGAGCTGAGGGCCTCAGTCCAACAGCCTGTGAGCATCCGAATCCTGCCAATAGCCACTGAGTGAGCTTAGAAGCAAATCTGCCCCTAGTTGAGCCTTCAGATGAGACCCCATCCCTGGCCACCACCTTGAGTGCAGTCTGCTGACAGACTTGGAAGCAGAGGCACTCAGCTAAGCTGTGTTCAAATTCCTGACCCCAAACTGAGACAATACATCTTTGTCATTTCGACAAGTTTGGGAATAACTTGTTATAGAGCAGTGAATAATCAATATAACAGCCTCACTAAGTCTCACTACATCTCAGGAAGTCACTCTAGAATTTAATACTACTGTAAATTCTTTTTTATTTTATTTGCTTATTTTTCACTGCACTGGATCTTCATTGCTGCATGCAGGCTTTCTCTAGTTGTGGTGAGTGGAGGCTACCTTCTAGTTATGGTGTTCAGGCTTCTTTTGTTGCAAATCATTGGCTCTAGGGTGCACAGACTTTCACAGGCTTAGTTGCCCCACAGCACGTCAAGTCTTCCCAAGGGACTGAACCCATGTCCCCTGCATTGGCAGGCAGATTCTTAACCACCAGACCAGCAGGGAAGTCCACTACTATAAATACTTGATCAGAATTTCTACAGGTCTGTCATACAGCCTCCCATTCTCCTGTTTCTCTGGCCACCTCAGTCACAATAAATACTGCTGACCGTCCCTTGCGTACGTGCTCAGTTACTCAGTCACGTCAACTATTTGTGACCTCGTGGACTGCAGTCCACCGTGCTCCTCCGTCCGTGGAATTTTCCAGGCAAGAATACTGGAGTGGACTGCCATTTCCTACTTCAGGGGATCTTCCTGACCCAGGGGTAGAATGCTTGTCACTTGCGTCTCCTACTCGGTAGGCAGATTCTTCACCACAGAGCCACCTGAGAAGTCTCACTAATTATCCCAACTCTCTTCAAATTTCCAACCTCTTTACCACCCACCCTCAAAGACTCCCTCCAATTATGCACCCATCCCTGACTCCCAGCAGATGACTTCATCAAGACTATGAAAGCTATCAGATGAGAAGTCTCTTACCCTCCCACTCTAAAGGGAGAGTTTTTCACTTCAGCACCCCACCACTCATCTCTCTCTCCTCTTCTGATATGGAGTGACCCCTGTCCCTCCTCCAGGACTCTGGATCCCATCTTTATCCTGTATCTGCAAGCCCTCCCTCTCCTCTCCAGCATTTCAAGTCACTCTGTTCTCCCCTATCTGAACAAACATTCCCTTGATCCCACAATCTCCTCCAGCAACCACCCCCTGCTTCTCTTCTTTCTTTCTACAGCCAAACTCTTGGTGTGTCCCTCCATTTCCTTCCCTTCATTCACTCCAGTCTGGCCTTTGCCCTACTTGCTGCACCAAAACAAAAAGTCATCTAAACAAAGTCACCAAAACAAAAAGTCTCTCTAAAGTCATCAAGGACCTAGAGGTTGCTAAATCCAATAAACATTTTTCATACCTCAATCCTTTTGACCTTTAGTAACACTGAAATGTTGACTCCTCTAGGCTTCAAGGCTGCCCCCAGCCTCTCATGTATAGATGCTGTTGCCAACTTCTCTCCTCTCCTCGACCTCCAGACCTGGGGGAACCTCAGGCTCAGTCCTGGGCCCTCTCCTTTCCCTGCATCCCACATGCTTTCCTTTTACTAGGGAATCCCAGACACATCTCAGATACTATCTTTCCATCAGTGACAATCAAGTTCATACCCCAACCCAGATTTCTCTGAGCTTCAGGCCTATGTATTCAACCATCTGCCATTGACATAGATGGCTCGTAGGTACCTGATATTCAAGATGTCCAAACTTGAATTCCTGTCATGAGCCTTGCAATTGGTATTTTCGTGTGTTTTATTCCTCAGTGAATTGCCCAAGCCAAAAATCCTGCATTCCCTCTTGTGCTTAGCCGCTCAGTCATGTCTACCTCCTTGCAACCACATGGACTATAGCCTGCCAGGCTCCTCTGTTCATGGGGATTCTCCAGGCAAGAATACTGGAGTGGGTTGCCATGCCCTTCTCCAGGGGATCTTCCCAACCCAGAAATCGAACCAGTGTCTCCTGCCCTGCTGGCAGATTCTTTACTAGCTGAGCTTCTGGGGCAGCCCGGGCTTTCCTAGTTACTACTATCTATTCTGCCTCCCAAAAGGACCCACTGTTTGCTCTCCATCTCCATCACCATCAGGTCAACCACCATTTTCTATCCCCTAAAGCAGAATAATGTCCTTTCCTTTCCCTCCTTTCTTGCTTTTAAAAACAAAAAGCTTTTAAAAAGAAAAAACTTGATGATTCTTAACCCTAGACATACATTAAAGTAACCTGCAGAACTTAAAAAAAAATCACTAATCTCCAAGCCTCATCCCAGAAGAAGTTTTAAAAAAAAATTCTGGGTGTGGGCTCTAAGCATCCTTACTAAAAACTTCCCAGTTAACTCTAACTCACAGCTAGGATTGAGTTACTGGTCTAATTGGTCTCCCCACATCCATAATGGCTCCACTCTGTTTTCCACACAGCAGCCAGAGAGGGGTCTTTTCCATCATCAGATCTCATCATGCCAGTCCCCTTGCTCTTAGGATAATGGTCCAAGCCTTCTGGTCCTGCCTCATCTCATTCTGCCTGCCTCCTATAGCCTGCATGCTCTATCCACTCTGAATACCTTCAGATAGTCTTCACCATATGCTCTTTCTACTTCAGGACTGTCACCCGGGCTGTCATCCTCCTGGAAGGCCTTACCTGACTAATCCCCACTCATCCTACAGGAAGCAGCTTAACTGTCTCTTTCCCAGAAAGGCCTTTCTTAATTCCCAGATCACATGGGCCCCTCTCCTCTTTTACCCCATTTATGCTCCCACAGCTCCTTTCTCTTCCCCTTCATAGAATTGACACAATTGTGAAGATAGTTATCTATGTGGTTTTTGTTTGTTTAATTTCTGTTTTTTCCACTAGAAAGAGAAAAAGATCTTGTCTACCTTGTTATTTTCTGCTCTGTTGGCATTTAACCCAATTACCTGGAACCTAGTAGGTTTTTAATAAAATTTTACAAAATGGTAATAAAGAACTTCATGTTCCTTCAGGCCCCCTAGTTTGGTATGTATTTTCCATTTGCATGGAATGTACCAACCGTGTTCACAGCCTCCTCAGTTTTTTTTCCCTGGAAAATTCCTACTTATCCTTCAGGATCCCATTAGAAAAGTCCTTCTCCACAATTCCTTTCTGATTCCCTCTGGCAGGAATTAGTTTCCTCCTCCTCTGTAAACCGAGAGTCTTTTCATTCTTACAGTATTTTTGCTTATGGACCTTCTTCCTGTTGTAGCTAGACCTCATGATCACGTCTCTGTCTTCTGGTGTTGAAAATTCATTTGCTGGATGAATGAACAAATCAATGATGTAGTGGTATCACTTTACTTAATTGTAACTTTAAGGTTGTAAACACATATATGAATTGCTCTACAACATAGGTGCTGGTCATATGTGAAGTTCTTGTGTTGCATTGCTCTGGCCAGAGCTTTTGGGTTTCTTCTCTTGGGCTTCTCCAGGTCCGGAGCAGTTCTCTAATGAAGGCTGATGGGTGGGCTTCTGGCATAGGGAAGGCCATAGGACTTTCTACCTCTGGGGGTGGGAAGGGGAGATAGAGTCTTAGCCCCATTTCCCCACTCTCATCCCATTATTGGTGAGCTGTATTCCTGGGGGAGCCTGACTCTGCTTTAGGCTCTGACTTGGAACACTGAATTGTTCAAAGCCAGCAGACCAATTAGGGCTGTAGGTAGAGACCAAGGCCAGGATGGAGAGCAGGAGGGTCCATCCTGGACCAAGGATGAGAAATGAGGAAGAGATGCTTCATGACCAGGCTCCAATTGCCCTAGAATGGGAGTTTCTGGTATTTTCCAGCAGCTGCTCCCTTTATTCCAAGGCCCTCAGCCTGAGGAAGGGCCTCCGCACCCTCAGAACTCCTCGTGTATGTATGTGAGGCCTGGCCCCGGGCTGCTGGGCTAGAGGACTGCTGTGTTAGTTCACCTCTGCTGACCAAGTGGAGAGAAGCAGAAGCAGGGCAGGGCTGGGGCAACCATCTGGGGAAAGGCAGCTGAGGCCCCTCCCAGCACAGCCCCACCCTGGCTGCCCTCAGGCCCTCTTTCTCTTCCCTTGACCAGGTCCACTGCCTGCATTACAGAGATGACATGCAGGCAGGCAGTGCCTTACCACCTGTCAAGAACAGTCCTGGGGATGGGCAAGAAGCACGTTTTCCAGGGCAGAGAGTTGGAGCAAGGTTGACATTGGGGATGATATTAGCAGTAATAGCTAAATTTTACTGGGCATTTCTAATGTTTCAGGCTAAAGTACTTGATACAAATTGTCCTATATGAGAACCTATGACTCCTCACATGCCTTCTGAAAACCCTCTGCCTGTGGTGAATGCAGGGCCAAAATGTACATGAGGCATTTCTTTGGACCACATTGACCCTCTGAGCCTCTCCACTTCTGGGGCCCTTGGCCATCAGTCATGCTCCAGCTGCTTCCAGGGTGACCAGCCCAGCAGCAGCTGGGCCAGCTTGCAGTGGGCACGATCTTGTAAGACCCTAGACCAATGGAGACAGGATACAGTGGACACATTTCTCCCCTTCTTCCCCCATGAATGGGCTATCCTGAAACTCAGAGGTTCATACAAACTCTAGAAGATAGACCTACAATATCAGCAATCAATCTATTCAGTCTAAGTGGGGCTAGTTCAGAAGCAAGCACATGTTGGCTATCCTGGCTTCCCACCTCCCCACTCTTTCCACTTTTTCTTGTTTCTCAAGAACCATATCCCCTAATAAAGCGGTAGGATATCAGCATGCACCTTGGTCTCTGCTTTATGGGGTACCCAGGCTCAGGCAGGCTAGTGGTTAAACAGATGTGAATGCACATCCCTTATGCAAAGGAAAAAGTAAAGATTGATGGAGAATTCCAGGCTGAAGAACCTGGGTTTTGTTCTGTGATAAGAGGGAGCTGAGATGTACAGCAAGATAACTCTCACAGGTGGGAGGAGATTAGAAGTGAGAAAACAGCTGCTCAGGCAGCAGGTCAGGTTGGTGGTCATGCCACTAGTCAGGGGAGAGCGAGGCTTCTCGGGTGACTCTGGGGCACTTACTAGTCTGGTGGTCTGTGGTCTGCTCCTTTCTGGAAGAAACAGGGGAAGAGGGCAAGAAATGAGGCCCTAGCTGTAGAGTCTCACATATCCTTAACCCATACATCCTGCTATCTGAGAGCATCCCCCTGATTCTCTGGGGCTGCACTATCATTCACCAACATGGATATTTCCATGCTTTGTCAAGTGTAGAGGGTTATAGGTGGGCATCTCTGGTATGAGACCCTGAAATCCAATTCTGGTAAAACATTGCCTAAAATGACCAAACATTTCAGAGGTGCTTCTCTGAGTTCTGAGCTTTTTACCCCCCAGAACAGGGTAATCTTAGCCCTCATGTTACCCAGGACCCCAAAAGAAGGACTTCAGATAGGACTGCCAGTTAGCTTTCACCTGATAGAGCTTCCTTGGTTCAATCCTGCCCCGTTGGCCTTGACTTCATCCCTCAGGGCTTTGGCTGTCCTGCTTCCCCATCCTGACTCTACTCAGTGATCACCAACAGGCATCACGGAAGCTTCCCTCACCATCATGATGGTTCCTGTTGACACAAAGTTTATCGCCCACAGCCACAGCAGGAAGTTCCAGAATCTTAGATTCTGACTGTGTGCATGACCAAGCTTTGGTGGAGGAAGAGCTAATTCAGTTTGAACAAAGTAGGCAGAATTGCATGCAACTGGGCCTGCACTCACACCCAGGATCTGGGGAAAATCTCTACCCTTTGGATGGCCCAGAACTCCCAACTCGCTTACATTCTTCACCCAATGGTATAAAGAAAATAGCTTGATTAATAGGAAATAATGCAGAGAACATGATGGCGGAGGAATCGGTGGACATGGAGTACATCTCTCTCCATGGATACATCAGGAATACACCTTCAGACCCAGAAGTGCATTCAGAACACCAGCTGAGGATGGACAGGAGTACCTGATCAGTGGAAAAGAATATATAGGACCACGCAAAACTAGGTAGGATGAAGGAACTAGGGGGAAAACAGGAGTGTTAGTAGGATTGGACTTGCCCTCCGTGGGTGGGGGAATTGAAGCAGGGGTCTGATTCCCACATCAGGGCAATTGTCTGAGTCAGAGGAGAAGCATTTAAGGCTGGGGGTCAAACAGCTGATCTGTGGCAGCCTACATAGAATGAGAATCAGACAGTCCTTGCCGCAGCCGTACGTACCCTGGACAGGGACGAGGGTCCTCTGGAAGGCGCAGAGGCTAGGAGCTGGAATTTAGGGAGGGTGAGGGCTGCTGTTGACTGCAGAGAGATGGATCAAGGGGATGTGAGGGAGGAGATTGTGGTGGGAAATGCCTGCTTGTGGAGGAAAGCTGGGCAGACTTGGAAGCAAGGCTATACTGCTGAGTCACGTGTAGGAGGTGGAGCCATCACCATAGCCTCTCTCTCCCCACACGCCAGCATCAGCAGCTGAACAATAGAGAGGCTGGCCCATCAAATGCCTGACACACCGAACTTCAGAGTAGGACCCCACCCAGAGTGCTCCTTTAAGTGCCTGAGGCACCGATCTACCGAGTAGGACCCCAGCCAGGGGTGGGGGGCCCTCTATGTGCCTAAATGGGTGGAGCTATGGAGAAAGATTGGCTAAAGAGGCCATCTGATCGCCAGCTACAAGAGGCTCAAAAAAAGACAGATAGGGTCATACATTCCTGGGGCGGAGGCAGTCTGTGTCCCTGCACACTTTGCACCACCAGGGTCCCCACAAGCCAAGCAGCTGCACCACCTTCACGCTCAACTCTAACTGGGGCAGAGCTGCCACAGGCAAAAAGGAAAATCTTGCGTCTATACACACACGGTCGCTTTGGTCATGTTCATCTCTTTGCGACCCTGTAGACTGTGGGTTGCCAGGCTTCTCTGTCAGAGGGGTTCTCCAGGCAAGAATACTGGAGTGTATTAGCCAATACTGGTTGCCATACCCTTCTAGAGCACTATATTTCCTGCTGCCCTAGCCACCAACTCCCCTTAGTACTGGTGCTGCCAGAACCCCTGCAACTCAAGCAGCTGCACCATCTCCATGCCTGGCCCTCACAGGGATAAACCCAAGTCCTCCAAGGCAGCCTCAGGAGCAAACCCCAGTGGCCAACCCACATGCAGAGGTGGAAATAAAACCACAATGGAAACCCAGGGGCAGTGTGGCTAAGGAAGAAGACCCCAAACCTTCCCACCAACTGTACAAGCTGCAGGTTAAATCCACACAGCCAACTAGGCAGACTCTGTGTCTATGGAATATATAAAAGGACATTGAGAGTTCCCGTAAAAGAAAATGCAGTAGTTCTGATAGCTGTGGACATTGGAGGCAAGAACACACAGGAGCAGGACCAGATTAGAATGTGAGCTGCCCTCACAGCAGGTCCAGAGATCAGCACAGTGTTGGAGGGCATCCTAGGGAGGTGAGGTGGACTGTGACTCCCAGCAAGGGAAAGGACTCTGACAGCAATGACTCAAGAAAAACATTTCTAATTCTTGTGTTTTCACTTGTTCTATAGATTCTTTTGGGTTTTTCTTTTCTTTTCTTTTTTACCCTTTTCCCCCCTCTGTTGTAGTTGTTGATTTTATTGGCACAATGAAATCTAATTAAGCTTTTGAACTTTTTATTCCCCACCTCAGTCACATTTTTTATTGTTGTCATAAACCTCTGCCTCTACGCTGGGCTTCTACAATTCTATGGAGTTTCTTTTTTTTCTTTCTTCTTCCTTTTTTATTTTTTATAGTTTTAATTTTTAATTCTTTTAAACCTATTTTATTTTTTCTACACTTATCCCTTTGTTTGCCTTTCCTATTGTTCTTTTCCCCTTGCATTAATCTTTAATGTATACAAATCTTCTTCATCTACCTCTATTTAACTTTGCGTATCTATTCCTGCTTTTTCTTTCCTTCCTTTCCTCTCAATATATTTGTTAGTTTTGATTTCATTGCTTTATTCCCCACTTGGCACCTTGCTTTAGTTTTGTTTTCCAGTTTGTGCCTTAGTTAGTTTTGTTCTTAACTGGTAAATATAATTTTTCATTTCCTTTGTTTGCTGGGTCAATCTACTATATTTTTGTTGGACTGTTTTGACTTTGCTTATGGGTATATATGTATATGTGTATATTCCATTATTTTAATTATTATTTGCCTGATTTTGTAACTGCCATTTGTCTGGGGTTCATCTTTGGTTTCTTTGTCTGGGGTTCATCTTTGGTTTCTTATTTTTGGGTATTTGTTTTAATCTCATTTAATGCCATAAAAAACCACTTGTGGAATCTTTGCTCCTGACCAGAGATCAAACCCTGAACCTTTGGAGTGGGAGCACTGACTCCAAGACCCTAGACTACCAGAGAACTAACCCTAGGGAGTATCAGATAGTGAGAACTCACACAGAGGAAACCACTTGAAGACCAGGCATCACCCAACCACCAGCAGCACCCTGTGCAGGATGCCTCATATAAACAACCAACAAAACAAATATAGACCAAATCATCAGCAGACAAGATTACCACCTCACTCAGCCTTGCCTCAGAGGAAAAACAAACAAACAAAAAACTCAGCACAAATCTCACCCTACATGAAGCTCACACAAACCACTGGACCAGCCACAGGAGGGCAGAAACCAAAAGGAAGAAATAATTCAATCTTGAAACCTGGGAAAAGGAGACATCAAACACAGTAAATTTTTTTAAGAAATGAAAAGGCAGAGAAATACTACACAAATGAAGGAACAAATTAGAAACACAGAACTCCAAATAAATGAAGAGGAAGTAGGCAAACTACCTAAAAAAGAATTCAAAATGATAGTAAAGGTGATCAAAAACCTTGAAAACAAGATGGAGAAAATACAAGAATCAATTAACAAAGACCTAGAAGAATTAAAGAATAAAAATGCAGAGACAAACAACACAATTACTGAAATCAAAAATGCTCTGGAAGGAATCAATAGAAGAATATCTGAAGCAGAAGAACAAATCAAGGAGCTGGAAGATAAAAGGGTGGAAATAACTTCTGAAGAACAGAATAAAGTAAAAAGAATGAAAAGAACTGAGGATAGTCTCAGAGATCTCTGGGACCATATCAAATGCACCAAATTTGAATTATAGGAGTCCCAGAATAAGAAGAGAAAAAGAAAGGATATGAGAAAATTTTTGAAGAGATTATAGTTGAAAATTTCCCCAACATGGAAAAGGAAATAGTCAAGTCCAAGAGGCGCAAAGAGTTCCATACAGGATAAACCCAAGGAGAAACACACCAAGAAACATACTAATCAAACAAATAAATACTAAACACACACACAAAAAGAATATTAAAAGCAGCAAGGGAGAAGTAACAAGTAACATACAAGGGAAACCCCATACGTTTAACAGCTGATCTTTCAGCAGAAACTCTGCAGGCCAGAAGGGAATGGCAGGATATATTTAAAGTACTGAAAGGGAAAAATATACAACCAAGATTATTGTACCCAGCAAGGATCTCATTCAAAATTGATGGAGAAATAAAGAGCTTTTCAGACAAGCAAAAGTTAAGAGAACTCAGAACCACCAAAACAGCTTTACAACAGATATTAAAGGGACTTATATAGTCAAGAAATACAAGAGAAGGACAAAATCTACAAAATCAACCTCAAACAATTATGAAAATGGGAACAGGAACATATATACCAATAATTACTTTAAATGTAAATGGGATTAAATGCTTCAACAAAAAGACACAGACTGAACGGATACAAAGTCAAGACCCATATATATTCTGTCTACAAGAAACCCACTGCAGACCTAAAGACACATATAGACTGCAAGAGAGAGGACTGAAAAATATATTCCATGCAAATGGGAAGCAAAAAAAAGCTAGAGTAGCAATCCTCATATCAGACAAAATAGACCTTAAAATAAAGAAGATTACAAGAAATAGGAAGGACACTATGTAATGATCAAGGGATTAATCCAAGATGAAGACATAACAATTGTAAATACATATGCATCCAAGATAGGAGCACTTCAATACATAAGACAAACACTAACAGACATAAAAGGAGAAATTGAAAGTAACACAATAATAGTAGGAGACTTTAACACCCTACTCACACCACTGGACAGATCATCAAAACAGGAAATTAATAAGGAAACACAAGTCTTAAATGATACATGAGATGGATCTCATTGATATCTTCAGGACATTCCATCCAAATGCAGAAGAATACACCTTCTTCTCAAGTGCACATGGAACATTCTTCATGATAGACCACATCTTGGGTCACAAATCAAACCTCAGTAGATTTAAGAAAATTGAAATCACATCAAGCATCTTCTCTGACTACAACGCTATGAGACTAGATATCAATTACCAAAAAAAAAAAAAAAATGGTAAGAAAGACAAACACATGGAGCTTAAACAACACATTTCTAAATAACCAACAGGTTAGTGAATAAATCAAAAGGAAATAAAAAGATTTCTAGAAACAAATGACAATGAAAACATGACAACTCAAAACCTATGGGATGCAGCAAAAGCAGTTCTAAGAGGGAAGCTTATAGCAATACAATCCTACCTGAAGAAACAAGAAAAACGTAGAATAGACAACCTAACTTTACACCTAAAACAACTGGAAAAAGAAGAACAAAACCCCCCAAAATTAGTAGAAGGGAAGAAGTCATACAGATCTGAGCAGAAAGAAATGAAAGAAACAATAGTAAAGATTAATAAAACTAAAAGCTGGTTCTTTGAGAAGTTAAAATTGACAAAGCTTTGGCCAGACTCGTCAAGGAAAAAAAAAAAATCAAATAAGCAAAATTAAAAATGAAAAAGGAAAGGTTACAACAGACAATGAAGAAATTACAAAGGATTATAAAAGACTATTATGAACAACTATATGGCAATAAAATGGATAACCTGGAAGAAATAGATTCTTAGAAAAGTTCAACCTTCCAAGACTGAACCAGGAAGAAATAGAAATTAGAAATAGAAAATAGAAATAGAACAACCCAACTACAAGCACTGAAACTGAAGCTGTGATCAAAAATTTCCCAAAAAACAAAAGCCCAGGACCAGATGGCTTCACAGGAGAATTCTATCAAACATTTAGAGAAGAGCTAATGCCTATCCTTCTAAAACTCTTTCAAAAAATTGCAGAGGAACACTCCCAAACTCATTCTATGAGGCCACCATCATCCTGATACCAAAACCAGACAAAGATAACACAAAAGAAGAAAACAACAGGCCAATATCGTTGATGAACATAGATGCAAAAATCCTCAACTAAATTTTAGCAAACAGAATTCAGCAACACATCAAAAAGCTCATACACCAGGATCAAGTTGGGTTTATTACAGGGATGCAAGGACTCTTCAATATAAGCATATCAATCAATATGATACACCGTATTAACAAATTGAAAGATAAAAACCATATGATAATCTCAATAGATGCAGAAAAAGCCTTTGACAAAATTCAACATTTACGATTAAAACTCTTCACAAAATGGGCATAGAAGGAACCTACCTCAACATCAGTTCAGTTCAGTCACTCAGTCGTGTCTGACTCTTTGCAACCAAATGAACCACAGCACACCAGGCCTCCCTGTCCTTCACCAACTCCCGGAGTCTACCCAAACTCATGTCCATTGAGTTGGTGATGCCATCCAACAATCTCATCCTGTGTCGTCCCCTTCTCCTCCTGTCCTCAATCTTTCCCAGCATCAGGGTCTTTTCAAATGAGTCAGCCCTTCGCATCAGGTGGCCAAAATATTGGAGTTTCAGCTTCAGCATCATTCCCTCCAAAGAAATCCCAGGGCTGATCTCCTTCAAAATGGACTGGTTGGATCTCCTTGCAGTCCAGGGGACTCTCAAGAGTCTTCTCCAACACCACAGTTCAAAAGCATCAATTCTTCAGCATTCAGCTTTCTTTATAGTCCAACTCTCACATCCATACATGACCACTGGAAAAACCATAGCCTTGACTAGACAGACCTTTGTTGGCAAAGTAATGTCTCTCCTTTTTAATATGATGTCTAGGTTGGTCATAACTTTTTCCAAGGAGTAAGTGTCTTTTAATTTCATGGCTGCAACCTCAACATAGAAAAGGCCATATATGATAAACCTACAGCAAACGTTATTCTCAATGATGAAAAACTGAAAGCATCCCCTGAAGATCAGGAACAAGACAAGGGTGTCCACTTTTGCCACTATTATTCAACATAGTTCTGGAAGTCCTATCTATAGCAATCAGCGAAGAAGAAGAAATAAAAGGAATCCAGATCAGAAAACAAGAAGTAAAGCTCTTACTGTTTGCTGGTGACATGATACTGTACAGAGAAAACCTTAAAGATAGTATCAGAAATTACTAGAGCTAATCAGTGAATTTAGCAAAGTTTTAGGATACAAAATCAATACACAAAAATCACTTGCTTTTCTATATACTAACAATGAAAAAATCAGAAAGAGAAATTAAGGAATCGATCCCATTCACCATTGCAACAAAATATATATGTAGGAATAAACTTACCTAAGGAGACAAAAGAACTGTACAAAGAAAATTATAAGATACTATTGAAAGTTATCAAAGATGATATAAACAGATGGAGAGATATTTCATGTTCCTGGGTAGGAAGAATCAATATTTTGAAAATGACTATAGTACCAAACACAATCTACAGATTCAATGAAATCTCTATCAAATTACCATCGACATTTTTCACAGAACTAGAACAAAAAATTTCACAGTTCATCAGATCAGATCAGTTGCTCAGTCATGTCCGACTTTGCGACCCTATGAATCGCAGCACACCAGGCCTCCCTGTCCATCACCAACTCCCAGAGTTCACTGAGACTCACGTCCATCGAGTGAGTGTCTCATCCTCTGTCGTCCCCTTCTCCTCTTGCCCCCAATCCCTCCCAGCATCAGAGTCTTTTCCAATGAGTCAACTCTTCACATGAGGTGGCCAAAGTACTGGAGTTTCAGCTTTAGCATCATTCCTTCCAAAGAAATCCCAGGGCTGATCTCAGTTCATATGGAAACACAAAAGATCCCGAATATCCAAAGCAGTCTTGAGAAAGAAGAATGCAGCTGGAAGAATCAACCTTCCTGACTTCAGTTTATACTACAAAGCTACAGTCATCAAGACAGTATGGTACTGTCACAAAAGCAGAAATATAGACCAATGGAACAAGATAGAAAGCCCAGAAATAAACCCGTGCACCTATGGGTACCTTATTTTTGACAAAGGAGGCCAGAATATACAATGGGGCAAAGACAGCCTCTTCAATAAATGGTGCTGGGAAAACTGGACAGCTACATGTAAAAGAATGAAATTAGAACACTTCCTAATACCATACACAAAGATAAACTCAAAATGGATTAAAGACCTAAATGTAAGACCAGAAACTATAAAACTCTTAGAGAAAAACAGGCAGAACACTCAATGACATAAATAAAAGCAAGATCTTCTATGATCCATCTCCTAGAGTGATAGAGATAAAAACAAAAGTAAACAAGTGGGACCTGATTAAACTTAAAAGATTTTGTACAGCAAAGGAAACACTAAGCAAGGTGAAAAGACAACCTTCAGAATGGGAGAAGATAATAGCAAATGACACAATTGACAAAGGATTAATTTCCAAAATATACAAGCAGCTCATTCAACTAAATACCAGAAAAACAAACAACCCAAACAAAAAGTGGGAAAAAGACCTGAACAGACATTTCTCCAAAGAAGACATACAGATGGCCAACAAACACATGAAAAGATGCTCAACATCACTCAGTATTAGAGACATGCAAATCAAAACTACAATGAGATGTCACCTCACACCAGTCAGAATGGCCACCATCAAAAAGTCTACAAACAATAAATGCTGGAGAGGGTGTGGAGAAAAGGGAACACTCTTGCACTGTTGGTAGGAATGTAAATTGATACAGCCACTATGGAAGATGGTATGGAGACTCCTTAAAAAACTAGGAATAAAACCACCATATGACCCAGAAATCCCACTCCTAGGCATATATCCTGAGGAAACCAAAGTTGAAAGAGACACATGCATCCCATTGTTCATTGCAGCACTATTTACAATAGCTAGAACATGGAAGCATGTTCTAAATGTCCGTCAACAGATGAATGGATAAAGAAGTTGTGGTACATATACACAATGGACTATTACTCAGCCATAAAAAAAAATGCCTTTGAGTCAGTTCTAATGAGGTGGATGAACCCAGAACCTTTTATACAGAGTGAAGTAAGTCAGAAAGAGCAAGATAAATGTTGTATTCTAACGCATATATACAGAATCTAGAAAAATGGTACTGAAGAATTTACTTAGAAGGGCAGCAATGGAGAAACAGAGAGAATAGACTTATGGACATGGGGAGAGGGAGGAGAGGGTGAGATGTATGGAAAGAGTAACATGGAAACTTGGTTACCATATATAAAATAGATTGCCAGTGGGAATTTGCTGTATGGCTAAGGAAACTCAAACAGGGGCTCTGTATCAACTTAAACAGGTGGGATGGGAAGGGAGATGGGAGGGAAGAACAAAAGGGAGGGGATGTATGTATTCTATGGCTGATTCATGTTGAGGTCTGACAGAAAACAGCAAAATTCTGTAAAGCAATTATCCTGCAATAAAAAATAAATAAAAATTTTTAAAAAGGAAATAATGCCTACACTGTAGTCACTCAGGGGGGCTCTGAGTTGTTCTAAGCTCTTAGATCTCCTCCTGGCTTAGGAGACTTGCTGACCAGACACCTCTTCCAGTCACTCCACCCACAGCTCTCCCTGTGGGTACTTTTCTAGAAGCCAGTCCTGCCCTGACATGGAGACAAAATCACTTTCATCCTGATGCCTTCTCTTCTCCACTTTCCCCACTGGCTTCCCTTACAAGGCTGAGTCACAGTGAGTGCTGGGGACTTCAGGTTCCCCACTCTACAGCATTTCATGTAGGGAGGAGATCTAAGCTCCCCGGCAAGGCAAAGTGCGGGAAGAACACTGATGACCCCTTTCTCTGTTCATCGCTTCCAACCGCCTGCCTTCTTACTGCTCCCATGGCCACAGAGAGGGCTTCTCCCAGTAGTGTGATGATGGTTTATTTTTTCCATCCATTTTTTTTCCCAACCTGTGTATGTCCATATTTTAATTTGATTTCCAATAGACAGAATATAATTAGAGATTGCCTTTTAAAAATCCAGTCTGACAATCTCTGTTTTTTAAATGGGACTGTATACACAATGTATTAACACATTTAATGTCATCGTCACTACGGTTAGTTTTGTTTCTTTGCTTGCTTGTTTGTTTTTTGGACACACCACACTGCACGCAGGATCTTAGTTCCCTGACCAGGGGACAGACATACACCCCTTGCACTGGAAGTGCAGGATCTTAACCACTGGGCTTCCAGGGAAGTCCCTGCTACGGTTAGTTTTAAATTCACCATCTTCCCTTTGTTTGCCACTCGTCCTCTGTATTTCCTATTTTCATCTTTTGGGTAGACTGGTTTCCATACTTCTGTTTTATGACTATCTATTTGTTTTTTTTTTTGTTTTTTTTATGGCTTCTTTGGGGTTTAATAATGTACATCTTTAATTTATCATAACCCACCTTCAAATAATATGTCAATTCACATAAAACCCAAGAACATTACATTTCATTTGCATCAGCCCCAGTCCCAGCCTTTTGTGCTACTCATGTCAAACATTTGACTTGTATATATGATACAGACTCCATAATACATTATTAGTTTTACTTTAAACAGCCAAGTATCTTTTAAAGATGTTTAGAGTCTAAAGCATTCTTTTTGTGTTTTGTTTTTTAGTGTTTACCCAAATATTCTGCCCTTCAGTTCACTCGCTCAGTCGTGTCCAACTCTTTGCGACCCCATGAATCGCAGCACGCCAGGCCTCCTTGTCCATCACCAACTCCTGGAGTTCACTCAAACTCATGTCCATCTAGTCGGTGATGCCATTCAGCCATCTCATCCTCTGTCGTCCCCTTCTCCTCCTGCCCCCAATCCCTCCCAGCATCAGGGTCTTTTCCAATGAGTCAACTCTTCACATGAGGTGGCCAAAGTATTGGGAGTTTCAGCTTCAGCATCATTCCTTCCAAAGAACACCCAGGACTGATCTTCTTTAGAATGGACTGGTTGGATCTCCTTGCAGTCCAAGGGACTCTCAAGAGTCTTCTCCAACACCACACTTCAAAAGCATCAATTCTTCAGCGCTCAGCTTTCTTCACAGTCCAACTCTCACATCCGTACATGATCACTGGAAAAACCATAGCCTTGACCAGACAGACCTTTGTTGGCAAAGTAATGTCTCTGCTTTTGAATATGCTATCTAGGTCAGTCATAACTTTTCTTCCAAGGAGTAAGCGTCTTTTAATTTCATGGCTGCAGTCAGCATCTGCAGTAATTTTGAAGCCCCCCAAAATAAAGTCTGACACTGTTTCCACTGTTTCCCCATCTATTTCCCATGAAGTGATGGGACCAGATGCCATGATCTTTGTTTTCCAAATGTTGAGCTTTAATTTTACCCTTACCATCTCTTCATCCCTTTATATGGGACCAGATTTCTATTTTTTTTTACTTTTCTTGTGCACAAAGTTCCTTCTTCAACATTCTTGTAGGATTGACGATCAATTCTTTCAACTTCTGTTTGTCTAAAAAAAAAATGCTTATTTCACTTCATTTTTGCAAAGATATTTTTACTATGTGAAGAATTCACAGTGTTTTCTTTGGTTCTTTAAAGAAGTTGCTCAACTGTCCTCTGGCTTGCATTGTCTCCAAAAATAAGTCTGCTATTATCCTTCTCTTTGTTCTTCACAGTTGTTCTCTGGCTCTTTTAAAATTTTCTCTTTATTTCTATTTTTAAGCAATATGATTATATAATCACATGCATCAGTGTCTTTTTTTTTTTTTTTTCCATGTTTCTTGTGCTTGGGGTCCATCGAGCTTCCTGGATCCTTTTATCAAACTAGGAAAAGTTTTTTTTTATAACTATTTCTATCCTCTAATTCTCTACTTCTGTTTTGGGGCTACAATTATTCCAGTATTAAGCTGCTTGAAGTTTTACTTTAGTTCATTGA
The DNA here is from genome assembly GCF_003369695.1 of Bos indicus x Bos taurus. Taxonomy (NCBI): domain Eukaryota; kingdom Metazoa; phylum Chordata; class Mammalia; order Artiodactyla; family Bovidae; genus Bos; species Bos indicus x Bos taurus. The sequence goes on along the minus strand of NC_040086.1, from coordinate 69,246,254 downwards.
TACTGTATGTTTTTTTCCTCTAGCCATAGTATCTAGGCTTTTATTTTTCCATCCAGTATGTTTTTGTTAAGCATTGCAGTTTTTTCCTTTTGTTATTTGTCTCTAGGAGTTTGATTTGGGTCTTAAAAAAAACTTTCATGTTTCTCTTAACATGCTTATGCTTCCCTTGCTCTTCCTGAACATATGGAGGATCCTTCAGTTCATTTCAGTTGCTCAGTCATGTCCTACTCTTTGTGACCCCATGGACTGCAGCACGCCAGGATTCCCTGTCCTTCACCAACTCCCAGAGCATGCTCAAACTCATGTGTATCGAGTCCGTGATGCCATCCAGCCATCTCATCCTCTGTCATCCCCTTCTCCTCCTGCCTTCAATCTTTCCCAGCATCAGGGTCTTTTCCAATGAGTCAGTTCTTCAGTTTAGACGGCCACAGTATTGGAGTTTCAGCTTCAGCTTCAGTTCTTCCAATGAACATTCAGGATTGATTTCTTTTAGTATAGACTGGTTGGAACTCCTTGCAGTCCAAGGGATTCTCAAGAGTCTTCTCCAACACCGCAGTTCAAAAGAATCAATTCTTCAGCACTCAGCCTTCTTTGTAGTTCAACTCTCTTTATAGTCCAACTCTCACCTCTTAGATAACTTTAAAAATATTCTTATTATTTCTACCATCTATACCATTTTTTCTTTCAGTTTTATTGAGATATAATTGGCATACATTCATCCCTGGAGAATCCCATGGACAGAAAAGCCTGGCAGACTAATGGTCCAGAGGGTGGCAAAGAATTGGACACAGCTGAAGTGATTTAGCATGCACATACTGTATAAGGGCTTCCCAGGTGGCTCAGTGGTAGAGTCTGCCTGCTGATGCAGGAGATGTGGGTTTGATCCCTGGGTCAGGAAGATTTCCCTGAAGGAGGAGAAGGCAACCCATTCCAGTACTCTTGCCTGGAAAATCCCAAGGACAGGGTAGCCTGGCGGGCTACAGTCCATAGGGTTGCAGAGAGTCAGACGCAACTGAGCATGCACTGTGTAAGTTTAAGGTGTACAACACAGTGATTGACTTTCATACATCATGAAGCATTTACCAGGCGAACTTTACTGAACCTCCATCATCTCTTATAGATAAAAAATGAAACAAAAAGAAAAAAAATTTTCCTTGTGATGAGAAGTTTTAGGATTTACTCTCCTAATAACTTTCATATGTCACCTATTAGTTTTCTTTATCATGTTGTACATTATGTCCCTAATCTTTTAGCAGTGAGTTGATACCTTTTGACTACCTTCATCTAATCCCCCGCTCTCCTGACTCTTGGACTCTGGTAATCACAAATCTGATCTCTTTTCCCCTGCTTTTGTTTCAACACTATGTTAGTTCCAGGCGCACAGTACAGTCAGTTGATGTTTCTATACGTTACGAAATGCTCCCCATGGTAAGTCTAGTTACCATCTGTCACCATACAAAGATATTACATTATTAATGACTATATGCCCCATGCTGTACTGTTCATCCCTGAGACTTATTTATTTTGAACCTGGAAGATTGTACTTCTTAATCTCCCTTATCTATTCCTTTCTTCCCCCAACCCCTTTCTCCCCTTGCAATCACCTGTTTGTTCTCTGTATTTGTGATTTTTTCTGTTTTGTTATGTCTGTTCATTTGTTTTGTATTTTAGATTTCATACATAAGTGAAATCATACAGTATCTGTCTTTCTCCATCTGACTTAACTCACTTAGCATAATACCCTCTAGGTCCATCCATATAATCACCAACAGCCAGATGTCATTTGTTTTTAGGGCTCAGTAATATACCAGTGCGTAGGTATATGTTTATGTGTGCTCACATGTATGTGTGTATCTCACATCTTTATCCATTCATCTATTAATGGACACTTCGATTGTTTCTGCATCTTGGCTATTATAAATAACACTGAAATGAATATATGGATGCATGTAACTTTTCAAACTAGTGTTTTTTCTTTCTTTGGATAAATATCCAAAAATGGAGCTGTGGCATCATATGGTAGTTCTATTTGTAATTTTCTGAGGAATCTCCATAGTGTTTTCCACAGTGGCTGCACCAATTTATGATCTCACTGACAGTGCCCAAGGATTACCTTTGCTCCACATTCTCACCAACATTTATTTGTTGTCTTCTTTATAATTGACACTCTGACAGGTGTACAGTGATGTCTCATTGTGGTTTTGATTTGCATTTCCCTGATGATTAGAGATGCTCAGCATCTTTTCATGTGTCTGTTGGCCATCTGTATGTCTTTTTTGGAAAAATGTCTATTCAGGCCCTCTGCCCACTTTAAATTGGGTTGTTTGTCTTTTTTTGATATTGACTTGTAGGAGTTCTTTGTATATTTTGAATATTAACCCCTTATGGATATATTATTTGCAAATATCTTTTCCCACTCAGTAAGCAGTATTTTTGTTTTGTTGATGGTTTCCTCGGCTATGCACAAGCTTTTTAGTTTGATGTAGTTCCATTTGTTTGCTTTTGCTTTTCGTCCTCTTGCCTAAGGAGACAGAGCCAGAAAAATTATGGCTAAGCCCAATGTCAAAAAGCACACTGCCCATGCTTTCTTCTAGGAGTTTTTTGGTTTCTTTCAGGTCTTATCTTTAAGTCTTTAATCCATTTTGAGTTTATTTTTGTATATGGTGTGATAAGGCAGTCCAGTTTGAATCTCACATGTAGCTGTCCAGTTTTCCCAGCATCACTTATTAAAGAGGCTGTCTTTTCCCCATTGTATATTCTTGCCTCTTTTATTATAAATTAATTAACTATATAAGCATGGGTTCAATCTGTGTCATTTCCGTATCTGTTTCTGTCGATTGGTTTTTCTCATTATGGATTTTATAGTCCTAGTTCTTTGATGCCTGATAATTTTTTTATTGGATGCCAGATAATGAGAATTTTATATTGTTGAATCTTGGATTTGCTTTTTATTTAAATATTTTTGAGCTATATCCTGGGGCTCAGTTAAGTTACTTGGAAGGAATTTGATCTTTTGAGACTCGCTTTCAAGTTTTTTAAGTGAAAGTGAAGTCACTCAGTCATGTCCGACTCTTTGCAACCCCATTGACTATAGCCTATCATGCTCCTCCGTCCATGCGATTTTCCAGGTAAGAGTGCTGGAGTGGATTGCCATTTCCAAAACAACGTTTAGTCTGGGGCCAATTTTCCCCATTACTGGGGTAGGCAGTGAGGTGCCGCCAGTGATTTTTAAGCAAGAGAGGGACATGATAGGATTTACATTTAAGAAAACTTCTCCAGGAGCATGTTGAAGATAGCAGGGGAAGGCTAGGGAGGGCAGGGAGAGACCCAAGGCAGAGGCCACTGCCTGTCTGGACAAGGCAATAAGGAAGATGGAGCTCTGGAAGCAGCCAACACAGGGATCAGAAAAGTCGGGGTTGGGATTGATGGTGCTTCATGTGAGCACAGTAAGCTGGAGAAGGACAAGTTTGAAATAACGGAAGGTTTCCTATTTGGGCTTCTGGTGGGGTCAAAGGAAATGAGATCCATGTGAAACCATCAGAGGGGTTGTCAGAGGCTGGGAGTTTCCAGTCACCCCTTCTGAGACTCTGTCAGAACCAGATGGCTAATTCCAGGACCCATGCAACCTGATGCTTTTCCTCTGGGCATCTGTCTGTGGGATGTTTCCTCTGCTGGCTCAAAAGAACATCAGTATCAAATCAAGATGCTGAACATCCATGATTTCTCCTGCCTATGACATGAATTTCTCCTGCTCAAGGGGAAGATTTTTCTGTAGAAGGGTACCATCTTGTGCCCAGCAGAGCTTGGCGAATTAAAGTCTTTTATATAGCATGGCATTTTTATATGTTACAATGCCTCAAATTACATTAATGTCTCTGGTGCTGCAACTACGTTAGTCTAGGATTGTTTCTTTCTATTGGGAAAAATGTTAATGAGGAATTCACAAAATATTTAAATGCCTGCAGTTCTCATTGAGCTATCCAGAAAAATGTCCTCCAGGCCCCCACCAGAGTCTATGTTTAGTCCCAATCTGTGATTCATCCTCTATTCTGGTTTTCAGAAGAAAACATTTCGTCATAAACTACCTACCACACATTTGCCCCCTTCCTTTGACGCAGCAGCATGTTTTCTGGCAGGAGATCTGAGACCATTAATCACGTGTACTGTTGGAACCATGATTCCAACAATTTGCGGATTGCAAAGTACTTTGTCCCAATCCAGGAATCAAACCAGGGTCTCCTGCATTGCAGGTAGATTCTTCACCAGCTGAGCTACCAGGGACGCCTATACCAGGGTAAAGAAAGAGTTAATTTTTTTTTAAGTTCAGCAAGTAAGACTCTCACTTCCTTTCCCTCCCACCTTCCTGGGCTGTGGATTTCACCAAGGGTAAACCAAGTGTCTTTAATTAGCTTGCCCAAATAATGAAGTATTTCCCACCCTGTCAGAGGCCCAGGAAAGCCATGAACTTGGGCTGCTTGCAAGGGCTCTTGTTCCCACCCCATTCCCCACACCCCGGGATAAGAAACATTTGGGGCTCAAATCTAACAGCTGAAGAAAACGGAAATTATAAAAAAGAAAATCTTCGCAGTTCATACACTTTGCAAATTGTTGGAGCATTCTCTCATTTCCTCTATCTTCTGTGTATGTTTCAAACATATGTGCATACCCAAATAAGCCAGCTAAATATATTAGCACTAAGTCACATTCGGGGTTTGTTGTAGTTCTTAATAGAAGTTATTGGTAAACAACAGAAATGTTAACTGAAGACAACAAAGATCCGCCTCAATATTAAACCTTCTCTATCATAAGGTGCAAAATTCTTAGACAAAGTATTAAACTATTCTTGTGCACGACTGATGTCACACAAATGATTTGAAAAGATGCAGGCCCTGCCTCTGACTTCCAAAGCTAGGAAAATGCTAACTATGGTCTTTGTCTCCAAGAACTAAATAGGCAGTTCTTAAACGATCCCAAATACCAAAACATGCCCAGGCTGCATGTCTTCAGCACTGCAGCGGAAATTTCCAAAATAACAAACCCCCGAACATTTGATTTTCAATAGTTTCTGGATATGTTCAAGCCTGATTCTGTACAAGTCTGTGGTCAAAGAACAGAAGAATCTAGAAGGAGCAATAAATGGGGTAGGATAGAGAGGTAGGAGAAGAGTAATTATGAGGATAGGAGAGCATTGAACTAGAACAAAATTCAAATGATGGGGTAAAAATAGGAACTGTCTCCTAAAAGGTTAGCAAGAAACAATATCTTATTAAAAGATAATTTTCAGAGAAAGGTAAAACCATGGCTTGTATACAGATATGAAAAATGTACATGTTCAGGAATTTATTTTCCTCACGATGTAAGAGAAGCAGGCAGATGTTCATAGAGAAAGTCAAAAGTACACACATTTATATTGAGTAAAGGAATGTTGAGGTGAATTGAAGATAAATGGAGATAAAACTGGCCTTAGGAAAGTTAAACCCCTAGCAAGACAGGGTTTACATACAGTTAGCCCTCCTACCCGTGGGGTCCATATCCACCAGTTCGACCAACTGCAGATTGAAAGTATTTTTTAAATTCCAAGAAGCAAAACTTGACTTGCTAAACACCAGCAACTATTTACATAGCATTTACATTGTATTTACAATGAATTACATAACATTTTCATTGTATTAGGTATTATAAGTCATCTAGAGATGATTTACAGTATATGGGAGGATGTGCATAATTTATATGCAAATTCTGTTCATTTTATAAAAGAGACTTGAGCATCCATAGATTTTGGTATCTGCTGAGGTCCTGGAATCAGTCCCTGGGAGTACCTGCTGACAGGGACAACTGTTATCTATCAGTTACTTAGAATTTAGAGTCTTGCATAATAGCTCAGAGACAATACACACAATAATCTGATAACCTGATAGGGTGTGCTCTAGTTTTCCACTGGAACAAAAAAAAAAGTTTCTACAATATTCATAAAAGTTCGTTAAGGGGAAGTTGGGTTCTTTGAGGGGAACGCCCCTTCCCGGAGCGGATGATGCCAAGGAGCGGTTAAGCCCATAAAGAGGGAGGGTTGGGGTATTGGTGGGAACTTCTCAGGCAGGGGTTGAGTCAGAAAACAGTAGACACAATCTAGTAATTTTATTATTTATCAGCTTGGTTGCTTCACACATACACACATACATACGTACGCACACACGATGTGGAATTAGAATATGAAAGCTAGGACAGCCCTTCTTGACCTGCCAGTCTGGGCTCTACATTTCACAGATAAGAAACCTGAGACCACGGGCTGCGATTTGCTCTAGGTCATCTAGCTTCTTAATGACTATGAGCTTGGTTCTTAAAGCTTGTCAGCCTAGTGGCCATGACTGGTTGAGGATCTAAGACCCCTTCACCCCACCTCACCCCATGTAGGTAAAGTTAGCATAATTGAAGTGTATTTTTCTGGGCATGAGTGTAGAATGTTCATCACATAGGTGATTCTGGCTTTACATTTTACCCAGCAGTATACAAAATGCTCATCTAAATCCATTAATAGTTACAATAAACATAAATGAAGTGTGGCCACCTTCATAGAATTTTCAAAAGGCCTTTTTTTTTTTGGAGGAAACATTTTAATAGCTCACATCTTTTAAATTAAAAAAAAAAAAAAAAAGAGGCTAAGAAATTTGAACAATGCATTCCTTCTCCCGGTAACCAGTGGAGGCATTCCAAATCATTCCATTGTCCTTCTAATGTTAACTGTTTCACACATCTAAGCCTTGAAAGACTGACTGAAGTCTTCAGTTGTGAGAATGGGAAGAGCAGGAATATGGTTTAATTCCTCGGTTTCTTGTGCATTTTCTCTTTCAGACCCTTCCCGTCTCTCACCCTGTCCCTTCACACTGTAGAGAGGAGGTGCTTCTTTCCTTTAGCACACCAGCAAGGGAAACTAACAGGATCCAATGGGCATTAGACTGAAAGAGATTTTTTTAGGATTCCAGTTGTCAGCAATCCCCTCTGCCACCCCACTTTTTGTTCCCTCCCTGAATCCAGGGCTGTGATGGAGAGCCGGCTGTAGAAACTAAGTCAATGAGTAGAAGAAATTGACAAGGAACCAAATGACAGTGAATTGTAGGTATTGTGGTCAAGAAGAAGGACTTGTAGTAAATCTAACGTGTCTATTCTACCTCAGCGATTATTAGAGCATCCCAAATCTTCTGTGAGCTGATTCCTCCAGCTCGGTATTTAAGATAAGGCTTAATCTACAAACCACAGACTGCTCCCCTCAGAAAGACACAGATCAGAGCTGAGAACCACTGAGAACCACCCAGAGGCGAGTGGACATTATTGGGGCAAGGGGCAAGGACAAGACGGAGGCTTCCAAGGATGTCCCAAGTGCCCTTCATTTGGGGGACACACTATATACCCCACTTTGTGGTTACTATCTGCTGTAGGTGAACTTTGCATTAGAATGTGCAACCCTGGCTCCTCTCTGCGCCTCTGGCTTGGGTGCTTGGGGGATTCTGTCACCCACTGAGATAGGAAAGGCAGGAGAAAGAGCAAACTTTGAGGGAAGAAGATATTGAGAGAAGGTTTGGACACAGAGAATCCAGGGAACCTAGGAGACTCCCAAAGACATGTGTCTTCTAGACCAGGGAACAGAAGAGTCTGGAATTCAGAAACCATCTATTTGTAAGCCCATCAAGTGCCAGTCCTGGGTCAGAGTTTCCCCTCAGGCAGATGAGCAGTTGGGCTGACCCTGCCTCCACTGCTGCTCATGAGCATTTGGTACAAGGCAACCGACTGCAAGACCACCACAAGTACCACAGAATACCTTGCTGCTGTTGATCCTTACTTCTTGGGACACAGTGTTCCATGTGGGTGAGTGGGATGCTCTGATTCATCCCACGAAGGCTTGCTGCATTTGCTGATGCTGTAGTCCAGTAGCTGGAGTTTCTGTCCGTATTAGGCTGGGAGTGGCTGTGTAAACCACCAGTGGGTGATCTGTTTTCACCTGCCACATCATTCACTGATGATTTCAATCAGTTACACAGCCAAGAGAAAAGAGGGAACGTGTGGGCAGGACGTTGAGTCACGCCATATATCTGCCCTCTGAAGACACAAAAATGCCCACTTTGTGCATCCTGAGTGGTTCTGTGCCAGGTTCCCAGACAAACATCCTCCCAGAGACTCCTCCTTCCCATTTCCTTTCTCTTGCACTCAGCCTCAAGGGCCCAGTCATTCACTCCCAGAGCTTGGTGTTTAAAGAAAGGGGACCAGACCACAGGAAGCAGTGAAACTGAATATGTAACCCTAATATGGAGCTGAAAGACCTGGGTTCAGGTCCTTGCTCAGGTTCTGATGGGTTGCATGGTGTCTATCTTATCTTTCTGACCCTCATCTCCTCATCTGAAAATGGAAACGATGCTCTTAACCGCTAATGGTCTTCTGACAACTAAATGAGATGATGTATTTTAAGAACCTGGTACATATCATGAGCTGACCTTTCGGGGTGTTCACATTTTATCTGTTTCTCTTCTAAGCTTTTTACCTATTTATGAACTCATTTCATTTTTACAACACCCCATCACCATCCTAAGGTACAACTATCTTTATCTTCTAGGGGAAGAAAGTTGATAAGTTGTTTAAGATCCCAGAGCTAGGAACTGGCAGAACAAGAAATTTCCATCACTCAAAAGTATGTGGCTCAAAAGTCCACATTCCTGATGTTGTTATCAATGGTTCTCAAAATGTGATCTCCAGGCAGCAGTAGCAACAACATCTGGGAACTTGACCAAAATGCAAATTCTCAGAACCCACCCCAGAGCCTAGAGACTCAGAAATTCCAGGACTAAGAAGCAGTGAACTGGTTTGACAAGCACCCTGGGTGATTCTGATGTTTGGTAAAGTTTGAGAACCACTGCTTTACGGTATTCATTCTACCTTCTTAGCAGATAACTGAACCAATTAGATCCCTGCTTGTCCCCTGGTCTACACTATGCATTAATATTAGGCACTTTGTGTGTTATTGTCATTTAAGGCTTGCAAGAACCTCTCAAGTCTGGTTTTCCCATCCATCCTCATTCTACAGACAAGGAAGCCTGGACCTGGGGAGCAGCAGTGTCCTGCCGGGTGCACCCCATTAGTAACGTCTGACTCCACAGTCATGCTCCCCGCTACTCCCAACACATGTGTTCCTCATAGCTGGCTGTCATGTCACCCTCAGCTCCCTGCCCCTGTCCCATCCTCCAGTGCCTCAGAAGGGCCTCTTGCCCTGACGAGAAGGCCTAGCACCTCTCCAGGCTTTGGGAATTGTCCTAGCTCTAGCTCCCAATGCACAAGCTCCTAACTAGCTTTTCTGGAATCACTCTGTGACCTTCTTGCTTTGGAGTAAGCAGCAAAGACGTCTGAAAATTCCCATGACCAATCCCCCATCTCTTACTCACCTCCTGATGCAGGAGTCCTGTCTGGTTACCCCCTGGTTTGGATCATCTGATGAGTTCTCCAGCTTCTTAGTGCCTTGGGCTTATCTTTTGGAGATAGTTCCTCTGGAGTGTGGAGAGCTGCCCTTGAGCCCCAGAGCCCAGCAGAGTTCCTCCCTTGCTCTTCCCAACCTCTGAGTTTTAACACACATACATTCTTATAACCATCACCACCGACAAGAATGATGCCAACAGCATAAAAATTTCCTCCTGCCATCCCTTTGCATTCTGACTTTTCCTCCATCCCAAACTCCTAGCCACCTCCAATATATTCTCTGTCCCTATATTTTTCCCTTTTCCAGAATGTCATGTCATGGAATTATATAGTGTGATAGTATGTAATGAAGGGTAGCAGAATGTGCCACCCCAAAGTAAACAAATCATTTTGAACTAATTATGTTAAGAAACAGCAGATATAGGAGCTCTGAAGACATTTACATTGATAAAAGAAGTCTGCATTTGTAAAGGTATCATCCGCTCAGTACCAGCAAGACCAGAAGCAGTCCTCAGTGGAGAAGGCAAGACTTAAATCATTATAATAAACCTTACCATTTTTAACCATGCTTTTCCTGGTAACCTCCCACCACCAGTCCTCAGGCACCCTCCCCCTCAGACTTCTTTCTTTTGTCTTCGATCTTTGATCATGGTCTTTAAGAGCTTCCCTGGTGACTCAGACAGTAAAGAATCTGCCTACAATGCAGGAGACCTGGGTTCAATCCTTGGGTTGGGAAGATCCCCTGGAGGAGGGCATGGCAACCCACTCCAGTATTCTTGCCTGGAGAATCCCCACGGACAGAGGAACCTGGTGGGCTACAGTCCACGGGGTCACAAAGAATCAGACACAACTGGGTGACTAAGCACAGCACACCACATGGTATTTAAGGTGGTAACTTGGGCTAACTCAGAATTACTCAGTTTTCCTGGGTGTTTCTCATGCATATAGGAGGTATACATGCTAATAAACTTCTGTTTGTTTTTCTCTTGTTAATCTGTCTTTTATTATAGGAGATAGGGGGGAAATTATTTTTCTTCCACTGTGCTAACCTTTTGAGACTGGCTCTTTTCCACCCAGCAACATGCATTTGAGATTCAGCCAGCCGTTGCATGTATTGATGGTTTGTTCTTCTTTAGTGCCTAGTGGTATCATATCTCATTGCATGGATGTACCACAGTCTGTTTATCCATTCACCCAGTGAGGGATATTTGGGTTGTTTTCAGATTTGGGCAATTGTGAATAATTCATGAATGGGTTTTTATGTAAACATACATTTTCATTTCTCTAGTATAAATACTTAGAAGTGAAGTTGCTAGGTCACACAGTAAATAAATGTTTAGCTCCATAAGAAATAGCTAAATTATTTTCCAAAGTGGTTATGCCATTTCACATTCCTATCAGTAATGTCTGAGACTTCTAGTTGCTTCATATCCATAATAGCATTTGGTGATGCTAATATTTTTAGCCATTCTAATAGGTATGTGATGGTATTTCATTCTGGTTTTAATTTGCATTTCCTTAATGACAAATGATATTGCGCATCATTTCATGTACTTACTTTCCATCTGTATATCTTATTCTTCAGTGAGGTGACTGTTCACGTCTTTGACCCAGTCAATACATTTGGTTGTTTCTTATTAAATTTTGAGTTCTTTATATATTCTGGGTGTAAGTCTGTTGTCTGATATGTGATCTGTAATATTTTCTCCTAATAATGTGGGGTTTTTTCCCTCATTCTCTTTAAGGTCTCTTTCATCACAAGTGTTTAATTTGATCAAGTCTAATTTATTGATTTTTATCTTTTATGGACCATACATGTGTTATTGTTGTATTTAAGAATTCTGACTTATCCAAGATCACAGAGATTTTCTCCTATGTTTTCTTCTAGTTTTTTAATTTTACATTTTGCATTTAGGTCTATGATCGACTTTTAGTTCATTTTTGTGTAAGGTGGGAGGTATAGGTCAAGGGTCATTGTTTTTTATAGGCCGCCTAGTGTTTTAGCACCATTTGTTGAAAAGTCTTTCCTTTCTCCACTGAATTGCCTTTGCATCTTTTTAAAAAATCAACTGATTTTTTAAATGAACCCCCACATACTTGTGTGGGTTCCTTTCTAGTTTCTCTATTCTGCCCATCCTTTCATCACCACCACACTGTCTTGATTGCTGTAGCTTTACAGTATATCTTAATGTCAGGTACCATGAGTCTCCAATTTCTTTTTCAAAATTGCTTTGGCTTTTCCTTCCCATGTACATTTTAGAATTTCCTTGCCTTTATCTTTAAAGAGTTGATTTTGATTGAGGATGTGTTATATTTATAAATCAGTTTGTGTAGAACTGACATCTTACCTATGGGGAGTACTGTAATCCATAAACATGCTCTAGCCAAGAGGCTGGAGGACACTGAGGCCCAGCCTGGATGTAAAGAGCCTCCTATGCCCGGGCCCAGTTTGGCCATAACAGCTGAGTGATTGTGGAAAGTCACCTACCCTCTCTGGCTCTCAGTTTCCTCAGCTGTAAGATGGAAAAGTTGGATTGGATAAACAGAAACTTTTCTTTTCAGCTTGGACGTATTATGATTCTCTCAGTGAAACCTTGAACTAACCTGCCAGAACATAAGAGATAATATCAAGTCTCCCCTCAGGGACTTTCTAATGAGGTGGTTCAGAAGCTATTGTACCTGAAAGGCCAGCTCTAAAGCAGAGAGTTCAAAGTGGGAACCCTGCTGATTCAAGAGCCCAGAGGCTTCAGCCAGCAGAGTGCCCTTTCTCATTCCTGGGTCACTACAGGACAGATAAGAAGTCTCCCAATGACAGCCTGAGACCCTAGTTCGGCTGTGACAGAGCAGCAGACCTGGGCCTCTGTTACCCCCAGTCTAGGGAGGCAATGTGAAGAATAGGCCTTTGCAGCAATGACAGCAGGCAAGAAGAGGTCCCCGCCCCCATTCCACCCACTCCTCACGTCCAGGCGAGGGGGAGAAAAACCAGGTGGCTCTGCAGCATTATATTTATAGTGCCAGTGCCCAAATGCCTGGCAATCAGGGAATGCTTAAACAAAGTGGGACATCGGGACCCTGCAATCCAGTGTAGCCATTAACAATGACAAGCATGCAGATTACGCGCTGAAGTGTGCAATAGATAACATAATGTCAAATCAAAAATTTTGAGAACCAAATAGCACTTGGATACCATTACAGTAATGCTAACATGTTTAAAAATTACATGGACAAGGCTTGGGAAGAAATTAGTAGTAATACAAACAGTCTGTGGTTGATAATATGCAAATAATTGAGCAGCTGCTCCGCTGAAGTACTGTGTTAAGTGCTTTGCAAGATGCAGAAGGGATTGGGGCTTGAGCCTGGTCTCAGGAGAACCTTGCAGCATAGCTGGGGATCCATCACCAAACCTAAGACTGTGAAGCAAATTCTGACTGGAGGCTGCTCCATGGTTATTCCATCTCAGGAGGCCAAGTTGAAGTATGGTGAGTCTGGTATGGGAAGGCTGGTACAGAACAGCCCTCCCACACATCCTGTGGACATGGGAGGAACGTGATGAAACAAAGCTGTCGGTCAGCTGGACCCTCACTGCAGCTCAAGCCTTGGTTCAGTGGCCATGTGACAGGGGCTGAGGCCCCTTCACCTGTGCCTTCTGGAATTTCCCAGAATCCTTCTGGGGTAGATGGGCCTCCAGCTCTCTGCCCTCTGGAGCTCCTGGCCTACCGTCTTCAGCAGCTGCCTCTTGGATGGGTCTGCTGTCCAGAGTGCACTGGTGAGCCAGTGTGGGCAAGCTGCAGTGGGCAGAGTTGGCTGGCACAAGGCCCTGGATTCTGGTCCTGGCTCCACTTGCCTACTGGCGGTCTTAGACATTTGCTAAATGCCGTGGGCCTTAGTTTGCGTGTTCAGTATGGGAAGCATGAGAAGCAGGGCTTCCCTGGTGGCTCAGATGGTAAAGAATCTGTCTGCAGTGCAGGAGACCCAGGTTCAGTCCCTAGGTTGAGAAGATCCCCTGGAGAAGGGAATGGCTACCCACTCCAGTATTCTCTGTCCATGGAGAAACCCATGGACAGAGGAACCTCGCAGGCTACAGTCCATGGGGTCACAAAGAGTTGGACACAACTGAGCTACTAATACTATGAGAAGTAATTACATAGTGAGTTACAAAGCACTTCTACATTCACTAAAATAACAGCTTTTGTTATTTATCTGTTTACTTATGAGGGCTAGAAACTCAGGGAACCTCAGTGACTAACCTTGGACCGTGGCACTCAGCTTTCCTAAGGGCACACAGTGGTTGATGGCTAAGAGTCCAGTGTTCACCCTCAGGGAAGCGCTGGCCCCTGCCTGGCCTCTGGGGCCAAGGAAGGGAGTGGTCTGGAACACTGGCTGGGTGATCAACGCTGGGGCAGAGGAAATCTTATTGAACTCAGGCTGGCCTCTTGTGATTCTAGAGGGTTCAGTGGTTGTCGATGGGGAAACAAGGAGCCAGGCTCACTGTGTCATAATTGCATCACCCCCTTGTTGATAGTTAATTAGTTAATTACAGTGGGAGAGGCTGAACCAGAGCAGAAATGCCAACTCTGGGCTGGAAACAGCACTTAAACCATGAGTAATTCTCATTAACTCTGATAACAGGCCTACTCTGCTGGGAGCCATGGGGGAGGGAGCTGGGCTCCCAGGAGGCCTTTGATTCCCAAGGCCTCAGAGCCCTGGCCAGTTTCTAGAGTGAGGAGGCAGGAGAACAGGCCTGCATGTCCCTCAACCCACAAAAGCCAGGGACTGGGGAAGTGCCCAACTAGGTCTGGTGACTTCAGACTCTTATCCCTCCCCAACCTGGGCTAAAGGAAAGTCTCGCCTGCTTCTGCATCTCTTCAGGAGGAAGGGCTGCTCTGTACTCTTGGCTTTACCTGGCTCTGGGAGGACTTCCTAACCAACTCTTCAGAGGCAAAATATGCCACCTTCAAGCTTTTTTGGGCTTCCCTGGTGGCTCAGATGCTAAACAGTCTGCCTGCAATGCAGGAGACCCAGGTTTGATCCCTGGGTCGGGAAGATGCCCTGGAGAAGGGAATGGCAACCCACTCCAGTATTCTGGCCTGGAGAAGCCCAAGGACAGAGGAGCCTGGTGGGCTACAGTCTATGAGGTTGCAAAAAGTTGAAGACAACTGCAGGACTAACAGTTTCATTTACACAAGCTTCTTTGGCTCACTAGCATCATTGTTGGCAGTCACGAAGAATCCATAAGACTGAATAAGAACTCAATCACTTCTTTGGGTATTTGAGAAATAGTTATCTGAAACATAGAAAGTATACCATTCTCTTGTTTTGGACATGTCCATCTGTGCTGGACATGGAACAACAGACTGGTTCCAAATAGGAAAAGGAGTACGTCCAGGCTGTATATTGTCACCAGGCTTATTTAACTTATATTCAGAGTACATTATGAGAAATGTTCGGCTGGATGAAGCACAAACTGGAATCAAGATTGCTGGGAGAAATATCAATAACCTTAGATATGCAGATGACACCACCCTTATGGCAGAAACTGAAGAAGAACTAAAGAGCCTCTTGATGAAAGTGAAAGAGGAGAGTGAAAAAGTTGGCTTGAAGCGCAACATTCAGAAAACAAAGATCATGGCATCTGGTCGCATCACTTCATGGCAAATACATGGAGAAACAGTGGCAGACTTTATTTTTGGGGGCTCCAAAATCACTGTAGATGGTGACTGCAGCCGTAAAATTAAAAGACGCTTACTCTTTGGAAGAAAAGTTATGACAAACCTAGACAGCATATTAAAAAGCAGAGACATTACTTTGCCAACAAAGGTCCATCTAGTCAAGGCTATGGTTTTTCCTGTGGTCATGTATGGATGTGAGAGTTGGACTATAAAGAAAGCTGAGCACCAAAGAGTTGATGCTTTTGAACTGTGGTGTTGGAGAAGACTCTTTAGAGTCCCTTGGACTGCAAGGAGATCCAACCAATTCATCCTAAAGGAAATCAGTCCTGAATGTTCATTGGAAGGACTAATGTTGAAGCCGAAACTCCAATACTTTGGCCACCTGATGCGAAGAGCTGACTCCTTTGAAAAGACCCTGATGCTGGGAAAGATTGAAGGCAGGAGGAGAAGGGGATGACAGAGGATGAGATGGTTGGATAGCATCACCAACTCAATGGACATGAGTTTGAGTAAACTCCGGGAGTTGGTGATGGACAGGGAGGCCTGGCGTGCTGCAGTCCAAGGGGTTGCAAAGAGTCGGACATGACTGAGCGACTGAATTGATCTGTGCTCACACACCCCAGCATTACAGACAGGAGGCCAGGTCCCTTTCTCCCCACACCTACCAGCTACTGCCTGGCTCCCTACCTCCCCATTGCCATAAGGAAGGGTGACCATACAATTAATCATCCAACCCAGGCAGCTTTGAAGAGTGAAAAGGAAATGGTGCCATTCATCATTCCCCTGAGGCAACAGGCATAAACCATGACTGTCCCTGGCAGACCAGTCACCTTTCCTAGGAAGGACGTCCAAACTGGTTTCCGAAGCACATGGAATCCTACATCGTCGGTCCCTGGCTGGCAGTGCAGCCTCTTCTCTAGACCCCCTGCCCTTGCCCTCCTCCCTCTTGGCTCCAGGTTTTTTTTAGTTCCTGCCCACTCTCTTCCCTCTGCACCTTTGCATATGCTGTTCCCTCGGCCAGGAGCCTCTCCCCTTCACAGTTTATTCCAGCCCACCCTCTAGCTACCAGCTTAAATAGCACATCTTCCCCAAGCAATTTCCCAACCACCTCTCCCAATTCTCAGTCTGGTTGAGGTGCTCCTGATTGGTGCCTGCACGTGCCTCTGACCTCTCCTATCACTGCACTTACTCCTGCTATTGTTTGTTCAGTGTCTCAAGTCTCCACTGGACATAGCTCCCTGAACACTAGGAATGTATCTGTCTTGACCACCTGTGTCTTCCCAGACAGGGTGTCTTCCCCTGCAGAGTGGATGCTGGTTGAGTGAAGGAATTACATTGTTAGAACTTGTAGCCAAGAATACAACTTCATTCTCAGCTGACAGGTAACAAAACCCCATCTAACTAACAAGCTAAAGTGTTAACATTCTGATTATAGGTTTCAAACGTCAGTAACCAGTTTAGAAATCACCCTCATATCATATCAATGGTGGAAAATTCCACTTAAAACTCACCCTGGTCTGGTGGAAGGTCATGGATGGAGAGTAACCCCAATATTTTTCAGATGGATGCACTTGGTATGGCTATGCTCATCACTGTCTGAACTCTCTAGTCGTTGGGTATCTGAGGAGAGCTAGCATCACATTTGGAATGTTTTATTTTTGAAAATACTGACCTTTTGTCTCAAGAATAATAACTGCATCTTGCTGCTCTTTCTAGTTTGCATGCAGCTTACATATATAATTTACCTATGTCACAACAAACCACCAAGGAAGTAAGGCAGACCCTTTAACAGATGAGTCTACCACTCAGGAAGGTTAAGTCATTTGCTCAAGATCTCACAGTCAGCAGATGGCTGAGCATGGAAGCCCGTCTGGGTGGGCTCAGTCCAGACCAGGACTCTCTCCACCATGCATCCTTGTCAACATAATGGAACCAGAGGCCATTGTTCTTACCGGCAACTAATGGTTGACTAACTGGACATTGTCTGTGGCTTTTAGATAAAATACGGTTGATCAATCACCATGTTTTATTTTCCCTATTCAACAATAACTCCTTAAGGACAAGAAACTTATTCTTGTCATAATTACATATTTCCATCTCTTTCCCTAGTTTCACATGCCCCTGGAAGGTAAGCTTGAAGAGGGCAAGGCCTTGCCTCTGGGTACAGCCTTATTCTCTGCAATACGGAAAGCATATGATGAATGTTTATTGAAGGAAATTACTTGCATGTTGCAGAGAGACCTCCTGCAGAGTGGAGGGCTCAGCAGATGCTCAGGAAATGCTTAAGAATCACACACGGGTAAACACTGGCTCATTCCCCAGGAGGGTGGTTCTGCGAGGCAGATGTCCTGGGAAGAAGGATGGATACTGAGTCAGATGGAGGAGCCTAGTTATTTGGGAGATGGCTGTGCCCACATCCGTATATTCCTTCTGTTGAGAGAAAAGGTATTTATCACAGCAAATGGCAGGAACACAAAGGAAGCAAAATCCAGGATTCAGGCTCAGGTGCATTTAAGATGCTGTCTTCTGGAGCAGAATAATTCATTTCACACCAAGATCCCAGCTCAAAGTCCTCCTTGGCTGTGCAAGTCTGCTATGAAAGGGATGGTAGATCTTTCCATATCTGAACAGTACTCCTAGAGTTTGGAATAAGAAGACAAAACAAGACTGTAAATAGAGATAAAGGACTTTGATTCTGAAGACATGGGTGTCTGATCAGGGCCAGGGCTGCTGTTGACTAAATTACCTGTGCTATGTCACTTCCCGTCTACAAGTCTCAGTATCCTATGGTTATACTATCCTGGCTCTGTCACGATAAGGTGCTGAGCTGGTGGCATTAGCATGGCACTAGCTTCCTATCTGGGCTTCCCAGGAAGCTCAGGGGTAAAGAATATGTCTGCCAAGGCAGGAGACATGGGTTTGATACCTGGATCGGGAAGATCCCCTGGAGAAGGAAATGGCAACCCACTCCAATATTCTTGCCTGGGAAATCCCATGGACAGAGGAGCCTGGTGGGCTACAGTCCTTAAGGTCACAAACAGACAGACATGACTGAGCGGCTAAACAGCAACAACAAGGTTCCTACCCATGGCTGATCTAGGGGAGGAGGGAAGAAAGAACAGCCTGAGCTACAAGCTTCCACACTGGACATGCTTTGCTTTTGTGTAAAGAATGTGCCCACAGGGCCCGTTCCCAGGGCGCTACTCTCAAATTGTAAACTCTGGGCCTTGACCAAGGGTGAGTGTGAGTCTAGTACCAGTCAGTAAGCCTCTCCCCTGTGTCCTGTGGTTGCCTGCTGGCAAGGAAGGAAGTCTTGACCCTCGTCAGGGAGGCAGCCCGCTCACCTAAGTGGATATGCTGCTGCTGCTGCTGCTGCTAAGTCGCATCAGTCATGTCCGACTCTGTGTGACCCCATAAACGGGAGCCCACCAGGCTCCTCCATCCCTGGGATTTCCCAGGCAAGAGTACTGGAGTGGGTTGCCATTGCCTTCTTCGAGGTAGATATGAGCCTCGGTCAAGCACTCAGAATCCTGGATTTCCTTTCCTTCCATAGGTGACTCATGGTCTGACCTGTCATTTGGACCCCAGATGTGGGTGAAGCAACCTTGAAAACCATTCAAGGACAGGGGTTAGTAGATTAAAACCCAGGATAGAACCAGGGACCTGTGCAAGCCTAGTGAGGGAATGCCTGATAGAAAGGAGAGGTATGTTAGGGAAGTCGGGTAGGCTTTCCAGGAGTGAGGACTAGGCTAGGGATGAAAAGAGAATATGGGCTTACTGGAAAGTTCAGGGCAATGACACTATGATGCCATGTTGGAAAGTTAGGCTATGTTCATAAAATACCAGAAGTTCAGTTCAGTTCAGTTCAGTTGCTCAGTCATATCCGACTCTTTGTGACCCCATGAATCGCAGCACACCAAGCCTCCCTGTCCATCACCAACTCCCGGAGTTCACCCAGACTCACGAGTCAGCGATGCCATCCAGCCATCTCATCCTCTGTCGTCCCCTTCTCCTCCTGCCCCCAAGCCCTCCCAGCATCAGAGTCTTTTCCAATGAGTCAACTCTTCGCATGAGGTGGCCAAAGTACTGGAGTTTCAGCTTTAGCATCATTCCTTCCAAAGAAATCCCAGGGCTGATCTCCTTCAGAATGGACTGGTTGGATCTCCTTGCAGTCCAAGGGACTCTCAAGAGTCTTCTCCAACACCACACTTCAAAAGCATCAATTCTTTGGTGCTCAACTTTCTTCACAGTCCAACTCTCACATCCATACATGACCACAGGAAGAATCATAGCCTTCACTAGACAGACCTTTGTTGGCAAAGTAATGTCTCTGCTTTTGAATATGCTATCTAGGTTGGTCATAACTTTCCTTAAGTGACCTCAAAGAACATCTAATCCTACCCTTTCTTCTACAAAAACTGGTGAATGAGGCCCCCCTAACATTAAGTGGCTTGTTCAAGGACTTGCTGAGAGTCAGAGGCAGAGCCATGAGAAGAACTGTCTCCCCAGGCTGGACTCAGGCCCCCTCCTTTACTCCCTCAGCCCTGACAGGATGTTGTGGTCAGTCCTGAATGGAGCTGGAGGGCTGCCAAGTCTAGGAGCACAAGAAAAAGCATGTCAAAGAGTATGCGGTGAAGTCACAAACACCAACATCATGGAAGATGACAGAGGATTGTGGAAACAGATTGCGATTGGACAAGGAGGAGCAACCTACAAGAGTTTGTTACATATCAAGGACAACACGAATAACTTACATAGGCCCCTACTGTGGAGCTCACCAGGATACAGCATGAATATTTGCTTATGTGGGTATTTCTGTCACTAGCCTCTGAGCTCTTTGGGGGCAGGATGTATGTATTATTTATCTTTAAATCCTTGGCATAATTCAGTAAATGTCTGAATTATGAATGAATGAATGAATGCCTGCTTGAATGACTGAATGTCAGTAGGGCTTCTGGGAAAGGACCCTTGGAGTTCTAGCCTCAGCTCTGCCACTTACCAGCTATAAACCTAAGTCAGGGGAACTGGAAGATGGGAGTAATGACAGTACTCACTTCTAGGGCCATGTGAGGATTAAATGAGATCAGGCAACTGAAGTGCTTGATAAATATTAGCTATTTTTATGATGACTATTTTCAGGAAGCAGAACCAAAGGGACAGTTAAATTTGATGAGCCCTGGAGGCTGGTATAGAGTCAGTGAGGAGTTTAGGCTTAGGTGCTCCGTGTGTCTTGTCTCCTTCATCGTCCTTCTTTCCTCTCCCCTGACCACCATAATTTCTGGAATTTACCCGATGTTTATTTGAGAAGATCTTTATTGTAATCTTCCTTATATTTATTTAGGAAGATGTTTACTTGAGAATCAGGACAATCTTGCCTGTCTTCAGCCTATACTGTCATATAAATTCTTACTTTTGAGGATGACATAGACAATAAGCACCCCAGCTTTTATGGTTCTGCAAATAGTGGCATTTCAGACTCCACAGTGCCTGGCAGGAGTGGGTCATTTGGGGCCTTGGCCTTCTTAAATCAAATCACACAGTGGTAATGGGCAGCCATGCCATGTATCTGCTCCTAAGGCCATCTTGAACAGGGTAACAGGACGAGTCAGTGAAGGTCAGTCTCCTTTTTCTGAACCACCTGTTCCTCTAAGCTCTGGAAAACCTGAACTAATACACAGGGAAAGCATTTATCCCCTTTTGGCCAGGCAGAGGGATATGAAAGCAAATCTCAGGGCAGAAAATAAGAAAGATATGTTAGAACTAAATCTTGGAAGGCCTTACATGCCAGACTAAAAGTTTTTAGACTTTCTCTAGCATCTGGTGGGGGAATTGTTGAGAGCAGGAATATAACCTGATCAAAACTGTTTTCTAGAGATGATTTGGCAGATGTTCAGGAGATAACTGGCATGAAAGGGGGCGGGGCAGGTAGGAGGGCGGGTGGGGAGGAGGGAATTAAGAACAGCAAGAAGAGCCACTAGTGGCAGAAGGCAAGTGAGAAGAGGGAGGAAAATCAATCCAGAACCTTCCCAGAAAGCCTCCTCTGGGATCATATTGGCCAGAACTGGGTCACATGGCCATGCCTCACTGCAAAGGAGGCTGGGAAAGGAAGCATCTGGATTTTCTGTCTCCATCATGGTAAGTGGGGTCTGCTGGTAGAGAAGGAAGGGTGGGGAATGACTGGGAGCTCGGCAGCCAGCAATGTCTACTGCTTGGTCACAAACAGACCAAGATGAGAGCCAGGGTCATAGAGGCAAGGAGGAAGAGGAAGAAAAGAATTCAAGTAGAATTGGCAGGACTCGGTAACTAATGCGCTATAAGAGATTATGGAAAGGAAGGAGTTGCAGATCACTGCAGGGTTTTGGGCCTGGATGACTAAGCGAGTGGTGATGTGTGAGTAAAAACAGGCAAGTCAAGGAGAGAAGGGAGATCATGGGGGACAAGGGGTGATGAACTTTCTGGAGTCATCTTGAGTCTGAGGTGCCTATGGAACATTCAGATGGAGACATCCAGCTTGGAAACTTGGAGGGCTCAGAATAAAGTGCCCATGTCACAGTCCATCTATTTAAGGGCTGAAGGATTACGAAGGGGAGACTGGTTGGATGCACATGAGAGGGCTTCCTGGAAGGGACTAGAAAGAGACCTTTGAAAAAGGAAATGCCATAGGGTCACAGGAGAAAAACCAGGAGGAGGGTCATGTGGAACGCAATGTGGTTTGTACAAAGCCAGGAAAGGGACAGAGGACAGACTCTCAGCTGCTGGGGAGAACTAACATTGCAGAGATGAAAACAAACTGATGACGCTGGCTAAGGTGGGAGCGTACAGCTTACTGCTACTGGGTTTAGACATAGAATGAAGAGCGTGGATCTTGTAAAATAAGAGAGAGACGCTGACTTTTCTTAAACTGGAGAGGATGACAAGGTGATGTTCAAGAAAAATCAATCTTGTGGGTACTCCCAAGGCCTATTACCTAATATAAGCAGTTCCTCACTTGGGAGAAATAGAATCTTCTTACATTCATTCATTTTCAGAGTTTAAAAAATTTTCATATTTGCTATCATCACCTTTTTGAGGAGGATTAGGAAGATTATTCCCCATTGCAGATGAGGAAACTGAGGGTCAAAAAAGTTTAATTTTCTTGATATATGAATGGCCAAAGAAGCTTATGAAGGGATAACATCATTAGTTATATGGAAATGGTAATCACAGTGAGATACCACAACACCCCCTAAAATGGCTAAAATAGTAAAGACAGACCACACCAAGTGCTGACGGGTTAAACAACTCAAATCTCATATTAATGGTGTAGTGTGAAATGGTACGATCACTTTAGAGAAATTTAGCAGGGTTTTTTTTTTTTTTCTTTCTTTTTTAAATAATTAAACATACTCTTACAGTGTGCCTTAGGAATTCTACTCCTATTTAGCCAAGAGAAGTGAGAACATATGTCCACACAAAGACATATATTCATCATAACTTTATACATGATAGCCCCCAAAGTAGAAAAAAAATGCCCATCAACAACTGAACAGATAGCAATTTTGTGGCCTATCCATACCATGAAATACTACTCATCAATAAAAGGGGACAACCTGATAGATGCAAAAATGTGGATGAATTTCAAAAACTTGCTGCTAGAAAGAAGCCTTTAGGGACTAAAGAGAATCTATTGTATGACTCCTTTTATGTGAAATTCTAGAACAGGTCAAACTAATTTGCAGTGAGAGAAAGCAGATCAGCTATTTCCTGAGGCAGTAGGGGAAGCAACTATTTGAGGTGGTAGAAATGCTCTATTTCTTGATGGGGTGGGATTTCCATGGGTGTGTATACATTTGTCAAAACTCATTGAGCTGAACATTTTAAATGAGTGCACTTTTTATTCATAAATTCGACTTCCCTTGTGGTTCAGACGGTAAAGCATCTGCCTACAATGCGGGAGACCCAGGTTCGATCCCTGGGTCGAGAAGATACCCTGGAGAAGGAAATAGCAGCCCACTCCAGAACTCTTGCCTGGAAAATCCCATGGACGGAGGAGCCTGGTACGCTACAGTCTATGGTCTTGCAAAGAGTCGAATAGGACTGAGCGACTTCACTTTCACTTTTCTATTACAATAAAATTGATTTTAAAAAAGAAAGGAACATAACCAGCTTGCAGGTACCCCAACTAGAGGGTGGAAGAGTTAGGACAAACTTCCCAACAGTACTGCTCCAGACTGGCAGGGCGGGCTTTGAAAGAGAGACCTTGGGAGTGCA
The DNA here is from genome assembly GCF_003369695.1 of Bos indicus x Bos taurus. Taxonomy (NCBI): domain Eukaryota; kingdom Metazoa; phylum Chordata; class Mammalia; order Artiodactyla; family Bovidae; genus Bos; species Bos indicus x Bos taurus. Next base: position 69,222,879 of record NC_040086.1, on the reverse strand, counting down.
GAAGCCAGGGTGCTTCAGCTTAGATGGGCTGGTGGGGGCAGCGGGGAGAGTGAGGAAAGATGGGTGGGCTCTTAGCATAGACATCTGGGGCCAAATCAGCCACTGGAGAACAGAAACAAACCAGCCAGAGAGTAAGTGCTTCTAGAACCAGATAGACTGCGGATGGGAAGAAGGGGGATGGAGGGTAGGAGATTGCAGGGCAGCAGATGGTGAATAGATGTCTCTGCCTGTTCCAGAGAGGGGAATAGCCTTCAAGGGTGCCCCAAAACTGAGGCAGTAGCTTCTCTTTCCAGATGCAAAATCCAAAATATTGCCCAGTTTCCTCCTAGAGGAAAGACCAAGTTTCCTGTGAACTGGATTTAGAACAAGGATAGGGGTTGGGGCATGCTTTTCATCCAGGGAAGTGGGGTGGGTCAGCCCATGCAACCTTGCCTGATTTCACTGGGTTCCAGGACAGCAGCTGGTATTGGGGTGCCTTCATTTTCTCCCCATAAAAGGGACCTACATGGGAGGATGTCATCCCCAAAGCTAAGCTAGTCAGTCCAATTTTGTAAATGAGTAAAACCATGACAGCTTCACACTCTGTGTTTCTAAGTGGCATAATTGTTATGGGGGAATCAGTGATTCCCTTCTTTCATTAATACACAGATCTTTTTTCCATTGAAATGGACCTTAATAATCTCAGCCTTATTAACTTTGCTGCCAGGGCTCTGCCCCTCTAGGGGAATAGGGAGCAGAGAGACAGCAATCTGGTGACACGTTTATTTGTTTGTTCCTTTGTAACATATAATTTACTAGTAAGTTCTTGACCTTCTGGTCTCTTTCTGTAAACCAAGGGCACTGGGCTAGATCAAAGCCCAGATGGTCTCCAGAGGTCCCCTGGCTCTGACTATAATCTCCACTGCAGCCATTTGACTTTGAGGACTGATACAATAACAAAGTGCCAATGATTTAGCACTGGCCGGTTACCATGCACTTATTAGGCACCAATAGTATGCAATTCAGCATATTAGGGATGTTCTAAAAGAAACATCAACAGCATGATTCCTTCCCTTGAAGGCCTTATGATTCACCTAAGATACAATATTCTTGGGCAAATATTTGAGAATAATTTTACAAGGGAGAAAAATATGGATAAGTGAATATGTAGCCAAGATTTTTGACAAGGATATTTGCCACTCATATGAATTCGAGGGGTGCTGTTGTTATTAACAAGAGGTAGACTACAAAATTAGGTACAAAATATTGGTCATGCATAATTATGTTCGAGATTTCAGCCTTGAAGTGGTTGGCAATTTTGCATCTAATATAGGAACACTGGCCCCAGATAGGGCCTGGATATAGCAAGGCATTTTTTTTTTTTTTTTGGCTTCGTTATCCTTTAAAGAAATTTTAAGTAGATTCATTACGAATACAGCTGATGACATTGAAAGGGAACACCTGCATATGACCATCCCCTTAGCACCAGCACATATGAGCCTGTGCAAAGGTTGACCCCGCCCCTGCAAGTCACCCCTCGCTGTTCTGAGGGGCTCAGCTTCAGGCTCAAGGCTTTGCCAACATGGGCAGGGGTCCGAGCCTCAGGGTCAGGGACTGTGAGGCCAGAATCCAAAATTCCGTGCGTGTCTGCTCTGTCAGTGCAGGGAAGCGCTCAGTTAGTTTTTCCAAGTTTTCTCCACAGCTGCTCCTGAGGACAGGGCCTGAGCTGAGAAGAGGGAAACGGTACGTGGAAGAGCAATGCTGGATTTTCTTACCCTTTACTCATCTATTTTCTACCGTTCAGTGACCTCAGTCCAAGCAACCACTACTTTTACAACCACATCTGGTACAAAACATACAGTTACAAAAATCTCAGCTTCCACCAGAAACAACTATCATATGAGTCTGTACAGAAATAAAAAATCTATTTAAAGCTCAGCACATAGCAAGGATGTGTGCTGGCCTTCACCAAAAACTGTATGCTCAGTTGATTTGTTCCTCACTTTGAATTTCTGTCCCACATTTTCCTCCTTATAAAAATGCCATGAAAACATTGTTACCTCATTTAGAGAAACGAAAAATGATATTTATTTTAAATTATGATTTTACTTGATTTTAATTTCTTAATGAACTTCTTTTTTACGCACACCACTATACATGTAAACTTCCTCATCGTATACATTGTTTTCTCTTATGGTGAATTTTTAGATTTTTTAAATAAAAGGGCTAAATTTTTTTAATGAACTGAGCAGATGGGGTTAATTTTTTTTTTCAAAATGAAAATTGCTTTATTTTCTTTCAGGATATAAAAAATAAAGTATGGACTCGCTGTAAGAAAACACACATACGTAGAAGTTCTCATTCACATCCCATCATCTGGGGGTTTTAAAAAATCCTAAAGCCTGGGGCCCACCCTATCCCCAGAGATTCTGATCTAATTAGCCTGACTTTAGGTCTAGGTAGTAATGATGACTTGAAAACTGCTCAGGTGATTTAAATGTACAGTCAGGGCTGAGAACTCCTGATCTATAAAAAGGAATAAAGAAAAGAATGAACATTACCTCAACTCCCATTGCCGGGAGCTGACTACCTTTGATTTCCAATGACGCAAGCCAGAGGAGTCACTAGTATGGACTGCAGGGACCAGGTCAGGGAGTGAGAACACGGGTGTTTGTACCTGTCAGGGAGCATCATCTGGGGTGCTCCAGGCGTCGGATCAGAAGAGACCCTCACTCCGCCCTGCCTCAGGACCCAGGTGTTCTAGATGTGTGTGGTACTGCTTGTCCCTCCCTCCTAGGGTCACGAAGATGCTGAAAAAGCAAACCTCTAGGCAGTATTTAAAGTCTGTAAGACAAGACTCCAGGAGAACTGAAACGAAGGATGTGAAAGTGGTGGTGGATGAAGAGATGGGGGAAACTCCACTATACCTCCAGGGCACACAGGTATGCTGTCCTCAACTCACCCAACCACCAGCAAAGAATGCTTAGGCAAACCCAGAACTTCTGAGCAGAGAACCTTGGTCAGTGTGACTAAAAGCAGGGGTAAGGACTTGGAAACACAGTTGTCTAGTAAATGAAGAGAAAGATAACCGTGCAGGGGAAGGATTTGAGATGGAGTCTAGGTATGGAATAATGCAAGAAGCCCCTTGTGTCCCTGAACTTCTCACAGTGCCTGGAGTTAGCCAACTGTCCCAAAAGATTGGGACAGCCCTCAACTTTTTGTTCACTGAGCACTGGTGGACTTCTCTGGTGGCTCAGATGGTAAAGCATCTGCCTACAATGCGTGAGACCCGGGTTCAATCTCTGGGTCGGGAAGATCTCCTGGAGAAGGAAATGGCAATCCACTCCAGTATTCTTGCCTGGAAAATCCCATGGATGGAGGAACCTGATAGGCTGCAATCATGGGGTTGCAAAGAGTTGGACAAAACTGAGCAACTTCACTTTACTTCCCAAAAGATTGGTTCCCTCAACTTTTTGTTCACTGAGCACAGTGGTCTGGGTTCAGTGGAGTAGAGCGGCGGTTCTAGAGCCCCAGGCTTCATCTAGTTGGAGCCACAGAGAGAGAGAGAGGAAGAGGGAAAGAAAAAACTGAATCATTTAACACAGTCATTCACCACACAGCCAAACTTCATAAAAATCTCTTTTAAATGGCTCTGCTGTTTCTCCCAAGTCCCTTGCCAATTCTCATTATTGTCCCAGAAATTCAGCTCTGGCCCTCGACTTACATACTCAACTCAGTCAATGGAGTTAACCAGCCCTGCTCGTCTTTAAAAACAAGTCAGTGGATACATATCACGACTCAAAGATGCCCTTGAAGTTTCACACCTACACACATACCTTCCAAGTATTCACCCCACAGAGCACATTTCTTTCTAGGCAGGATGTGGCAAACACTGTCGGTGCCTATTTGGCCATAATTCCCCAGACTTCCTGGCCAAAAGAAGTGTTCCTAGGCTCTGGCAATGAATTGAGACGGGGCCAGGTCAGTGGCTCCCAACGATTTAAAAAAAAAAAAAAAGACTTTGCTTTTTTAGAGCAGTCTTAGGTTCAAAGCAAAATTGAAGGGAAAGTACAGAGACTTCCTGTAGACCCCTGCTAGCTACCCCTCCTCACACACACACACGCAGTCTCCCCTGTTATCCAACATCTTCCACATCTCAGTCCCAGCCCTGAACTTGTAGAGCAGGTATTCTGAGCACTGAAGCACACCTGAAGAGAATACACTGTGTTTATAGAATGAGAAGACTGGGGGTGTAGGGGACCAAACACAGGGGCTTAGGGGTCCAGGCCAAATACTTTCCAAGAGGTCAAGGATTACGCGGGTAACAGAGTAAGATGTTGGTGGTCCTGGGAACAGAGCCCTCATCTCCTGATCGCCCAACCCCCACCCCCCAGCAGCCCTGCCTGTCACCCTGGGGCTGTAGCTTATTTGTCCTCACCCTGAGCCATGCTGGGGTGCCTTGAACTGCCATTGATACCTGCTGTCAGTGAACTATTCACCTGTTTTGTATCTTATCTTCCCAACAACAAAAGTTCAAGTTTCTCAAAAGCTGAGGTCTTGACACCCCTGACTTGGGACCCCGCCGTGGCACCCATAGCCTGCTCGATACCCAACAGTCTGATTTCTACGAAGCTGATGTAGTGAAGACACTAGAGTGCTGTCATGGGCTAGTGAGATGTTTGGGGAACTTTGGCACCTTGTTCTGAATTCTTTTATGTGTTGGTCAGTCAGGTGTGGTCATGAGAGGAGAAAAGGGAGAGACTCAGGAAAAGACAAAGTTTATATTATGCTCACAGATGCCAGAGACAGGAGGCCGATGCTTTACTCAGAGTCACGTGGGAAAGATACCAGAATGTCAGGTGACAGAAGACAAGAGTGAATGGAAGGTTTAAACCATGGCCTCACTGGGGTTTTTGTGGAAAAAGCAAGGCAGGACTGGGAGAACAGTTTAGGATTGACTAGCTGGGATAACTTCAGCAGGCTTTGGGCTATAGCAGTGGTCTCTAGTTTCCTGGTACCTAGTCCCAGAATGACTAAGGCAGAGGAAAGTTTCCTTCCAGATGGATGGGCCAGACAGAAGCTGTGTGGCTCTCGGCTGGGTAGTTTGTATATCAAATGCAGTCATCTTATGAGTACTTTGCTATTCCTAAGAATTGGCCAGTCCCAGGAGAAGCATTCTCCTCTCAGACAGGAAGGTTTTTTAAGACGTCAGAACATAATAATATACAGAACATATTATATATAAAATACATATATATATATATATTTAGGATATTCCTAAATCACCCTGCTCAATAAGTGGGAGTGCCCGCAATACCCCAGAACTTGGGTCTGCTACCTCTTTATCCACTAGTTGGAAATGACGCTATATGATTGTATAAATAAATAGTGATCCTAGAGCTAGAAAGTGCCTTATAGGATCCTAGGGCTAGAAAGTACCCTATATATTCTGACATATTCAAATCTCCTCTTGTAAATACTTCCTTTGAAGCAATCTCCCATTTAGTTAAAGGAGAAGTGGAGGAAGAAGGAGGCCCTGAGATGTTGCCTTGGATCTGAGTAGAGAGCCCAGTCCCGCTGCTCTGGGTCTGCTTTGTGGCATCCCCACTCTTGGAGTCTCTCTTCTAAGTAGTCTTCCTTGGGCTTCTATCTGTATGGCTGCTGTGATGGGCACTGAGCAAAATAAGCCACATGTGTGGTTTCCATTTCCTGGATATTGGCAATGTGAGAGAGACCCTGATGATGAGATGGAGTTGAGACATGTATGTAAACAGTGGAAGTATGGAACACTTGAATGCAAGCATTTGGCAGGCTGAAAAGACAGGAGCAGGGGTGGCCTTAGCAATGGTGGCAGGGAAAGGGCATCGGACCCTGGTTCTGACTCTGCCACCAACTAACCGGGCAGTTTCAAGAAAACCTCTTCCATTTAATTTTCTCATCTTCAAATTATGTGATTGGATAAGTTGATCTCAAGGTCTAGTTTTTAGTTCCTCTATTCTGAGACTCTCCAAATTTGGGGATAGGAATGGAGAGCAATGAGGCAATAGCAATACTAGTAATAGTAGCAACAATAGTAACAATGGAAACCAGGTACTGACTGTCTCCTGTGAACCCAGATGCTGTCCCACATGCTCTACATGTTCATTTAATCTTATAGTGACGTGAAGACATAGTTAATGTGCTCTAACCCCATTTTACAGATGAGGAAGATGAGACCTAGAAAAATAAAGCACTCTAAGTTATATACCCAGGAAGTACTTCAGCCAGGATTTGAGCCCAGATGGACTGACATCTGTCATTAAGAAGGCTGGTACTGGTGTCCTAGTCTCTACGGAGGAGCTGGAGTGCTGTCTAAGAGTCTCGGGCAGTGGAGGCCTGGCTCCTGGGTTCCCAAGATTGGGGTACAGCTCAAGTGCCAGCAACAGCAGAAAGAGGTGGGGGAAGGAAGAGGAGGAGGAGGCTGGCTATGCTTCTGTTTAGGGCACACACATACCTTGCTGATTAGCAACGATGGGAAAGGAAACACACGCTGAGGGCCCTTGACAGCTTAATGGGGTTTTAGAAAAATACACATCTATATTTTTAAACTTTTTTTTTTCCATTGGAACATTTTTAGCTTCAAGTTCTGGACTGAAATAGCAGCTGTCTTAGATAACTCTTTATCCTTAGGCTCCCACGTTTGGAAAAGGTCTTAGCCCAGCCTGGGGTGGGGTGGGGCAGGGGAGAAACAGAGGAAGTTGGGGGAGGTGACAAGGTTAATATAATGTCTGACACATACATAGTAGATGCTTAATTGGATACTGGATGGATGGATGGATGGGAAGATAGGAGAGAGAAGGGATATGATGGGAGAAAAAGAAAACATATTTACCCATGACATTTTCCTGAGAATTAAAAGTAGACTCCCTGTAGAGATCTACTCACCCTGCTTAGGGTCACAAGTGAAAAACTGACACTTCATCAGAGCCTGGCCTCTTGGAAGCAGTTTAAACCCAGCCTGGAGAAAGAAGGATGCTCACAATTCAGTTCCCATCTTACAGCCTAATCTCCAGTCACTGTTCACATTTTCTGACCATTCTGAACCACTCACTCCGTTCTTAAACACAGTAAGGCAGATTCTAGAGTTTGGCTTGATTAACATTGATTCCAGTACCCTTCTGCCTTGCCTTCTTCTACTTACACAAAGTGGAAAAAGAAATACTCAAATCCCCACCTGGTCTTGCAAGTAAGAACCAGGTTGATTATACCATTCTAGCTGGTTCAAATTGGGCAGAAATCCTGGAGAAAGGTTTCCTATTGACATAAACAGGCAAAGTTTTGTCTATCATTTCCCTCTTTTTCCTGCCTAGAATTCTGATGCAATGTTTGGCAGTTTGGCAACCATTTTATGATGAAGAGGACAAAAGCTTTGAGCTAAGAATGGCAGAGCAGGAGGACAGAAGGAATTGGATCCCCAGTGGCCTCATTAAACTGCCACATCAGTCCTCAATTCTCTCCCTCTAGTCTTCCAGTTATCTGAGAAAGTCTTCCAATTACTTAAGCCACTCCCTGCCAAACACAGTCTTAACTGATAAGTGATAAAATTAAAGCCTCCATACCTCTGTCCATGGAACTCCCCCTGACTAAACTGCCTTTTCTTCCAGTGAACTCTTATCTAAATCTCTGCAGACTTCCCTGAGCCCCTCCCTTCCTCTCTAGGCTCCTCTCCTTTTGAATGGCTACATCACCTGTGGAGACCTCTCCTAGCATTTGCACTGTGGTTATTTATACATTTTCTCAGTAGAGAGGAGGCCTTATATAAATATCTGAAATGTAGAATTAGATTAGAGATGCCAAGAGGTAGGGACTGAGCAACATGTTCTCTTACCTGCTGCTACCCACCCACCCAGAATCTTTCATTTCTTCCTCTTTTGGGGCTCCATCCACCTTATCGAAAGAAATGCTCCAGTTTTCCCAGTCTTGAAAACACTTTGGTTTGCTCTTACTTCCCCTGTGAGCTATCAATTCTCTCTACCCTTGACTCGGTATTTGATTTTTCACCTACAGGAGATACGGTAAAGTAAAAGTCACTCAGTCGTGTCTGACTCTGCAACCCCAAGGACTATACAGTCCATGGAATTCTTAAGGTGAGAATACTGGAGTGGATAGCCTTTCCCTTCTCCAGGGGATCTTCCCAACCCAGAGATTGAACCCAGGTCTCCTGCATTGCAGGTGGATTCTTTACCAGCTGAGCCCAGGAAATATGGTAAGTGGGTATCAAACAGGCTGGGATCACATCTGATTTCAACCACTTACTCGTGTGTATCTCGGGTATCTGTCTCTGAACTGCTGCTGGACCTTCACCTGTAACACAAGAATAATCATCTTCATTTTATAGAATTGTGGGGAAAGTTGAGTGTAGTGATGTATTCAAAGTGCAGGGCACAGAGTTCAGTTCAGTTCAGTCACTCAGTTGTGTCCAACTCTTTGCGACCCCATGAATCGCAGCACTCCAGGCCTCCCTGTCCATCACCAACTCCCGGAGTTCACTCAGACTCACGTCCATCGAGTCAGTGATGCCATCCAGCCATCTCATCCTCTGTCGTCCCCTTCTCCTCCTGCCCCAATCCCTCCCAGCATCAGAGTCTTTTCCAGTGAGTCAACTCTTCCCATGAGGTGGCCAAAGTACTGGAGTTTCAGCTTTAGCATCATTCCTTCCAAAGAAATCCCAGGGCTGATCTCCTTCAGAATGGACTGGTTGGATCTCCTTGCAGTCCAAGGGACTCTCAAGAGTCTTCTCCAACACCACAGTTCAAAAGCATCAGTTCTTGGGCACTCAGCCTTCTTCACAGTCCAACTCTCACATCCACACGTGACCACAGGAAAAACCATAGCCTTGACTAGATGGACCTTTGTTGGCAAAGTAATGTCTCTGCTTTTGAATATGCTATCTAGGTTGGTCATAACTTACTTCCAAGGAGTAAGCGTCTTTTAATTTCATGGCTGCAGTCACCATCTGCAGTGATTTTGGAGCCCAGAAAAATAAAGTCTGACACTGTTTCCACTGTTTCCCCATCTATTTCCCGTGAAGTGATGGGACCGGATGCCATGATCTTCATTTTCTGAATGTTGAGCTTTAAGCCAACTTTTTCACTCTCCACTTTCACTTTCATCAAGAGGGTTTTTAGTTCCTCTTCACTTTAGGTACGAAATAAACTCAAGTTCCCTTGCCATTCTGACTCCCCTCCCTCCCTCCCCTCCTCCCTCACATTCTAGGCACTGTACTACTTTAAGACACAAAGTTGCATTAGGTATCACTTCCCTCCTCCCTTCACTCCTTAATGTGATCTACTCCAGACTTTAATCCTTAGAGGAATTTGCAGTTCCAATACATTATTTTTCAAAGATTTATTTCCACTTTTACAACTTCAAGCTTCAACTCACAGTGAATCAATCACTCCCAAATCTACAAATCAAATCTAGGGCTGACTTGCCTCCTAAGTGTCCTGCCCCCCACCCCAACTCCCTGGGGCGTCTCCCCCTTGGAGGTCCTACAGTCCAGCTGCACTCCTCTTCCTTCCAAAGCAGGAAACACTGGATAAACAAAGTGATCTGTCCAGTATCCCCGAGGGGTAGTAAGGAATAGCCAGGAGGAAAGGCCCACCCTTGTCAAATAATGGCAGTTTTAAGCCACAAGATGCTTGTCCTTAAAAAGTTGACTTCAGTTGATAAGGTGTTGAGTTATGATCCTGTGTATAAACCAGCACGATGGAGTCTCTGGTCAATATTCAAACCTTGGCCCTAGAGACCAAGAAGACAGCAACCAGGCAAGAGAGCGTACGTTTGCAGGCTTGGCGTCTATTCAGGAAATGCTGGGCAGCAACCTTGTGAGCACTCCCTGCTTCTGCACCAGGGAACACACGCATTTCTCCCCTTAGGGTGAGCCTTAAGCCCCAGAGGTCCTCAGAAGCATTTCCCCACAGGTCCACTTGTATTTGCCTATAACTGCCTAGTTTGCTCCCAGTCCATCCTAGTTCTCTGTAGCAATAACCCTGTGGTCCCCACAATGCGCTTGAGGGAGGCTTTCTATAGAAGGCCCCACCCCACCCCCATGGCCCTTCTCTCTTTCTTGGAGAAGGGGACCACGTGCCACCAGTCAGGCCCCGTGATCCTCTCCCTCAGCGGACCCAACGCAGAAGGGCAGAGGGCAGAGGTCAGAAAATAACTCATGAGAACCAAAACAAAACCCCATTGGAACTACAAATGGAAATGGCTTAGGGAAAAAGGGTCCTGAGATGCTCGGGCTATTAATAAAATCACATGGGCCTCAGGCCTCTTCTCCCAGGGAGCAGGCCTGGCCAGTTCATGGCTAGGCGAGTTCACTCTTGGAAAGGCCCCAATTCACCAGATAAAATGTGCCCCAGACCCTATTACTCTGAAGCCACTCCCAGTCTACGCGTATACCTCTGCACCCCTGCGCTGCTCCCCACCCCGCCCACCACCGCGAACACACACAAATGCAACTTCATGTCTATCAAGTCTTTCTCTTGCTGGATGTACCAATAAGGGAAGAAGGCACTGAACCAATGGTGGTGTATAAGGGCTTGGAGACTCCCAGGAACTTGGTCAGAGGTAACTACATCCTCGCCTTTATCCTCTGTAACCTTTGGGAAGTTGAACTACCAGGATTTTAACTATAATCCCATCAGAGACAGACAGACAGGCAGCTACAGTTGCTCACAGATTGGTAGGAAAAGAATCCCTAGAACTTCTTTCCCCAAATGCTGCTGTCTTCAGTTTGAGTAATTCTCAAAGTTAGTGGACAATTCTAAGGAATATTCTAGAATGGGCTGCATCAGAAGAGCCCATCCCGGCTCACGTCTTGGAAAATAGCGTGTGAACCAATTAGCACCTCTCAGCTGTGAAGAAGCTCTGAGTCATCATCGGCTCATGACCAAGGTTCTGAGAGTGAGATGGGATCATACAGGCCCATCGTGCCCAGCCTGCTACCTTCAGGCAGAAACGCTGTCAAGCTGTTGTATAGATGAGGCTACAGATACAGCAAAAGCCCCAGCTGGGGAAATGCTCTCTGCATGTCTTCTGGGTCCACTTGCTCCCTGAGAGTGTCACAGCCTTGGGCTTTGTCCAGGCTCCTCATCTCCTAATACCCTCTGTACCAACTTAGTGCAGGGAATGCAGGCACAGCACCCCAACCAGCCCACCATCCCACCACCCCAATGACATTTAGTTTGAACTTGGACCCCCGAGTAAGTCTCTCACAATTTGATTCAAGAACAAGGTAGAGGCTTGTTCTTCCCACCTTTGGATGCCCTGGCGGAGCTCCAAGCACATGGTAGGCATAGAAAATTATTTGTTAGATGAATGAACAGTGAGCTCATATCAACCTATTATTTCTATAGCCAGATGGCTTCAACGTGGCCCCCTTTCTTTTTAAAGCTAGTAATTTGCCTTGATGTTGGGTGGGCTTCTTTGACCTGGAGTATAAGAAGGTTTTAGCTTCGTTTCAGGGCTATTTAGACCAGAAATATCAGACTAGGCCACTTGCACAGGTAGCCTGTACACACTATAGAGTGTGTCAGGCTCTCCCACCCCATCACAACAGACATCCTAAGAGAACACCTTGCCAGGAAACCAGGAGCCCCTGGTGGTGGGCAGGCTCCCTGTAAATGCCCATTTAGTAGGTACCAGAGCACTACACCCCTTGTCTTGTTCAATGCACACCAGCCCCCTAATGGGGTGGGTGCTTTTTTGATCCTCACATTACAGGTGAGGACACTGAGCTTCAGAGAGGTTAAGTCACCTGTTGAGGGTCACCCAGCACTTAAGTGAAGGAGCCAAGATTTGGAGTCCAGACCACACTTGCTCTTTAGCTGTGCTGCCTGCTCTGAGCCTCACTGCAGAACCACCAGTCACAGAGTCACAGATTGCCAGCATTGGATGGACCCAACCCACACACCTCATTCTGTGCATTAGACCCAAAGCCATTCACAAGTTAGTGGTCACACAGGGCCCACAACCCAGGCTTCTATCTTCAAAGTCTGCTTTTTCCACAGACCACCTCCATCCTTTCCTTCTTCACTCTGGCTGCCTGTAGCTAGACTCCCACTACCCACCCCTCCCACTGCCCCACGGTCCTTCCCAAGGCAGGAGAAGTCACTTAGGAAGGACTGAGATTCAACACAGACCCAAGCACACCATCATTTCTGCTGGAAACCAAACAGATGATTCACATCATGGGGACTCACAGCATTAATAATTGGGTTGCCGTAGTGGATGGGAACCAACTCTTAATCTTGAAAACCTTAAAATTTCAATAGGTTGCCTCTAGCAGGGACAGCTGAGACCAAAGCTGAAAAGATAAACTAACTCCAGGGTTCTTAACCTCATCAGACCCCATGTAACATTTGTTCCTTTTGTAACAAATATTTTGTAACTCCCTCTATATTATCCTGAGATGAAATCCATAAAGATATAAACTACCTACACACATAATTTTAAAAATTCAATTTAATGCCTTAATAATGACAAAAAAGGAGAAATAAAAGCATATATTATATATATATTGTTGTTGTTCAGTAGCTAAGTTGTCTCCAACTCTTTGTGACCCCATGGACTGAAGCATGCCAGGCTTCCCTGTGCTTCACTATCTCTTGAAATTTGCTCAAATTCATGTCCATTGAGCTGGTGATGCTATATAACTGTCTCATCCTCTGTTGCCCTTTTCTCCTTTTGCCTTCAATCTTTCCCAGCATCAGAGTCTTTTCCAATAAATATGTATATATATACATACTCATATGTTATATATATATATTCAATTACATATTCAATGTTCACCATTACACTAAGAGATGAAATGAGAAAAATCTGGATTTCTATATAGAATCACCATGAAACAATAGCTACATAAACAGACTGAGAGCCATGTGTTGACTTCTTGGGGACTCTAATCCAGGAGCAGAGTTGCATTGGTACTGTCATTTTCCAAAGCAGTGAACAGCTCTTTGTAAAATGCTGATTGAAATCAAGTGTGATTTTCCCTCAGTGTTCATAGGAATTTGGGAAATATTTAATACATATTAAAAGCACACAGAAATAGTTTGTGTTTATATGTAATATGAAGTTAGAGGTTTCGGGCTCAGAGGACCAGGGTTTTCAACACATGAATGTCTGGACAAACACAGGAAAGACACTGGTGAGATAAAGAGCAATTCTTCTTTGTACAAGACTGTCCCGTGCTTTGCAGGACATCTAGTATCTGTGGCCCCACAAACAAACAAAAGTGGCCCCCAGTTTTTCAAAACACTCCAGAAGGTAGGCATTGTCCCTTTTAGAACTATTGGGTTAGCCTTTCAGGTACCTCCTTCCAGCCCCTGCATCAGCAAATACTCATGAGCCCACCACAGGTAGAGCTGTGGGTTGGGCAGCAATGCCATTGTAAGACTGGTGGGGCGTGGGGTTCCAGAGAGGGATAAAATACTGTCCCTACCCCCCAGCCTGGTGGGGGACAGGGGAAGAGTAGAGTAAGACGATGAAGCCTGTAGGAACCACCTGACTTTGAGCATCCTGGGGATGGGAGCTGTGAATTTTACTCACCATTTAACCTAGCAGAGGCCCTGGAGCAGGGGAGCTTGACAAGCCTTTGTTGCATACTGGATGAAGGGAAGGCAGTAGGCTGGAGACTGCTGAGGCTGAAGCTCCATCTGTATTATGTTGCAGAGATAACGGAAAGAAAACATGTTTTGGGGGGGAAACATTCTCTCAGTGATGGTTATTGACCAAGAACACACTATAGCCTACATCCCAAGAGAGAAAGGGAGGCCAGAAGTCATCCCAGTGACTAGGAGAGCTTGTGGGTCAAAGAAACCAGAAAGAGACACACAGGGCAGCCTCCTTCGTCTCCAAGGATCACACTTCTCAATTCACACCAGGTTGTCCTCCGGGATGGCATTTATATCCTTCTGCCATTTACAGATTGGGGCCAAACCCACTTCCGTTCTAGCCAAGAAGCAAGCACCTTCCATGCCTGCCAAGGGGCAGCAACCAATCCCAGACTTGACCGACCTTGAACTTTTAAGGTAGAGGCTGCTGTGGCCAGAGGGAGGAGAAAGCAGAGTCTGGATATTATCTGTGACACTGAGCAGCCCATGCTCAGGGCACCAGTCAAGCAGGAGAGAAAAGCTATGTTTGGAAAGATTAAAAAAAAAAAAAAAGGCATTAAAGTAATCATCAGGGGAAACAACCAGAACTCTTTTGCTGCACCTTCTCGCATTCTTTTATGATTTAGTCCTAGTTTTATTTTTGAACTACATATGTGGGGTGGAGGGAGGGGATGCTATAAACCTTTTCACTCTTAGGATGAAGTAACCAGCCGTTCATGGTTCAGCCCGTGGAGCCAGACTGGCTGCCTCTTACTAACTATGTGACCTTGGGCAAGCTACCGCTTCTTTGTGTTTCAGTTTCTCGCTCCGTAAAATGGGATAATAATTATAGTGCTCACCTCATTAGATTCTGAGAGGATTAAAGAGAGTTGATACACAAAATGCATACAGAACCACACTAGGTATGTTGCAAGTAATATGTGAGTACTGCTGTTAGTAATCATATTTGGCCTGCTATTATTTTCACTAAGGTCTTATTCTGGCTCCAGGAGAGACAGTGGGAGCAAGGTTGTGGCGATATGCTCCTAGACCTCAAAGGAATCAACAGCACTCGCATTTCTGAAATCTGTTAAGAGGATTCCGAAGAAAAAGCAAGCAGGTTCACAGGTGGGAGCAGTTTAAGAACGCTAGTTTATGCCAAATGCCTTCTCTGCCTCTTCTAGGCGGGGCCTTGATCTTCAACACTGAGGATATAGTTTGTAGGCTAAGAAAAGTGACTGGGGGAATTGCACTCCCAGAAGGGAATGTGGAAGTTGGCTTAGGATATATAAGGAAGGTGTTTGTGTCAGTGGCTAGGCTGCCTGAGGTTGGCCTCCTAGGCGTGTGTGCATACGCACATGCATCCATGGGCCTGTCACGGGCTCCTGAGGTGGCAGACTCTAGGGGCCATTGAGCAATCTAGCCCCTTGGTTAAGAAATGAACACTAACCTTGGGCCCACCCAGACTGTGATGACTTTGCTTCTCCTAAGTTTCTGTTTGCATTCAGGAATTCCCTGGAGAACTGGATCATTTCTTCAACAGACCCAACCTTCCGTCAGGTGCTGCACTGAGGAACTAACATGTCATTGACACGTATTAAGATCCTACTCTGTTCCAGGCCCCATTCTGAGCACATTATATTTATAACTCGGGTAATCTTACGAGGTAGCCATCCCTATTTTTATCAATCCAGGGGAGGAAACTGAGGCAGTCACTTAATAACTTGCCCAGATATATGCAATTTGTGACAGAGCTGGAATTTGAAAGCAGGAAATCTGGCTCCAGAGTTCATGGTCTCAACTCCTAACCTCTGTTCATGGCTTTGACCCTCCAGGCACCTGTGGGGTTGTGGACAGGAGGTGAGGACAATTCAGAGAAGAGCCACAGTGAGGCTCAACAGTGAGGCAGGGGACCTCCAAGAAAACAAATGATTTCGCACCCAGGCTTCTTGTCTTTGCAGCTCCAAGAGAAGATGCTCTTACAGTTCCAACTGTAGCTTCTTCTGACTCCTGCCCTGTCAGGGTTTTACCTTTTGCCATTTCCTGCTGAAGGGAAAAGGGAGGGTATAATAATTACCTCCACTGCAAAGAGGATTCTCCCCACCCACAGACTCCATGGAAATAACCTTAGAGCTTCTTTCATTGTGTCTTGGTTGATCAAGGAGGAGGGAAAGACCCAGGCACTGGTGTGGTTGCTTTTCTGAGTTCAAACACTTGTCGTCTTCTGGAGCTGGCAATAACAAGTGTGGAGTTACTGGCACAATTAGCCCTCTGTGGCAGAGAGAAGGGCACCAGAAGTGATGAGGACAATATAGATTTGGCCCATCTGCCACTGTATTTGCTCTTGGGACCTGAGCTTAGCAAAGAGGTGGATCTTGAGATAAGAGGATCAGGAACTAGTCACAAAAAGCCAAGCCTTAAATACACGTGAATCTGCCCTGTGCAATTGGATTCCCATTCTTCAATGAGGTCACTGCATAGTCACCATCAAGGAAAATGGCCTTGGTGGCTTTGAGTTCTGTTGGCTTTTGACTCCAAATTGCCTCTCCCAAGCCCCCTGAGACTTCAGAGCATCCCACTTGCTTTCTGGTTCTCAATGCTGCCTAAACGCTCCACTCCAAATAGTGAAAGTTTTGGTTGCAAGCAACAGAAACAAACTACGGTTAACTCAAGAGGGAAAACCATTTCTTGGAAGGGTATTGGGTCACTCACAGAATCAACCAGAAGGCTGAAGAACAGGGTAGAGGCAGGAACCAAGGATGACATAGGCCCAGCCACGTCCATTGCAGGAACAGTCAGCTGGGGCTGCTGCAGCAGCCTCCACCGCTGCAGGGCCCCCTGCTGCCCTGCTGGAGCCCATCACCTTAGACACTTAGCAGCCCCCAACTCTCAACTGCATCACCACTGCCAGGAATTATCCCTGATAGGCCCTGATAGACTTTGCATGGGCTCTCTAGATTCCAACTCCCTGCTCATACTCTAGCTGTCGGGGTGAGGAGAGAAGCTGTCTCTCCCCCATGCAGCTTCCATAGTTGGAAAGGCCTTGCTGCTCATTGGTTTTGTTATTTCCCTGCAAATCGAAAGGAGTGAGGGGAGGCAAACATATGGAAAACCTGTCTTACTGCAGATTCCCCTGAGAGGCAGGCATCATCTCTGTTGGATGGAGAAAGGTGGCTCACCCCTCTGCCAGGGTTTCTCAATCACATAAACACATAATTTCCACTTTAGCTAAGCTAATTTAAGTGTAGTCTTTGTCGTGCACAGCCAAAAGAACCCTGACTCTTACTTCCATCTTCCTACCCGTAGTTCTCAACTCAACCGAGGACAGCTCTGCCCCTCAGGGGACCTTTGGGAATGAGTGGCGTTTGTTTGACCCTCAGTGAATGTTGACTAAGGACGTTGAGCATCCTGAAAGGCGCAGCACAGTAAGACACAGTGAGAACTGTCCTTACCCAAATACCAACAGTGCGCTGTCTGGAAACACAGCACCCACATCAACCCTGACTGGCATCACTGGTCTGTCTCTTCAACTCCGTCTACCTGCTGAGGTTGGCGGTGGCTTCATTATTTTCTCAAGTCAGAGCAGAACTGTGGCCGGTTCCTCACAGTTGGCATTGGGAATTTGCCATCCCTGATTACAGACTTACTCCTTTTTTTTTTTTTTTCTGGGAAACTGAGATAAGGAGAGGAAGCAGAGTTTATCCAAGGTCACGCAACTCAGCGTAGATTCAGTTCTCTGGCCCCAGCTGAGAGCTCTTTCCACAACACCCTGCCGCCCTTGCTTGTTCTTTTCTTTGAGGCAGACTTAGATAATCCGGACTGGCTTTGAAGTGTTTCCAGGAACCTCTCTGAGAGCTTCCTGGTGATGGCTCACAAGCTGGAGGCAGGGCCCTGGGCCCCAGGGTGCCACCTGCAGATGCTGGCAGTAAGAGAGAGAGGGACTGTCTGCAGAAGGGGCTCTACTTTGCGGGCAGAGCTGGCAGCCAGCAAAAGGGATCAACAGAGAGCTGGAGTCTCACTCCAGAGAGGGCGAGGGCTGAGAATGATTTGCAGAGACTTGAAGCAGTTGCTTCAACCAGATAATCACACAGGAACTAATTAGCACCTTCCTTCCCAGCACAGCCCTCTGGGGGCAGGAAAATGCTCAGTGGAGAAGAGAAATCCATTAATTACTTTATCAGGAAGCACTGATAAGCACCCGAGAAAGGTATTGCTCCAAGGCTCCCAGCTAATTAAAGAGGTCTGCAGGGTGAAGGGCTGTCTGTCTCACCCCAGAGAGTAGAGCTCTCACTTTGAGCCTGAGCCTGGCCGGCAGCCCCAGCCTGCCAGTGACTAAGGGCTCTGCTCCCCCCACCCCCTCACCGCCAGGGAGACTCTGCCCTTGCAGTTTTGCAACCCCCAGACTCTTTCAGGGAGTCTGCTGGCTGCAGTGCCCACCCCAGCTCACTGGAGAGTGAGGGGTCCTGAGGGAGGTGGTCTGGGTCATTTCCCAAGACATCACACAAGGAATACCATGAGGGTTTGAGGTGGTGCATGCCTCCTCTCACTGGCGTTATCATCATTCCATTTTGTGGAGGAGGAAAATGAGGCTCAGAACACGTAAAATGTCTAGTCAGGGACCTCTCAGGTAGGAAGATGCCAAAGCCCAACTTGAACTAGATCTCTAGCACAAAGTCTCATGTTATTCCCCTCGTGCTCTGATATCACTCTGCAAGGTCCAGAGAAAATGCTTGCAGCCAGGCCGCCCTGGGTTCCAGGCTTAGGCTCCTTCCTTCTTTGGTGCTTAGGGCCAATTCCTTCATTTCTTTGAGCCTTGGTATCCTCATCAGTGAAATGGGATTAACAACGCCTACTGAAACGGTTATGAGGAAAAGCATATGTCACGAGACGACACAGAGATCACCTAGAAGAAAGGCTGGTGGTGCATTATTTAATGCACTAGGGTCTTCCCAGGTGGCTCTGATGGTAAAGTATCTGCCTGCAATGTGGGAGACCTGGGTTCGATTCCTGGGTCCTGAAGATCCCCTGGAGGAGGGCATGGCAACCTACTCCAGTATTCTTGCCCAGAGAATCCCATGGACAGAGGAGTCTGGTGGGCTATAGTCCATGGGATCGCAAAGAATCAGACATGATTGAGTAACTAACACTTTCACTTAATGCACCAGTTTTCCACATGATTTTTAACTGCAAAAGTTTCTGTTCAAATGCAGTCTTACAGAGATGCCCAGTGTACAAATAGCTAAAAGTAGAACTTCTCTGGAAGGAGGGTGGTGGGTGGCTCAACCCTACTCCCCACTGCATTCTCCTCTGCACCGGGAATCCCTCAGAGCACAGCTGGGCAACCTGGATCTGAGACGAGCAGGACACTCTGAGGTCTCAAGGGTCTCTGCATAAACACATTTTTTATAAATAGCGTCCTTTTAGCTCACAGAGGACAATAATAGCCGGCCATCCTCGGCCCATATGTTGGAGATTTTCTCCCAGAAAGGGCTAATGGGTTTACACAAACCCCTTCTGCCTTGTTCCCAGATGGTTACCTGGCCAGGGAAGAGGGAGGAAATGTTATCTGCATAAAAGAGACCAAACCTGTGACCTTGGCAGCAATCGCTTAGCCCCCAGGCTAGGCAGCCACGCATCCACTAAGGTGATAGATGTCTACATTTTGTGCAGACACATTTCTTTCTGGCCTTCTCAGGAAGCAAATCATTACAATAATAATAGCATATTGCACTAGATAATGATAAAATGGCCTAGAGAGGGTGGAATGCCTTTCCAAGGGACATATTCAAAGACAAGAGCCAGGTTGGGAACTGCTGAGGCCTGGATCCCAGATGGTAAAACGTTAGAACACACCCTGATTTCTCAGAAGACATGTGGAGTAGAGACCATCAACTTGCAAAACCCGATCATGGAAATTTCCTGGATCCAGAGTTAAATGTTCATTTCTGTTATTTACCAAATGTGGCCCAGAATCAGTAGCTGTATTGACCTTCTTGGAGGTGGGGATGGAGGGAGTGGGATGGGAAAGGGACATGTGTAATGGATTCTTCCTGCTGGGGATTCAGTTGTGATTATTACAGAAGCCATTATAACCCACGGATATTTGAACATCTTCCTCTGCCATCTTGGTTGCTCAAAATTCAACTAATATCAATGGAATGCCCACATGTTGACTAGCTGTCTGGTACTTGCTGGGCACATCTTAGGTGTTACTTCATTTAATCCTCAAAACTTTCCAGCAATTCAGGGACTCTTTTTACAATTTATGGACATGAAAGTGAGGCTCAGAGAGGCATGGGGCCATAGTCTTGGCCTCACAGCTATTTGGGTGTCCAGGTCTGTTGAGGTTAAATCCAGTGCTCTTTCAAGCCTTCTCCATCAAAGTTTTCCAGAAAAATCCCACCTATGTTCTGCTATTCTAGATACTGTCCAGAAAAACAGCCTAAAAGATTCAGCCTAGAGGAGCAGAACTGAAGAATGGGCAGATTTGAGTTCTAGTTGGTTCTAATTTTAACCAGCCACCCCCTTTCTCTAGGTCTCCGTGTTCTCAACTGTGAAGCAGAGGGAGTGGTTCTCTAAGCCACTTCCTGCGCTGCCCGCTCCACCCCATGGCTGCCTGTGCGTATCTGAAGCCACTGTGCTTGTTTCTGCATCTCATACTGATGTTTTAATGTGTCCATGGGCTCCCACAGAGGGACACCAGGCCTGCTTCCTCCATCCCCTTGAGCTGTTGCTACTCGCCTGGATTCCCAGCTCAGCAGAGACCAGTCAAACTGCATTCTGGGGAAGTTAGGAAGGAGTCACCCTGGAAGGTGGCACGGCCCCCTGGTGGCTGTGAAGGAGGCAACCACAGGTGCCTCCGTGGAGGGCTTGCTCCAGCACCATCTGCAGTGGGTGCTCCCACACCAGGAGACTAGGGGATGTTTTCATGAAGTCAGCACACCTGTCCCTGAGAGCATCAAGGCCCCCACCCTGTTCTCAGCAGTAGAAGAGTCGCTGGACTGAGGCACAGACGAGGGCAGTGGTGAGGCAGAAGGGAACCACTTTGAAAGGTCAAGTCGGTTCCAGGAGTTTATTAGTAAAAGCAGGCACTTGGAGCTGCCAGGGGCACAATACAAGCAGAACAGCCATGGGCCCTGCCCTCGTGGAGCTGCGTGTGATGAGGGGAGGAAACAGACAACAAACAGGTAACTAACCAACTAGCTAAATACGTGATATCAAGTTGAGAAAGTGCTAGAAAAGTCAGAAGCAGAGTGAATGGAGGATGGAGGGATGGGAGTGACTGTGGGAATTGAGGGGAAAGCTTCTACCGAAGCAAGGTTGTCAAAGAAGCTCTATTTGAATTCAAAGTCAAGGAGCCAGCTGGACCAAAAATTGGGGAAAAGCCTGAGGCAAAGTCAAAAGCCCAACACAGGGGTCAGCAGACTTTGCTCTGTCAAGGCCAGATAGTAAACACGTGAGGTTTCATAGTCCCTAACGGTCTGTATTGCTAGTGTTCTAATAAAACTTGACAAAATAGAAGCAGTCCTTATGCTATCAGCTGGTGCCCTAAAACAAGAAAGCACTGGGTCTGTGTCAGGAAAGAATGAGGCTGGTGTTCAGTTCAGTTCAGTCGCTCAGTCGTGTCCAACTCTTTGCAACCCCATGAATCGCAGCACTCCAGGCCTCCCTGTCCATCAACCAACTCCCAGAGTTCACCCAAACTCATGTCCATCGAGTCAGTGATGCCATCCAGCCATCTCATCCTCTGTCATCCCCTTCTCCTCCTGCCCCCAATCCCTCCCAGCATCAGGGTCTTTTCCAATGAGTCAACTCTTTGCATGAGGTGGCCAAAGTACTGGAGTTTCAGCTTTAGCATCATTCCTTCCAAAGAACACCCAGGACTGATCTCCTTTAGAATGGACTGGTTGGATCTCCTTGCAGTCCAAGGGACTCTCAAGAGTCTTCTCCAACACCACAGTTCAAAAGCATCAATTCTTTGGCACTCAGCTTTCTTGACAGTCCAACTCTCACATCCATATATGACTACTGGAAAAACCATAGCCAGCTTCAGTTCCTTGTTAGGGAACGAGGAGGGGAGGGTCTCAAGAGGAAGAAGAGATAGAGAGGAGGAAGATTGTGGAGAACCTTGTCTATCAAGATAAAGAGTTTGACTTTGTTTCTAAAGGCAGTGGAATGCCATGGTAAGGTTTCAAAGCAGCAAAGAGACATGATTTGGTTTTTATACTTTTAAAAATATTACTCTGGCTGCTGTGTGGAAAAAGAATTGGAGAGAGGAAAGAAGGGACACAGGGAGACCCTTAACCTTGTACAGTAGTTGAGGGCGAGACACTGGAGGCCTGGGCCTTTGGGTGGGATCAGGAACAAAGGCAGGGACATGGGATGCTTCGAGTCATGTCTCACAGAGGTCAATGTTAAGACCTCACTCTGCTGCTGCTGCTGCTGCTGCTAAGTCACTTCAGTCATGTCCTACTCCGTGCAACCCCCTAGACGGCAGCCCACCAGGCTCCCCCGTCCGTGGGATTCTCCAGGCAAGAACACTGGAGTGAGTTGCCATTTCCTTCTCCAATGCATGGAAGTGAAAAGTGAAAGTGAAGTCTCTCAGTTGTGCCTGACTCCTAGCGACCCCGTGGACTGCAGCCTACCAGGCTCCTCCGTCCATGGGATTTTCCAGGCAAGAGTACTGGAGTGGGGTGCCATTGCCTTCTCCAGACCTCACTCTAGTTGACTGTTTTTTCTAAACAATAGAGAGTACACAGTGATAGTCTATAAGCTACAGTCAAAGCTATGGTCTTTCCAGTAGTCATGTACAGATGTGACAGTTGGACCATAAAGAAGGCTGAACACTGAAGGATTGATGCTTTCAAACTGTGGTGCTGGAGAAGACTCTTGAGAGTCCCTTGACAGCAAGGAAATGGAAACAGTCAATCCTAAAGGAAATCAACCTTGAATATTCACTAGAAGGACTGATGCTGAAGCTCCAATACTTAGGCCACCTGATACAAAGAGCCAACTCACTGTAAAAGACCCTGATGCTGGGAAACATTGAGGGCAGTAGGAGAAGGGGGCAACAGAAGATGAGATGGGTGGATGGCATCATCAACTCAGTGGACATGAGTCTGAGCAAACTTCAGGGTATAGTGAAGGACAGGGGCGCCTGGCGTGCTGCAGTCCATGGAATCGCAAAGAGTCGGACACGATTAACAACTGAAGAATAACAACAACATAGTATTATCTCCCAAACTGAGGAAGTCAATAGCTCCTTTGGACAATGAACTGCCAAACTGATCAAAGAAAATTGCGGGGAAAATTTTCACAAAGCTATGGAGGAAAAACCAAACATCACATGAAATGTAGAGGCACTCACAGTTCAGGTGGACAAAAGAGAGCAACAGAACTACAGGCTGATGAGCTCCAAGCCATTGCCACCACCCAGGAAAAGCATCCAGGAGACGTCACATGCCATCACTGCAGAACTGGCCCCCAAGCCAGTGAGGCCCATTCAGAGTATGATTAGGCAAACCCAAGCAACATTCAACCCTGGCAACCAAAAAGAAGCCAGACTGAGGACAAGCCAGAAAGACGGAGGCTGCCCTATATCTCTGATTCCATGTGATCATCGATTGTAAGACATACCGTAAGTACTAGATTTGGAGCAGAAATCCTACCCCATCAAATATACACCCTGATAATAATAAGATGTATCCTAATTTCATCTACATTATATAGTGAAAAATGTGTCCCTGAGAAGCCATGTTATTTAACTGAGAGCCTACTTTGCAGCAGAAATCTTATAACCTCACTTTATTCTAATAACAATCCTCTGTGGAAACCCACAAGTTTGATAATTTGCTGGGGTTACCTAACAAATTACTTAGCAAGTGGCAAAGCTGGAGTTCAAGTTCGGATTCAGCTGTCCTCTAACTGGGATAACAAAGGACATTCCAGAGAGTAATCAGGCAAAAATAGTAATCAGGAAACTCCTTTCCAGATCTTCAACTTCCATGGACTGCCTTTCCTAAAATGGAATTACCTAAGAACAAGACTGAAGTCGCATGCTTTGACTCTCCCCACTTTGCAAAAGAGGAGGGGACACAAATTAGGGAACAATTCTCTGGAAGATTCCATAGCCACAGAGCCTGCAGTACTCCTGTAATGGGTGGGAGCAATAACAATTTTCACTTAATGACTTTGCTTTTCTTTCCTACTACTTCATCAAAGAATGCATACTCGAAGAAGGGTCCTATGAGAGCAAAGAGAAAACGTAGTGAATGTTAAAAATAGCTTTCTCCATTTATTTAAATGTGATCAATAACATACTCTGAAGCGTCAAAAATAATACGTCGAGATAGAAATCTGTGGAAGAAGTGGGAATAGTAACACATGTTCAAAGAGATATAAGGATGTAAAATTTCTGAATGTTAAATGAGATTTTTCATACATTTTTAAGTGGATAACAGTGGGTATTAAATCATAGATGGTATATTTCATGGGATAAATTTAAAAGTGTGAGGTAACATCTAGTTTTAAATGTCAATATTTATAATATGCCAGAAATCAAACTCTTTACAGCTATTTAAGCTTAGATAAACAATTTCTAGACTTCATTTTTAATTTGTGCTGGAGGCGAGAGTGGATAGTTTTAGAAACATACATAATGTATGTTCAGCATACCTACATAAGCAAGCAAAACTAGAGACTGCTGCCCCTGCCTGTCAGATGAAACTCTGTGCTTTCTTTCACTTCTCTTCAGTGGCCTGCATGACCTTCCCAGCACTTGGATAATTATGACACCAAAGGCAATGAAGCTTGGGGATGGAGAAATGGGGAAATGTTGGTAAAATGTTGAGTTATCAGTTCTGGGGATCTAATGAACAGCATGGCGACTATAATTAATAATACTGTGTTGTATACTTGAAATTTGCTAAGATCATATATATTCTCACGACCAACAAGTGGTTTCAAAAAACACAATGGAAAAACAAGCAACTTTTTAAAAACAATTTTTTTATTTATTTTTGCCTGTGCTGGAGTCTTCTTTGCTGCGTGGGCTTTTCTCTAGTTGCAAAGAGCGGGGGCTGCTCTCTAGTTGCGGTGCAGTCTTCTCCTCTTGCAAGGCACAGGCTCAATAGTTGTGTCACTCAGACCTACTTGCTCCAAGGCATGTGAGATCTTCCTGGACCACGGATCCAACTCATGTTTCCTGCAATGGCAGGCGGATTCTTTACCACTGAACCACCAGGGAAGCCCAAGCAAATTTTTCTTCTGAACACTAGGAAATAGGTAGGAAACTAACCTATATTGATTGAGTACACTATTGTCCCCATTTTACTGATGAGGAATCAGAGGCTCAGAGTGGTGAATGAGTTGTTAAGAACAGTGGAAACAGTGTCAGATTTTATTTTTTGGGGCTCCAAAGTCACTGCAGATGGTGATTGCAGCCATGAAATTAAAAGACACTTACTCCTTGGAAGGAAAGTTATGACCAACCTAGATAGCATATTCAAAAGCAGAGACATTACTTTGCCAACAAAGGTCTGTCTAGTCAAAGCTATGGTTTTTCCAGTGGTCATGTATGGATGTGAGAGTTGGACTGTCAAGAAAGCTGAGTGCCAAAGAATTGATGCTTTTGAACTGTGGTGTTGGAGAAGACTCTTGAGAGTCCCTTGGACTGCAAGGAGATCCAACCAG
Organism: Bos indicus x Bos taurus; assembly: GCF_003369695.1. Classification (NCBI taxonomy): domain Eukaryota; kingdom Metazoa; phylum Chordata; class Mammalia; order Artiodactyla; family Bovidae; genus Bos; species Bos indicus x Bos taurus. Next base: position 69,197,572 of record NC_040086.1, on the reverse strand, counting down.
TCCATTCTAAAGGAGATCAGTCCTGGGTGTTCTTTGGAAGGAATGATGCTAAAGCTGAAACTCCAGTACTTTGGCCACCTCATGCGAAGAGTTGACTCATTGGAAAAGACTCTGATGCTGGGAGGGATTGGGGGCAGGAGGAGAAGGGGACGACAGAGGATGAGATGGCTGGATGGCATCACTGACTCGATGGATGTGAGTTTGAGTGAACTCCGGGAGTTGGTGATGGACAGGGAGGCCTGGAGTGCTGCGATTCATGAGTCGCAAAGAGTTGGACACGACTGAGCAACTGAACTGAACTGAAGAAGACTTACAGCTGCCACATGGCTGATTATCACTAGAGCTAGGATTCAGCACAGCTCTGTTTTTAACCAGAGCCAGTGTTTCTCCATTGCACCAAGTCGCTTCCAAAAGTCAGAGAAGAATCTGGGTTCACACTATTTTATTTCGTTCTCTGATCAAAATGATGTAAGCCACAAGAACCTGCCCAGTCCTTTCCTCCAGTCCTCATAACATCCCCCAAGGCCAGGGACATGGCTGCCCTCTGGTGCTGGGGCAGACAGTTGGAGGTCAGTTGGCTGGCTTCCAAGAGAGCGAGGCCAAGCCTCCTCCTCGCCTCCTCCCACTTCCCTCTCTGTCCAGGCTCCACTATGAGCCTGTCCCATGCTCCCACCCTTCCCGAGCCCCAGTAATCAAAGGAAGGTAGGAAAACAGTGGCGAGCCGGAACCCCTCGGGCTGAATGGGGATTTTGGTCGGATGTTGAGTTTACCTGGAATGCCCCGGTGCTATTTTGGGAAGGCAGACATCCTAGAGAAACAATGAAATGGAAAAGAAAACAGCTAAAGCAGAATCCAGAGCTCAGTTTTGGCCAGACCAGCCCCACGCAACCTGGGTAGGCCCCCAGGAAACCCGAGTCAGGCCTGTGAGGGGCTGGGACTGCAAGTGTCCGATTTACCGGCAGGGAAGGGGGGATGTAAGAAAAGGGTCCCGAGAAAGCCCCCAGATCAGTGACGGGAGCACAGTCTGGCCTGTTGGAATTTCTACTCCATTACTTATCAGCTGGGTGACCTCAGGTAAGTAGCCTCATCTAGAAGATGCACAGACTGCTAGCAGTTGCTCTGGGGTTTCTGGGAGAAAGCAAATTAAATGATAGAACTGCATCATGTTTTGTTGCTAGTAGAATGCTGACCAATACTGGCTATTCCTTCCTGAGCTCCAAGGGGACTAGTCAGTACTATGTAAACTGTGATTGCCCTTCCGTCTCATGTCTCCGAGGCTCAAGGAGCATAGACATACCCTGCACGCAGCTTCTCCAGGAACCAAGAGATGAAGCATTTTCCATGTTAGTCCCTTTCCCACCAAGGCTGGGGGAAGCTCCTTTCTGAGGTGGGTCTGAGTTTGTGCACTAGAGCAAACAAATAACTATAATAGAAATGAAGGACTTAGACATGTTGATATTTATTTCAGGTGAAAAATGTTCAACTCTTGGCTTGTGTGACAAACTTGTCATCAAATGACCAGAGAGAATGAGTAAAAAGAGAAACATCATTTTTTTTAATTGGAATATAATTGTTTTATAATGTTGTGTTAGTTTCTGCTGTCCAACAACGTGAATTAACTATATGTGTATATATATATATATATATATATATATATCCCCTCCCTGTTGAACCTTTCTTCCACCCACTGCCTCCCCAGCACTCTAAGTCATCACAGAGCACCGAGCTGAGCTCCCTGTTTATATACCCACTTCCCACTAGCTATTTTACACATGGTAGTGTATATACATCAGAGACTGGGAGTGAAAATGGAAAAGACAGGCAGAACTAGTGCTGGGGAGGATGTAGAGAAATCAGAACTGTCATACAAGGCTGGTGGGAATGTAAAATGCTACAGCCACTTTGGAAAACGATTTGACAGTTTCTCACAATGGTGAACATGGAGTTATCATGTGACTCAGCAATTCCACTCCTAGGCATCTACCCAAGAGAAATAAATATATGTAATCACACACAAACTTTTCCATGAGTATCCATGGCAACAGGATTCCTAGTAGTTAAAAAAAAAAAATGAACCAACCCGAATGTCCATCAACTAATACATGAATACACCAAAGCGGGATGTCCATACAATAGAATATTATTCAACAACAACAAACGGAATAAAGACGGATGCATGATACAACATGGATAAACTGTGAAAGCATTGTGCTAAGTGGGGAAAAAAAACATATACAAAAAATAGCCACATAGTATATGATTCCATTTATATCAAGTGTCCAGAATAAGCAAACCCATAGAGACAGAAAGGAAGAGGAAATCAGGAGTGACTTCCTTTTGGAGTGATGAAAATGTCTGGGATTTATAAAGTGGTCATGGTTGCACAACTCTGAATAGGCTAAAAACCACTGAACTGTGCATTTTAAAAGGATAAATATTATAATAGGTAAATTGTATCTTAATAAAGGAGAGAGAGAGCAAAAGATTGGGAGATCTCAAGTCTTGACATAAAAAGTAATAGAATTTGCTTTAAAGAAACAGGAGGACTTCCCTGATGGTCCAGTGGTTAAGAATTTGCCTTGCAATGCAAGGGACACTGGTTCAATCCCTGGTCTGGGAAGATCCCACATGCTGCAAAGCAACTAAGCTTCTGTACCACAACCACTGAGCCTGCGCTCTAGAGCCCGTACTCCACAGCAGGAGAAGCCACTGCAACAGAAACTCTCCCACCGCAACCAGAGAGTAGCCCCCACTTGGCGCAACTAGAGAAAGCCTGTGTACAGCAACAAAGACCCACCACAGCCAAATTAAATTAATGAATTAATCTTAAAAAAAAAAAAAAAACAGAAGAGGGCCTTCCCTAGTGATCTAGTGGCTAAGACTCAATACGCCCAATGCAGGGAGCCTGAGTTTGATCCCTGGTTGGGGAACTAGATCCTGCAAGCCAACTAAGAGTTCACACGCTGAGACTAAAGATCCTGCGTGCCAAAACTAAGACCCAGTGCAGCCAAATAAATTTTTAAAAAAAGAAACAGGAGAAATAAAAGACAGCTTGCACTAACGAGAATTCTGATTGTAGGGAACAGTTATCTGATTTTTAAAAAAGTTTACAAGTTGGGATCAGTCAGTGGGGAGTATTAGTTTAGGAGAAAACTTGGGAAAGGGACCCCGCATCCCTATAAGCTCCCTATGCATAGTTTGGATTGTAGCCTGGCATCTTCCCGTGCATATTATATAGTAGTTTGGTTCCAGATGGACCCTGCAAGACATAATTTATTTATTACAGATTTATTGGGAATGTACTATGTGGTACACATCATCCTAGCATGGTATAACTATGACATACCAAGAACGACTGAGACAAATCCAAGAACTGCCTCCTGGCTGTCCCTGAGCCCTCCTGCCTCAGAGCTCACATTTCCCTTTAAATCCAGGTTATCTGCCTAATCTCACCCACCCCACGAGCAGTTATCTGCCCTGCCCAGTCCCTGGTACTTTGGCGGCACATTGCTCTCAATTCACTGTCTTGTTTACAGTGAATTTTTTTTTTTTTTAATTTCCAGTGAATTCTTGATCAACACAGTCATAGATCTGCCACCTGGAGCCACCACCTGCTCTCCATGTGGCTTCACCCTACACACAGAGAGGTGTCCCTCTCCCCCCATTCCCGGAAGTAGTACTAGCGCAAGACTACTGGTCTATCAGTCTTTATCATTTAGTAGAAATAGGGGGGATAAGGTAGACCAGAGGCAGAGGAGCCAGCAGGTGCCCTGTTTCCTTTGTGATCCTGCTCTCGGACCTTCTCATCAGCTCGCTGTTCCAGTCCTCACGGCCAGAACCCGCTGCCGATGTTTAGACAGAGAACCGCCTCCTCTCTTCCTCCTCTGCTCCCCTCTTCTCGACTCTGCCACCCCTCAGGAGAGAAGTCCCCAGACCTCTTTCCTATTGAGCTTCCAAGGAGCCTTCAGTAATTTATATTGCTGTATTGGATGGGGCAATTTAACTCTCCTTTCCCCCAGATCCTCTCCCATTCAGCCAGGGTGCAATCTGTGTGTAGTCTAGGGGATAAGAGGAAGGGGGAAACACAGTTGCCAAACAGACCACTGTTTTCCAAACCAGTTCTGACAATGGTCACTGCCCAACCGTTCACCTCAGTATCTGTCTTCAAAGGTGCAGGAACCAAACGAGTAAATGCTTCCAGGTGGCCAACTGTGGCCAACTACGGTGCCTTGGCCAGCCTCAAATTCCCAAGTGGCACATTTGTGTCATGCACTCTACTGTTGCCTCCCAGGGCCTAGGTGATGAGAGAAAGTCTTGTTTTGGTGTGTTGGCTTCCTAAGGCTGCCATAACAAATTGCCACAAACTGGCTGCCTTAAAACAACAGAGAAGTATTCTCTTAGAGTTCTAGAGACTAGGAGTCCATAATCAGTGTGCTCCTCAGGGCCATGTACCATCTAAAGTTTCTAGAAGAAAATTGTTCCTTGCCTCTTCCAGCTCCTGTAGGCTCCTAGCATTCTGTGGCCGGTGGTGATACAACTCCAGTCTCTCAGTCTTTACATGGCCTTCCTCTCTGTGTCTCTGTGTCTCAAGTCTTCTCCTTCCTTTTGTAGGAAGCTGTCATTGGGTTAAGGGTCCACCCTTGAGATCCTTAACTAAATCTGCAAAGACCCTATTTCCAAATAAGGTTGCATGCATAGGTTCTAGGAGTTAGGACTTGGTCATATTGTTTGCATGCTAAGTCACTTCAGTTGTATCTGACTGTTTACAACCCTATGGACTGTAGCCCGCCAGGCTCCTCTGTCCATGGGATTCTCCAGGCAAGAATACTGGAGTGGGTTGCCATTCCCGTCTCCAGGGGATCTTCCTGACCCAGGGATTGAACTTACGTTACTTGCATCTCCTGCGTTGGAAGGCATATTCTTTACCACGAGCACCAGCTGGGAAGCACTTAAATCAATCCCACTGCACCTGCTCTGGGCTACTTTAAAATTCTGGCTTGTTAATTTTATGACTTTAAAAATGATAGAGTGGGAACTTCCCTGGTGACCTAGTGACTAAGACTGCACTCCCAATGCAGGGGCCCTGGATTTGATCCCTGGTCAGGTAACTAGATCCCATATGCCGCAAATAAGAGTCTGCCACAAAAAAGACTAAAGATCCTATGTGCCACAATTAAGACTTGGTGCAGCCAAATAAATAAATAAAATGAATATTCTAAAAATGCCAGACATTAAAATTTTTTTTAAATGCTAGACAGGAAGTAAAGTAGAGGCAAGTAAAGTAGAAGGATTGCAGGCCTAGGGTCAGGGCGGTGGGAAAACAATAAATATTATAGCAGAAGGCAAGAAAGTTTGCCAATGGGAGTATCTTGCTCCTCCTCTTTCCTTCCATTTGTTACCCCTCCCCTCTTTGCATGCTTCCTGGCTCTTCTCTTCTGGATGAAGAAAGAATAAGCCATCTCCTTCCTAAGACATCCAGTGGAGCTGACTAGAGAACATGACAGAAACTGTAAGCTCAGGAGCTTAGTGCTCCCATCCTGAAAACATCCATCTTCCCGTGCCTTCATCTGCTGAGCCCTGGCCCTCACCTCTGTGGCACCTTGACCCTCCCCAGTCCTGTTGTTGAGTGGATGAGCACAGTGGATGGAGTGGGTGAGAGTTATAAGCCAGAAATTTGGGGTGTTTTCCCAATACCTGCTCCAGGTCCATAGAACTGAACATATACCCAGTTCTAAAGGGGTTGGGGAGGAAGGGGTGGTGGCTAAAGGGTAGACTCTGGAGTCCAATTGCCTGGGCTTGAATCCCAGCGCCATTTTCTTGCCCCTTTTGGGCAGGGGAAAGGGAGTTCCTTTCTCTGAGCCTCTCATCTGTGAAGTGGGGGGTCCCTGCCACATACAGTTGCAAGGCTTGAATGAGGCAGTGCATGTAAGATGGAAGGCCTGGCACAGAGTAGTTGCTCAATGAACACCTACTGCCATAATTAAAGGAAAATTAATCCTAATGGTGTTGGTTCAGAAATTAATGAAAGATCCCGGTTGCCTTGTTCAATGAGGCACTCTCAGAAACAAAGTTTTCCAAGTTTACAAAGAGGTTGGGATTGAGAAGCATGTCAATTCTGCAGCCACGGAAGTGCTGACAAGGCAGCAAGAGCCCTCTCCCTCCTGGTTTGCCGGGGAAGCTCCTCTCTGCTTGAGGGCTGGCGGCCCAGCCCAGAGATAAACACAATGGGCTCGAGGTGGACATTGTTCTCCAACAGGCCTGGCCCCAGCCCAGCTGGGATGAGCATTCCCTGTCCAGCATTCCAAGAGGCCACAGTCCCAAAAGATAATTAAAAATCAGCTCCCAGTGGCAGAGAGAGAAAGGTGCTGAGTGTGGAGCAGACAGCGCAGCCTGGCTATTCATTAGGCACGGACCCCTCTGCATGGTGCAGGGCACCGTTGGCAGGCTGATGGCTGTCAGCTTTGAACAGAGCCTGTGCCTCTCAATGACTTGCTGGCGACAGGGGCCAGAGAGGCTCTCCAAGGTCAGTTTTTAGAAGTTGATGGAATGCTTGACAAACACCTTGCACTTCACCTTGTTTTACCCTGAAACTCTGAAGAGATTCCAGAAAGTCTTGGTTTAATGGTTTCTCACAAGGGCCCATGACACAGATCCTATGCTCGCTCTCCTTCCATCATTGGAAAAATAGAGGGGCAGAGGAACTAAGCTGGAGACAGTGTTCAGCATGGCAGGGATCCAGGGGTCCAGAACCTCCCACCTTTGTGTGCTCATCCCAGTGAACCTCACAGTGAACCTCACCACCTCTGTGACCAGACGGAGGGATGACTTAGGCCTATGCCAGAGGCAAGGAATGAGGCTTTGATTTGCTTCCATCCCTAGGACCCTGTAGGAGCAAGGCTGCCAGAGATGACCAAGGTTGCTGCAGTAAGAGCACTGGCTCTGCTGACCAGAGTAAGCGTCAGAAGGTGGCCAACATCATGCCTGCCTCTGGTCAAGGTGAAGTTTTCCTTCTCATCTGACTTTCAGATGTCATTGTTTCCAGTTATTTCCCTGAATAAGGGGTATTCCATAGACTGGCAGGCAGAATGGACCCCGCCCAGAACCCTATCATCGGCATTGACTCTTTGTCCTCTGCCCCCACTCACATCACACATCAGAACAGAAGCTGACATCTTTGCACAATGAGGCAATGGTCAGATCTGACTGGCCCAAATGCAGAACTTGACCTAAGACAGGGAACAAGTTGAGAAAGGATTTATTTCCTCTCCAGGTGTTTCAATCACAGGGAAAACTTGGAAGGTATAGAGAGTCATTGTCTGCCATGTATTTTGTGAACAGAGAAGAATATAGTGAGAATAAAGTCAAATCAACCTAAATTCTAACCCCAGCACTACTACTTGCTAGCTGTGTGTCTTTAGGCAAATTAATTAGACTCTCTGAGTTTGATAAATAAGAGTACAGATGCCCATCACAGAGGATTGCCGAGAGGCTTAATTAATAATGTTGCTTATCAGGAGTCAAACACTGAGAGTTGACCAATAAAGAGTGATCCTCCTTCTTGCTTCCTGCCTTAGCTTCCAAGATGAGGAGAGACTGGGGCAACAGGGTAATGCGGTCCTAATCCAATGTCTACATACAAGCGGGGAGCTTAATAGAATCCAAATACAGACAGGCTTTGAGAACTCAGAATTTTTTTCCTACCATGTGACTATATTTATTTGAGGATTTTCATGCAATTCAGTTGCAGAAAAACTAAGGAACACAGAGGAATTAAGTGAGAGTTATACTCTCATGTGACATACACAAATTCTACAACAGTCACAAGGCCTGTGACCCGGATAATGTGATGGGATGATGCTATGCTTCCCCAGGTCTGCAAGGACACTTGAAGTCAGGAAGGACTTCTGCCACTTGCTTCTGCTGCAAGAGATTATTAGAAGCCACTAGAAGGATTTGTCTGTAATCATCAGAGAAGAGCCATTGTCTCTCTGCTCCTCTGATCCCTTGAAAGCAAGAAAGGTTGCTAGAATGTGCTAGAGAAAAAAGGTCATGTGGAGTCTCATAAACAGAGACAGCAGTGCTGGTACGCAGCGAGGACAGAGGTCTGTGGGCAGCAGGGCAGCTGAAGCAGGGGCAGGCTAAGAGGTGGTGGGGCTGGGCCAGCATCGTGCTCTCTGTTATTAATGATGTGGTGGTGGGTTAGTTGCCTAGTCCTGTCTGACTCTTTGCAACCCCATGGACTGTAACCCACCAGGTTTCTTATTCCATGGGATTGTCCAGGCAAGAATACTGAAGTGGGTTGCCATTTCCTTCTCCAGGGGATTTTCCCAAGTCAGGAATTGAAGTTGGGTCTCCTGCATTGCAGGAGGATTTTTTTTACCGACTGAGCTAAGATGTGAAGATTAATGATGACTGGTGTATATTTTGCTCCTGTCAGGCTCTAGGCCCAGCACCACATGTTTTCTTTCCATAGCTTATTTAATCCTCGGACCATCCTATGGAGTAGTTACTATTTATATCTAAACCCTATAGATGAGAACACGGGAATTCAGGGAAGTAGAGTCTTGTTCAAGGCCATACTGCTGCTATGTGGTGGAGCTTGGACCCTAACACAGGTCTCTTGAGGTCCAGAGCCCCTGAGACACCATTTCTATACTGCTTCTGCTGTTACATTGCTTCTACTATCAGGCTTCCCTGATAGCTCAGTTGGTAAAGAACCCGCCTGCCATGCAAGAGACCCCAGTTCGGTTTCTGGATCTGAAAGATCCCCTGGAGAAAGGATAGGCTACCCAATCCAGTATTCTTGGGCTTCCCTTGTGGCTCAGCTGATGAAGAATCTGCCTGCAATGTGGGAGACCTGGATTCGATCCCTGGGTTAGGAAGATCCCCTGGAGAAGGGAAAGGCTACCCACTCCAGTATTTTGGTCTGGAGAATTCCATGGACTCTATAGTTCACGGGGTCACAAAGAGTTGGACATGACTGAGTGACTTTCACAGAACATATTAGTGATTCTCCTATTGAAGCTGAAAAGAGCCAGCCCTCTGGGACCCAATATGTGGTCACTGGGCCAGTAGCTTCACCTGGGCTCTTGATGCTGTGTTAAGTTGCTTTAGTCGTGTCTGACTCTTTGTGACCCCATGGACTGTAGCCTGCCAGGCTCCTCTGTCCATGGGATTCTCCAGGCAAGAATACTGGAGTGGGTTGCCATTTCCTTCTCCAGGGGATCTTCCTGACCCAGGAATCAAACCCATGTCTCTCACATCTCCTGCATTGGCAAGCAGCTTCTTTACCACTAGCTCCAGATGAATAGACTCCCAGACCCCATCCCAGACCTGCTGAATTAGGATCTGCATTGTGACAAGTGCCCCTGGCGTTCTGTGCACACCTCCAGTTTGAGGAGCTTTTCTCCAATCGCTAGTGTTCCAGGATGTTAATAGGAATGAAAGGGTTTCATGGTCAAATGAGTTTAGGAAAAAGTGAGTTAAACAAAGCCAAATTGGCCTCTTTGTTCCTGGATCTCTCAGTGCCTTTAACAGGCTGATGTATATATTACGATGTGCTAATTGGGGGTGGGGTTTACAGTACTCCTCAAACTTATTTGACCCTTGAGACTTTTTGTTTTTTAAGAGAAACAGCTTGCCAAACTAGTGTACCACTTTGGGGAATGACTGATTTAGACCAACTGCCTTGGGCACAGCTGTGTAAATGAGGTACAGAGAAGTTGTGGGTTTGCCCGAGGTGGCAGTCAGCTGGTGGCTGAGCCAGGGTTGTATGTGAGGCTTGCAGGCTCTGTGGACCTCACTCTTCCCAAGGTCTGGGCCAGGAGGCCCAGAAATTTCACTCTGATCCTGACCCATCTGCCTCCTCATCTCTTTTCCTCGGTTGTGAGGCAGTAATCTTGCCCTGTGATCAAGCTGGGTAGGAGAATGGAGTCAAATAGTTAACCTGTGTCTGAGCTCCTCTCACGAGGCAAACCCTCAGCCTGAGATCCCAGAGCGCACAAATGGAACGCAAAGGAGGGAACCCAGGTGTGTCTGATTCCCCGGCTCGGGGCTCCCGCCCTCGTGGAGGTAGAGAGCCTTCTAAGCCAGGTCCTCACCAAGCAGAGCTGGACCTGGAGACTCTGCGAAGAGTGAGTCCTGAAGGTGGAGCCCAGCCTCCCGCGGACAAGTGGTGGAAAGATCAGCCCCAGGGCCCCCCAAAACGTGAGTCACAACCCAACACTTGGGAGGAAAAAGGGACTGTGTGTATGTATGGGGCCAGGCAGGAAAGCTTCTCTGGCCATCTAGAAGGGGACAGGGATGGAGGAGGCATCCACCACCTGGCTGAGGGACTCTGGATCTCAGAGAGTCTTCTCCTCCAGCTTCTGCCAAAGGTCGAGTGGCTGGCAAAGGTTTACAAGCTGTGCATCTGTGGGCAGCTCAGGGAGAGGCCTGGTGAGAATGATAAGGTCATGCAGGCAATCCTCTAATCAGCCAAAATAAAAAGCTTATCTCTCCTGAGTGCTTCTGCCTGGACCGTCTCCTGGTCCCCCTTTATTGAGACACCCAAGACTTCTCTGTGTAATCCTTTGAATTCAGACCTAAGTGTTACAGAGTGAATGGAAGCCATGGTGCTCAACCAGTCACTGATGGAGCTTTGCTGGGGCAAGTAGGAGAGGAGACAGAGAAAGCATCCATCCCGCTGCCAGGCTCTGTGTGCAGGTCCTCTGCACCTTCTGTTTCCTTCTCCCAACAGGTGGGTGAGGACGACTCCCCCTCTTATAGGTCAGGAAATAAAGGCACAAAGAGATTAGGCAGCCAGCCTGAAGTTACCAAGTGAGAGGACCAAGGTGTGAAGCCACAGCTTTGGGGCTCTGACACCCTCTTAGGAGAATGTTTAGTCCGGGGGAGACCAGACCTGGGAGAGGGGGATGGCAATATCCCTCCCAGGAGGGGCAGGCCAGGTCTGGCTCTCCACACCTGGGCCCCTCAGACCCCAGCTCAGCAGCAGGCAGATACTCAGATCATATGCTGCCCTGATTAAATCTGAATCCCCGGATGAAACCCATGTACCCACTCATGAAAGCCTCACAGGTGATTCCAACACAGTCAGGCGTCAGAACCAACTTCCTGGCTCTATAGGTGAGGTCGCTAAGGCCAGGGAGGGGAGGCAGCTTTCCAAGAACATACAACCCACCTCCCCATAAGGACCCCAGCCTAGGTCTTCTAATTCTTCATCAGCCAGACTGGCTTTCAGGACCACCTCTCCCCTTGACTAACTGTGTAACCTTGAGTCAGTTAACCTCATGATGAAAGCTGTAAATGTATTTAACCTCTTTCAATGGCATATATGTTCCAGAAACCCAACCCCCATCCCAAGTTCAGCCCATTTTCTACTATATAATGATGAACAGAGAAAATTCTGAATAAGAGTGGGATTGAGAATCTAACCATCCCTACTCATTAAGGTCAGGGCAGGACTTGGGGTGCCCTGGGAGTGTTACCTGCCTGGAGGAGTCTTGGGTATGACCAGGTGACTGGTATGACCCAAATGTCATACCAGTCACCTATGAGTGGTGACTGGGGAGTGGGAGGCAGGATACAGGGCTGAGATCCACCGCTGAACTGGAAAGGCAGCCCGGAGTGGACACGAGGAAATGGAGGTGGTACCACCAGGTGGACAGTGTATCTTGGTCCATTAGAGTCCTGGCAGGTGCTCTACAGAGAGGGACCATCTCTATAGACAGAGATGCAGAAAGACAAGTTAAACACGTGCTTCCCCTCCTGCTCATGGCTTTCCTATATAAATAATTGATTAAAACCCTAGGTACATATCCTAAGCTGTTTAACAGTGGTTTTTTTCCAGCATAGTGGGATTATGGGGGAACTTTCACTTTCTTGATCCTCCGTATCTTAGAGACTTAGCTTTTTCATAACAACCACCATACTACTTTTGTCATAAAAGAATGAATTTCAAAATGCTGGTATAAATATTTGCAGAACACCAGTTACCTATGCTTTCAAATGGACTTTCAGGGGAAATCAGTCATTTGGAGAAAGATCTTCAAATGATTGCAACCCAGGCACAATTCAGCGCCCTCCCCCTTTTCTTGGCTATTTTCAACGACAGCTGCCTTAGTCCTGGGGCTGCCCTTCACTCTGCCAACTGGGGCATCTCAGCCCCAGTCAGCCCTTCTCTCCCTACTGTTGCTTGGCCATCCTAAAGCACCCTCTGCCTGCACCCCTTCCATCCCCACACAGTCACATCCTTCCTCAACAGCTGGAAGGCCTCCAATCTGCAGGATCAATTAAGCCCTAAACAAATGATAACTCTCAGTGCAAAAGGGGACAGAGGGAAGCAGCTCTAAGAGTATCATTCTGCTAGAGAAACTTCACTGTTTTATGCCAGAAAGTGACCCAAAGACTGGCTCCTGCAGGTATAATGTGAAGAGACAGCTATTGGGAAGCAGTTCAAAATGAGAAACTTTCTGAAAAGCAGAGCAAAAGTGGTCTAGGTGCGCAGGGTTCCAGCCTTGGGGGCAGCCCCCCAACTCTTTGGTGTTATTCACCCCCATCCTCCTGATTTGCCCAGCCAGACACACCCAAGCCTGGGAGTGCTGGGCAGAACTGTATCGTGTGATGTTTAGCTTTGGCGCAGTCGTGAGGGCACAGGTCAGCTGTCTGTTTAGTGCCTATGCACCCTGGGTGCCTGAGTTGTGGGTGAGCGCAAGTCCAGTGCTTAAACTACAAACTTTTCATACGACGTGGTCCCTAAATGTAAGTCAGCCACCCTGACTCATGCTCCGCAAGTCACAGCACTGTTCCTCTGCTTCTGGGAACACCGGCTGGTGGGACCAGGTTAAGACAGTTGGCAGTCTCCAACATGGCACCTTCTGAAAGAGGAGTCAGGAGACTGGCACAACCCCTCTTTGTGCACTGATTCGAGTGTAACCCCATAGATGACGTGGCTCCCTCAGATAGCATCCCCAGCTCCTGCTTCACCTGCTGCCAACATTCCTCTGTTCTCTTCTCATCCTTGTCCCTAGATCTTTGCCGAGGATGGAAATCCAACTGCTCCCCATCACCGGGGATACCTGGGGTGTCTGGGTTAGATCAGAGGTCACCAGAATTGGTGGGGGTCGGGGTGGGGTGCGGTAAGGGGCTTCAAATTCTGTAATAGGCCAAAGCACTCCAGGGCCTGGTGTTTTATGGAAAAGGCGTCACCTTTCTCATGGAACTCGGCTGGAAGGCTCATGTTCACGGGTGCCAACCCCGTTCATAGCTACAGGAATCTGAACTATGAAGACACTGGATGGGGGACAAGGCCCTGGGCTCGGAGACAGACCAAGTGCTTCTCTGGAAGGAATCTTGGCCTCTTGCAGACCTGGGAAGTGCCAAGGCTTAGCTCCTGAGTGAGGAGCACTGGTGCTGACAGCTGGGAGTCCGGGCTATGGGGCCGCTGGTTGTGCAGGAGCCAGGGAGGCTGGGGCAGGAGGAGCCCTTCCAAAGGTGGGGGTGGAGGGGAGCTCTGGATTCTGCAGACACCCCCAGACTGGCCCCTCTGAAGGCTCCCGTGGTGTCAGAGCCGTTTCACAAGCACCTGCCACAGTTATCGGCTTGGCTGAGTGCTTCTGGAGTGTGGAGAGAGGGTGGGTAAGAGAAGCAGCTGTGGACTTCCTTCCAGGAAGCTCTGTGGCCCAGAGGAGCTGGAGAGTCACAGGACACGGTGCGTTCACCCCCCGAGTTCGCCCCATGCTGCTGGCTCAGAGCAAACACTGGGGGGTCCAGACGGCTGAGGCTCCAATCCCCCTCCTGCTAGGTACCAGCTGAGTGCTGCAGACAAGGCCCTTGACTTCTGAGTCTCAGTCTTCTCAGCTGTAAAGTGGGGATAATGAAGCCTCCTCGCAAGGTTGTTGCAAGGCTACATGAGAAAAGGGACAGAGGTGAAGGTGTATGGTAGAGTGCGAGCCTGCTGAGATCGGCGGGGCCACATGGGGGGTGCAGGGCAGATGGGGACTCCAGACAATGACAGGAATCTCTGTATCCTTGATGATGTCTTCTTTCTGTGGGTATCTAGGAACAACTTCGAGGAAAGGAGGAAAGCTCCCTGGGAGGAGAGGAAGGGCTCTAGACCATATGGTAGGCAGGGAGGCCAGCATGAGCAGGGGCCCTTCCTCCTGGGTGGCCATGGGGTCTGCCTACATATTTTTGACATCCTGTGTGTCAGGGAAAGATTCCTATTGACTAAAATAAGCCGTCTCTCTATAAAATGGAGTCCCTGGTGGCTCAGAAGGTAAAGAATCCTCCCTCAATTCAGGAGACCTAGGTTTGATCCCTGGGTCAGGAAGATCCCCTGCAAAAGGGAACAGCTACCCACTCCAGTATTCTTGCCTGGAGATTTCCAAGGACTGAGGAGCCTGGTGCACTACCGTACATGGAGTCTCAAAGAGTTAGGCACGACTGAGAGAGTAACACGCTTTCTATAAAAGGGAGTGATTGGATGGGCTGAACTTCAAATTCTGTCCAAGTATATCCTATTACCCTGAGCACCTAGCTATCTATATAAGCACATGTGCACACACATGTGCACACACACACTCACAGGGATGCACAATCACCCTGATATACAAGTTCAAGTCAAAAGCTGATATTTGTGGAAGGCTATGGATTGTGTTCCAGGCTCAGGCACAACCTTGCTTCTACTGTTAGGGTTAGAAAAAGACTAAGACAAGGACCCCTCTCTGCTCTGGCTGCTCTGTATTATCTCAGCAGTAAGTGGACAGTTGGACCAAGAAGAGTATAACCAAAGGGAGGCTGGGGACCCACCCGGAACCAGGCCAGCAGGCAGGGGTTTCCGGCCTTGTCTTTTCTGCATCCCAGATATACCCCAGAGAGGACAAGATGCTGGGCCCAGCCCAGGAAGGCCCTGGAAGTGTAACTGGTGCCAGGGTTACACTTTCATGCTTGGGGTAAAACCAGGGGGATTCAGGGGGCAGTACTTCATCATCTTCCCATGACTCTCCTCCCGCAGGACCAAGCAGGGAGGCTTCTAAGGGTAGTAGCGTTAAATTATTAAGTGATTTATCTGTTCACCTCCCAATAATTTCTGAGGCAGACCTATATTCTGCTTTGAGAGAGCTCAGAGCTTCTATCTCTCAGTGTTCCCCGTACTGCTGACGTCCCAAAAGGATGAAGGAGAACTTCTCCTGGAATCTGAGTGTAATGTTGGGAGGCCTCCAAGCAGTAGAGTCCTGTGGAGGGCTAGGTCTGCAGAGTCTGGGTTTTGAGTGTCCCCCCAAGTCTTGGAGCAGAGGAGACTCTCCTTTGCCCCTGTACCCCCCACACCTTGTCTCAGCCTTCTCAGCTGAGGCCAGCTTGGACGAGAATATCCCAGCCTCTTTAAATATCACATACACGCCCAGCAACCAGACCACAAGCCAGACCCACAGAGATGCTTGTGCAGGTGTTAGTTAACAGACCCACTGAAAGAACACAGAAGGAAGTGGTTATAATTGTGGCTTGGGGAATCAAGGGAAACTTTGTGAAGGAGAGAAGAGGTGACTAGGCCTAAGAGACAGCTAGGATATCAGCAAGAGGTTGAGGGAATGCTGTCAGCACAGGCTCAGAGGCAAGAACAAATGAAAGCAGAATGCATTTCGATAGAAGCCTCAAATGGCTCCTTGACTAGACCAAATAACTCCCTGTACATTGTTGAAGGCACATGGGTTTTGGAATCCAGAAGCTCTGGCCACATACTAAATACGTGACTTTAGATAACTCGCTTACCCGCTCTGAGCTTCAGTTTTCTCATCTGTAAAACAGAGATGTAACTGCCTACAAGACCATCTCACAGGGTTGTCTGAGCTTCAAATACATCATCACAAAAAGCGACTCGCTAGTGCCTGCTCAGTACCTGGTAGGTATTTTGTCTCCTCCCATAACTTCCCCGTCCTTCTTTGGCCTCCATTTTCCTTCCCTAAAATGATGCGAAGCTGCTCTGCCCCCACCCCACTGCCATTCTTCTCAGAAGCTTGGTGGGTTCCCTGAGAGATCCCCATTCCTCCGAAACAAGTGGGGTGGGGTGGGGAAAACAGGACATGAGCATCAAAACTACACATGATTGCCCCCGTGAGAGGAGTCTTTAAACCACACTGGGCGGAAAGGCTTCAGCGGAGAACTAAGGACAGAGCTGGGAACCGGCAGGCGAAGGGAGAGAAGACAGCCAAGTTGTTTTTCATTTGCAGAACTTCCAGCTCCGGCCAAATAACATTTTTAAATACTATTGACATGACAAAACTAAACTTCTTGGCTTGGGCTTGAATTTTTTTCTCTTCTTTTTTTAAATCCCAAATTGAAGAATGTATCTCCTTTAGAAGTGCGTCTGTCAGCCTTTCTGCCCACAAGGGTTCAGCTCAGAGCTAGTCCAATTCGCCAAGGTCAGAGAGTGATTACCTTGGCTCCAGCGATGCACACCTGGTGGGGAGGAGAGTGAATGCGGCCAAAGGCCAGGCAAGCAGGTTCTCCTGGTGGGAAGCGAGGCTGCTGGAACCCTCTCCTGTCACTCTTCCACTCCTGTTCTCCCTCGCTCCTGTGTGCGCACGCATGTCTGTGTGCCGTATCTGCTGGGGGCCACCCTCCAGATGGGGAATCATTTCCATGTCCGTCTGCAGCTAGGACTGCAGAATCAAGTGAAATGGAGAGAGTAGGCAATCATTCCAGCTCTTGGGGTTTTAAACTACTTCCACCTAAAGTAACCAGACAATTGATGTTGGAGTGGGTGGTTCATTCTGCCTGACTTATCCACATAATTGCCTCCATTCCCCATTCACTTTGTGTGGATAATACATGGCATCAACCAGGCCAAGGAGGAGCACAGGTATTAAATGAGGCACGTAAATAAATATAGTTGCCCAGCCCAGTCTCTCCACAGGTAGCATGTTTCTTCATTTCATCAAAGCAAATATTTCTCATGCAACAAGCATTTCTTGTGCCAAACCCCATGCTAGGTGTTGGGGATACAATCATGACTAAGAAAATACGGTCTTTGCCCAGAGAAAGCATGTATCTTGGTAAGCAAAAAAGTTAAAAAATAAGGGACAAATATGATTGGAGATTATAGAAAAGATCAGAATGAGTCAAAAATTTTGTGCTTGCTGTAAACAATGTTTGGCAACTGTTCACAAAAATAACACCTGTATGTGAAGTCAGATATGCCTGTGATAAGGCCTGGTTACCGGCCGAATCAGCATCAGCAGGCCTTCCCAGGTCAAAGGCGGCCCTTAAAACTGTATTAAAGGGTTTGCCGGCAAAACCAGTGACTCTGGCATAAGAAGCTCTGAGCCTATGGCCTCTAACAGCTTAATGAGTTTGAACTCATTGCTTTAGTCTCCTTTTTCTATTCTACAAAATGGGCATCACAGCTTGCCCCCCAAACCCCAGGTTCTTGTGAGGACTAAGTGAATGTGCTCAGAAAACTCTAGATAGAGGAGGGGGTGTTGAGAAGTTTCCTCCACAAAGAAGTTGAGTAAATCTACGAGGAAGAGAGAGAGGAAGGGAGAGGAAAAAAGAAGTAGGGAGGGAAGAGAAGCGCAGGGGTCAGGGGTGCACTGCCAGTGAACTACTTAAACCCATCCCCCCGCCAGCAACGATGGAACACGATCATCCTCATCTGAGTCTTGGAAAGGTCAAGGAAGCCATACTGCTCACCTTGGTAAGCTGGGATTTGATTGATCTGTCCATATCCAAAGCTTGGCTTTTTTTTTTTAATTGAAGTTTAGTTAATTTTCCTGTGTTGTGTCAGTTTCAAGTGTTCAGCAAAGTGATTGAGTTATACGTATATTCTTCTTTTTCAGATTCTTCACCCATTATAGGTTATTATAAGATTTTGGCTATAGTTCCCTGTGCTATCCATTAGGTCCTTGTTGTTTATTTCGTATATAGTAGTATATACGCTAATCCCAAACTTCTAATTTATCTCCCCCACCTCCCTGCTATCCCCTTTAGTAACCATGTTTGTTTTCTATGTCTGTGAGTCTATTTCTGTTTTGTCAGTAAGTTCATCTGTATCATTTTTTTTAGATTCCACATATAAGTGATGTCATATGGTATTTGTCTTTCCCTGACTTACTTAGTGTGATAATCTCCAGATCCATCCGTGTTGCTATAAATGGCATTATTTCATTCTTTTTTTTTTTTTTTTTTTACAGCTGAGTAATATTCCACTGTATATATGTACCACATCTTCTTTATCTATTCACCTGTCATTTAAGTTGCTTCCATGTGTTGGTTATTGTAAATATTGCTGCTGTGAACATTAGGGTCAAAGTTCAACTCTGTCATAAAGCCTAGCTAGAGCAGGGGAGGGAAGACACCAATTCCTTTTTTATTTGGACTTGACACTTTTTAGTCCCAAATGAGGCCTTCCTGAGAAAAGCCACAGGGGATTCTTTTTAAAGGAAGAATGTGACCAAACCATACAACTTCAGGAAATCGAGATACTGGAGCTACTAAGCTACCCTTTTTATGGATTAAAAAAATTTTTTTAAAAAGGCCCTAGGAAGTTTAGGTGACTTGGCCAAAACCATGAGACTGATTACTGAGGGCATTAGAGAAAAGAAAAAAGGAAGACTAGACAGATTTTTTTTTCCCCAAACTGAGTGTTACTCATTAGTGGGTCACTAAATTCATGAGCGGATCATAATCAGAGACTTTAAAAAATGAACTAGCAGAGGATAGAAAATAGAGTGTGTTGTACTTGGCAAAGGGGAGCTCTGTTTGTGATGCTTTTCAGTTCTGTGCATTTGCTTGCATATAGGCAGAACCTGAATGTAAAATGACTGTGGGTCCTAGTTAGAACCCTCTGCACAACTCCAAACTGGAGGAAAAGCATGAGGAGGAAGAGACCCGTGGGACCGACAGGAAGTTTGAACAAAATCCAAGAGTTGCTCCTCCCTATTCAAGCAAAACAGCTCTAAAATAACCACAGGCCTATTTTTAGCACATGCCAAATTTACCTTTCCTTTGCTCTCTGGCCTGGACCAGGAGAGCCTGACCACAGCAATCTCTGCTCCTGGGGAGCCCAAGGGGCTCAGGAAAGCTGTCCCACAGGCAGAAGTTTAGGGCCAGGCTCTTATATAAATCCCAAGACTCTTTCCCATTCCTTACTTCCTCTGCCTGCCTGGGGATTACAGCAGGTCCTCGGAAACAAGGAAAAGCATCCTTCACAACAGGATGTTGCGAGGGAGACCACACACTGCTACTCTCTGAGTCAGGCCACCAGGGAACCAGGCTCTGTACCCCTTAGTCACTGCCGGACACCTTAACCCTTCAGGGAACAAGAGACATACAGCTCACAGCTGAGGCCCTGGAGGGAGATGTAGGGGATCTTTCCAACCTGTGATCTTACAGATGGAGCTTCCACAGCACCAGGGCCCAAGTTCTTATACCTGAAGCCCATCTAGCTCCTAAAGCTTGGGGTGGAGGAGAATAAATAGCATTTGAAAGATTCCTCACATGCTCAGGCATGTGTATGTACGTGAGTCTGTGTAGTGGAGGAAAGTGTTTGGCAGA
The DNA here is from genome assembly GCF_003369695.1 of Bos indicus x Bos taurus. Taxonomy (NCBI): domain Eukaryota; kingdom Metazoa; phylum Chordata; class Mammalia; order Artiodactyla; family Bovidae; genus Bos; species Bos indicus x Bos taurus. Next base: position 69,178,021 of record NC_040086.1, on the reverse strand, counting down.
AGAAGCTAGAATTATCAATAGACCTAAGAGGAAGCACCAGGAACCTCATCCCTGGATGATGGGAGGGGTTGGCAAGGGCTCTGCTATAGACAGCAGAAGTGCCAACCTCTTCCTTTGAATGTGTGTGTGAGGGGGTTATGACAAGTGGGAGTAGAGTGAGGATGAAACTATTCACAGCACCAAGGACAACTGTCAACCTCGAGCATCGATTACAACCAGAGCCAACCAAGTGATAATAGAAAAAGTAAACATTTGGCTGAGTTGTAGAAAAGGAACACAGAGTCAGTTTCAGAAGCTGTTCACCACTTGGGTTTCATTTCCTTGTAGATTGATAACAATGATGCTTACCGTTCAATCCTGTGTAGGTGTATTTTGTGGTAGGTGTATTTGATGACATAAGCTCTGTTCATTGGTAATAAACACTCACCGACTGTTGTTCCTGAGACAGCTGCTGTGCTCATCACGTACAACATCCCTGATGCGAGCGACCCAGAGAACCAGTTCCAATCACTGTCCAGCCTCTGGAAAACAACTCCTTGGGAGAGCAGCCTCTGGGTGGGGAACCTGGCTCCTGAGAGGTGAAGCCCAGTGCCAGAGTGTCCTGCCTCACCACCCTGAATCCACAACACTGGGCTGTTCATAACGTCCCTCCCTAAAGCCCAGTTTCAGTGGGAAGGACTCCTAGGAAAGAGATTCCTGTGAGAGAGACTCAGGGAGGCCCTGAAAGGGTCGCCGAGGCTGCCTTTCAGCTACAGACAGACAGGATGTGTCTTAAAGGCCAGTCTCCAATGAGCAAGACACATCTATTTGTAATCCCAGATCCTCTCCTTAGAAACTTGACCAACTCACTTCATCTTTCTGAACTTCATTTTCCTCATCTCAAAGAAGGAGGTAGTAATAACTGTCCACTGGACTATGAAGATGAAGTGAGAACAGTGAGTGAAAAGTTCCTCCCAGGGCTGGCAGAGAGAATCCAGCACTGGCCTTCTCCCTTTTGTAAGGTGGGCATTGATTTTGGGGCTGACCCTCAGGGCAGGGAGACCCAACTGCTTGCTGCCCTGATTTCTCAAGATTTAGGGTGGTCTCCTGGTGGTCAGGGCTCCCTACTCAGTGAGGTCTGAGACTTCCTCTCCCTCCAGTACGGCCTGGGGGGAGCCCACAGGCCCCAGCAGGCAGATCCTGGCTGTCGTGGCTCCAGAGCAGTTGTGGCTTGGAAGGAATCTCTGGCATGTGTCACGTCGGCCCCCACAAGCCATGATCCATGGTGTGTGGGAGAAGTGCTTTGTTCCGGGGCCAAGGGGTCAGTTTGTAGGAGGGTCACCCATGGGTCTCCATACTAGGCAGCTCCCCTCGCTCCTCACGCCCCATCCCCACACCAGCTGCTCTGGATCACCCGTCTAGCCAGGGAGACCAGGCAGCTTGTGCTGTGGCTCAGAGAGGGCTGCGTGCGAGCTGTGGCTGTGGGGCAAGGCCGAAGCATGGGAAGCAGGGTCTGCCTGCCTGGGAGACCCACAGGGACAGGAGCTGGTATGGAAAGGGTGGCAGAAAACCTCAAGCACCAATCTCAAATTTGCTCAGCTCATCACTCGACTGCATAAGAACCCCATGCAAGTCAGGTCCTTTCCTGGGGCCCCAGTTTCCTTGTTGGCAAATTGAGGGGGTTGAACAAGACAATCTCTAAGGTCCTGTCTAGCTTTACTATTTGGGACCATAAATTCCTATTTTCTTACAAGGCCCACAGTTCTCCCATCAACAGGTTAGCATGTTTTTCTTTTTCTTTTTAGTATTTATTCATTTGGCTCAGCTGGTTAAAGAACCTGCCTGCCTGCCAATGCAGGAGATATAGGAGACTCAGGTTCAATCCCTGGGTCTGCAAGATTCCCTGGAGAGGGAAATGGCAACCCACTTCAGTATTCTTGTCAGGGCAATCCCATGGACAGATGAGCGCACACACACACACACACACACACACACACACACTTTATTTACTTGGCTGTGCCGGGTCTTACCCTGACCAGGGATTGAACCTGGGTCCTCTGCATTAGTAGTGTGCAGTCTTAGCCACTGGACCACCAGGGAGGTCTCTGGTCAGCATGTTGAAGCAGATGGGATTGGTGGGTGGGGTGGGGGCGGTGGGCATGATAGAAAGAGCTATGGGTGAGAGGTAAATGCAGATGGTTTGGTTCTCCCAGGCAGAAGACTGGTCTGTACAATGTAATTGTCTTTATTTTTCTGTAAGTGGATGTATTTTCCATCTCAAGCCTCCGTTCTGGTTGATGTCGAACAACTAGTATAGTTACTTCCAGGTAACTCAGTCAAGCGAGTCATATTCTCCATCATTTAGATGCTTAGTTCTATTAAATTCAGGATTTTAGTCCTCATTCCCTCCCTGGAGCTGATGCTAAGGGAGGATCCACTGCATCTGGAGACATAGAGGCTCTCTGCTCAGTCTGCCCTGGGTCCTCCTCTGAGATGGAATGTGCTCCTCTCTGGTCGTCAAACATGCCCCCAGCATCCCTGTGACCTGGTGCACACACCTTGCCCACCCCGCCAGGCTCTCTGTGCTGCCACACAGTCTCTGCAGCACGCCCTGTTCCTGCTAAAGGCCCCCTGCAGACCGGCTGCTTCCTCATGGTCACTCTCCGGGCTCGTTTCCCCTCCCCCTGCAAGAGCCTGCAGAACCTGTGCGGGTGGGGAAGGGGGGGTGGAGGGGGTGGGGTGGCGGGGGCCGGGGAGTGTCCAGACAGGCCCCACTGCCACTTCTTCATAGCTCTGTAGCTCACCATGGTGGCCGAGAGGACTCCCTGAGGCTCCACATCCTCCCTAGAGAAGTGAGGCACAGGTGCTAACCTGCCTGGACGCCATCCTTACAGGAGGAGTCTGTCGTTTCCTCACCACAGGACCCAGGAGAGGACTGGACCTTGGAGGCACATCTGACTCTCCAAACCATCTTCCTCTTCTCCAGGTTAGAGGGTATTGGTCTTGAGGTGCAATGGGATAGGGAGAGGGTAGAGAGGAGTATTTCAAAAACAAAAGATTTTATGTATCTCCTGTCACATCTGCTTTTCGTGTTTTCCTCTCTCATACCCGGATCAAGGCCTTGGGCCTCCAAAGCCAAGCACTGTATGTCTTGGCTGTCTGGTTCCTCTCACTTTCGAGTGGGAAGGAATCTCAGAGTTCAGGTAGTGAAGCCCCTGGAAGGGCAGGGCAAGGGGTCAGAGCTGGTCCTAGGCTCTGAGATGCCTTTGATGATCTACGGAATTATTGGTGTCCTTTAAAAAAAAAAATTCAAATAATCCAAAGCCTTTAAGTTAGTACAAAGAACAAACCTTTCACCTAGACTTTCAGGTCTTCCTCCGTATGGTCCACCCCCACTCTCCTCTCCCTTCACTCCTAACTAACTTGATGGGCCTTTAGGTACCTTTTCTTCATCTCTCTGAGTCTCAGCTTCTTCATCTCTAAAACACGGTTAATCGATCATTTCTCACTGTGTTATGGGACGAATGCTAAGTACTATTAGCAAATCAGTTTTAATAAAAACTAGAAGTGAATTCTTGCACAGGATCTGGCATGGAACAGGTTTAACAGGTCTTGGTCCCCGCCCAGCCCAGGCTCCAGCCAACTGGAGCACAGCCTTGTATTCACGGCTTAGTTCTGCTAACACGCCCCCCTCCCCCCACCTGCTGCACTTTGTGTCACCTCCACCGCTGAGGCTCCTCCAAAATGCTGCCACCTCCAAAAATCTCCCCTGAACCAGAAGGGTGCCCCCTACTCTTCTCATATAATTATTTATGCCCATGACTCCTCTTCCACCTACAACGACGTTGAAGCTCATTGGGGGCATGAACTTCAGCCTGTTTTATACGCCTTGCTGGGAACCATTGAGACCAGCCTGATCCACCCAGGGCTAGACCTCTGCTGGCTCACCAAGCACTACTCAGTGTTCTAGGCAGCTGCCCAGGCTGCTCCCTCACGCCCAACCTGCTTTCGCCTTGATCCCATTTCTACCTGACTCCCACTCTTGGATCTATGATTCTGGCCTTCCAAGTGGGGGTTATTTGTTCTCTCCAGCTTAGCCCAAACCTTTGGCTCCTATATGTCCCCATTGGTAGCCTGTATTCCAAAGACCCCAGTCCCTGCCCTGGTGTCCAGGCCCTACTGCACATGGCCCTGCTGTCCAGGCCTTTGTAACGAAAACCATAGTGAACATTTATATGTGTGTGTGTGTGTATGAATATAGATTCCAAGGTAGCTGAGATGTCCCCAAGTGACTATCTGGCAGAGAAATGAGACTCAGTAAAAGCCAACTTCTGGCTTAGAGTCACAATTTCCTGCCAGATAAAGGTGACTGCCTCCTTGCTGGGAGTTGTACATTTGATTCTAACAGGTCTAAGATGAGATACTTCGTGAGGCATGGTAAGGGGTTTGCCAGAGTTTTGGGGAGACAGATGCCAGCTGGTGTCCCCAGACTCAACAGGCCTCAACTGGCCCCAAATCCAAAGATTCATGAATAACTCTGAAAACTCTCCCAGAGGGTTGGTCACTCAGTATTTAAGCTAATGACTGGGCTGTGAGATCCCCAAAGCCTTGACGTATGCTAGAAGACCCTGTCTGGGACTCCCGAAGCCGTGGGAGGGGAAGGGAGAACGTGCTGTCACCATCCCGAGTTCAGTGCAGGTGAAATAAAGTAGGACAGGTCATGAGGTGAGTAGCTAAAGAGCCTCCCTCAACGCACCTTGGTGTTTCTTCCCTCCTTCAGTGCGCTTTTATCAGGTCCCTTCTATGACAACCCCTGGAGAAGGAAATGGCAACCCACTCCAGTATTCTTGCCTGGAGAATCCCGTGGACAGAGGAGCCTGGCGGGCTCCACGGGGGCGCACAGAGTCGGACACGGCTGAAAGCAGCTTAGCATGCACGCACACGCAAACCGGGCACTGTGCCGGGCCCTGGAGCTACAGTGATGAGGAACACAGACGCAGGCCCCACCCTCACAGAGCCTGCAAGAGCTACAGACAGGGGAATGGGAACGATGGAGTAAGAGGGAGTGGTGACCTGGGGAGCATGTGGGCATTTGGAGTGCCTGGCGGGGTGAGTGGGCTGGGTAGCTAGGGTTAGTCAGGGAGACTTCCTGGGAAAGGAGATGGTGTAGAGGGGACTAGAATTTTAAGCCAGGAAATCTGCATGCCAAGTTGCTTCAGTCATGTTCAACTCTTTGTGATCCCATGGACTGTAGCCTGCCAGCTTTCTCTGTCCATGGGATTCTCCAGGCGAGGATAGTGGAGTGGGTTTGCCATGCCCTCCTCCAGGGAGACAGCAAGGATGAATGACCAGAGAGATGACATCCCCTGCTGGAGCTGAGAGCAGTGGCTGGTAGGAACACACAGGGCAGAGGGGTGGAGGAAGCTGAGGCTTGAGAAGTGACGGGGTGCCAGTCATCAGTGGGTGGGCACACGTGGTTTGATGGAGTCACTGCTTAGTACCCATTTCTTCCTTCCCTTCTCACCTCAAATCCTGAGAGGAGGCTGCAGGCTTTTTCACACCTTCTATAGTGTCTAGCATGGGACTTTGCATGCAGTAATTGCTCAGTGAATACTTGTGAAGTCGTTGACCAAGGAGAGGGGTAAATAAAAGGTTAAGAACTTAATTCTACCCAGAGACCCTTAGAAAATTAAAGCCGGCCTTTCCAATCATGTGATCTGCACATTCATGGCCCTGAAGTTGTGATTTTATAGCTAAGACAAAATACTCGTTAAAAACTAATAGGAATGTGTAAAATCAGCACTGGCAAACCTCAGTTGGCAGGCGGGAAAACCTGGCTTCTTGAAGCCTGCTTGGCTGCGTGGTCGATACATGCCTTGGGTAGAGAGAGCCAAAGGTGAAAAGTCTTTCACTTCTGGGATCAAGAAACTGACTCAAAGCCCAAATAACAGGCTTCAGCTCTCTAGGGCAAAAGGACATTGTATGCCTCAACTCATTACAGAGTGCCAGATTAAATGATTTCACAGACATGTTCATTGCAATAGGGGTTCAGAAGAGTCTGTAAGTCCTCACTGGAGTCTTTAGGGGAAAGGTGTAGACCATCAGCCTTGTGCTATGGTTGAACCTCAGCCAGGTCAGAGGAAACCGAGGCTTCCCAGAGCCTGTCTGTCCTTCAGAAATCCACTGACTTCCCAACTCTCCATCCCTCCAGCCTCCCTCTTCTGCCCAGGCCACCCCCACTTAACTGGCCATGCCTCCTCAGTACACGTGTGCTGTCCCCTCCACACACATCTCTAAGCTGGCCATCTCCAAGCCAGACACTTGCTGTGGCACCAAACACCTTTGTCAATTGATTTCTCAGTAGCTTAGACATGCTGCATGCAGAAAAGGTTGTTTTCTGGTTAAGCAACATCCTCAGATATTTTTGTCCTCTCCCCACAGATCGCCTCTCTAGACCCTTCTCCCCAGCCCTCATGCTCTCCTTCCCTCCACTGTTTAATTTAGGAGTTGAATGAGTTTTCTAGAAACACACCATAGAAATGAATTCCTCAGAGGCAAGGCAATAAATGATCTGAGATATGCATGAGTGATGGAGCCTTTTGGTAGAAGACAGTGAGGAATGTTGATCGTGGAAAAACAAAATCCAAGAGGCCAAATTTTAGAGGGAGCAATTTGTTGTAAATGGGAGCATGTCAGAGGCACTGGAAACTGGTTTCCTCTGCCTCCTTCTGTAAGTTGAATGTGCTCAGTGGGGGTGACAGAGGATGAGATGGTTGGATGGCATCACTGATTCAATGGACATGAACTTGGAGCAAACTCTGGGAGATGGTGAGGGACAGGGAAGCCTGGCATGCCACAGTCCATGAGGTCTCAAAGAGTCGGACATGACTTGGTGATTGAACAACAACAAAAATGGAACATAACAGTATGAAACCAAAATACTAAAAGACCATTTCTTTGCTCCATAACCCAGCCAACAAACATAGGGAAAAATAGGAAACATACCTTTCACTCTGGGAGTTTTTGTTTTGGGGATTTTTTATGTTTTTTGTTTTGTAGGGGGAGATAATACTTTTATTTTTAAATCTTCCCTGGGTGTTAGAACAGGTTATAGCACTTTGGAAAGGACTTTCCAAGGGATGGTAGGACACTCATTGAAAGATTCAGTGGGAAAAGTTCTTTGACTCTCCTGAGCTGGCTGCAGATAAAAATGTCACCATTAGAAAAAGAAAGCCAGTCATTGTTTGGTTAAAGATTCGTATTTGCGAACCTTCAGTCCTGGATTAAGGAGGGGATTTTTTTTTTTAATTTTTAATACAAATATGTGTCATCTGAATGATTGGCTGGCTTGTGCCCTCACAGGGAGCCTACAGAGTAAAACTATTTGGGGTTACAAAATGGGAAAAATTAGTCACCAGTGATTCACGGAGATTATAAATATGTAGCTATATTGTTCTCTTATTTATGATCCAGCTGGGATGAGCTGTTTGGAAGGAAGCAGGAAGGCACACAAGCAGTGCCAAAGGGGAGCGGACGCTCTGCTCAGGCTTCGTGGAGTGAGCACATCCCCCATCCGCCAGGCAGAGCCACCCTTGGTCTCAGTCCTTGCTGAGCAGTGCCGGCCCCTGGAGAGCTGTCACGGCCAGGAGTGAGAACAGGCTAGCACCACCCGGCATTCGTCCTGAGGTTCTGAGCTGCCAGGGGTAATGCTCTTATCTTGGGGGAAATTTCCAGCTTTGCTTTTGCCAAACTGGTGTTATCAAATCGGGTCCCGCTGCTCACTGCTTACAAAATCAATACTTAACAAATGTTGATAGAAAAGAGAGTTGCCTTTCATCAGAATGCTGGCAATCTGGGGAGATGGCAGACTCGGCATTCCCCCAAACCACCTCTGAAGATTCTGCTTGAAGAGAAGCAGGGAAGTAATCTCAGTGAATTACTGAGCTGGGGGTCAAAGTGGTTGCCATCCCCACCCCCACCCTCCCACCCCACCGTGTGCCGGCTTGTATGTGGGCTTGCTGACTCTTCATAATCTTTCTTTAGACGCTATCTTGTTCATGAAAGGGGAAGCTAGGGAAGAGATCTGGTCCTCTGTCAATTACTTAGTCTTCATTTCTACTTCTTTGAGCAATGGAAAGGGCCAGTAAGTTAGGTAAAGTATTGTGTGATCAAAAGATTTGAAAGACGGGCCAGGGCTGGAGACGAGTAGAGCGTGGGGGTGCTTAAGGTTTAAGGTTAGTGACAAGAGAAAGGGGTGCCTCCTGCAGAGAAAGCTTTCCTACATAGAACTTTCGCCTGCCAAAAGCTGCTTACACCCAGAGAGAAAAATACAGGGATAAGGGGAACCGTCAGCTGGCAGAGTTCCACTCAGAATTCCAGAAACTCAAAGCCTAAGTCCTCCTCACAAACACACACACACATGCAATTTGTTCATCTATCAAAGTGTACTGAGCACCCATGTATGGAGTGCTAGGGAAATGATGGTGAGAAAGATACCCAGGCCCCGCCCTAGAGCAGCTTTCAGCCTGGTGGAAAAGAAGGACCTCTGCCCAGGGATTACAATGGAGACTGATGAGGGAGAGGATAGAGAAGCTCCACGCACTGGAAAGCATGCAGTAAGTGCATCCAATCCTGTTACAGGCCAGAAGTGGTTTTGCAGAGCAAGGAATGTTTGAGCTGACCCATGTGAGGGAAAGCTAAGATCCAGGCAGGGCAAACGTAGAAGCATAGAGGAAAGCAGGTTTGCAGAGCATGCAGGGCAGATGCAGGAAATGTGGCCTCACCTGCACTAGGGTATATGAACCAGCCCAGAGATGCTCAGAAAGGCGGGGAGGATGGCCCCAAAGTGAGGGAAATGAGGCACCAGTGGTAAACTTCCTTCCCAGGGTCTTATCATGGTGCTCTCCAAAGAGACACTGTCCAATCTATAGGCTCATATATCATTGTCTAGGTCAATTTTTTCTAAACCTTTCACTCTGAGACACTCACACAGCCTCAGGGAGTCCCCATTCAGCACACAGGTGACACTCAGGGCCAGAGCAGGAAAACTTGCACCCACGAGTTGAAGCAGATCCAGATGGTGGCTAGCAGGTGGCAACAAGTCCAGGTCTGAACTAGGAGACCAGCTTGAGAATTACTCCAGTCACTGTTACCATTTGCTGACCCTGAAACTGCTCCCATGCCTACAGAGGGCTGGAGTCAACCCGAATCCAACAAGTAGGGGGGCCAGGTCTGAGGGACACCAGGACTAAGAGGTCCCAAAGATGAGTCTGAGAATTACTGGATTCTGTGGGTAGGGCTTCAGCCAGGGATGGACTTATAGTCAGGGCTGAGAGGACTGTGGAGGAAGGAATATGGAAGACCACGACCCCCTCAGCTGACCCCTGACTACAGTCTTCCTCTTTGCCCCAGTTCCTGCCTCATCCTGGCTGATCTCTGCCTCCATGCAGTTGGCTTTCCTAATTCCCTGCTGTCCCAGTTGACAGACCCCTGCATCTCCACCTTAGGCATCTGAGTCCACCTCCATACTTCAGCACTGTGGTTCACAGGAGCCAGTCTGCCTTAATTTGAATCCTGGTTCTACCATTTGCCAGTTGTATAACCCTGAGCAAGTCAAAGCACCATTATATGCCTCCATATAAGATGATATTAGAACCTGTACCAGTGGGTGCTGTGGGATTAAAGAGTTAATACAACACATGGCACATAGCTGGGACTCCATAAATAGTGTTAGTAATAGAATGGACTATGAGTTGCAATAAAGTGTTGCTATGTCCCCAAACTAAATGCAATGTCTGGCACAGAATATATACTTAATTTTTGTTGATGAATTTTGTCCTCATTCCAAGCTGCTCTACCCCTGGTATTAAAAAGAAAACATCCATCTCTTCAACCACACCTTTTATTCTTCCCACTAGATCTGGTCTTTTAATCTCCCCCACCTCCATCTTATTCTATCCTGGTCCAGCCTGCACCATGGGAACTAGCCTCTCACTAGCCATTCCCACAAGCCGCCTCCTCCACACCCCGTACAGGGCCACTTCTTAGACAGACCCTGACAGCAGCCGTCCTCGCCCCCTGCGCTGCCCTGCCGCTCACAGCCACCTTCTTTCTACTGTGCCTTCCTCTCCCCACCTTTGTTCTCAGGAGAGGATCTCTCCCCCTCTTTTTACTGAGAAAAGAAACATCACCAAACACAAAATCCTTCTAACTTCTAAAATGACCCCATTTTCCCTTGCTATGCCTTCTTTCATAGGCGACTTTCTCCATTATGCACCCTTTTCCCTCAATTGCAGCTTATACTCTCCCATCTCTTTGAGGTCCTGCTCCTCAGTGTATACACGAGTTTAATACTCCCCACTCCCCTCAGGGAGAGGGAGTGGGGTATGTGGGTTGATGGGGGAGTGACAGTTCTCTGGGAGATCCTTTCTATTGTAATGTTTCACATGCCCACCAGTAATACAGAAGGAGTATCAACCAGGAGGGTGTTGACAGAACCCCAAATGGGATACTGACAGTAATGAATGAAACTAACTCTACTAAAAATGGATATATAACCATGTGTGGATCACAATAAACTGTGGAAAATTCTGAAAGAGATGGGAATACCAGACCACCTGACCTGCCTCTTGAGAAATCTGCATGCAGGTCAGGAAGCAACAGTTAGAACTGGACATGGAACAAGAGACTGGTTCCAAATAGGAAAAGGAGTATGTCAAGGCTGTATATTGTCACCCTGCTTATTTAATTTATATGCAGAGTACATCATGAGAAACACTGGACTGGAAGAAGCACAAGCTGGAATCAAGATTGCCAGGAGAAATATCAATAATCTCAGATATGCAGACGACACCACCCTTATGGCAGAAAGTGAAGAGGAACTCAAAAGCCTCTTGATGAAGGTGAAAGAGGAGAGTGAAAAAGTTGACTTAAAGCTCAACATTCAGAAAACGAAGATCATGGCATCCAGTCCCATCACTTCATGGGAAATAGATGGGGAAACAGTGGAAACAGTGTCAGACTTTATTTTTGGGGGCTCCAAAATCACTGCAGATGGTGACTGCAGCCATGAAATTAAAAGACGCTTACTCCTTGGAAGGGAAGTTATGACCAACCTAGATAGCATATTGAAAAGCAGAGACATTACTTTGCCAACAAAGGTCCGTGTAGTCAAGGCTATGGTTTTTCCTGTGGTCATATATGGATGTGAGAATTGGACTGTGGAGAAAGCTGAGTGCCGAAGAATTGATGCTTTTGAACTGTGGTGTTGGAGAAGACTCTTGAGAGTCCCTTGGACTGCAAGGAGATCCAACCAGTCCATTCTGAAGGAGATCCAACCAGTCCATTCTGAAGGAGATCAGCCCTGGGATTTCTTTGGAGAGAATGATGCTGAAGCTGAAACTCCAGTACTTTGGCCACCTCATGTGAAGAGTTGACTCATTGGAAAAGACTCTGATGCTGGGAAGGATTGGGGGCAGGAGGAGAAGGGGACGACAGAGGATGAGATGGCTGGATGGCATCACTGACTTGATAGACGTGACTCTGAGTGAACTCCGGGAGTTGGTGTGCTGCAATTCATGGGGTCACTAAGAGTCGGATACAACTGAGTGACTGAACTGAACTGAACCATATGGAAAAGGTGGGGAAGACAATAACCATCCTAAGTAATTTGAAAACCAGTATTCAGCTATATATTCTAAGGCTAAACCAAAAAGAACTATATACAGATATCATCCTCTAACAAGTAGATTCATTTCTCACAAGAGTATGAGTAGCAACTCTGAAATCCCTTTACAGGTTTATTTGAAGTGAGCAAATGTAAATATACTGCAGATAATGAGAGCAATGTTCCTCACTGTTAGAGAAAAGAGTTACAAACAAGGGAAGGGGAAAAGCCAGAATGAACCGTGTGCTATTGGATTGGAACTGAAGGTATTAGCATGAACTTACAGATTTGAATACGCAGATTGCAGGCACAGAATTTCACAACTATTTCAACATTAAGACTTTCCCATCCTTTAAAAAGCAAAAACTTTCCTTCACCCCACAAGGATGCTGTCCTCCTCATCTTTGTGGCCCTCAAGTCTAGAGCAGCACTCGGGACAGAGAAGGTTCTTAGTGTTTGATGAAGGAATGAGTGAATGAATAAATGAATGAATCTCTAACATCTCCCCTCCTCTTTGTTATATATCCAATAACATAGTTGACACTTTAGCTACCCTATCCCTCAGTGGATATCCCTCAGATGTCACTGAGGGATTTGCTTATGTAAAAGCAAAAGGGAGAGAGTTTATGGTACCAGATCAGAAGGCTATCCAGGGAGATGGTGTGACTATAACTGTTGTCTCAGCATCAAGTTTAATAGTGTCCCCTTTCCCTGTGTAAGTGTCCTAGTTGGGATAATGAATTACATGGCTATCCTACAGAGAGAGGACAAGCAACTTTTACTAAGCCCTGGATAGGAAGTGGTACCCTCTACCCAAGGGCAGCAGAGCCCACCCCTTGGCCTTATCATGTCAGTGCACTCCTCCAAATTGCCAACTGTCCGTAGCTGTGATTCACTTGAGTTTTTCAGAAGCCACAGAAAGCTGCCCTGGCCATGCACACCAGGCTGATCATGGCAGGGAATCAATGTGCCCCAGGAGCAGCCCTCAACCAGTGACAGAAGGGGACTGTGTATGATGGCCCAGGTTCTCACCCCTCAGGCAGGACAGAGGCAGGTGTGTGCTCCACACCGTTTCCCAGAATTCCCCGTATGATTATGCTCCGATCAACCACAGTAGTAACTGCTTATTATGACACCTTGGTCGGCCGCCCCTGCCCCTGCCCCTGCCCCACTTCTTGGCTCCGGTCAGTGTTTCCTGCACTTGCTAGATGAGCTCCTTGCCCTTGAATTCTTCAGGGTTTGCTTCTGGGGGAACCCAAACTGAGACACTCAGCTCCCTCTTTCCTCCCTGGGGTCTAAGGAGACTTGTTAGTGCTAAATTGCTTTGCACTGCTTTCCAGGCACCCCATCCTCAGGCAATCCCGTTCCCCACAGACCTGAGCCCTTCCCCAGCCTACACGGTTCTTGCTTCCCAGGCCCGTTCCTCCCTCCTCACTGTCTGCCCAGGGCTGAGTCACCAGGGGGCTGGAGTGGATCTGGATCTGGGTGGCCAAGGCCTTCTGTTGACCATGGCCTTAACCTAGACCCTAACGTCTTTCTGGGTTTTCTTTCTTACCTGTTTTTAAAGAGAAAAGATTATTAAATTTTCTGTTTTATATTGATTCCTTTCTTATTGAAGTATAGTTGATTTACAATGTTTTAGGTATACAGAGAAGTGATTCAATTGTATACATATCTATAAACACACATATTCTTTTTCAGATTCTTTTCCATTATAGGTTATTACAAAATGCTGAATATAGTTCTTTGTGCTATACAGTATGTCCCTGTTGTTATCTAGGTTATACATAGTAGTTTGTATCTGTTAATCTCAAACTGCCAATTTGTCACCCACTTTCCCCCTTTGTAACCATTGGTTTTCTGTGTCTATAAGTCTATAACCGTTTTGCAAATAGTTCATTTGTATCATTTTTTTAAAGATACACATATAAGTGATGTCATTTGATATTTGTCTTTCTGACTTACTGATAATCTCTAGTTGCATGCATGCTGCTGCAAATGGCATTATTTCATTCTTTTTGTGGCTGAGTAATATTCCATTGTGTGTATATACCGTATCTTCTTTGTCCATTCATCTATTGATGGACATTTAGGTTGTTTCCACGTCTTGGCTATTGAAAACAGCGCTGCTGTGAACATTGGGAGGATGTATCTTTTCAAATTAGCATTTTTGTCTTTTCTGAATGTAGTCCAGGAGTGGGTTGCTAGATTATACGGTAGTTCTAGTTTAGTTTTTTAAGGACCCTCCATACTATTCTCCATAGTGGCTGTACCTATTTACATTCCCACCATTAGTGTAAGAGGGTTCCCTTTTCTTTCTGTTGAGGCTTTCTGATTAGATGTTTCTGTGTCAAATTCCAATATCAGTTCAATAGCATTCTAATGATCCACTCCTGGATCTGACTACAAGTGTCCACCTCTTCATCCATTTCACAAGGATCAAAGGCCAAAGAAATGGTCAGAGGAAGGGAAATTACATTTATAGGATCCCCAGTTAATATGCAACAGGCTTCATGTGAGTATGGCCTTATAACAATTATAAGAAGTAAACTGGATTTTTATCTTTTTAGAACTAAAGATTTTTATCTGCAATTTTTAAAAGGAATGATCATTATAGAAATTTCACAAAATATGAAAAAAAGGAAAACATTACTCATAAATTCTCACATCCAGAAACTACCTTCAATATTATAGTGGTTATTTTCCTCTGGTCCCTTTATCCATGTATGCCTAATTGGAACCACAGTAAGGGAAATCCTTTTTCACTCGATATTAAAATAGAAACATATCTCCCTTGTTACTTCATACTTTGTGAACACTAGGACAGAAATGCTTGCCTCTTACTTACACATTTTATATGGTGGGTAGGAACACATACGCCATTTCTGAGGGATGGGCACTTTGGGAAGAAATCACTCCAGCAAAGTGAAATCGAGAAAAGAGGCAGAGGGAGATTTTGTCTCTTTCTGGCCTCTTTTTAGTTTAAAAAAATCAAGAAAGAACAATAAAATATTATTATTTAGACATTAAAAAAATACCAAATAATCAGCTCAAGGAGTTGAAAACAATTGCCTCTGGGAAACGGGAATGAATGGGGCCGCTGTTGCTTTCCCAGCAAGGCTTGTCAACCTGATTCCCTCTCTAATCTTTGTGTTACTTTGATGAAAATGAAACAATATGAGGCATGATTTATTGACCTAACAGTAAATACAGTTTTGTCATAAACTTTGCAAACATTGCTTTTAATGGCTGTATATTATCCCATCCTGTGAATATACTACAATTTATTTATCCATTTCCCTGTTATTGAATTTATCATTTGCTTTCTAATTATATTTAGATAGTGATGTTGTGATGAACAGCCCTGTGTATAAAGCTATTTCCTGTATTAGAGATTTTCTTTGTTGGAAAATAAGAGAGCTCTTAGTATATAGGAGACTGCTCATTTTCTCCTGCCTGAACCAGCTTTGATTCAATTCTTTTTAAAAAGTCTCAAGCTATGAGGGAAAAAATTATTTTCCCCTTTTCAACAGTTAATAAAATGGAAGCTTAGTGATCTCCAACCTGCCACAGCATGCACAGGGTTAAGAAGTGGTGGAGCTGGCTTTTAAGCCTGGTCTGTCTGACTGCCAAGTCCTCATCTATGCCACATCTGGCCTGGGAGAAAAAGCTAGTTGTCATGAGAGCTGGATCTTAGTCCAACCTTTTTCATTGACTAGCTAGTGCTCTTTTAGTCTCAATTTCCTTGTCTGTGAAACACAGGTGCCCCACCTACCCATCCACTTTCTCAGAGCTATCAGGACCATTTGGGTAGTGAATAGGAAGACTCAGGAGATTCTAGAAAGCTCCATCTGATTATAGACTTCAAAAAGATGTGGGCCCTGCATCCTTTTTCCTCCCAAATATAAATCTAGATCTCATGTTTATTTAGCATTTACATATGGCAGTTACTGGAGGTTAAGTGCTTTATACAAATTATCTCATTGAATCCTCCTAATAGCCCAACAGGTTAGATATTATTGTTTCTCCTGTAGAGAGGAAAAGTTGAGGCTGTGTCCCACAGCCAGTAAATGTTGGCGATGAGATTGAATCCAGGAGAACTGACTCCAGAATTTGAGCTCTTATTGTTTTAAAACATGGTTTTTTTTATTATTATTCTGGTTTGATGGGGCCAACAGACTGGGAGATGATTGCTGATGAAAAGATAGTTTGTTACAGTTCTCAAGAGGGAGGGGCACTCCATGCCATGCAGGACCACACAGGGAAGTCCCAGAGTTGGTCAAGATGCAGAAGGAGTGAGGGAAAATCGTGGGAAAGAGCCTTTATTGCAATTTTCCTGGGAAGGAATGGGTGAGACAGGGTCAGCTGGCCACACAGGTCTAGAATGGACTCTTTTGAATAATTTCAGGGGGCTCATGGGTGTAGGGACTGTTTAAAGTTGTCTGGTACCTGACCCTCGAGGGATTATGGCAGAGGATAGTGGTCAACCTGTGACAGCTCCATAAAGGAGGCAGTGGGCAGCTCTGGGCTCTGGAGAGGTAGGTTTTCATAGGAAAGGCACATTCACAGGGGAGTCATTTCCTGTCTCTGGGAAGGGCAGTCTCTGCAGGATCGCCTGGGCCCTATATGCCAGAGCATCAAGAATAGAGAAAATAGGAAAACATAGTTAATACACTTATGCACTAAACAGGCTGCCTTGTGCAGTGTTCTTGCCATAGCCGGAGTGATTATCATCACCATCAGGAGCCATCAACACAATAATAGTGATGTCCCATCATTTTCCTAACCCAAGGTCCATGAGGACAGGGACCATGTAGCACCCAGCACACAGTAGCTCTCAGGAGGGATTAGTGGAATGAGTAAATGAATGAATTGTCCCATGCCTGCCGAGCCTGGACCTGCATGCACAGCAGGGAACACACAGGTGTAGGTACTCAAAAAACATCATATTTTCATCATCAGGTAAGAAATAGGGCAAGGCAGAGAATACCAGGGAAAGAAACTCTCAGCAGCCTTATTAGCCAGGATCTAGACCTATGTGCCTGTGGAGAGTTCTTCCTAGAGGAATCTAGATGACAGTTTGCAAATTTTGTCCAGTGAGGATCTCATGCATGCCACAGCAACCCCTGCATGTCCTCAAAAACATACGCTGACTCCTCACCTGACTAGTAATCTGATTTTAATCCTCTCTGCAGAGACTAAATGTCTGCCTTATTTAAGCAGTCACCTGGGAACATGCTCAGGGGGTTCTGGCTTTTTTTCATCCTTACATTTCTGCCCTCATCACCAGGTTCATCCCAAGCTTCTTTATTCATTTATATTTATTCACACACTTAAGAGCGTTTATCGTGAACAATGGTTTCGAGTGGTCTCATTTATCATTTACCATTGTCTTCAAGGAGGATCTGTACAACAGAGTCCTGCTTAACACATTTCCTCCATTTGTCAGAACTGGGGGTTCTGGAGTTGACAGGTGGAGAGCTACCTACAGTTATGGGGTAGCACTCTGAGTCCTAAGAGAATATTCTTCTGCTGTATAGTACAAGCAACATGGATAGATTGGAGGAATGTTTTCATGCTATGAGTGGAATTAGAAAGGACTCCTTGGCCTCAAGGAGTTGACAAAGCATACTAAGCAAAAGAAACAAGCAGACCCTTGGCACTTAATATAGTTAACATGAAGTGACAAATATATTTTATGGGGATCATTGACAAAGGAAATACACAAACAGCCAAACAATATAGCATACATGAGATTCTGAGCCCGAGCAGCTTGGCCTCCCATCCCATCTCTTCATGCCAATGGGATATCTGACCCTTCTCTCCATCTCCTCTCCCTGTCCAGCCCACTGGACAGGCACTAACTATAGAAGGTATTTCTTCAGAGAAAAACCAGGGGCTGTGCAAAATTAGAAGGGCTAGGAAGTAGGAAAGCAAGATGAGGCTTCAAGTCAGGGAAGAACAGAAAGACTCACCTCTTATCCAGAGGCTGTTATGTCCACTTCCTTTCCCAGCCCCATTCCAAAAACATCTCTCCACATTTATTCAGGGATGCCTGTTGCCATGACTACCAGGAGACAGATGCTTTTTTAATATGTGAAGAGCTCTTCCAATTTGGAATCCGACCTGGAACAGGTGGCTATTTTTAGCCACATGCTAATACATGCTTTAGAAAAGTCAGCTCTTTGCCTTGTACTTAAGCATCACCTTTCTCCACACTCATCAGAAGGCCAACACCTGCCCTGGGCAGCTTGTGTCATTTCTGTCTCTGAGAGGGAGGGCCTGCCCTCACCAGGGCTGCTCTTAGAGTGTTGATTCCCCACTTGATACTCAGAATGGTGGCCACCACCTTGCTCAGGCACATTTGTCTCAACCTCCATTATGGGTCTCTATTTCCTGTGCCTGATTCTCTGCTATTATTCATAAAATGATACTTTGAATTCCATGTCTGTCCCATGCATGTGTGGAGGCAGCCTGGTTTCATGATAAGAGCTGAAGACTTCCCCTACCCACCTGCAAGTTAGTTTGAGATTGAAGTCCTTCAGTGCTGTGGCCTCAGTTATGTTCCTAAACTTACTTCTCAAATCTCTCAACTCCAAGCTTGAAATCCCTAGGGCATTCTTCAGTTGTGCGGTGTTCTCCCACTGGAAATTCTCACATGGCTTTTAATCCCCGTATGAAACTTGATATGCTCAAGAATTCCTCCCTGTGCCATCTCTCCTTCCCTCTTAGTTAAAAGAATACAAGCATTTCCTCATTCCTGTAGGTTCTCACATCTCACAAGTAAATGTATAAGAGCTTGAAGCATTGCACACACACCTCCTGGTGCTGTGTTATTTGGGCATTCCTTAGCTTCTTTATGACCACTGGAAGGTTCATGAAATCAGAGAGGGAAGTTTTTCTGCATGTTTACATCTCTAGTGGCTGATTCAATGTTTTGCCCATAGCAGAGACTCAGGAAGTATTTGTGGAATGAAATTGTTATAGAAAAGTCTTCAGACCATGTTTCTAGTATTACGTCTGCCACTGATCTTGAACATAAAGCTTTCTAGGTCTCAGTTTCCATGCAACAAAAGAATGATAATGTATATTTCACTTCTCTCAAAACTTCATCATCAGAACCAAACTAGCTTTGTCTTATAAATGGTATCTTCTCAGATAAAAACATATATCCCTCAGAAATAATAAAACAGAGGAGTGAGGAAATACCATAGTAATACTGGAACTCTTTAAACACTAGAGCTATAGAAAGCACCAGAGCAGTTCGAGTAGACTACCCAAGAAGAAGAATAAGGAAAAGTAGGGGTGAGGTGGAGGACAAAGAGAAGGATGAGAGGGAAGGAGGAACAGGAAGGGGTAGATAGGAGAACATAGTGTGGTCACAAGCCGTACACAGTCCTCTGGGGGCAGAGGGTGGCAGAGCAGGAACAGCTACTGGTAGGAAAGACTGTGTGAGGTCTTGAGAGGCAGCACTCAGATCCACTTTCTTGTTTGCTGGTCAGGACTTTGGAGATGGGGGTTTCCCAGTCAATAAGAAAGGAAACCAGAAGGAGAAGGGTCCCTAGCCAAAGGAGAGAATCAGGCAAAGAGAAAGCCCAGAAATCTAAACGTTAGTGATAACCACAGATAATTTTGATTCAGAAATACTCTAGCCATTCTTTGAGAAACACTGAGCCAGATAAGACAAAGTAAAGTTAAGAAGCATGTTGGTTAACTATTGATGGAACCAAGAACCCAGAAGTTGGAACTGGCAATAGAAATTAAAACATTGCATAAAGCCTGAGAAGCAAAGAAGAGACAAACAAAGCAAATTTAAGAGGAAAAGAAAAAAAGACCTGAAGGAGAAAAGACCTTAAATGCAAGTTTTGGTAAAGCAAGACTGAAAGCAGATACATGGGGAACAAATGGCATAAATATGAGGAAGGATAAAGAGAAATCTTTCCTGCAGGTTGATTTTCATTTTTTAAGGATGAAGATGAATAGAGAAATTTATTACTTATCAAGTATGCTCCTGGATTCAAGGATGGCAATCACGTAGGGAAAGGTTTTCATGGAACCCTGGACTTGTAGACACTGCTGACCCTGAGACCTACAGAAATGATAACCAAGGAGAGAAACAGAGGAAATGTGAGACAGACTAGTCAATCAGATTCAAATGAATAAGTGATGCCATAAGGATAAGTAATGAACAAATCGGATGGGCTAGAGCCCAAGAGGTCAGCATGAACTCAGGGCAGTGAGCTCAGGACCATGGATAGCTCTGTGCCTGCCCTGTGTCTGGAATAAGAGTGGCCTTTTAACCCATTGCTACCTTGATTGGCTTCACTGCCTGGGTCTCATTTTGGATGTTAAAAAGATCTGCTTACCCAGTTAAGGTTTAAGACTTCAGAGCTAGGGAATAGTTGCTATCTAGCTGGTGGCCTGGAGAAGGTGATGGCACCCCACTCCAGTACTCTTGCCTGGAAAATCCCATGGACGGAGGAGCCTGGTAGGCTGCAGTCGGGGTCGCGAAGAGTCGGACACGACTGAAGTGACTTAGCAGCAGCAGCACCAGCAGCTGGTGGCCATTGATAACTCCATTCAGAGATATTATAGGATGTAGAAAGAAAGAGTACCTTGGAACCAAAGACTAGGTTTTACTTCCAGTATTACTACTTGCTAGATGTGTGACTTTAGTGAAATCAAACTTGATAAAGCTCAGTTTTCTCTTCTGCAAAATAGGGTTCATAAGGTTTTCCCTACTTCCTATAAAAACCTTTGTGCTCATCTGCTCAATCATGTCCAACTTTTTTCAGCCCCATAGACGGTAACCTCCCAAACTCTTCTGCCCATGAAATTTTCCAGGCAAGAATACTGGAGTGGAGTGCCATTTCCTACTCCAGGGAATCTTCCTGACCCAGGGATTGAACCTGCGTCTCTTGCATTAGTGGGTGGATTCTTTACCTCTAGTGCCACCTGGGAAGCCAAAAGGACCTACAGGAAAAAGCAAATAAGATTACGATGCAAAACACTCTTAAACTGTAAAGTAAAAGTGAAAGTGAAGTCACTCAGTCATGTGCGACTCTTTGCGACCTCATGGACTGTAGCCTATCAGGCTCCTCCGTCCATGGGATTTTCCAGGCAGGAGTGCTGGACTGGATTGCCATTTCCTTCTCCAGGGGATCTTCCTGACAGTTAAATATGTATAGTTGTGACTAGCTTCCTACAAAATGAATACAGAGGTTCCCTAGGAACTCTACGGGGTCAGGAGACATGGGTGATAAGCTAAAGGTGTATTAGAGCCCAGCATCTCCAAAGGTAGAGATAAAGCTGTGAGAGGAATGTGGATTTTCAAAAGCTATGGGAGCTGGTTGGAAAAATGAATGAATGTAAAAGGAAGTAAAAGAGGGAAAGGGAAAGTAAAAGGACAGACTTGCAAATATTCATGACTTTCTCAAAATGAGCAAAGTTGATTATTTTATCAGTTTACAAGTAATACCTGAAACAAGCTAAAATATCAAACAGGTGAAACAGATTTATTAGAAATTCAAACCCATTTCAACAATATCTCTTCCTGCAATATGTAAACACAAAACACCTCTATAGCAAAACTGAATCTTTTTTAATTATTTTAAAGCCTTTATTTTAACCTTATTACAAAAGTAATATATGATCATTATAGAAAAAAAAAACAGAAGAAATAAACAAATCTAAATGATTATATTCAAAATACTCTCAATCCTATCAACCCAAAGACAATCTTGCATTCTTCAAATTCTTCTGTACATTTTGAAGGAACTAAATTCACTCACCTTTTTAAAAAAACATATATGGGCTCATCTTCATGCTGTTTCACAATATGTCTTATTAAGTAACCATGTCAAGAATATATTGTCATATAGATAACAATAAATAAATTTGAGCAGCAATTTAAATGGCTACATATAATATTTATTGTGTAAATATTCATACTTATTTTACCATTCCTTTATTTTTGGATAGTCTATTCCCAACATTTCTTTATTATATACTGTGATATAAGGAGTTCATGTTGAAACCTGTGGGTTCCAGTGACAAGTTAAGTTCTGCTCCCAGATTCCTTGAATGTTGACTGTGTATCTTTGGGAAAGTTAATCTCTTTAAGGCTCAGTTTCTTCATTTGTGGAATGAGTTTAATAATAGTATCTACACTAAAATCTCTTGTTAGAATTAAGTGAAATGATATATTTTAAACTCTTTGTACAATGCCTGGCACATACTAAGTACCTACTAATATGATGACAATTTTGTTCAAGTCCTTACAGCAGATCTCTGTGTTCATCCTCAAATAAACTTCCAGAAATAGAATTTTTATCAAAGGAAGGACATATCTATTTCAGGACAATGCCATATTTTAAATAGAGAATAATTCAGTTGTCATGAAGAAAAGGGACAATCAGATATTAAAAAATAATATACAGATGTAAAGACTTTAGACTCATTGCTATTAAACGAAGAATGAGCATATTCTAAAAGCTGTGATTCTGTATCTTAGAAAATGTCTTACAGAAGTAACTGCATGAATACATATGTACAAGTACATTCATTGCAGTATTATTTATAATAGCAAAAAAACGGAAAGCAACCTGATTATCTCATTTTTAGGAGATTGATTAGATTAGATTATGGTATGTCCATACAGTTGAATATTATGCAACCATTAAAAAGGACAAGGTAAAACTACATATCTAACTTTGTATTGAGTTCCTAATATAAACTTATGGGGGAATGTAGAGTGACAAAGGGGAAGCATAGCCTGATCATAATCTATGTGATAATTTTAGGGATGCAGAATGTAAGGCTCATTAGTTACACGCACTACCACTGGAACAAAGATAGATAATAATAATAAAAGTATTGAACACTTTAAGTGGTACAGTAGGTTCATTATCCTAGTAATCTGACATAAACTTACTAAAAGTGAGAAATAGCTCATAAAAAGGACAGGATAATCATGAAATAAAAGTTATTACAAAACAAAAGCCATCTCTTTTCTAATCAATAGAAGTCTGGGTCTTAAAGCAGAAAAGATGCTTGAGAAGTTAGCTTATCCATCACTTTGCCTTTCAGTAAAGTATGTTTATCCCTTTATTAAAATGGAAAAGCAGAGATGCACAGAGCCAAGTGATTGACCCAAAGTCACATGGCTCAAGGAAGTGGGGTGATGACCAAAATTCTCCCTCCTGATCAAAATGGTATTCTCAAAATCTTGGAAACTTGGCAAGATCAAATACAGCATATGCAAATTCCTATTGGAACAGGAAGAAAGTAGAACTATAAAAGGGATCATTAAGGGGAGAGGAGACTTGCTCCCTTTTCAAGATGCCATGAAGAAGTAGGACATGTTAAAAATAAATTTTAAAAATGCTCAAAGGGAGGCACCAAGCCAAGGACTTTAAATAACAGAATAGCTCTTCTCTTACTCAGGAATGATCAATGCAAAGCAAGTTTCCCCTGTAAAGGTGAAAAAAGAGAAACAGAAATAGGAAAAATCAAAGAATAAATGAGGAAAGTTTCCATAAACATGGCCATGGAGATGAGTGACTATAGAGAAGGTTAGACAAGAAAAAGGACAAAGAGAAAGATGGAAAGTGACACACCAGAAGGAGAGGTCCAGAATGTAGCCTGCCTTCCAAGAGCCACTCAAGGATCAGCCCTGAGAGTGGTCACGACAGACATCAGTGCTCCGGAAATCAGTGCCCATCAGGCTGATGAGAGGGCCATGCCCCAGAGTTCTGTAACCTCACTGCTAGGGACCACACAATTTCCCACAAATGTAGTGAAGTATGGAAAAATGGTAAAATGACCAACAGGTGCAGCCAAGTGGTGTTAATGCACAGCTGGTGGGAGGGAAATCA
This sequence comes from Bos indicus x Bos taurus, assembly GCF_003369695.1. Taxonomy (NCBI): domain Eukaryota; kingdom Metazoa; phylum Chordata; class Mammalia; order Artiodactyla; family Bovidae; genus Bos; species Bos indicus x Bos taurus. The sequence goes on along the minus strand of NC_040086.1, from coordinate 69,154,501 downwards.
ATGGTTCAAGGAAGGAACACTGGTGAAAACCTGAGATGAACGCAGAATCTCAGCAGCCTTCCTATCCTTAGAGTTTCCAAGTCTCTGCTCTAGCTTAGCTGGCTTCTCCCCCCTTCTCTGCCTGAGAGGGCCATCAGCAGCACTGTGCCTATCTTCAGTTCATGGATTTTTCTCATTGTGCAAATAGAAACAATGGATACCTTTCAAGTTAAAACCTATAAAGAAGAATATTTTGGAAAAGGAAACCCAAACCTCACTCCCCCAGTACTCACAAATGCAGTAATCATCAACAAAGGAAACTAAGGATTAGTTTAACGAGCATGCACGATCTTAGTATCCACAGCTCTCCAGCATGTCATACCTTCCCGAAGTACAATCAGGATTGGTCAGCCTGAATGTTATTTTGTGAATCTATTGTTCTACACTGTGCCTTGAGCCTAGCCTCAAAGGGGTCCCACAGGCCATCCTCCAAGGAGCCTCTAGTCCTCAAATTAACTCTTGCATAAGAGACAAACTTCTCACCTCATCTAAAGCTCACAGCCCCTGTGTGAACCAAATGCTCTCTGCTTCAGGTCCAGAATTACCTAAGTTCTTCATTGCACAAATAGACAACTCCTTCCACATCCCCAGGTGCTTTAAGGGACCCCGTTCTCAGGGAATAGTTACTAAATTTTTTAAAAGTTTAGCACCCTTGCCCCTATATAAGCTAGTGTTGCAATGAATTTTTTAAAGAAAGGAGAAAAAAAGGAAAATCAGCTATGGCCTAAACAAATAGGAAGTTCACATTTCATGTACTGGAGACATAGGGTCGGGGAAGCAGTTGCTCAATCCTTCCACTGGGGACACTTGGGCACCTTCTTCCCTTACCTCCAACTTGGCTTCCTGGCTTTCATCTTCTTGCTTGTTGTCTACAGCCATGAGGTTGTAGCCTTGCATCCATGTTTAAGGCAAGAAGAGGGGAAAAACGGATGAAGGGCTTTCTGCCTACAAGTCTTTGTGCTTTCATTCAGGAAGCTAAGACTTTTCCAGTGGACTCATCCACATTTCATTGACCAGACTGCATTATACATCACCCTCAGTAGTAAGGTAGCTGGGAAATGGAGAACTGTGTCTTTACACTAGGAAGATAGCAAAGAAAGTAATTTAAAATGAATACTCATAAGTTACTGAATGATATCTGTCATAATTACTTCTTTGGCTCTTTGGAACCCAAGGGTTCCTATTCTTTTACATATTCTCACACACACCCGCCCCCACCCCGCAACCCACCCGTCACTAAGGAAGAAAACCCAAAGTTTTGTCCATTTCAAAGTATAGGATTTCTGGTTACTGTGCAGAGTTCCCTATCAGCCTGTGTGTGCTTCTCAGGACCACAGTCTGTTAAATTGAAAAGACAGTTCATCTGCCTGCCTATACCTGATGTTCAGAGGTAAGGAAGAAAACAATAACCACAATAAAAACTCCAGCACAACTCACAGAAAGGGAAAGTACCAAATGCACGTCGCACCATAGAACATATCAATTCCTACTGATCAGAAACAGGGAGAACTTCCTGGCCTGGCAGTGAAGTAAAACCAATCTGGCAGGTCCTAGATCTGCTTTCTGGGAGGAAATTCCTTTTCCATTATTCCCAATTGTAATATCCCCACTAAAACTCTCTGTGGCAAAGACTATTCCCATTCTAAAGATAAGAAAACTGAGACACAGAGAATAATTTGACCATGGTCATATAGAACCAGGATCCAAGCTCAGACAATCAGATTGCAGGGTCCCTGGCTCTTTACCATCAAAGTTTTTGTAACATAACAGGAGTTCTCCCCTAAGGGTCCAGGAAGAGTTCTGGAGGGTTCTACAACAGTGTGAAATATACTTAGCACTACTGAACTGGACACTTAAAAATGGCCAAGTGATACATTTTATATTTGTATTTTATTGCTATTTTTGAAAGCTACATAGAAAGTGACAGGAAATTTTTAAAAATAGGACCAAACGGTATTATGCTAGGAATGTCTTATCAGTAATAATTGTGCTGGCTGGTCACATTTTAGTTACAAAAGCATTTTTACACTCTTCCTATTTGATCCTTACAACCATGTTGATTGATGGATATAGAAGACTTTTAGTATCCTCATTTTATGCACATGCCAAATGAGACCAGAATGAACGTCTGTCCAAGGAGGCAAAAGCTGGAGTTAAACATAGGTCTTGTGATTGCACAGGCAAGTGTTCCTCTCATGATACTGTGCTCCTGTTAGTGAGGAAAGAGGGGAAAGTGCAATGGTTGGCTTAGGAACTGACATTTATAGGCAATGGCACCCCACTCCAGTACTCGTGCCTGGAAAATCCCATGGGCAGAGGAGCCTGGTAGGCTGCAGTCCATGGGGTCGCTAAGAGTCGGACACGACTGAGCAACTTCACTTTCACTTTTCACTTTCACGCATTGGAGAAGGAAATGGCAACCCACTCCGATGTTCTTGCCTGGAGAATCCCAGGGATGGGGGAGCCTGGTGGGCTGCCGTCTATGGGGTCACACAGGGTTGGACACGACTGAAGTGACTTAGCAGCAGCAGCATGCTGTGCCAGGCACGAGGCGCTATGGTACCCAAGCCTCATTATCTCTTTAAGGCTCAACCATGTGAGGTCAGGCCTCCTAGTATCCTGATTTACAGTTATGGGATTGAGACTCAGAGAAGTTAAATAACTTTCTCAAGGTCACCTGGCTAGTAATGGAAGCACTGTATTCAAGATAATATGATGCTTAGGGGCAGAAGGCGGCCACAGGGAGAGGATGTCGGCAGGAGGTGATTCAGCAGCACCTATTTTTGTGCCTCTAATTGCCCTCTGGTCAAGAAAGAATTTAAAGACAGTTGGTTAAACAAGTGTGGGAGGAGGAGGTAAAGGGGTAAGCCACAGGTGCAAAGAACAAGCCTTTTCCAAAGGTAAGCGGAAAAAGGAACAAAAGGCTTACAATCTTGGAGATGTAGACAGGAAAGCAAAATTGCAGAAACCAGTAATTACGGTGTCAAGAGAACTGGCCAGAGGAGGAAAGACTGCTTTAGAAAAAAACAGAGAAAAAGGTGACAGGATTTTTTTTTTTTTTTGCATGTGCTGCATTTATTAGAAAGTAAGAGACAATGTTTGTGGAAAATATGTGGGTTGGGTGGGGAGAATTATAAATACATCTGACACTAGCTAATTTTTAAACAATTTTAAACGATGAGGGATCCAATGAGACAATGCATGGGAAATGCTTAAATTATAAAGTGTTTTACAAAACTAGAGTGGTACTTATTTTTATATGAGTGTATTTACAATACAACTGGAAAGTCGAAGAAAAGCCAGGCCAAGGGTCTGCGCTGATGCTGCGCCAGGCTCTGCCGGGCTCCCACTGTGCTTGTCTTGCCCAGGAGGTTCCTCCTTATCTGGCTGAATTACTGCTCTGCTTCACCTCTGGTGCTGAGTGCTGCCGTGGTTCAGCTGTTCAACAGCTGGCCTTCATTTACCCCAGGTGGTGGTATCTGAGGGATCAGTTGAGCAATGTCTCCACTATGCGTTGTTTGGGTTTTGCAAAATCCCATCATGATCCTGAAAAACCAGAGTCATCTCACAGGACTCCCCCAGATTGGCTGGAAGAAACCAGCATTGTGTGTTGGAGAAGTGGGTTCTAGGAATGAAGGGGGAGCGGGGAGAAGTCCTAGGGAGAGAAGTTCTGGGAAGGAGGAGGCAGGGTACATTTGTAGGGAAGGCACATTCTCCTTCCCTGAGGGTTTGCAAAGGGAAACCCAAAGCCATTGGCGTTGGGGCCACAGCTCTCTCACTGACCTTATTGATTTTAGGTGGGACTGATCATACTCCCCTTTTCCCTTTTCTCATCTAATTCTGCGTCTCTCTTCTATCTTCCTGCCTCACTTTTCTTCTTTGCTTTTCATTATCACGCTTTCTTACTCTTTGCTCCTCTCCTTTTCTTCTCTTGCTCTTTTCTTCTGGCCAATGAACATTTCCAGAGTAGATTACATGGGGCTGAGAGGGAGGCTAGATGGGAGTTTTTTCAAAAGATGAACTATTCTTAAACCATATGCCACACACAGTCAGCCTCTCCTACCACCTGGAGAGTCAAGCTATGTGAGCAGAGTCCAGGGTTAACAGAAGGGGTTTTGCAGGAGCCATCACTTCCTTCAAATAAAACCCATCAGTCTCCCTCCAAGGGAGCCTTCTGAGAGCCCCACACTGGGAGAGACTGTCCCGGAGCGAGGGTGTGTGTTTTCTGCCCCATCTTACCTAACATGCTAAGAACTGCTTGCTCCTGGGTATGGGATCTGTTCTGCTGGTGAAGAGGCTGATCGTTCCGGAGACGGAAGGTTTAAAGGAGTGATTCTCAATATTTTGTTTCCAAGAGCCTCTGCCCAAACATTTGCTTTTAAAAGATTTGGTCTCCAGGCAATTAAATGACTTTTTTAAATGATCCATTAAGATGACTTTGTTTCTCCATGTTCTAATTAATCATAGAGGAATGTGTTTGCCAGGCAGGCTTCTGAGGAGTACAGCACTCAGCGTCCCCACAAGAGCAGGTACAATGCAGCCCTGTGAGGCTCCAGTTGACATTTCAGTTGACCTTTGAGGTCTGATGACTGATAATGTGCTTCTCCCTCTTGGCTTCCCAAAACGTTTGAACACCGTTGGAGACCCAAAACACCCAGTCTACCCTCCTGGGGAACAGGGCTTTGAGGTGCAGAAGATGATAGTTAAGATGACAAATAAGGGGTGGGCACACTCAGGACCAAGAAACCTGGCATTTGAACACTTAGGAAAAAATAGATGCCCCAGGAATAGGGAAGGAGGAGTCCTGCCTGCGAGAGAAGAAAGGCGCTCTGGATGGGGGTGGATCCGGCTCTGATGGAGTTTGAAGTTCGTGTCACCTGGGGGATCCTCTCAGAAGTAAAGGCTATGCAATCACAAATGCAACAGTAGCTACTGGACCTTAAAGGGTCCTGCAGGTTTAGGTTTGCTAGCTTCCCAGAAAAATCTGCTCTGACCAGTGGACAGCTTCCTTGTGGGGTTCAGCTGCTCAGGGGACCCTGGGAGCAAATGTTGCGTAATTCCTCTAAGGGGGTCCCTGAATAGTAGAGAAGTTCAGAAACTCTTCTAAAACAGCTCTCATGCTGTCCTTTGGCCTCAGAGGCTGTCGTGAGGCAGGAGAAGTTGCTGTGGACAGAATGCCCTTGGCTTCATGTTGCTGTTCAGTTGTTCAGTTGTGTCCAACTCTGCAACCCCATGGGCTGCAAAGTTTGAAAGTGTGATTTTGGAGCCCAGGAAAATCAAAGTCTGTCACCATTTCCATTGTTGCCGCATCCATTTGCCAGGAAGTGATGGGACCGGATGCCATGATCTTAGTTTTTTAAATGTTGAGTTTTAAACCAGATTTTTCACTCTCCTTTTTCACCTTCATCAAGAGGCTCCTTAGTTCCTCTTCACTTTCTGCCTTTAGCTGGTATCGTCTGCATATCTGGGGTTGTTGATATTTCTCCCAGCAATCTTGATTCCAGCTTACGCTTCATACAGCCTGGCATTTCTCATGATGTACTCTGCATATAAGTTAAATAATCAGGGTGACAATATACAGCATTGTCATTGTTGTTCAATCACTCAGTCATGTCCAACTCTTTGCGACCCCATGGTTTGCAACACACCAGGCTTCGCTATCCTTCACTATCTCTCAGAGTTTGCGCAAACTCATGTCCACTGAGTCAGTGATGCCATCCAACTATCTCATCCTCTGTTGCTCCCTTCTCCTCCTGTCCTCAGTCAGGGTCAACCAGGATCAGGGTCTTTTCCAATGAGTTGGCTCTTCCCATCAGGTGGCCAAAGTACTGGAACTTCAGCTTCTGCATCAGTCCTTCCAATGAATATTCAGGACTGATTTCCTTTAGAATTGACTGGTTTGGTCTCCTTGCTATTCAAGGGACTCTCAGGAGTCTTCTCCAGCACCACAATTTGAAAGCATCAATCCTTCAGCTCTTAGCCTTCTTTATAGCACAACTCTCACATCAGTACACGACTACTGGAAAATCCACAGCTTTCACTGTACAGGACTTTGTCAGCAAAGTAATGTCTCTGCTTTATAATATGCTATCTACGTTTGTCATAGCTTTTCTTCAAAGGAGCAAGAGTCTTTTAATTTCATGGCTGCATCACTGTCTGTAGTGCTTTTGGAGCCCAAGAAAATAAAGTCTACAAAAAGCAGACTTTCCATTTTTTCACCATCTATTTGCCATGAAGTGATGGGACCAGATGCCTTGATCTTAGTTTTTTGAATGTTGAGTTTCAAGCCAGCTTATTCACTCTCCTCTTTCACCTTCATCAAGGGGCTCTTTAGCTCGTCTTCGCTTTCTCCCATTAGAGTGGTGTCATCTGCATATCTGAGGTTATTGATAGTCCTCCCGGCAATCTTGATTCCAGTTTGTGCTTCATCCAGTCCAGCATTTCACATGATGTGCTCTGCATAGAAGTTAAATAAAGCACAGTGACAGTATCAGCCTTGATGTACTTCTTTCCCAATTTGGAACCAGTCCGTTGTTCCATGTTCAGTTCTAACTGTTGCTTCTTGACCTGAATATAGGTTTCTCAAGAGGCAGGTAAGGTAGAATGGTATTCCCATCTCTTGAATTTTCCAGTTTGTGGTGATTCACACAATCAAAGGCTTTGGCGTAGTCAATGAAGCAGAAGTAGTTGTTTTCCTGGAATTCTCTTGCTTTCTCTGTGATCCAACAGATGTTGGTAATTTGATCTGTGACTCCTCTGCCTTTTCTAAATCCAGCTTGCACATCTGGAAATTCTCAGTTCATGTATTGCTAAAGCCTAGCTTGAAGGATTTTGAGCATTACCTTGCTAGCATGTGAAATGAGCCCCGTTGTATGGCAGTTTGAACATTCTTTAGCAACGCCCTTCTTTGGGATTCATTTAGACTTGCATTAAAATCTCCAACTCTGTCACTTACTGGCCGTAAATGACTTCATTTGATTTATTTTTTTAGCTGAGTGGCTTTAAGTTCATTTGAAAAAGGGGATAATATCTTCTGCTAGAGGGAAAATCTTCTTGTAAAGATAACATACTAGAATATGTGTCAGGGACTGGGCTCATTAAAGAGCGTGTATTCCCTCTTCCCCTCATCCTGAGTTTGTGTCTATGCCTGAAAATATACCTGGACTGGATTTTATTAATATGTGGGCAGTTTAGTGTGTCCGAGTTGGACTTTTTGTAGACTCTAAAAAAAAAAATGTGTACCATTGCCCTAGTAGTTACTCTCCTAAAGCACTGTTTGTAGTGAAAGATTACTTATGACAACTCTGTGAATATGATAAAACAAAAACTTATTGAATCACATACTTTAGATGAGTGAATTATATCATATGTGACAAACATCACAACAATATAGTTGTAAAAAAGAAAAAAAAAAAAGATGATTTGTGGAGGTTAGTTTTCTGCTACCAGATTATTTGGTTGCAAAGAACCAATGAGAGCGAAACATCAGTCACCATGATTTTCTTGTCTTCATTTTCTCAGTCTTAATCCTCCTTGAGATATCTATGTCATTTGGGGGATAATTATGATTGCTCAAACAACAGTGCAAAGGGGGTAAAGCCAATGTCTCTTTTTTAACTTACAAATTAAAAAATTTTGAAAACCTAATTGTTCTATTAATATTTATATGAGAGTTTTGTTGAAAGAGGAAAGGCTCATGGCATCAAAGATGGTATCCTTGAAGGAAACAGGATGGCAAGTTTGCGCTCATCATTGATTAGGAAGAACCTGACCACCCCACTTTAGCCCCTGCTCTCAGGGAAACCAGAGAAGTTCCCCAGGGTGGGGAGCTGCATGGGAGGGCGATGAGCAGAAGACCAATGGCTAGGGTGGAGAAGGTGGTCCTGGCAGATTCAAGGAAACAGGTGGAGTCAGCAGTGACCCAGTCAGTCTTTTCCACTGAGGGGGGTGGAACACTTCCAAAGACCATGCCTGTAGGCCGCCATCAGCACTGAGCTGTACACGTCTATTGAGCGTGCTGATGAACAGCATGGATGCAAGTCACTGCCCTACAGCTGCTTGTCACCTGTGGACGTGATAAGTGACACTTGTCCATACCCCAGGATTTTGCTGAGCCCCATCCCGACTGCCCCAGTTGCCTGATGGTGCCACTTCCTTTTCTATGGCCCCAGGCCCAGAGAGGGGATCCTGTAGCATTGACCCAGCACACCCTGCAGGCAGAGCCCTGCCCTCACTGTGTTCCAGCATCAACTGAAGCTCCAAAGCCTTGCATGGTCCCCTGCTGTGCGCTTCTTCTAAGTACTCTGTGTGGGAGTCCTTGGTTATGGTTGAGTTCTTTTTATCTTTTTTTTAAAGCTTAACTCCTACTCTGTCCAATTCTTGCATCAGCCACTGCTCTGCTTCCTGGCACCAAATGTGAAGCATGAAGAACCCATTCAGCTCACTTTCTGAATCATTTGAGGCTTTCCAGACTCTCTAGCCTGGGGGTAGCCAAGAATAGGAGGAGGTAGAGGAATGGACCCATATATGATTGTCACTTCTGAGTTTACTTCATCAGGAACGTTTCCAGCTTGAATGAAAGAGTTGAAATGGAGGACAGGGAAGGATAAGATACTTGCTTTCTAAAAAGAGGAAGGCTGCATGCCCAGAGGAGAAAGGGAGAAGAAATCACTCAGTTTCTCCTAGAAGCCCCCACTCTGAGCAGTGCCCTTCCCCCAGAAAGCCTTCAAGAGAGAGTGTTGAGATTGGGATCAGGAAGATAAACAACTCAGCAGGGTTCCAGGCTGAGCTGAGTTCCACGTTGGCATTGAGGTCCAAGTCAGACCCTGGCTTACCAAACTGAGCCAAGTCTTGAATTTTAAAATTATGGTGAGGCTTTGTTGTGATTATTTCCAGAAAAAGAGAAAGATGAAGGGAGGTGGGCTTGCTTAAAATGTTCTTTATTCACCCCAGAAAATGTCCCCTGATGTTGGAAAGGGATTGAGCTAAAAGCAAAATCCTGCAGGTACAACACCCCGGCTGAGAAAGGGTAGGGGTGGAATACCTTAAGGACAATTCATGTGCAGAGGATTTAGGGGTGTTACCTGAGTGTCCAGAAGAAGTGTTGAAGCTTCAGAAGGTCATGTGTAATTCAGACCTGGACTTTTGTTAAAGGACTTGGAATAAGGAAATGGTTCCCTTTGTGCCCCTCACTAGTTGGACGATGTCTGAAATGCTGGGTTGAGTTTTGATAAAGGAGGCCTTCCAGCTGCAGATACCTTTAACCCATTGTCACTGCCAGCTGTTCCCATTGTCCCATCCTGGGCAGTATCCCCAGACCCAAAGCTAATCCGGAGTGGTAGACATCTACCAGCTATGCTTCTCCAGAATTCTGGGAAATCACCCCTCCATCATTCTCTGCCTTACATAGTTAGACATCCGCTTCTTTCTAGAAATGTGCACATGACCCAGTTCTGGGATTTTGTATTAGAATTCTTAGGAAATATAAGTTCGTTTTCAGCTGAATTTGAAGCTGAGAGGAGCTACCTCTCAGCTTTCTCAATGAAAGCTGCTAGAAGCTACCATTTGGGCACACCTGCCTGAGAGGAACATCAACTTAGAGCTGAGAGGTGAAGTCACCTGGGTCCAGCAGTCCCTGAAGCAGAAGCTGCCCTCAGTACCAGTACTTTGCAGTTATAGGAATCTTTGTGCTTAAGGTTAGTTGTGTGTCTGCCCTTCCAAGCAAAGGAATCCTTATAATACAGACAAGGGATAGGTCAGCAGCTTTAGTCCTATCTTCTGTTGAAGCTCAGAGTTAAATAAAAATTCTTGACTCAGACTGCTCCTCCAGCTTCCCCCTCCCCAAGCCTCCCACACGTCAATCATGTCCAGGCTTAGAGACTAGAGTAACCTTCAGTTGAAGGTGACTACTTCCTCCTTCCACATTATCCCAGTGGGTATCACTGGACTCTTTCTTTGATTTTGACTCCGTGGCCTAGACTTCCAGATTGTTCTGGATTCTCTGGTCTGGGACTCTATTTGGACTTTTCAGAGTTGGCCTTTAGTTGGCCAGGATCTGAATTTAGTGTGAACCTTGAGAAATCTTTGGTCAACCCTGAACTGCCTCCATATATCCAGGTCCATTCTTTGTCTTGGGAAGAAGGATCTTGAGCCACGGAGACTTAAATATACCTCAACAATACTTCTTAACTCCAGTGTGAATCAGACATACACCCAAAGGGAAATCCCAAAGAAGACTCACCAGTATGACAAGGAAACGGGAAACCAGGTCCTTAAAGTCAGATGCAAAGAACCTGTGGCATTTGGCCTGTGAAAGAGGTTAAAAGAGAGACATGATATCTTTCTGCAAATGTTTATAGGACTGTCATATAAGACTATAGCCAATGAATGAATGTCCCAGGGAGGTGAATCCAAAAGAATTACTTTGGATTATTTTTATGCACTTGAGAATTGCCCTTGGCTTTAGCAAGAACATCTTTAACTTTCTTTTCGTCTTTCAAATGCCAATCTCTGTGTCAGTGCATGAACAATAGTAGATGAATTTGGGGGGATGGCATCTGAGTATTGCCTGGAGAGGGTGGGGAAAGCTTGGTGACCTTCATGGAGAACATTCACTACCCAGAGCTGGAGCAAACTCCTGGACCTTAGGAGTCTGGGAGTAAGAATCATTGCCCATGAGCCAAACTCACTTCTAGGGAGCTGAAATATTTCCTTACTGAGGGACAAAGAGGGAGAGCCCCCTATGCTAAATCAGAAGGCAGCTATCTTCATAAGGCTGGTGGGAAATGGGGGCCCAAGTTTAATAATGGTAAATCTATCAAAACCAAACGGACATAGCTCACATCCTGTGGGCAATAAACATCCACAGGTGAAATTTTATGAGGTTTTAAAGGGAACTTTATGAGTTTTGAGGGAGCCTTAGTATAAACTGAAACCAGCCATGGAAAAACAATATAATGTGAACTGTGGAAAGCAATATCTGAAAATTCTGTCACTGTACCAGACCAAAGAAATTGTTCAGGAGCAGGAGAAAGATATGCTAACCTTCACATCTCTCCCACAATTTCTGGTGAGGTAACTGTCTCACCGGCAACACTTTTAAGTCTTTGGGAGCAGAGGCTATTGAAGATCTCTCATTTCCCATATAGCACTTCATACAACATAGGTGCACATACACATGAAATATTTCTAAGAGATGGCCAGTAACTTTTGTGAGTACTTCCATAGGAAGTCCCTACTATTCTGGGGACTTTGTGTATCATGGGAAGGAAACTTGAACTCTGAGTGTTAAGAAGCTTTCCCAAGGTCACATAGTAAATAAATAGCTGAACCCTGATTTCAATCCATGTTGGTCTGTCCCTGGAGCCCATGTCTTTTCAGCCACAGCCATGGTTGCCAGGCTTTTGGATTTCATCAACCAATGCAGTTTCAAAAACACTCAAGAGAACCCCGATTGGGTTGCCAACATTTTATTGAGAGGCTATTGTTAAGAACTGAAAAAGTTGGATTAACAATGGGCAAAAAGACAGGACATGATCTAAGGAGAAGGAGAACAGACTGGGCATTATGAAACGCTCCACGCCTTCATGTGCGTGCATTTGTGTGTGCATATGTGTGTGTGTACATGTAAAAATGCTGTCATTCGTGAGCGGGAGACTGGCTCTTGGGACCTCTACTCTCTGCCTCACTTCACCTTCTTTAATCTTGTAGTATCTGGCACAAAGCGTCCTACACAAAGTAGGTACTTAAGACTTGTTACTGAGTGAGTGACATCATTTGCTCTTTTCTGTTTGGTCTTCTGGAAACACCTCCATGATGCAGGTTCTCAGCAGCATCCCAGACTAGCTTCACTTAGAACATATGGTTTAGTAAAACCTGGGTTTTGCCACCACCTCCTCTCCCTCTCCTCCCTACAGCTGCAAGATTTCTCCTTTTGGCAGACTCTCTTGATACAACTTCATTTCTTTTCGCTAAAGAGATTCCATCACTACCCGCTCTGGCCTAGACTCTCACCCTCCGAGATTCTTTAAGAAGTGGGGTCAAGGAGGTCTGTCCATCCCTAAGAGATGAATGGGCACCTCAGTCTGGGGGTTCTGTGTTTCAAGAGTTCCATTCTCTTGTCTGGGTTCTTCCACTTAGGGAAATCTCTTCTCTTCTTTGGACCTCAGTTTTTTCATGTACAAAATGAGGGGGACTGAGCCAAAACATCTTACAGGGTACTTCCAATCTTGGCAATCCACACCTCTCTTCCATCTGGCTGATTGCAGCTCCTTCCACATCAGGGCTCCTTTTGTTTGAGAAAATCTGGAATTTGGGGATGGATTCAATGACAAGTTGGCTCTTGAAGAAGGGTCTGTAATATGATCGTGCAGCTGTTTAGTGATTCTACATGAGTGTACGATCACTTCAGGGTGGAATGTCAAAGTTTACCAGACATTATCTTGGACCGGTTCTCCTTTTTCCATGAGACCAAGTCATTATCCTCAAAAGCATTACTAATTGTGCACATCCACCAGATGCTGGAAGTCCCTCGCTGGAAGCAGAGGACCCTTGCCGGGGGTCAGCCACCTCATTCTGCTTTCTCCTTGGCTGGGCTTATGCTGGAGGGCCTGGCAGGAAGCCAGCCTGTGCCCTGGAATAAATGACTTGTCAAGTCACCAGCCATAGCCCGGGGAGGTGCTCTCACACCCACTCGGCCTTTCATTTATCTTTATGGCAGTAAAACCAGCTGTCCTAGAAGTCTACCTCATGGAGGGAAAGGCTAAGTTAGAGGACCTAAGTTTTATTAAAAAAAAAAAAAAAAAAATTTTTTTTTTTGCAAAGACTTTCTTTTTAATTTTAGAATAGTTACTTTCTGGCAGTCATCAGAACAGGGCTGTTTGGATGTCATCTAGAAGCAGAGAAGAAAAGGAGATGGCTAGCTGACTGGGCTGCCTGCTGGATCGACTAGGGTTGCTTTCTCACAGGCAGATCAAAAGCCTCCTGAGCAGTTAACCCTCAGCAAGGGAGTTACTCCTACAAATGCAGAGGATTTAGCAAAAGCAGGCGAGTACTGCATGCAAATGCTTTGCATGTATCAGCACTGGAGATTTCCAGTGGCCTCTATAAATATCCTGAAGGTGAACTTTGGCTCCACTCTAAAAACATCCCTGAGGTCTATTAACCATCCTAACCCACAGGGATAAGGTTCCCCAGACTCTTGGGATGGGGCAGAAACCTCTTCTCCATTGCAGTAACTATGTTGGGCAGGGCTGTTTAGGTCTGCTTGATCTCTTTTTCCTTGGTGACACCTCGGTGAGACACTATATTTTAATCTCTGATAATCACTATAAGAGCTAGAGTAAAAATAGAAAATGAAAGTCTTGGAGAAGAGGCAAGACCGAAAAGGAAGAGATACAATGAGTCATATGTCCAAACAAGAAATATTGGTAAGGTCAGTTGTGAAAAGGAGTTGACTCAGGGAAGGTCTTCAGGGAGTGGTCACGAAAAAAGTTTGGAGATCAAGAAAGGACATGAAGAGCCGCAGAGAAGCTGACTTGGGGAAGAGATGCCTCAAACTAAGAACACACTTATAAGAAGTTCCTGTAGGGGGAGGGCAGGGCAGAGCGCCCTCGAGGAGCCTGGGGACCTTCTGAAGTCAGATCCAAACTGATCTCTATTGAAGGCCCAGAGAACCCAAAGAGAAGGCTCCCCACTCATGCAGCAGCCAAGGAACTCAGGGGTAAAAAACAGTTTTTGGGAAGGTAGGCAGAGAAGAGGGAGGGGACTGGGGAAGGTGTTGGGTAGAATTTAATGGGGCTCTAACCACCAAGATAGAGTCCAGGTCCTCTGAGTGCCTTTGACCCATTACAAAAAGTTACAGGGAAAGAGTCAAGAAATTGAAAAGGCAAAGGAATGCTTTCTATTTAGGAGCCTCCTGGGCCATTCCACCACCAACCAGGTGAGCCACAGCAGCTTTTCTCTTCCTTCTGTTGAAAATTCCTCCCGTATCTGTGAATACAAAAGTGCGTCAGCATCACAGAATTGGAAAGCAATCCTGCCTTCTCATTTCACCAATGAAGAAACCCAAAGTCACCTCGAGAGCTGGTGGTCGAGCCCCAACTGGAGCCAAGTTCTGCTCCTTCCCATGCCCCAGTTTCCTCCCTTTCTCCATCAGTCTCTGGCCCCCCCTGAGGGTGTGTGTCTTTACACCCCCACTTTAAGGATCTGAGAGTCTCCCGTGGTGTCTGTCTCTCCCTCTGCCCTAGAGAGCCTCCCATCTTGGCCTCTTGCTCATGTGAACCTCTGCTTCCTGGGTTCCCACCTGTTTGGCAGCATCTGCCAGCTGCTGTGGGCCTGTTGGCTGCCACCTCTCGATGCCAGCTCAGGAACCTCTCCCGGCCTCCTCATGGGTGTGGACTTATGCTCTCAGATCCACATGTTCCCTACCTCCTTCCAGGGTAGGCACGTGTGTGATTCCAGGGGAGGGAACAGGCAGGTGGCTGCTAAGACCTGTCCCCAGCGCCCTGCACATGTGCAGACACACAGATGGGAGAGATGAGCATGTGGGAGTCTGTGGGTAACACATGCCTGAGTGCTAGTTACATCCTGCTCTAGTCCAACAATGAACAGTGAAACTCCCGTGACTGAGAAATGTGGATTTCCTTGACTTCTGATTGTGGGTTTACTGCTGAAGTCCAAAGCTTCTGTCTTTTTAAGAACTAGTTAAAGGTTAAGGGGATCCATCCAATAGGGGGTCAAAAAGATCATTTAAAACAGGTTCCATTAACCAAGATCCTGTACAAATCCATGCAGGAAAATAGAAGTGAGACTTAGGGGCCAGAACAGCGGCTCTGCAGGAGGACCTGGTTTCTGTCTGGGGAGATGAGCTGTCAGATCCTTTGCTGTGGAGAATCACAGGCTCCCAAGTGGCACTGAGCTAGGATGGAAGCGAGGCTCAAGATAGGCTATAGGAAATGATCTTTCTCCTGGACTGTCACGTGGGCTTCATAGAATCTCTCCAGACCAGAGGCCCTAACTTTGTTCTTTCAAAGGTAAATGACTCAGGTTCTCCCACTGAGACCCTCTAGGTGCTATTTATTCCTTTGAAGCCAAAACAAACTTCTCAAACACCTGTTCTGAGCCAGGCACCGTGGTTGGGTTTCTGGGGAAGCAAAGATAGGCTGAGCAGGATCTGCAGCCTCGCAGAACTTAGAACAAGGTCAAGAGAGCTCAAACTGCCTTGAATTGGGGAAGTTTTAAAATAGCTTTCCAAAAATGCTTCCCCTGCATGGCTGAGAAGTCAGGTCCCCAACAAGCCTGGGTGCAGGTGGCATCAGAGCCCCTCTCTGATGGAGAGGTGGCTAAGGGGTCATCTGTCTAGGCCCCTCTCACTTGCCTTTCTGTGGACCTTACTGAGCGGCTGCCTCTGCCAGGGGCGGGGCTGAGGCAGCTCCTGGCCCTGGGAGTGGGAGGCACTATGGACCTGAGCATCTGGTGCTCTGGGCCTCTTTTGAAGGAGTCAGGTGGGGACATATCTGTACCTCAACTCATCCTGAGCATCCCCAGGGAGATACAGGATGCTTCTCTCCTTTTCTATCCACAGCTTTCCTTAACGTCAGTGGATGGATCAGGGTCTTGAATGGAACCCCCAGGGAGGCTTTAAACATTGAAAGTCAGTCCCAGGCCAGGGCCCCCACCGGATGGGGAGAGAGCATGGGAGGAAGCAGAAGTGCTTGTGTTAACAGAATGTCATTTCCCAACATGATTCAGACCCCGGTGCAGAGGCAGGAAAAGGAGAGCAAAGCCTCCCCATCCATCACGGCGGACACAGCTATTTTTAGAGCACACACCACCAGCTCGGCGCTGGGCTCCAAGGGCCCTGCCGTGCAAGGAGATGAGGCTGGGCTGATAGAGTCAGTCAAGAGTGGAGATCTTGCAGGTGTGTGTATGCGTGTGTAGGAAAAAGAGGACTGGTGGGCAGGCAGCCTTCTTCCCAAAGTGCACCCCTGAGCCTGGCCCTCATGTGAGCATGAAGGGGAGACTGAGCAGGAGGTGATCTTGGGTGGGGGGTTGTCAAGGGAGAAGAAAGGCCCTCGGCTGTCTCAGAACCGCCTGCCTCCCTCCCCAGCCCAGCCCCATGGGGGTCTGACCTGCCCTTTCATATGTTTACGGGACTCTCCTACCCCCTCCCCCACCCAGGTAGAGGGCAAAGCAGCCTGAGTCCTAGGCTTGACAGGATGTTGGCAGCCTGTTGGTGCCCTTGGTTTTGCTATCCCAGACTTGAAAACATCTGGCCAACGTGAAGGCACCCATGCCCAGATGAAGAAATCCATGCCCAGGGGCATCGGGGCCCTCTGCACAGGGGCGTCTAGGAAATAGTTTCTGCCCCAGTCAGCACCTCAGCACCCGTGTTTCTAAAATACAAACTCTCACCTGGGAGTAGAGAGAGAGCCCTTTGTATAGGGAACAGAAAAGTGGCTTCTCTTCGTTTCCCCCCATTCCTGGCCCTCTCTCTCTCTCCAGCTGAAGGGAAGAGGAGGCCTGCCTTGAACTCAGCCCCTAGGGAAGACTGGGCCCAGGAGTAGCCCCAGGCAGTCTGTCTTCTCAGTTCCAATCAGTCTCCTCTCATCTTCTTAAATGTCCTGCCCTCCTGACTTCCACTTCTATCCTAAAAGACGTGCCTAACCTGGCCTGTCCTAATCCTGACCAACATGAACTGCCTAGGAGGAGGCTGTCTCTCTCTTCCTTTTCTCCATGAGGCTCTTCAGATGCACTGTGCAGTCCACAGAAATGTCATTTATCCTACATGGGCCTCACAGGGCCTTGGAGTTGATCCACTTTCCCTTAATAGCTCAGATATCCCTGAGGTTCTGGCCAGTTTTGAACCTTCTTACTGGCAGAGAGTTGAGCTGACTTCCGGCACAGTCACGGGGTGGCCTTCCACAAGCCAAGGCTGCTGGAGAAAGCATCCCACCATGACAAGTCCTTGCAGTCCCAGGAAATCAGGTCAAGGCTTGAGGGAGCCACTAGCTTGCTGTAGGCAGGAGTCTCTCTGCTGCCTCCAAACAGCACCCAGGAGAGGGAGGGTTCTCTGCTTTGTACCATGACCTGGGGTGGTCAGAGGATGGGGAGGAATAAGGAGACACACAGCTAGTTCATTTAGTTTTAACCTGTATCTTTTCCTCTGAGGAGTTATCACAAAGAAGTACCATCCAGTTGGTAATATAGCAGGAGAAAATGCACTTGACTGTGTCTGAGGACAATCAAGATGGATCAGCTGCACAAACAGGCAGGCAGGTGGGGAGGAAGTAGTACTGCCTTGGAAGCCAGGTACCCCATCCCAGCTCTGCCACCAGCTTACATCCACTCTGATCTGAAATTCATTTTTCCTGTCCATAAATTATTTATTATTATAAAAGAACTACAGTGCTACCCACCTCAAACTGTGCAAGGAAAAGCAAGGAATAATGTTAATAAAGCAGCCGTCCCAATATGCCACCAAATCAACCTTTTTACAAGTGATACTCAGATGACCTCATCTGTGTGTTCCGGGAGCTTGGAACAGAGTAGGATGAGTCAGATGCCAGCCTACTTCTTTTCCAAGGACTTGAAACCAACTAACCTCTGCTCTTTCTTCCTTTGAAGCCCTGTGTATGATCATGCTTGAAGTCCCTGGGAGGGTTAGGCTATTTGTCCGGCTCCATCACGAGCTTTGTGATGTGGGAGGCAGAGGTGCCCCTGTATGCCCCATTCTTCCTGCTAAAGCTTTTCCCCTTTTCCCTTTGGCTTGCCCTGGTACTTTGAAAACCTATCACCTACCTCTCCATTATGTTCTTCTCCAGCTTTCTCTTTTCATCTTTCCAGTCCCTCTCCCTGGTGACTGTTTGACCTTTTCCCTCTGATCTCTCTGTCTTCCCATGCTTCCTTCTCTTTTATGAGCAGGTGGCTAATGAAACTGGGAGACAGTTTATACACACCGCAGGTTGAGATCGCCTTCCTGCAAATGCAGAAATCTTCATAATACTGCAGTGCCAGATGTGGGGTTCCTGGGGGGCCGACAGAGGAGACATTCCACTTGATGCTCAGCAGGGTCTGGAGCTGAATGAACCACATCATCAAGACCCTAATGCACAGATTGCAGCTGCTGCACGGAGCATTCAGTTGTGCAGGAGAGACCTCAGCCTGCAGATCCTCAAGAGCTCATAGCTCTGCTCATCTTTCCTCCTCACACACCTGACTTAGCCATGTGGCACTTTGGTCATAAGGATAGCAAAGGAGTCCCAGGGACACAGGACATAGGCAGCCTTCCAGGATAATCTGGCACTCTTCTCTTCCATTCACAATAAGGTTTACTTGAGAGGAAACTTGCAAATAAGTTCCAGCCTCAAAGACTGGCACCACTTTTTTTCGGGTCCAAGAAACTCTCCAAGTTGAAAAACCAATGAAATTGGCATCCTTCACTGCAAGCTCAGCACAGATAACTTCTCATTCTTGGTAGGTGGGTGAAGGCAATTGTACAGGACTGTTGGAATAAGTTAAGGCTGTGTCTAGACACATTGATCTGTAGGTTCAAAGGCTGTTCTGTTATGCCCAGTTCCACCTCTGACTTTACCTGACCTTAAACATTGTTTCATTTTTTTGCGTGTCTCGGTTTGCCTCATTTATAAGACAGACTGATAACAGGGAGAAACCAATACATAACTGGGGGGAAGAAAAAAGGAAAATGCTATGTAAATAATAGTAGAGATTCCCCTGCTGTTTGCTTGACAGCAGTTCACTTTAGAAAGTTCAAGATCCTTTTGATCTGAGATGAGAGGGACCAGCTGCTGAGAGATGGAGTCTGATTTAATCCAGAGTGAACTTTCCAGAAGACCTTTGTAGATAATTTGCGATGCTTCTTTGTAGTCTAAATGCAGGACAAAGGTGGAGACAATGGTTTGTGGCATTGCTAACAACCGCAAACTATAATTTCTGATCAAACCATTTTCTTCTTTCTGCCCTGTTTATGCTTCCAACGTAGGTCATTCTGTAAAGACTCAAGTGACCATTCCTCCGAACAGGTACTTCTGACTCAACCAAGACCATTCAGGCTATATATTAATATTTAAGTAATTGTAGCTCAGTTGGTAAAGAATCTGCCTGCAATGCAGGAGTCCTTCTGCAAAGCAGGAGACCCGGGTTCAATTCTGGGTCTGGAAGATCCCCTGAAGAAGGAAATGGCAACCCACACCAGTATTCTTGCCTGGAAAATCCCACGAACAGAGGAGCCTGGCGGGTTACAGTCCATAGGGTCACAAGAGTCAGACACAACTTAGCAACTAAACCACCAATAGTAAGAAATGATAACTCACTGTATCAGTAGGTATGCAAAGTTTATGGAAAGTATTTCCAGCGTCTCTGACTCCCTACTTCAGGGATGTTAAGACCACGTGACTCAGGGAACCAGTATGGAAGAGGGCTAGTTGTGGGGCAGGGGGGTCACAAAACGTACTTACTGGACCACATAGAGCTGTCTCCCAGCCGTCCCCCCTCACGTCTCCACGGCCAGATTGGAGCAGGCTGTGGAAAAAATTCCTGTCTATTTTCAGAAACAGATAAAAGCATTCAGATTATGCAGTGCAAATCTCAGCCTGAAAGCAGCTGGAAAAATCTGTTCCTTGCCACTGTCACTGACCCCCCTGACCCCTTCAAGTAATGACATTCAGGCCTGCTTCTCCTCGTCTCCCCTCATCCCTACCAGCACAGTGACCCTTCCACCACAGACCTGCTCCTTGTCTGCACTGTCAGAGCGGTCATGCCTCTGAGAACTGGAAACAATGAGATTGAAGACGATAATACATATACATATACATATACACATACATACACACACACACACACACACACACACACACACACACACACACATATATATATATATATATATAAGATCAGCTCATTCAAGGAGAAATCAGCAGTAAGTCCATGTTTCTTTTTCTTAGGATTTTAGGGGAGCATTTTTACAGCACTGCCTGGCCCGGGACTCCCTCCCTGGGGCTCACAGGGCAGGAGCTCCAGTCTCAGGAGGGCACACTGGCCGCCTCTGCTAACAAGATCTCCTCTGGGAGAACAATACTCTATGCTGAACAAAGCTGCCCGAGACCAGATGTCTCTGTGTCCTGATCTCCCCCAAGCATATGAGGCTTGGGAACACTGAATAGTTCATCAAACTGGACCTCTGGTACAGGGAATTATTCCTGGCTTTAGGGTAAAGCCTATTCAGAGACGCCTCCACTGTCCAGAGCATTCTGGTTTGCAATGAATCAGTTACGCTCTGAAGATACGCAGTTGTAAACACAATAAAGCAGGCTTAGTGCCTCAGGGAGCAAGTAACAGTCATTCACAGTCCTGAGGACCAAGCTGTTAGCTTTTTACCTGGGAAGCCCTGGGGGTCTCATATTGAAATTTTCCTTCCTTCCAGAATGTCTTCTGCTTAGTCCTCTTCACTGAATAAGTCATTAAGCACCAAACTCCTCCTATAAGAGCATGTCTAGATTGCTTGTTTTCCCACTTTCCACTCAAAGCAATGGGTTCACAGTTCAAACAGCAGCCAAAGCAAGCAGCTGCTGAATGAACCAGAAGGGATGACTCTCCCCTGAGGGAGTAGGGTGGGCCTCTCTGCTTTCCTCCTCTGGATACGCCAGAGAGAAGGCAGGGCTGGGATGAAGGAGCCACTATTCAAGCAAGAATCTGTCTTTTCAAGATAGAACAAGGGCTCATCTATCTAGCAGATGGATGGAGCCAGTTGTCACAGCCAACAGGGCTCTTGGATTGGAGAAACGGGGCAGGAGCACATCTGCTGCCATGTAGGTTCCAGGCGCTCAGACAACCACAGGATGTGGGGAGAGCTGGGAACCTGGGACCCTGCTAAACCCCACCAAGGCTCAAGCTTCACATTTCTGTTTCTTATTTTTACACTGAAGGCTCATATTCTGTGAAGCAAGAATCAAGGATCAAAGTGGACATGATTTTGATGTTTAATAAAAAGCAGCAGCAGACAACAAGCACATGAAAAGATGTTCAATGCTGCTCATCATTAAAGAAATGCAAATCGAAATGACAATGAGGTGTCACCTCCCACACCAGTCAGAATGGCCATCAAAAAAAAATCTACAAACAATAAATGCTGGAGAGAGTGTGGAGAAACGGGAACCCTCTTGCACTCTTGGTGGGAATGTAAGTTGATATAGCCACTATGGAGAACAGTATGGAGATTCCTTAAAAAAGTAGGACTAAAACTACCATAAGACCCAGTACTCCCACTATTGAGCATATACTCTGAGAAAACAATAATTGCAGAACATATGTACCCCCATGTTCATTGCAGCACTATTTACTGTAGCTAGGACAGGAAAGCAACCTAGATGTTCACTGGCAGATGAATGGATAAAGAAGCTGTGGGACATAGCTTCCATTCCAATACAATGGAATATTGCTCAGCCATAAGAAGGAACACATTTGAGTCAGTTCTAGTGAGGTGATTGAACCTAGAGCCTGTTACACAGGGTGAAGTAAGTCAGAAAGAGAAAACCAATATATATTAATATATGTATATATAGACTCTGATGCTGGGAGGGATTGGGGGCAAGAGGAGAAGGGGATGACAGAGGATGAGATGGCTGGATGGCATCACCGACTCGATGGACGTGAGTCTGAGTGAACTCCGGGAGTTGGTGATGGACAGGGAGGCCTGGCGTGCTGCAATTCATAGGGTTGCAAAGAGTCGGACACGACTGAGCGACTGATCTTATCTGATCTGATATATATATGGAATCTAGAAAAATGGTATTGATGAGCCTATTTGCAGGACAGGAATAGACACAGAAACATAGAGAAGACTCTTAGGACATAGAAAAGGAAGGGCAGAGTGGGACGAATTGAGAGACTAGCATCGAAACATATACATTACCATATGTAAATTAGTTGATGGGAAGTTGCTGTATAACACAGGGAGCTCAGTTTGTTATTCTGTGACAACCTAGAGGGATGGGAGGGAGGCTCCAGAGGGAGGGGACATATGTATACTTATGGCTGATTCATGCTGTTATGTGGCAGAAGCCAACACAATATTGTAAAGCAATTATCCTCCAATTAAACATAAATTTTAAAATCAGTGGCAGAATACTAGGAAAAATCATAGCTAAAATCACACCATCTGTATGTCTTTGAATGCTTCATATAGCTCCAGGTCTTTGCTCAGGTGTGTCTGTCTGCCTAGAATGTACCACCTTCTCTGCTTGTCAAACCCCTCAGTTCAGTTCAGTTCAGTCGCTCAGTCATGTCCGACTCTTTGCGACCCCATGAATTGCAGCACACCAGGCCTCCCTGTCTATCACCAACTCCGGGAGTTCACCCAAACTCATGTGCATCGAGTCGGTGATGCCATCCAGCCATCTCATCCTCTGTCGTCCCCTTCTCCTCCTGCCCCAAATCCCTCCCAGCATCAGAGTCTTTTCCAATGAGTCAACTCTTTGCATGAGGTGGCCAAAGTATTGGAGTTTCAGTCTCAGCATCAGTCCTTCCAGTGAACACCCAGGACTGATCTACTCATCCTTAAAAACCCAGTCCTAGTATCTCCATTTTTGCAAAGCTTTCCAAATATTCCTTCAAGCAAAATAAATCACTTCTTCCCTTGTATTCCAGCAGAATCATTTCTCTTTCCATTGAGATGCTTACTGTCTTTTGATTTGTGGACTAGTTACTAAAGCATGCATTGGTGTCCTCCATCAAGGTGAGCACCTTGAGGACACAGCCTGTGTTTTATTCATATTTTTTTCCCACCCACTCCCAGAAGCTACCATAAAAAGTGCTTGTCAAATTGAATTATGTCACACATGGTCACAATAGAGTCCCAAATGCCAGCTTAAATCCAGAGCAGTGATGTGTAAAGGACCCTCCTCATTCTATTCTTTTTTTTTTTTTTTTGAGATAAAATTTACATGACACAAAAGTCACCATTTAAATCATTTTCAACTGTAAAATTCAGTGGTTTTTAGTATATTCACAGTGTTGGGAAACTATCAATTCCATTAATTCCAACATCTTATCATCCTTGAAAGAGACCCCATAGCAATTATATAATCACTTCCTATCATCTCCTCCATCAGCACTGGGGAACCACACTAATCCACTTTCATCTCTATGGATTTGCCTATTCTGGACATTTCACATAAATGGAATTACATAGTATGTGGTCTTGTGTTTCTGGCTCCTTTTGTAACATAATATTTGCAAGGTTCATCCACATTGTAGCATTTGTCGGTACATTTTGTTTATCCAGTCATCAGTTGATGAACATTTGGGTTATTTCTACTTTTTAGCTATTATGAATAATGCTGTCATGAATATTAGTTTACATGTTTCTATGTAGACATATGTTTCCTATGAGAGGAATTGGTGGGTCATATGGTAACTCTATATTTAATATTTTGAGGAACTGCCAAACCTTTCCAAAGCAGCTGCATTATTTTGCAACCCCACAAGCAATAGATGAAGGCTCTTCACATCTTTGGCAGTGCTTTCTATTTCCTTTTTGTTTTGTTGTTGTTGTTTTACTTTATTTTTTAAATTACAGCCATCCTGGGAATACCAGACCACCTCACCTGCCTCTTGAGAAATCTGTATGCAGGTCAAGAAGCAACAGTTAGAACCGGACACAGAACAACAGACTGGTTCCAAACCAGGAAAGGAGTACATCAAGGCTGTATATTGTCACCCTGCTTATTTAACTTATATGCAGAGTACATCATGTAAAATGCTGGGCTAGTTGAAGCACAAGCTGGAATCAATATTGCCAGGAGAAATATCAATAACCTCAGATATTCAGATGACACCACTCTTATGGCAGAAAGCAAAGAAGAATAAAGAGCCTCTTGATGAAAGTGAAAGAGGAGAGTGAAAAAGTTGGCTTAAAACTCAATATTTGGAAAACTAGGATCATGGCATCCGGTCCCATCACTTCATGGGAAATAGATGGGGAAATAGTGGAAACAGTGCCAGAGTTTATTTTGGGGGGCTCCAAAATCACTGAAGATGGTGACTGCAGCCATGAAATTAACAGACACTTGCTTCTTGAAAGAAAAACTATGACCAACTTAGATAGCATATTAAAAAGCAGAGATATTACTTTGCCAACAAAGGTCCATAGAGTCAAAGCTATGGTTTTTCCAGTAGTCATGCATGGATGTGAGAGTTGGACGATAAAGAAAGGTGAGCACCAAAGAATTGATGCTTTTGAACTGTGGTGTTGGAGAAGACTCTTGAGAGTCCCTTGGCCTGCAAGGAGATCAAACCAGTCCATCCTAAAGGAAATCAGTCCTGAATATTCATTGGAAGGACTATGCTGAAGCTGAAACTCCAGTACTTTGGCCACCTGATGCGAAGAACTGACTCATTTGTGAAGACCCTGATGCTGAGCAAGACTGAAGGCAAGAGAAGGGGGCAGTGTTGACAAATGATGAGATGGTTGGACGGCATCACTGACTCAATGGACGTGAGTGTGAATAAGCTCTGGAAGTTGGTGATGGACAGGGAAGTTTGTCATGCTGAAGTTCATGGCATCACAAAGAGTCAGACACGACTGAGTGACTGAACTGAACAGCCATCCTAGTGGGTATGGAATGGTATAGCACTGTGGTTTTGAACTGTATTCTCTCTAATGACTAGTGAGGTTGAGCATCTTGTGCTTACTGGCCATCTGTAGATCTCCTTTTGATGACATGTCTATGCGAGTCCTTTACTCATTTTAAAATTGTGTTGTCTTTTTTTTTTTTTTTACTTATTTTTAAGAGTTCTTTATATATTCTGGATACTCCTATCAGCTGTGTGATTTAAAACTGTTTTCTCCCACTCTGTGGGTTGTCTTTTCAGTGTCTTGATAGTGGCCTCTGATGCACAAAGTTTTTGATTAAGTCCAATTTTTTTTCTTTTGTTTTTTTTTGTACTTTTGGTGTCATATCTGAGAAACTATTGCCTAATCCAAGGTCCTGAAAATTTATACCCACAGTTCCTTCTAAGAGTTTTCTATTTTAGCTCTCATATTTGTCTTTGATTTATTTCCAATTAGGTTTTATATCTGGTAGGATATCCAAGTCCACTGTCTTGCGTGTGGATAGCTATCTGTCCCAATACCATTTGTTCAAAAGATTATTCTTTCCTACTCAATAGCCTCATACTCTTGTTGGAAATCAATTCCTCATTCATATTTTATACTGTTACTTTCTTGAACTCATCACTTGAAATAAGGTTATTTATTCATTCCTGGGATATAAAAAATTTGACAATACCAAGATTTTAAAATATATATATAGCAGTTGCATCAATCTGACTTCCCCCTACACACCTCAGAATCCATTCCAGAAAAAGGTAACAGCATCCAAGCTTGCTACATGTTCACAAGTGGAAACCACATGGACTTTTAAACTAATAATGTAAAACAAAGGGAGTTAGAAAGTAAATCTCATGGGTTGTTTTTTGGTAAGCAGAGCACATGAACCGATAGGAGGAGGTGAGCTGACTTTACAGCCCTCCATAAATGTGTATGTCTTGTTAGAATCTGTCATAAATTAAGCAAAAAGGGAGTCATTCCTTGCCTGTAAATGGTGACTCAACACTAACAGTGGAAGCAGCACCATAGAAAATTCTTTCCCCTGCCTCAAACCAGGGTTAGACAGGGGGCTGAAGGATGGTGGGAAAGCTATAGAAAATGTAAACATGGGGTTAGAGATGAAAGGCAAGGACTTTCAGGAAGAATAAAGAAATAACGCAGAGACAGAAGCAGAAAGGAGGAGATCAGGAGTGAAAGTGGATCAAAGACTGGGGTCCCCAGTATTGGGTTGACCAAAAAGTTCATTCCAGCTTTACTGTAACCTCTTACAGGAAATACCCAAAAAAATTTTTGACCAACCTAATATAATGCTCAAGAGAAGGGCTTCTCTAGCATACCTGAATGATTAAAAGGAGTGGATCTTGTCTCTGACACTAAAATAACTTGCTTCTTAAAAAAAGCAGCAGGGAGCTGAAAAGTAGTTCTCAGCATGCTTCCCATGTTTGCTGTCACTCAGACTGGTCCTTGCTAACGCTGTTACCCCTGTCTCAAGCACTTCCACTTTCTCCCACCTCACCCTTCCCTGGTAGCTCAGCTGATAAAGAATCTGCCAGCAATGCAGGAGACCCCAGTTCGATTCCTAGGTCTGCAAGAGCCCCTGGAGGAGGGATAGGCTACCCACTCCAGTATTCTTGGCTTCTGTGGTGGCTCAGATGGTAAAGAATCTGCCTGCAATGGTGATCCAGTGGTTAAGACTGCACTTCCACTGCAGAGGGCACAGGTTCATCCCCTGACTGGGGAAGTAAGATCCCACAGGCCGTGTGGCCAAAAAATAAATTAAAAAAATAATGATAATAATAGAAGTCACCCTCATACAAATATTTTCATACTTTTGCATATTTTCTTCTTGTTAAAACAGATAATTCCTTCTACATAAATTGTAATTATTATCTTGATACAATATTAAATCTCATATTCTCATTTTTGTCATTTTGTCATAAACATTTTCTATACATTAACTATTTTTTTTTAATTTATTTTTGGCTGTGCTGGGTCTTTGTTGCTGCAAGGGTTTTTCACTAGTTTTGGCGAGCAGGGGCTGCTCTCTAGTTGCAGTGTGAAGGCTTCTCATTGTGATAGCTTCTCGCTGCAGAGCACAGGCTTTAGGGCATGTGGGCTTCAGCAGTTGAGATATATGGGCTCAGAAGTTGCAGCTCGCAGGATCTCCAGCACAGGCTCAATGGTTGGGGGCACAAAGTTGCTCTGTTGCATATGGGATCTTCCCCAAACAGGGATCGAACTGGTGTCTCTTATATTGACAGGCAGATTCTTTATCACTGAGCCACCAGGGAAGCCCTACATATCAACTTTTTATTATCTTTAGTTTAATATCAGCATAGCATTCTTTTTTAATGTAATTTTAAAAATTGAAGTATAGTTGATGTGCAACATAATATAAAATGACAAGTGTACAATATAATGATTACAATTTTTAAATGTTGTATTCCATTTATATCCCTGCATAGTATTCTTAAGTTTTCATAATCATCACATTTTTCTATATTGTGCCCTCTGGGTGAACACTCAGTTTATTCTTTATTATTATTATACAAAGCTGAAACAACATTGATCATATAGATTTTTCTTATTGATTTCTTTCTTTGGGATAATTTGCCAGGAGGGCACTACCTAGCTCATAGTGTGTGACTGTGTCTGTGGGTTGTGAGACACCTTGTCATATTCCTTTCAGAATGGGTTACAATGATTCAGATCACCACCAGTAATGGAGGGCTTTCCCTTGTCACTCATAACCTGACTAGCACTGTATGTCACCCTGTATCTTAACCTCTCCTGGTTTTACAATGTAAACTCATGCTTCGATGTTGCTTTTATCTACATTTATTTTGTTGCTCAAAAATCCAAATGTACTTTTTGGTCAACCCAATATTTAATTATAAACTTTTCTTCCTTCAGTTTATAAGCTATCTATAGTGTTTTTTTTTTTTTTCTATAAATTACTTCTCATTTCATTTTCTCATTCACATATTGAGATCTTAATATTCTGTTCTGTGTTTCTAATGATTTCAGTTCAGTCGTTCAGTCGTGTCTGACTCTTTGCGACCCCATGAATCGCAGCACACCAGGCCTCCCTGTCCATCACCAACTCCCGGAGTTCACTCAAACTCATGTCCATCGAGTCGGTGATGCCATCCAGCCATCTCATCCTCTGTCGTCCCCTTCTCCTCCTGCCCCCAGTCACTCCAAGCATCAGAATCTTTTCCAATGAGTCAACTCTTTGCATGAGGTGGCCAAAGTACTGGAGTTTCAGTCTCAGCATCAGTCCTTCCAATGAACACCGAGGACTGATCTCCTTTAGGATGGACTGGTTGGATCTCCTTGCAGTCCAAGGGACTCTCAAGAGTCTTCTCCAACACCATAGTTCAAAAGCATCGATTCTTCGGCACTCAGCTTTATCCACAATCCAACTCTCACATCCATTCATGACCACTGGAAAAACCATAGCCTTGACTAGACAGACCTTTGTTGGCAAAGTAATGTCTCTGCTTTTCAATATGCTATCTAGGTTGGTCATAACTTTCCTTCCAAGGAGTAAGCATCTTTTAATTTCATGGCTGCAGTCACCATCTGTAGTGATTTTGGAGCCCTCCAAAATAAAGTCTGACACTGTTTCCACTGTTTCCCCATCTATTTCCCATGAAGTGATGGGACCAGATGCCATGATCTTCGTTTTCTGAATGTTGAGTTTTAAGCCAACTTTTTCACTCTCCTCTTTCACTTTCATCAACAGGCTTTTTAGTTCCTCTTCACTTTCTGCCATAAGGGTGGTATCATTTGTATATCTGAGGTTATTGATATTTCTCCTGGCAAACTTGATTCCAGCTTGTGCTTCTTCCAGTCCAGCATTTCTCATGATGTACTCTGCATAGAAGTTAAATAAGCAGGGTGACAATATACAGCCCTGACGTACTCCTTCTCCTATTTGGAACCAGTCTGTTGTTCCATGTCCAGTTCTAACTGTTGCTTCCTGACCTGCATATAGGTTTCTCAAGAGGCAGGTCAGGTGGTCTGGTATTCCTGTCTCTTTCAGAATTTCCCACAGTTTATTGTGATCCATACAGTCTAATGAGTAACTTCAGTATATACTCTTTTCCATGTTCAATAAAAATATTTCTCCAGTCTTCTCTTGGTATTTTATATTAGTTAACATTTCCCATCATTTAAAAAATCTTAAAATATTTACTTGTGCCTATCAATTTTGATGATTTCCTTTATTGCTTCAAAACTGGCGAAACCTTTATGCTGACTTTTTTGGTAATTTTGCCCTATAATTCATCTGTTTATATATAATTCTTAGCCTATGTGGAGTTTCCTTGATTATATGATAGAGAGTATTGATCTAAATAGATCATTTCCCAAATGTATGATGAGTGATGGTTATTAAAGTAAGCTTTTTTTAAACTCTCTTATTTATTACAGATCAGATTTATACTTTTGTATAAGTATGACTGAGTTCTGGAGTCTCTTTCCTTCTGTGTTGATTCATTTTCCCTATTTTGTGATTTAAAAAAATCAACCTGTTTTAATTACTTGTTTTTCTTAGTATCTCTGGTGTCAGCTATATTGACTGCCATGTAGTATGTGTTAAATGAATCTTTATTGACTTGTATTAAATTATTAGCACATACTAATACCATCCTAAGGTTTCAATTTGGAGTATTTTTTTATTTAAAAAATCAATTTTTACCTCTCTTTGCTGGGTGACTGAATCATACAGAGGAGTCTTTTACTCTTTTATCTCCAAAACATCTCAATTTCTTCCTACATTCATTTCCTGTCAAGTACTTTTGAGAAGCAAGAGAAACTGAAATAATAGAATATGAGGGTAGGGAAGTTTCCAGCAGACCTGCACTTGTGCACAGTCTCATCTAGTCCTCAGAGCATCCCCAAGAGGCAGTCACTCTCTTTGAACAGAGGAAGGTAGAGCTCAGAGCGTTTTGCTCTCTGCCTAGGGTCATACAGCTTAGAACTGTGGCTCAGACCTGGGTCATCTGGTTCTAAGTCCAGTATTCTTTTTCTTTCTGTCTTTAATAGATTTTATAGATCTAGGATTTTGTGCCTTAGTTATCTAGCCTGTACAGCTTATGAGCCAGTCAATATTTTCAAGCCAAAGGCTGACACGAGATATTTCGAAGGAACATTCTGGCAGATCAGCCACAATATTGGAGAGACACAGCACAGCACCCCACCCAGAACTAATTCTGACCACAGCACAGGCTACGTTTACAGACATGTGACGGGGATGAGGGAAGCCACACACCCAATCTGATACATGGCATACCAGGGCAAGGGGAGGGCAGCTGGTGAGCCCTTATCCCCAAGATGGCAGACTGAAGGGAAGCTGCGGTGGTAGGCTTGAACTTGAGCACTGCTGCTGCTAAGTCACTTCAATCGTGTCCGACTCTGTGTGACCCCATAGACGGCAGCCCACCAGCCTCCCCCATCCCTGGGATTCTCCAGGCAAGAACACTGGAGTGGGTTGCCATTACCTTCTCCAGTGCATGAAAGTGAAAAGTGAAAGTGAAGTCGCTCAGTAGTGTCTGACCCTCAGCGACCCCATGGACTACAGCCTTCCAGGCTCCTCCATCCATGGGATTTTCCAGGCAGGAGTACTGGAGTGGGGTGCCATTGCCTTCTCCGGAACTTGAGCACAGAACAGCTCTTTTTAAACACAAACCTTGAGCCGACCACAGGGGTCACAGGCAGAATGGCCAACAAGAGACAGGGCTATAAACAGCAGTTGTGACTGGAAAGCACAAGACAGGCTTGACCTGTGCAGAGTGTAGAAAGGACCCTGGGGCAGGCATCAGTCTCCCCAGATGCTCCCTCCTGCAATGTGAGCACCCCCCACCCCCAACAGGCATCCTGGTCTCCTGCAGAGCAGTATCTCTGGGAGGGCATTGCTCTTAGATCGATTTCTCCACTCCAGTCTTAAGAGTTAAAACTCAAAACGGCAAGTCAGCCTGGGATTTGGGGACAAGGCTCTTCTGGGTCTGTCCTGCAGGCGGCCGTGAGCTGATCCTTTATTTATGCTGGGTTGTCTGTCTTTGTTCAGTTCTGTCTGCTTCGCCAGATTGGAAATGGTTTGCTGGAAAAAATTATGGTGCTGTCTAACATGATGTAACAAGATGTCATCTTCTAACTCCAACGCATAAAATGGATTTACAGGAAGGAGGAGGGAGAAAAAAACAAAGCCCCAGGGTGCACTTGACTCAGATAAAAACCACTGGGTTTTGTTTGTGAACGTCAAAAAGCTGCATGTTATTTTACTTAGAAGAACATGAGAACATACTGGCGTTTCAGGGGGAAAGAAAAAGATATGTGCTCTCCAGCCCAGAGGAAAAGTTTGCTGAGAAAACTGAAATTAATATTCATTTCACAAGGCACACATGGACAAACACACCACCAACGCTACATACAAATCACACAGACACACAGAACATGTGCCACAAATCCCGTACACACAAACAGGTATTGCCCTCACCATCTAAACCTCACCCAGACAAAATACACACTCACCACCCACACACATCAGCACACATCCTCCAGAATCACCCCAGTGATGTCACCACAAAGGCAAACGCCCCTTATTTTTAATCAAGAATTCAGTAATTCCTATACCACTGGGCCATGGGAGTGAGCCTAGATTCTGGGTCAAAGCTTTTCTAAGGAACATTTGCCAAGTCTTACAGAGCTCTCTTTTATGAGGAAGCATAATGGAAAAGACAAAGTGGAAAAAGGGTCAAAGGTTTTGTGGTTCTTTTTAAATATACAGTGCTTCTAGAAAGGCACATTCCAACCCAATGTTAATATAGTGCAGGAAAGTAACATGAGTAGGAAAGGACATGATAGAGTTCCTCAGCCATTTGTGTTTCTGAGAACACCAGTGCCTTATTTCTGGGGTGGCCTTATATTCTGGGGTGGCCTCTGGGGATTGTCTACATAAACACACGTTGACATAGAAGGGAAGGCACTCATAGGGCAACTGGTGGTCCTTTTTCCTTTTTTTCCTTCCTTACCCATCAATAAAGTGGAAGACAGTGTTGGTAAAATATCGTGTATCAAGAAATTAAAATGAATGAGTTGTATGCAGCATTTCCATTGTTCTGGAAAAAACCGAGTGGATATGCAAGTATGAGCTATGAAATGCTCATTATGTAATGTCATGATCACATGGGAGAGTTAAATGCTCTTGCACGTAAAGTGGCATTGCATACTATAAAGGTGAATGGTAATTCATGCAGATAGGTTTGAAATGATAGTTTTCTTGGAATGACAAAAAATAGGACATAAAAAGTGCTATGACAAGAGGGAGATCGCAGGGGGAATAAAAGGAAAAACTGTATAATTTTGTACATCTCATGGCACTTTTTCCTGCTGTTTGAACAAGAGGCCCCACAAATGACACAATCAGCCCTGATTGTAAGTCTCTATCACTAGAATGTAGAATTCTGGTGCATCACAGGTGAAACCATCTGAGTACCACGAGAGGCACACGTGGGTCCCAGTCCCCAGATTCCTGGGGCTAGAAAGGCCTCTAAGTCTGATACCCATGTCTGTAGGGAAGAATGTCAATCCTTGAGTTGGCCCAGACAGATGTGAGGTCCTCTTCTTCCGAAAGTCTCAACTTGGCAGGATGGGACTGGCACTGGGAGGTACAATGACCTCTGAGCACTACCTGAGAAATGTGAAAAGAGTGACTCTGGGCTCTGAAGCCCCTGTGTTCAAGCCACTGTGCCAGAATGGAATCATCTGATGCAGATGAAAAAGCTATTAATTAGCTAACCAAAAGCTGTTTCCACTCTGACTAGCCTGGGCAGATGTTCATTCTGGATTCAGCTTTTCCACAACCATAGCTAAGGGTGCCAAGACACCAAGTCAAGCTGGCAGCCTCCTAGCCTCTGAGGTTCAGCATTCCCTCTCCAGCTGTGGGTGAAACACTGAGTTGCCAATAATGAGAATTTATCCCGTGTATCTCCCCTCTCTGGGGCACAGTGGTTCAGGGCTTGAGGCTTGAAAAGTGTTACTTTATAAAACGCAAGGTTGGCAGACTGAAGGACCAGAGCTGATGAAGAAGTGATCAAGATAAAACCTCAAAAGCAGGATCTGTGGGGCCATTGGATTCTTAATGCAGCTGTGAGCTCCAGAGAGCTCGGGGCTCTTTCGTTTAAAGTCAATTGAACATTTATTGAGTTCCTATAATATACCTAGCCCACACCTGTAGGGAAATTCATAACACTTTTTGTTGTTCAGTTGCTTAGTTATGTCTGACTCTTTGCAACCTCATGGGCTATAGCATGCCAGGCTTCCCTGTCCTTCACCATCTCCTGGAACTTGCTCAAACTCGTGTCCATTGAGTCAGTGATGCCATCCAACCATCTTGTCCTCTGTCGTCCCCTTCTCCTCCTGCCTTCAATCTTTCCCAGCATCAGGCTCTTTGCATCAGGTAGCGAAAGTGTTCGAGCTTCAGCTTCAGCATCAGTCCTCCCAATGAGTATTCAGGGTTGATAATACTTTTATCCACCAAGAAAAAATAAAGTGATAGGGAGAAGTAGAAGATTATGAGAGTAGTGAGCTTAATGGGTAAGGTACAGGCTCTTGACTGGAGAAGGAAATGGCAACCCACTCCAGTATTCCTGCCTGAAGAATCCCATGGATGGAGGAGCCTGGTGGGCTACAGTCCATGGGGTCGCAAAGAGTCGGACACGACTGAGTGACTTCACTTCATTTCACTTCACAGGCTCTTGATGTGATTGTCAGATCTACTATTCCCCAGATGCTTAAATCTGGGCAAACTAAACCTCTCCTTCCTCATCTAAAAATGGGGGTGATAATAGTGCTTTCTTCATAGTACTGAGATAAAGATTACACAATGCGTTAAATTTAAATCTCTAGGCCCAGTTGAACACCATAGTGCTCAACATCTGTTTGGATGGCAATGGTGATGATGATTTATGATGCTGATGACAACAACAAAAGGAGGAAGGGGTCCTTGATTTTCTTTGAAACGTGGGGGAAGTATCTGTTTGCAGATATATTTTTCCCAACCTTAAGTCATTTTTCCTCAATCTCAGAGTGCAGAGAGGAAGGTCTTGAATCTTGTGACAACCTAGTAAATATTCATTGGTGATGGAGATGCTGAATTGATGATCTGGGAATGGGACACCAGCGGGTTGACTGAGAGGAGAATCCAAAAGGGAGGATTAGAAGCATGGGGTCCAGGCCTTTTGTAGGAAAGCCATGACCTGCATCTAGCCAGAGGGGCAGCAAAGACCTAAATGAAGAGGACTTGAAGGTCAGATATATACAGAACTCAAGTCTGTGTGCAATCTCACGGGTTCACACAGAGGTTAAAAAGGCCAGTTTTAAAATTCTACACTAGTGAGGCTGACCAAACAATTCCTTGGTGCCCTTGCATGGGAACTGCAAAGCTTGGGGATCTCAGAAGCTGAGATCCTCTGTAGCATTTGGGAGAGCTGTCATCAGCCCCCACGTGTGTCACGGACATATTGATAAGGACAATAGGGCTCTTTTCTGGAAAAAGACCGAGACTTCTAAATACTTCCAATTATCCAGCGTCTTACAAAATATTCTTATCCCTTGTTCCAACTACCCACTCTAACCCCTTGTCTTTCTTTATCCTGCTTTGTGTAATTGGATTTCCTATTTGGTTCACATATTTTCCCCTTTATTCCCTCGAATTGGTCTCTATTTCCTTGCCTTGCACCACATCTGCCCTTGCCAACTATAGTAACTAAATAAAATAAATCTTTTTTTATTTGATTGTTTTGTCCTGTATTATTGCTTTGCCTTTGTTGTTACTCTACAACCAGGAAACTTGGATATGATACATTGGTTGTCAGCATCCAAAAGTAATAAAACGTTGCTCTCCCAAATCTCTTTCCGGCAGTTCATCACCAACAATGTCTTCTTACCTTGAAACATTCAGTTTTATTGCTCCCCTTTATTTCCTGCCCTCAGGCCAGTCCATGTTCTGCCAGTGCCAGTTTTCCTCTTGCCCCTCACACCCCATCTTCAAAGCCATTGTCATTTCAGGCTCTGATATGTGAGTCACAAGATTATTGCTTTTCTGAGCTCCTGTCTTTCTGGCAGAGACCCTCCCTGAGCAGCAACATTTTGCTTGCAATTTCCCCGAGTCCCCACCAGCCTTTATCTCAACAGAAAAGGCAAGGCAATAACTCCTCTGCCTTCTTTATCTAGATCCAGAGCTGTCTGTCTGATGCAGAGAACCCTCCTGCATGTGTTATCTGAATCCTCCATCTCTTCATCACTTACAGAATTGCTCCTGTTTATGTTTAGCAGCATCCTGTGTTCAGAATCTCTCAGATAGGACTTTTTTTCTTTTTTTGCTTTTGTTTTTGTATGGTTCCAAGTCTGATGAATCAGGAGAGAACTGATTGGTTATTTACATATCAGTTCAGATAATGGAGAAATTCCATAGCTTGTTTTCATTCACTTTTCTGATTTGATTTTCAGAAACAACGCTTGAATGCTTTTGTTTTTCACACTTGAAATCTGCTAGAGTTCCACCCTGCCTCCTCCTATGTACTCTTTTCAATCTGATGCCATCTCCTGGGTCCTGAGAGCTGAGTACCAGATAATATCTGTGAAGTAATTGTATCAACTGCAACAGAAGCAATGTTCAGATTTTATCTTCGTGTCCCGGTGAAGGTGTTCTGTCCCAGATTGGAACTCTCCACTTCTCTAAAGCAAATTGAAGTGGTGATAAAGTTTTGCAGCCCCTAAACACGTTTCTCTCCTCCCTGAGTGTCTGTGTGTGGGTGGGAGGTACACTTCCTGTGTCATGGTGATTTTGAGGAACAAGAGTGGGCTGGGGTGTTTAAACCTACTCCATAGAGAAGTCCTTCTCAGTTTGCAAAGTCTCTGTGTCCAGGACTCCCTGGAGGTCATTTTACTCAGTTTGTCTCCTTGTCTTGCTTGGAGGAGAGACCATAGAGTGTAGGAGGTAATTCATGGAGTTAAAATGAGAGTAGGAACTGATCCCCAGCACTGGATGTTCTGAGGTTCCCATAGACTTCATTAGCAAGGATGGAGGTTCTTTTTTTCTTTTTCCCCCAGAATGAAAAATAGCATTATTGAGTCTGTCATTTCCAAAGAACCAAAAAGAAGAAGAAAAAGGAGAGGAGTGGGCAAAGAGGAAGAAAGAAAGAAGGCTGAAAGGGAAAAGGGAGGGAAGTAAGAGGGAGGAAGGGGGAGAGAAAGGAGAAAAAGAGAAAGAAAAGAAAGAAAAAGTGGCCAAAGAAAGAAAATATGTCTCTATATTG
Organism: Bos indicus x Bos taurus; assembly: GCF_003369695.1. Classification (NCBI taxonomy): domain Eukaryota; kingdom Metazoa; phylum Chordata; class Mammalia; order Artiodactyla; family Bovidae; genus Bos; species Bos indicus x Bos taurus. Next base: position 69,118,513 of record NC_040086.1, on the reverse strand, counting down.
CAGGCCCCCTCCCAGTCTCAAGCTGCCATCCGCCTTGCAGGCAATGCAGGCCTAGATGGGGTGATCTATAGATTCTTTTGAAGCTGCTTTTTGCTTCAATTCCTTGAACCTCTCTTCCACTGGTTATCTCATCTAAGGAAAGCTTGAGCTAGATGAAGGGATGGGTGTATTTGGTGACATTCTGCCCTATTATGCTTAACTTGGAATGTTTAGATGAGAGTTTTAGAGTCTGGCCTTTAAAGTAACACAAAGTGAGTCTAGATTCACTATTTACTGGCTGTGCAATTTGGACCAAAGTCACATAACCTCTCTGATTCTCAATTTCCTCTTCTGTGAAATGGCAATAATAATACTACCGACTTGGTAAGGTTTTGTGAGATTTAAATTAAATAATCCACAGTTCTTGACCCATGGTAAATTCTTAGAAAATGCTATCTATTGATCTAAATGTATTTCAAAACTATTAGAGAATAAAAAAGAGATAAACAGTTCTAACAATATAATTGGTCAGAGCTTTACAGTATTTCCTGCTATGCATCTTTCCAGTGCCCCCTCTCTTTTTTTAAACACACTTCTAATCATATTATTTAATCATATAGTTCTAATTATATAATCATAAATCTAATCATATAATTTGGGTTTCCCTGGTGGCTCAGGTGGTAAAGAATCCGCCTGCAGTGCGGGAGACCTGGGTTCAATCCCTGGGTTGGGAAGATCCCCTGGAGAAAAAAAAGGCTACCCATTCCAGTATTCTTGCCTGGAGAACCCCCATGGGCAGAAGAGCCTGGCGTGCTACAGTTAATGGGGTCACAAACAGTTGGACACAACAGTCTGAGCACCTAAGCACAATCATGTAATTTGGTGCCCTGCATCATTCCAATTAACATCACAATGAGCATTTTTCATGTGGTTACATAGACTCCATAACATATGGTTGGAGATTAGGACACAAACTGATTAAACACAAACCATGTTAACCTTGTAATGCCTCCTCATCAGATGAGGAAACCCCATTAGCCAGGAGGTGAGGGCATTGCAGCTGGCAGATAAGTAACAGCAGCCTGAGCAGCTCTGTGGCTCAGTCCCAACTCCTCCCAAAAGAGCAGCCAGACCTTCTCCATTTGTCTATGCATCCCAGCATTCACAGAGAAGGCACTGTGTTACCTCTTAGGATAAAAAAGACTAAACGGACCCCCACCCCTGCCCTTGGGAGCACTTAGTCTCCTTGACAAGAAAGTAAGGGATGAAGTACAGGAGGCTTGCCACTCTACCAGAATTGTCACAGGAGGCTGTGAATCAGGTGGGGAGGCTCACCTCGCTGAGTGGGGAGACCGGGGCAAGCTTCCTGGAGGAAGCTTCTGACTTCTTACCCGTCATCTCTTTGGCACCTTAATCCCGTCCTTGCTGTCTTCTGACATTCATTGCCCTTCACTCCATTCTATTCATTTGACCCTCTGGCCTTGCTGTCTGCAGTGCTCTCCCCAACTTCTGTTTCCTTTACAGTCTCTCTCTCATTCCCTCCTCGTGGTTGGCCGGGCTCCATCAAGTATAGACTTGGCAGGAGATGACCTGGAAGAGAGAGCAGCCAATTCAGTTCATTCAACTAGTGTTTTCAGAGTTCTTTTAGATGCAAGATGTGCAAGGGGCTCTTTGGGTGTGGAGGGATACAGAGACCAGGAAATGAAACGGTTCCCTTCTTGGGAGGATCATTTGGTTCAGGGGGTGGAGTGGTAGAAAGAGTTGAAAACTGTAACAGCTAGACCTGTGATCGTGCTTTGGTGAAGATACAAACAAGAGATAATGGGAACACAATACAGAAACTCATGAATAAAACTGGTTGGTGGTGGGATAAGTATCTGAATAATCTGATATTCAAAATTAACTGGGCATCCCGTGTCTTTATTTGCTAAATCTGGCCAACTTATTTTTATTCAAATTCATAGTATCAGATGTTAAAATCAGAATGCTATTATCATTCAGCCGGACCTCCTGGCTGAAGTTCATTTTCTTCCCCCTTAAATTTCATTATCTTCTTAACTATTTGTTCAGTTTTCTGGAAGATCTCATTAACTTTATTTTCAAACCTCTACTACGATTTTTTCTACTTGTTTTATTGTTGTTGTTGTTACTGTTTAGGCCCTGATTCATGTCCGACTCTTTGTGACCCCATGGACTGTAGCCTGCCAGGCTCCTCTGTCCATGGGATTTCCCAGGCAAGAATTCTGGAGTGGGTTGCCATTTCCTTCTCCATGGGATCTCCCTGACCAAGGGATTGAACCCACATCCTTTGCACTTCCTGCACTGGCAGGCAGATTGTTTACCACTGAGTCACCAGGGAATTTCTACCTTTTTAAAGAACTACTTTTTTGTCCTGCTATGGTTCTCATTTATTTTATTTTATTTTTTTTTAGGATGAAGATTTTTTTTTTTATCTTTAATTTTATTTTATTTTTAAACTTTACATAATTGTATTAGTCTTGCCAAATATCAAAATGAATCCACCACAGGTATACATGTGTTCCCCATCCTGAACCCTCCTCCCTCCTCCCTCCCCATACCATCCCTCTGGGTCGTCCCAGTGCACTAGCCCCAAGCATCCAGTATCGTGCATCGAACCTGGACTGGCATCTCGTTTCATACATGATATTTTACATGTTTCAATGCCATTCTCCCCAATCTTCCCACCTTCTCCCTCTCCCACAGAGTCCATAAGACTGTTCTATACATCAGTGTCTCTTTTGCTGTCCCGTACACAGGGTTATTGTGACTATCTTTCTAAATTCCATATATATGCGTTAGTATACTGTATTGGTATTTTTCCTTCTGGCTTACTTCACTCTGTATAATAGGCTCCAGTTTCATCCACCTCATTAGAACTGATTCAAATGTATTCTTTTTAATGGCTGAGTAATACTTCATTGTGTATATGTACCACAGCTTTCTTATCCATTCATCTGCTGATGGACATCTAGGTTGCTTCCATGTCCTGGCTATTATAAACAGTGCTGCGATGAACATTGGGGTACACGTGTCTCTTTCCCTTCTGGTTTCCTCAGTGTGTAAGCCCAGCAGTGGGATTGCTGGATCATAAGGCAGTTCTATTTCCAGTTTTTTAAGGAATCTCCACACTGTTCTCCATAGTGGCTGTACTAGTTTGCATTCCCACCAACAGTGTAAGAGGGTTCCCTTTTCTCCACACCCTCTCCAGCATTTATTATTTGTGGACTTTTGGATCGCAGCCATTCTGATTTAATTGTTCTCATTTAATTGCATATGGTTCTCATTTAATTGCATTCTATTCTTGTTTTATAGATAAAACACCTTTTCATATCTCTTTTTACATCCCCCACCCTCTTATTCCCTAAACTATCTCTTTTTCTTCTGAGTTCCTTTTTTTTTTTCTGTTCATTGAGTTAGTCTTTTTTATGTTGGGTCTTTTCTCAAATGTCAAGTGATTATTGGTTGTTTGTAGATATTTAAGAGCATGGTAAAAAGCTATTGGAAACTTTGAGGAATGGTAGAGGTTTAATCAGAGAAGGCGATGGCAACCCACTCCAGTACTCTTGCCTGGAAAATCCCATGGGTGGAGGAGCCTAGTAGGCTGCAGTCCGTGGGGTCGTTAGGAGTCAGACAGGACTGAGCAACTTCACTTTCACTTTTCACTTTCCTGCATTGGAGAAGAAAATGGCAACCCACTCCAGTATTCTTGCCTGGAGAATCCCAGGGATGGGGGAGCCTGGTGGGCTGCCGTCTATGGGGTCACACAGAGTCGGACACGACTGAAGTAACTTAGCAGTAGCAGCAGAGGTTGAATAGTGGAGGAATTCCTTTTTATTGATGGGGCAAATTAGACATTTCACTAGCACAGTGGAATCTCATGGATCAATTTCTGGAGGCTCTTGGGGCTGTTCTTTGTGTCTAAAGAAGGATTCTTTGAGCTACAGCCTAGAAGGTGAACATCTGGTTGCTAATTTGCGTCTCATCTCCTGTGATTACCAGATGTGTTTTGTATTCCGGTGGTACCAATGAGCTCCTCTCCACACAATTTCATTTACTTCTAAGTCTTTGTTTCTGGAATGTCTTCCCTCCATATTCTCCACTTTGCAAAATCCTGCTCATTCTCCAAAACTCAGATATATAACACTTTCCCAAGGTGTTGATTCTTCCCAAATTGATGTGCAGATTCCATGTAATTCCAACCAAATTAAAACAGAATTGTCTGCAGAAACTGACCAGCTGATTTTAATAGAAATGCAAAGGTCCTAGCAGAGCCCAAACCACCTTTTTAAAAAAGGACAGAGTTAGATGACTAATTTTGATTGTGGTAATGGTTTTGTCAACACAAATAATCAATAAACAATCTATAATAGAAACAGGAATGAGTTTTATTTGAGCCAAACCAACTACAGTCCAGGAGACACAGATTCAAGAAGTACTTAATTGTGTTCTGCCAGACTACAAAAGTTATGTAAGTAGTTCATCAGGAATTAGGATTGGAGCTGGTAAGAAGTAAGGGTGCTTGTTAAGCAAGGATTGTTTGGGATCCAAAATGGCTGCATAGTTATTGCTACAAAGGGAGACTTTGGCACCAGAAGGTTGAAGCTGGAGCTATTAACACTAGCAGGTGTTGTCTTGAAAATAGCTAGTGATGTCCCTGAGTTTGATACAGTTTGGAAAATTCAAGCTCTCAGTGATGAAGGAATGTGTCTGCAACCACATCCGCTAGGGCCACCAGGCTCCCTTGTGAATGCCTGAATCACTGTCGCTCCATTTTGACTTTTAAATACATTCTTTTCTTTAATGGTTAAAGCAGATGTACAATGTATATTTGATAGGCTGTAAGGCTGTTCTTAGCATAAAGTTCAAGCCAAACCATGTATAAGTCAGAATGACTTCCCCATGCCTTAGTATGTGAAAATTTCTCCCATCAGTTTCATCAGTGAACCTTTGTCAAAATTTATGGAATTGTACACTTTATGTGCAATTTACTATATGTCCATCATAGTTCAATAGCACGTTTGCAAATAAAAAAAAAATCCTCACCTACATATAAAGGAGGTAGCCAAGTTTATTGTTTTCTTTAACTTTTTGTATTTATGTATTTTTGGCTGTGCTGGGGCTTTGCTCCTGTGCATGTGCTTTCTCTAGTTGCAGTGTGAGAGTTTCTCATTGAGGTGGCTTTTCTTGCTGCAGAGCACGGGTTCTGGACACATGGGCTCAGTAATTGTGGTGCACAGGCTTAGTTGCCCGGCGGCACGAAGAATCTTCCCAGACCAGAGATTGAACCCATGTCCCCTGTACTGGCAGGCAGATGCTTAACCGCTGGAGGACCAGGCAAGTCCTGCTATAAACCTTAAAATTGAAGGGTTGGGAAATAGCAATATAAGCAAACTATTTAGAAACATGGAGCTAAATGGCAGAAGAACTGCCAAAAAATAAAGAAGTAGAAGTTAGCTGCCTCTGGTAGCTAGAGCTGGGGCGGGGATGGTAGGAAATCAGTGGGGAGTAGAAGCAAGTGAACGATGTTTCCCATTATGGGCCTTTTGTTTCAGTTTAATTTTTGAACAATGTTCAGGTGGTACTTGCTTTTCACAAATATCAAAAGAGAAAAAAAATGTGTTTTAATATTTATCTTCTTGTTTGCACCAGGTCTTAGTTGCAGCATGCAGCATCTTTGATCTTCATTGCAGATGTGAGTTCTTTTTAGCTGCCTGCTGCAGCATGTGGGATCTAGTTCCTGGATCAGGCATTAAACCTGAGTCCTTTCACTGGGAGTACAGAATCTTAGCCACTGGACCTCTAGGGAAGTCACAAGAAGAGAACATTTTAAACAAGAAAATATAGAGAGTATAAAAACTACTCAGGGTGGCATTTGGGGGAATGAGTCATGAAGAATGGCATTCGGAAGCAAGGGACCTCAGTTCAGAAGTTCCTGCATAACCTTGGTGGGAGGATGAACCCAGAAGGTATCTGAACTTAACCTCTCTTTGTTTGATGTGTGTTGAGAGTGATATTGCCTGTCTTCTCTCTCAGTCTGACTCCTATCACTATCCCTGCAAGCCTCCATGCTCTCCCCTCCACCAGCCATCATGCTTCTTATTCTGAGGCATAGCTTTTATAGGAGGTGCCGGAGGTGTGCACGTGTGTGGACTTGGCAGAAGAGCTCCATAGATCAGGGGAGGAGACCAGGCCCCAAGGCAGTGGGGAGGGGCTTCTCAGGATACTGTTAGCCAGCTGCATGGTTGCCAGAACCTGAATCCTAGCCTGGGTTCATTCTTTATACAAATACGTGTTATATGCCTGCTACCTTACCCACTCCGGGGAGGGCCAGTGCCTGTAATCTAATTTCTGGACGCAGATGCTGGAAGCCAGTAACTTCTGGTCATTTTCATCGAGTTTTTGCCAGTTACCCATAGTCTCTCTTAATCAAATTCTTCCCTTCCTTTGAATTCCTACATTCCTTTCTTGCCTGGGCTGTTGACATTGGCTGTAGCGATGGAATTTTCCAGTTTCATAGAAACTGTAGCAATTTTAAGGTTATGGCTGCTCAGTAAACTCTTTGTTTCTTTTACAGCCTGAGCCCTGGAGCCCTTGATGAAACAAACATTTCATGGGATGTAGGGCTTGTTTCTGAGCAGACACCACTGCTCAAAGCACAGATTACCACTGCATCAGTTAGTGAGAAATGCTCTCCCCGTTGCTGACTGATTTGGGTTGTTTGGACTTATGTTGCTCATTTTGTAAATAACTGTAAGCAATTGATGACCACAGAAGTGGGTCCTTGGGGGTGGGGATTAATAATAATTCAAGATGACCATTTAAGGCAGCGAGGCATTGTTCTGTGAACAAAGCAGGTCACAAATCACTAAGTACAGGATGACCCCATTTTTCTAAATATGTCTGTGTGTGTGCATGCACGTGTGTGTGTGTGTGTGTGTGCATGCATACACAAAACTAGGAACACTAAACAGTGATTCTCTAAGACTTAGGGATTTATGAAAGATTTGTGCTTAATTTTTGCTTGCCTGGTTTTTCCAAGCAAACATGTGTTATTTTGTAATAATATGAAAAACAAGTTATTTAAAAACATAAAAACAGCAAGGTCGTGGGCAAACACCATATGTTTTGTCTGAATTTCAAATCCCCCTGAGTGAAGGGCCAAAGCCTGGCCTGGCTGGTGGGGGCCTAAAGAGCTGTGGGTGGTGGGGCAGATGAGTCTCCCATGTGCCATCAGGGCACATCCAAACTGAGGAGCCAGCACAGTCATGCCCCTTTCAGGAAACTAAGTCCACAGCCACGAGATACGTGGCCAGAGAGTTGACAAAACAAAAGAGACAGAGGCACATATTAAAACTGTCTTCAAAGGCAGAAATCCAGGCACATTCATTTATTCATCCACTGAGGATCCACTTTGGGCCAACACTGTGTTGAGAATCAGGGACTTATGAGCAAAGGCAATCAAGGACGGCCTGGGGAGCGTCTGACTGCTCATGGCTCGCTGGGATGTGGGTCAGCCTGCATGGCTTCAAGATCCCCAAGAAGAATAGCCAGGCTGGGCCCCTACTCAGCGGGACAGAAGCAATACCACTGCAGTGGGGGCTTCCTTCCCACTTGGACCCCTCCATCAAGCCTCCACACGAGTAGTTTCTGCATGTTTCCAAGTTTGATAGAAAAACTAGGCAGCAAGGATGACTGTTAGGTGTGATTTCTAAAAACGTTAGCTATACAATACAAATAGGCACTCTTCCAAACATTATTTTCACAATAATGTTGTGAATAAAATAAAGTAGGCCCTATTATCATAAGAGAATAAACTGGGACTTAGAGAAAATAATTGCCCATATTTATATAGTGGTTGGGTCAGGGCAGGCCAGTAGTGACTGGGATCAATCCCCAGCTCCTCTCCCTTTCCCAGAGGTCAAGGTTAGGAGGAAAAGTTCCAACCCTCTAATCACAGGATTGGTTCACCTGGAAACCAGCCCCCATCCTTAGGTTACCTAGGAGCTTTCCAAAAGTCACCCCATAATACTACAACTGAGGACATGGTTTTCTGGCCTTCAGTCCAATACTCTTTCTGTATACTAATTTGTTTATTCACGTGTTTATCTGTCTGCCAAACGTTTATTGCATACCTACCATGTGGGAGGCACCTTGTTAAGTACTGGGGATTCACGCAACTATGCTACTTCAGGCCTATCCCTTGTGCTATTGCAGGTGTGTTCAGAAACTCAGGTACGGGCCCCAGCAATTACATTCCAGCCTCTGACCTAGATCGATGCTCGTCAATCTTGAATGCACTTAGAATTGCCTGGGGAGCTTTTAAAAAATACCAGTGCCCAGGCCCCATCCCAAACCAATACAATTATCATCTCTGCCGGTTTAAAAGCTCCCTTGGTGATTCTAAAATGTAGGCAAAGTTTAGAACCACAGTTCTTGGGAGTAAGCATAAAGCGCGACCCTTTCAGCTACCTTAAAGGAAGCAGCAGCCACAAACACCTGACTGATTCTAACAGGACTCCTCTGAACCCTGGTCTTGAACCACCTTTGATGACAAAACCACCTCTTTTGTCATCAGCCACTCTCTGAGGGGTCAAGATTGAGTTGAGCGTGGTGGGTGATGACTTTGTCATAGACAGATCCAGGAGAGCAAGTGTTTTGGCCTGACATCAGAGGCCCCAGTACATACCTCAACTTCATGCTGGAGAGAACTTGCTCTAAACATAAGGGCTTGGCTTAGCTTTCCATCACTATTACTAGTTTCTGTTTTGTTTTGTTTTTTAAATTCAAGTAGACTTATAAGGAACAGGCTCCTAAGTAAAGGTGGAACAAGTGGTAAAGAAACCACCTGCCAATGCAAGAGACATAAGAGACTCGGGTTTAATCCCTGGGTTGGGAAGATCCCCTCGAGATGGGCATGGCAATCCATTCCAGTATTCTTGCCTGGAGGATCCCATGGACAGAGGAGCCTGACAGGCTCTAGTCCATACGATCGCAAAGAGGCGGACATAACTGAAATGACTCAGCACGCATGCGGAGGAAAATGGTAGAAGAAAGAACTGAGAAGAATTAGACAGATCATAAGGAGGATCTTGCCAGGCTCATGCTTTAACTAGCTGAGATCCTGAATCCTAGAGAGGGGAAATGACTTGAAACAATTAGCGAACAATGCAAAACAGGACATGATTCTGTGCCAAAACCTGGCTGCAGCCCAAAACTGCCTGCTCTCAGAGCTTTTGAGGACTAATGGCTCGCCATGGGTCGCGGTATCCCAGCACTTTCTTTCTAGGTTGATTGACGTTCACATTCTCATCTCGCCTGAGGCATTTAGCTGGAGCAAATTCATAGCCCAAATTAGATAAAGGTGGACGGGAGAGGAAGATGAGAAAAGCAACATCCATCTGCTAAGGATCTATTGCACGTGTCTGCACCTTGTAACAGCTCCATGAATCAGAAACGATTTATTACTCTGGTTTGACAGATGAGGAAACCGAGGCATAGGGAGTTAAGCTAATTTGCCTCAAATCATGGAGTGGATCAGGAGCAGTGGAACTTAACTGCGCTGGCTCTCTCTTACTGTATTTACCACTCCTGAAATCATGACTATAAACCTTAAATTCACTTTATATACCAAATTCACTTTGGTAGATTGCCTGCAGGTCTATGAACTGGACAGGGCTTTATGGTGACAAATGAAGATTGCAACATCTGCTATTCCCCCTCCTCTTCTTTTTCATCATACTTTTGATTTATTTATTCCTATTTTCCTAATTTTATTGATGTGACCAACATAAGCTTAATGTGATCATCTAACGCACAGGGCCTTGGGTGGGAGAAGTAGACAGAAAGGTCAAGAAATAGGAGACGAATCCAAGGTGAACCCTACAACCTGAATCAGAAGCCTAGGACAGCCCCATCAGGGATACAGTAACTAATGAAGAATTCCAGAGGAAATTGGAAATGTGAACCCTTTCTTCAAGACATTTTCAATTTATCTAGGAATAGAAGATGCTATCTTCTAAGCACAGGAGTACCTAAATGAGGGAAACATGGGTACATTTTCTTCTTTTGAGGAAACCATGGAACCAGTTTTGGGTTTCTGGAAGCATCATTCTGTTTTATTTCACCACTTTGGATCAAGTGTGGTACATCAGTCAAAAGGGCTTTGTGATCTTGGGTATAGCAAGCATTTATAACCCTGTTTACAACAGTGGGGGGCTTCCACATGCTTGCCTCCTCTTGCTTGTTCGTGAGCATCATCTCTCATCACCAGGCAAACAATTGCACCAGCTGAGAGACCCAAATAACACTGACTTATGTCAGATCCTATGTGTTGATTTGCATTGTAGAGTCTGAGATGTTTCTGGCTGGGGGGAGACCTATTTAGTAGCCTGTTAGCTCCATTTTTCTTAGATACCTTTCTCTCTCTCTTTTATGGTGATTTTCAAGCTCTGCAAACTAGAATCTGTTCCGGGATACTCAGAAATTTCGACTAAAAGGAGAAAGGGAAGGAACTGGCCATTTATGAAGCATCTAACCATGGACTCAACAGCCCTAAGGGGCAAGTATTATCATCCTAAATATGATAAGAGGATAAAGGAAAGGGCACTCTATCACAGGCATAGATTTTCAGCATCAGGTTAACTGACCTGGATGTATATCTTAGTTTCACTATTGCCTAGTTCTGTAAACTTGGCCAAAGTCCTTGAGCTTCCGGGGTTTTTCTCATTTAATTTCTTTTTACAGCTTTATTGAGATATAATTGACATACAGCTTACTGCATGTATTTAAAGTTTGCAATTTGTTCAGTTCAGTTCAGTCGCTCAGTCATGTCTGACTCTTTACAATCCCATGAACCACAGCACATCAGGCCTCCCTGTCCATCACCAACTCCTGGAGTTCACCCAAACCTATGTCCATTGAGTCAGTGATGCCATCCAACCATCTCATCCTCTGTCGTCCCCTTCTCCGCCTGCCCTCAATCTCTCCCACCATCAAGGTCTTTTCAAATGAGTCAGCTCTTCGCATCAGGTGGCCAAAGTATTGGCGTTTCAGCTTCAACATCAGTCCTTCCATGAACACCCAGGACTGATCTCCTTTAGGATGGACTGGTTGGATCTCCTTGTCATCCAAGGGACTCTGAAGAGTCTTCTCCAACACCACAGTTTAAAAGCATCAGTTCTTTGGCACTCAGCTTTCTTTATAGTCCAGCTCTCACATCCATACATGATCACCAGAAAAACCATAGCCTTGACTAGATAGACCTTTGTTGGCAAAGTAGTATCTCTGCTTTTTAATGTGCTGTCTAGGTTGGTGATAGCTTTCCTTCCAAGGAGTAAGCGTCTCTTAATTTCATGGCTGCAATCACCATCTGAAGTGATTTTGGAGCCCAGAAAAATTAAGTCAGCCACTGTTTCCCCATCTATTTGCCATGAAGTGATGGGACCGGATGCCACGATCTTAGTTTTCTGAATGTTGAGCTTTAAGCCAACCTTTTCACTCTTCTCTTATTTGTTAACTTTTGATATATGTGTGGTATATCCATGAAACCATCATCCAATCAAGATAATCACACTGATCACCCCCCAAAGTTTTCTCCTGCTCCTCTGCAGGCCCCTCTTCCTACTCCTCTCCACCCTGGTTCCCAGAAACCACTAAGCTGCTTTCTGTCTGAGTGGAGTAGGCAAAAATAACATCCCCCCTCTCAAAGATGTCCATGTCCTAATCCCCTGAAAGTGTGAATCTATTACATTAAAGGCAAAGGTAGTTTGCAGGTAAGATTTTCCTGAGCCTAATATAATCATAAGGGAAAGAGGGAAGGAGGCATGAGGGTCAAAGAAGGAGATGTGATGATGGAAGCAGAGTTTGAGTCAGTGAGATATTTGAAGATGATACACTGCTGACTGTGAAAGTGAAAGTGGAAGTAGAAGCCACAGCCGAGGAATTCAGGTGGCCTTTAAAAGCTGGAAGAGGCAAGGAAATGGATCCTCACTTAGACCTTCCAGAAGAATGCAGCATTCAGGAATGCTGACACTACCCAGTGTGTTAGGCTGAATACTGCTAAGCTAAGTCACTTCAGTTGTGTCCGACTCTGTGCGACCCCATAGACGGCAGCCCACCAGGCTGCCCTGTCCCTGGGATTCTCCAGGCAAGAACATTGGAGTGGGTTGCCATTTCCTTCTCCAATGTATGAAAGTGAAAAGTAAAAGTGAAGTCGCTCAGTCATGTCTGACTCTTAGCGACCCCATGGACTGCAGCCCACCAGGCTCCTCCATCCATGGGATTCTCCAGGCAAGAGTACTGGAGTGGGGTGCCATTGCCTTCTCCGGTTAGGCTGAATGGTGACCCTCAAAAATACCCAGTGCTAATTCTTGTAACCTAAGAATGTTACCTTATATAGCAAAGGGACTTTGAAATTCTATTGTGAAAGGAATAAATGCCTTTATTACATGAGCTAAGATAGGAGGGAAGAGGATTTAAGATGTTACCGGAAAGCCCAAAGGAATTTTTTGGCCAACCCAATAACTGAATATTCATTGGAAGGACTGATGCTGAAGCTGAACTCCAATACTTGGCCACCTGTTGTGAAGAGCTGACTCATTGGGAAAGACCCTGATGCTGGGAAAGATTGAAGGCAGGAGGAGAAAGGGGAGACAGTTGATGAGATGGTATCACTGACTCAATGGCATCACTGACTCAATGTTCATGAGTTTGAGCAAACTCCAGGCAATAGTGAAAGACAGGGAAGCCTGGCGTGCTGCAGTCCATGGGGTCACAAAGAGGCAGATACGACTTAGCAACTGAACAACAACAATAAATTGAGAATTTTGAGATGAGATTATCCTGGATTATTTGGATGGGCCATAAATGTCATCACAAGTGTCCTTAAAAGAGGAAGACAGAGGTTTTCTTTTATGGAAAAGAAGGTGATGAGATATTGGAAGTAGAGATTGACATGATGTTTATGAAGGTGAAGGAAGGGGCACAAACTAAGACAGTAAAAGGTAAGGAAAAAGGTAAGGAAATGGATTCTCCCCTCAGAGCCTCCAGAGGGAAACAGCAGAAACAGCATGGCCAGTACAATTGATTTTGGTCTCCTGACCTCTAGTAAGAGAATGAATTTGTGTTGTTATTTCAGGCCACTGAGTTTGTGGAAATTTGTTACAGCAGCAATAGGAAATGAATACACCGAGTCTTAGTTTTATATCTGTAAAGTGAGGACAATACATCTTTTCTGGGGTTATAGTAAAGTTAAATAATTTAATTCCATAAAGATGGGATTCTAGTCCTACTTTGCCTCTTATTCCTTTGACCTCCACTCTGAGAGCGTGTGGTCTTTGATGTAAGTTATCCTAACAGAGGTGGCCAGTATCAGCAAGGAAAGATTTGTTGTAGGCACTATAGTAGGAAGACTAGGGGACATATGAGCTGACTATGGAGAAGGAGAGTAAGACCTGACCAATTGGAGTCCAGGGGCAATAAATTCACAGAGTTGGCCCCTGAGTAGAGAAGGCAAATAGGTAGAAAACCACCAAGGGAAGTAGGTTATCGGGAAGGGTTTCGTTTTTAAAGGTGGGTTTTGTTATTATTCAGGACCGGTGAGACAACAGATCAGGGGATTACCATTGAGAAAATAGGTTATTACTGTTCCCAAGAGGAGGGGCGGCTACATGGGGAAGTACCTGATTCAGTCAGGAGGTAGAGTGGTGGAAGAAAAGGTGGGCAAAAGCCCTTATTGTGGTTTCCTTGGGAAGGAATGGGGGAGATAGGATAAGTGGTTTAGGATTGGTTGGTTTGAATAATTTCAGCAGACTCTGGGGAATTTGGGCTGTCTCAACAAGTCTGGTACCTGGCCTTGGGGGATTAGGGCAGGGAAAATTGCCTAGAGTTGGATGTAAGGGTGTGTGTGTGTGTATGTTTGTGTGTTGAGGCAGGTCAGAGTAAGCCCTGGATGGTTGGTTTACATATAAAAAGTATGTGTGTTCCCCATTCCTTGTGATCCTATGGACTGAAGCCTGCCAGGGTCTGCTGTCCATGGGATTCTCCAGGCAAGAATATTTAAATGGGTTGCCATGCCCACCTCCAAAGGATCTTCTCAACTCAGGGATAGAACCCACGACTTCTGCAATTCCTGCATTGCAGGGGGATTCTTTACTGCTGAGCCATCATGGAAGTCCACATAAAAAGTGCTCCCAGGCTAGTTGTTTGCTATCTCTAGGAATGAGGCCTCAGATGCCAGTGCGTCAAGAATGCAGAAAATAAGAAAATATATTAAGTACAGTTTTCTAGATGGCCTTCCCAAGCAGATTATGTGGACATCAAGGGTATAATTCAATGAAGGTCATAAATAGATGTTGAAAGAACTTGAATTGGGTCTTAAAGTTTATTACTATTTAGAAAAACAACAGACAGACAAGAGGTAACAGGCATTTCTTTTTGGAAGATAGCATAAGTAATTTCTCAGAGAATGACACTGGGCTGAAAGTTTACCTGCAGCATAGGATGTGACAGACCCTTGGCTGGTTGCTCAATTTCTATTCCCAACCCCACCTTTCTTTTGACACCTCCCCATACAAAGACTAGGGTGCCAGATACTTGCATACTCTCTTTGTAGAGGTAGCCATGTGACTAAGTTCTGGCCAGTGAGACAATTGGGGACATTTGTTATGAAATTTCTGGGAAGGAGATTTCTTCCAGGAGAAAAAGATAAAGCCTCACAAAAAGAACACCTTTTCCTCTGTTTACTGTTTCCTGCCCCTGGATGTGACTGTCATGCCTGGAGTTGTGGCAACCATCTTGTGCCTATGAGGCAGCAAGCATGAAAATGTAAAGCCAACATACTTTATATTGGCAAAGCAGAAAGATGGAAAGAACCTGGGTCCTTGCTGTCATCCTTGAGTTAACAGAACCAATTAGGAGACTGCTTACCTCTATAGTTCAAATTGCTGCTGCTGCTGCTAAGTTGCTTCAGTCGTATCCGACTCTGTGCGACCCCACAGATGGCAGGTCACCAGGCGCCCCCGTCCCTGGGATTCTCCAGGCAAGAATACTGGAGTGGGTTGCCATTTCCTTCTCCAGTGCATGAAAGTGAAAAGTGAAGGTGAAGTCGCTCAGTCGTGTCCGACCCTCAGCGACCGCATGGACTTCAGCCTTCCAGGCTCCTCCGTCCATGGGATTTTCCAGGCAAGAGTACTGGAGTGGGGTGCCATTAAATTAAGTAACAATAAATGTCCTTGTGGCTTAAGCCATTGTAAATTGATGATACTTTTGGCTGAAAGCATTCTTTACAGATATAGAGAGTTTGCTTTAAATAATAAAAGGTGAGCTTCCCTGGTGGCTCAGTTGGTAAAGAATCCACCTGCAATGCAGGAGACCTGGGTTCAGTTCCTGAGTTGGGAAGATCCCCTGGAGAAGGAAATGGCAACTCATTCCAGTATTCTTACCTGGGAAATTCCGTGGACAGAGGAAACTGGGGGTGTGGGGGGGTTGGGCTACAGTTCATGGGGTTACAAGAGTTGAACACAACTTAGTGACTAAACCACCCATCAGGAGAAAGGTCTATGTTGGATGAGTGGCTAGATTTGCTTTCTTGCATTTTAATTTTTTTAGCCTAAGTGAGATTTCAGTTCATCAATATATCAGTTAGGGTTTTAGCAAGAAACAGAAGGAATGACTAGAGAGAGTTAAAGGGATTACTACAAAGGTGTATATTGACTATGCCAAAGCCTTTGACTGTGTGGACCACAATAAACTGTGGAAAATTCTGAAAGAGATGGGAATACCAGACCACCTGACCTGCCTCTTGAGAAACCTATATGTAGGTCAGGAAGCAACAGTTAGAACTGGACATGGAACAACAGACTGGTTCCAAATAGGAAAAGGAGTACATCAAGGCTGTATATTGTCACCCTGCTTATTTAACTTCTATGCAGAGTACATCATGAGAAATGCTGGGCTGGAAGAAGCACAAGCTGGAATCAAGTTTGCCGGGAGAAATATCAATAACCTCAGATATGCAGATGACATCACCCTTATGGCAGAAAGTGAAGAGGAACTAAAAAGCCTCTTGATGAAAGTGAAAGAGGAGAGTGAAAAAGTTGGCTTAAAGCTCAATATTCAGAAAATGAAGATCATGGCATCTGGTCTCATCACTTCATGGCAAATAGATGGGGAAACAGTGTCAGACTTTATTTTTTGGGGGCTCCCAAATCACTGCAGATGGTGATTGCAGCCATGAAATTAAAAGACACGTACTCCTTGGAAGGAAAGTTATGACCAACCTGGATAGCATATTAAAAAGCAGAGATATTACTTTGCCAACAAAGGTATGTCTAGTCAAGGCTATGGTTTTTCCAGTGGTCATGTATGGATGTGAGAGTTGGACGGTGAAGAAAGCTGAGCGCCAAAGAATTGATGCTTTTGAACTGTGGTACTGGAGAAGACTCTTGAGAGTCCCTTGAACTGCAAGGAGATCAGTCCTGGGTGTTCATTGGAAGGACTGATGCTGAAGCTGAAACTCCAATACTTTGGCCACCTCATGCAAAGAGCTGACTCATTGGAAAAGACCCTGATGCTGGGAGGGATTGGGGGCAGGAGGAGAAGGGGACAGCAGAGGATGAGATGGCTGGATGGCATCATCAACTCGATGGACATGAGTTTGAGTGAACTCCGGGAGTTGGTGATGGACAGCGAGGCCTGGTGTGCTGCAGTTCCTGGGGTCGCAAAGAGTCGGACATGACTGAGCGACTGAACTGAACTGAACTGAACAAAGGTGTTATCAGCAGATGATGAAGCATCCTGGGGCTAGATACAATAAATTAGGCTGCCACACAGTGGGCTTTGCCCAAGGGAAAAGGAGGGAGTGAGGCCCAGAACTCCTGAAAGCTGAGCTGTAGGAGAGAAGAAGTGAACGTGAAAGTCGCTCAGTCCTGTCCAGCTCTTTGCAACCCCATGGACTGTATAGTCCATGGAATTCTCTAGGCCAGAATACTGGAGTGGGTAGCCTTTCCCCTTCTCCAGGGGATCTTCCCAGGAATTGAACCCAGGTCTCCCGCATTGCAGGCAGATTCTTTACCAGCTGAGCCACAGTGGAAGCAAAGGAGAAGAGAGGTGGCCTTCAGTTCAGTTCAGTTCAGTTCAGTTGCTCAGTCATGTCTGACTCTTTGCCACCCCATGGACTGTAGCACGCCAGGCCTTAAGTAGTGTATGAAGCCACCTCCACCCTCTAATCCCACAGGGAGGGAGGGAGTCAAGAGAGCAATTCTCTTCTCTTTCTCAGTCCACCCTGCAGACTCCTTCCAGCCTCGCCTTGGCTTAACTCTGCCAGAGACAAAAGACCAGGAGATGCAAGCTAGATAAGTCCTTGGCATAATATGTGGGTGTGGGTATAGGGGAAGCAGTTAGAGGAGCAAAAAGAGAATAATCAGAATTCATTTCCACCACTGGTCTGTGTTAATGTGAAATTGTCACTTCTAAGCTACTCCTTTTAGCACCAAGACTCCTCCCAAACTACCAAAGACTTGGCTGCCTTCTCAGAAAATCAAAACCTTGGATTTCAAATACCTTTTGAATTCCAGAATATCACTGGGTAGCACAGAGGATGCTAAGTCCCAGCCATAGGGAGACTGGAGGTCTCTAAGCCTCTGGTTCAGTATCTGCGGCCTCTGCCAGCTCTGGGCTGCTGTTCCCTGCACTCATTACCACTGAAGAGTCGTCCCAGTGTTATTGGCTGCAGCTCTCTTAGCTCTTTTCTGAGGTCTGTTATTGAGTACATATTTTTGCACCTTATTGCTCTCACGTTTTGAGGAGGAGGAAGCCATTATACAGGCATAGAGAGTACCCCAATAATAATAAAAGAGCAATAGAACGAAGAATTGGGATTCCCTGCTTGTCACAGGGCCTCTCTGAGCACTGCAGAGAGTGCCCTATTAAATCTGATTGTTAAATCGATGGCTCATAAGGCTGAGAAATCCATCAGTTATGACACTCTGTTGCAGGAGTCAGGGAGGATTCAGAAACCTCTGGGGAAAATGACTTTTCTGGGCAGCAGAGAAGGTTAACCCCATCTCTTAAGCTCATAGGCACCTCAAAGGGGTTTTTAACTTTCTCCTTCCTTAAATTAGAATGGTAACACATATATCTGGCTAAAATGCTGTCAGTATGAAAGGAAATATCATGATGTGTCCATATGCTGTGTCCAGTTTCTCTTCCCAGCAGCAACTACAGCTGTGGTTCTTGCAGAGCCTTCCCAGATATTCTGGGCATATTTGATCATAAATGTATTCTTCTTTTTTTTTTTTTTTTGGCCTCTTTGCATGGCTCGTGGGATCTTAGTTGCCCAACCAGGGATGGAAACCACACTTCCTGCAGTGGTAGTGCTGTCTTAGCCTTTGGAGTGCCAGCGAAGCTCCGAAAAAACTGACATTTACTTAGTATTTATGTTGTGTCTAGTGTGGATATTGTTGGTGCTCTACTCAGATGGGGCACTGGTCACCCAGCTGCTGTGACCACTGACAGCTGATGGGTCACAGCTGCCCCCGGGCTGCAAGGATTCCCTGCAGCCAAAAAGGAGCTGCCTTACTCAGCTAATTATGCACCCTACTCTCAGGCAGCCTGCAGTCGATAACTGACTGATACAGGAGAATAAGAGCCTGGACCCCTGTCTCAAAGTTGAATAACCCTGTGGTATAATTCACGCTCCAGAACTTCTGTTAGATCAGACTAGATTCTCAATTTTTTTCTCCTACTTCTATTACTCCCCTGCTCTTGAGAGCAATACTTCAAAGAATAATCTGTACAAGGGTACTTGCCTTAGGTCCTGCTTCTAGGAAGTCTTCTTAAGAGAGCTGGTTCTAGAAAACAGACTCTAAAGATGGAATTCTGAAGATAAATCATTTGATGGCAGGGTGGTGATGAGGATCCATCAGTCACTGGTTATAGGTGGGATATTGATTGTTTCTGATGTGCTGTGGTGGGGCACACTGCTTCTGGCGAGCCAGGAAAGGACGCAGGTGGGAAAGGATTCACTGGCTGGTGCAAAGTCCTGGGGTTTGAGAGAGATGGAGCAAATTAGTATCCACAAGGACTGTGGAAATGGGTGACTATTGCTAAGCAAGCAATGTATATGAATCCAAAGACTTTTTAAAAAAATTTTATTTATTTGGCTGTGCGGCATGTAGGATCTTACTTTCCTAACCAAGGATCAAACCTGCACTCAGTCTGTTGGAAGCATGGGATCTTAACCACTGGACAACCAGGGAAAGTCCCCCCAAAGGCTTCTTATAGAAGCATTTAAAGAGATTCTCACCATCTACAGCCAGAGGACAGCCAGGGCTGAAGATCAGACATAGGGCTTAGCTGTAAGAGTGACAGAAGTTCAGAGAAGGCTGTCTTCTCTGCTTGGTAAATCACCAATGTCAAGGTCACCACCTTGATAGGAAACAAGTAGAACCCTGAGAAGACAAGAGATAAGTGCTGGCCAAGTTGTGAAGACAAGGGAGCCCTGGTGCACTGTTGTGGGAATGTAAACTGATGCAGTTGTTATGGAAAACAGTATGGAGATTCCTCAAAAGATTAAGAATAGAATTATTATATGATCCAACAACCTACTTCCAGTTATACATCCAAAGGAAATGAAACCACTATCTCAAAGATACATCTATACCCCCATGTTCGTTGCAGCATTATTTATAATAGCCAAGGTCCACTAACTGATGAATGGATAAAGAAACTGTTTATATATATATATATATATATATATATATATAATATATATATATTATATATATACACACACACATAAAAAATATTATCCAGCCATGAAAAGAAGGGCATTCTGCCATTTGCAACAACATAAAAGAAGGCATTATGCTAAGTAAAAAAAAGTAAGAGAAAGACAAATACTGTATGATTTCACTTATATGTGAAATCTAAAAATAACTGAACTCATAAAAACAGAGAGTAGACTGGTGACTGCCAGAGATCAGGGGAGGAGTGTGCAGTAAGAGGTGAAGGTGGTAAAAGGGTATAAACTTCCAGTTATAAGATAAATAAGCTCTGAGGGTGTAGTATACAGCCTGGTGACTATCGTTCACAATACTGTACTATATACTTGAAAGTTGCTAAGAGGGTAGATTTTTTAAAAGTTCTTATCACACACACAAGATAACTATGTGAGGTGAGAGATGGGCCAATTATTTCTTGTGGTCATCATTTCAGCAATATATGTGTATGGCAAATCATTACATTGTACACCTTAAATTTACATAGTGTTATATGTCAACTATATCTGAGTAAAGCGAGGAAAAAACCTTGAAATCTGGGGATGGGATATCTGAGTAGATGTACTTGAGAATCCTAAAACTTCAGATTCTCTAAGCTGTCTGGGCTGGCAGAAGTAGGTCTCTCTGCCTTGTTGGAAGAAAGAGGCAACCCTTACTTAAAATGGGTCAGGTCTCACCTTGGCCTCACAAGGCAAGTTCTGGAGCTATAAGGAAGAGAAAGGATTCTATGCCACAGGGGCTGTAGGTCCTGACCCACCAGACTACATTCTGCCTACATGTAGAACCTGAGGTGCTGGATTAAGGGGATAAGAGCACATAAAGCTAGTTTAGAGGAGTTTGCCAATGAGGCCTATTCCCATGACATAGTATTTAAGAACATGGTAGGAGCTCTGGGACTCAGTTCTAATATACTGCTGGCATGGTACTTGGAAGTTGGGAAAAGCACTGACCACATTAAATAAAGCAGAGTTGCCGGAACAGTCATAGCAGAATATGGATGTGGGAATCAAAAAATTCCAAGAAACAAGCATCCTAAAATGCATCTACCAAACAAGACCAGAAAGCTTTCAGTTGACTCTCTTCTTCAGGAGGGCCTGGACAACTGTCCAGGTGACAGCAAATGCCCTGGAAAGGGGACCAGCATCATTGAGATGCTCAGTTGTGTTTGTCCTCTGCAGATCAGGGCTCATGCCTTTATAGAATAAGATCTAGTAGCAGTAGAGAGGACAGGATCCTAGGATAGTAGAGACAACTAAGAGAAGCAGTGGTGATCTGATTACCATAATGGATAGTAAGGATCAACCTGATCAATGGCAATGTCTAGTAGAATGCAGTATTTCTAGGGACAAGATAGATGGGCAGACAGAAAGGATACCGATTAACACACAATCAGTTCAGTTCAGTTCAATTGCTCAGTTGTGTCTAACTCTTTGTGACCCCATGGACTGTAGCACGCCAGGCCTCCCTGTCCATCACCAACTCCTGGAGTTCACTCAAACTCATGTCCATCGAGTCGGTGATGCCATCCAACGATCTCATCCTCTGTTGTCCCCCTCTCCTCCTGCCCTCAATCTTTCCTGGCATCAGGGTCTTTTCAAATGAGTCAGTTCTTTGCATCAGGTGGCCAAAGTATTGGAGTTTCAGCTTCAGCATCAGTCCTTCCAATGAATATTCAGGACTGATTTCCTTTAGAATAGACTGGTAGCATACAATAAGAAGAGATTAATAGTAGAAGGCTGGGGTCAACATTACTCCAATGAAAAGTTATAATAACTTGCCTGATTTAAAGACCTGAGCCTGTACTCAAACCTAGAATGCATGAACCAAAGGAAAGACTATGTGTATGTGAGAAAGAATCTGGAACACCAGGGCAAGTGTGTACAGATTTTTTTTTCAGTTCTTCTCCAAAGTGATTTATGGCTATTTCCTTGGACAGGAAAGAGGACTAATCTAATATTTTGAGGGATGTTGGATACAGGGTCTAAGTTGATGAGGATACCCAGGAGTCCGAAGCACCACCAGGCCCTCCTGTTGGAGGAGGGGCATATTGGAATCAGATAATAAACGGAGACTTCACCCAGGTCTGTCTCAGAATGGGCTCACTGGCTCCTTTTATCAAACTGGCGGTCATTACCTTGATTCCCAAATGTATGATTGGAATGGATGCACTTAGTAGCTGCCAGGATCCTCACATTGGTCCTTAGACCAATAGTCTGTAGAGTGAGAGCTACTGTCTAGGAAAAGCCAAGTAAAGCCCCTGGAACTGTGTCACCTCTGCCCCAACCAAGTAGTAAACCACAGCAACGTTCAGAGGAAGAGAACATTCACGTGGGCAAGAACGCAGTTCTACTTTTATAGTCTTGCTCCAGGGCTATGTTTATTTTCCTGTTTTCTGTCATCATACATTCCAAAGGGACCCAGGCCATCTGGCCATTCCACAGAACACCACATTAGTCTATCATAGTGAAATATCACGTTGCTTGGGCCTGACAAGCAAGAAATGCAAGTAATCCGGATGTCTTGATGAGATACATGCTTTCCAGAGGGTGAATAAACCCTTCTAAATAAAAATTCAGAAGCCTGCTATACTGATGAAAATTTTAAATGGCAATTATTACTTTTAACATTTTGAGATAATTTTAGATTCATAGGAGAGATGCAAGAAGAACACAGATTTCTGCAAGCATTTTACCCAGCTTGCCTTTATATTAACATCTAATATAAGCATAGAACATATATCAAAACTAAGAAAATAACCTTGTTGCTGGGCCATGCTTCAGTCATGTCTCATTCTTGCTGATCCTATGGACTGTAGCGCACCAAGATCCTCTGTCCATGAAATTCTCCAGGCAAGAATACTGGAGTGGATTGCCATGCCCTCCAGGGGATCTTTCTGACCCAAAGATCAAACCCACATCTCTTATATCTCCTACATTGGCAGGTGGATTCTTTACCACTAGTACCACTGGGGGAAGCCCA
This sequence comes from Bos indicus x Bos taurus, assembly GCF_003369695.1. Classification (NCBI taxonomy): domain Eukaryota; kingdom Metazoa; phylum Chordata; class Mammalia; order Artiodactyla; family Bovidae; genus Bos; species Bos indicus x Bos taurus. The sequence goes on along the minus strand of NC_040086.1, from coordinate 69,095,756 downwards.
ACCTTGGTATAATACTATTCTCTAGAGCACAGACTTTACGTGGATGGTGAAGAAGTCCAATGGTCAAAGGCATGCCAGAGATTTTTCTCCACAGTAAAGGACAACTTACCTTCTACCACTAAGAAAGAGTGCTTGGTAGATCTCTTCAGGTTAAGGTGGAAGGTTTCTAGTTTTAAGAAGGGCTCAGATCCATAAAGGACTCAGTAGCAAGTCCAGCCTCATTACAAGCAGCCCTGGGGTTTGTGCTCTATCACTTGACACATCTCATGATAAAAGAAGTATCTGTGGTAGAGAAAAGGCTGACTGGAGTCTCTGGCAAGACCCAAAAGAAGAGACGCAGCGCAGCCCATTACAGTTCTGGAGAATGGCCGAACCAACTGGGGGAGAGAAACATACCCATTTGAAAAGCATCTACCCTGGTGGTCCAATGATTAGACTTGGAGCTGGATGGGCTGGGACTGGGGGGTGGGGGAGGGCAGATGCCTGTCCAAAGGCCTACTCCCCCCTCTGAAAATTAGGGGGTAACAGTTTTATAGACAGGGAATTCCCTGGTAGCTCGGTGGGTAAAGAATCTGCCTGCAGTGCAGGAGCCTCCAGTTCAATCCCTGGGTCGGGAAGACGTCCCGGAGAAGAAAATGGCAACCAAATCCAGTATTCTTGCCTGGAAAATCCTAAAGACAGAGGAGCCTGGTGGGGTACAGACCATGGGGTCGCAAGAGTTGGACATGATTTAGTGACTAAATCACCATCAGTTTTATAGATCTATAGATGGGGGTTGGGGTTGGGGGTTGGGGTGTACATGCAGAAACAGCATAATCAGCTCTGAGAGTTATTTGAACTTGATTACTGGTGGGCTGAACAGCATCATCTTGATTAACTATAATCTTTAGTTGCAGGATTGATTTGTTCCCATTTCCTTGAGGCCAGTTCTCAGAATTGTGGCAGCTTATGTCATGGCTACAGTCTGGTCATCATGTAGGTAACTTCTTCCACCTGGTAGGGGTTTCGGTATCTATAAAACAGCTCATAGGATATGGCTCAGAATATTATCTATAGCCCTTAAGAAGGAAATAAACATCCTTGACTTTGCATAATGACTAACCTATTATTATTTGGTCTTCTTTGGTTGTTTCTGCATTTTCCTCACTTTTCTGATTAAACTTATTATTTGGCTAAAGTTTTTCCACAGACAAAAGGCAGGTGAAACTTATGGTGGGAAAGGACCACAGAGTCCTGCTCCATTTCAAAGGCGGATAGGAGGGTCTTTTGGTATTTATAACAAGCCTCTCTGAGCCTGAGTTTAAGCTAATGAATTGACTCTGGGAGGAGGGAAGCTGGTTGCCAGAGGAACAAACCCTGAGATTAGAGGCTTGAAACTTTCAACTCCATCCTTCAATCCCCCGAGGAGGGATTGAGTTAATCATTAGCGGTCAGTGATTTCATTAATTATGCCAAGATTGGAGTCAGGAGAAGAAGGTGATGACAGAAGATGAGATGGTTGGATGGCATCACCGACTCAATGGATACGAATTTGAGTAAACTCCGGGAGTTGGTGATGGACAGGGAGGCCAGACGTGCTGCAGTCTATGGGGTAGCAAAGACTCCGACACGACTGAGTGACTGAACTGAACTGAATGAGATCTCCATTAAAAAAAACACTGACAACAGTTTCTGAGAGCTTCCTGGTTCGAGTGAACAGTGGGGTGCTGGGAGGGCGACACACCCAGAGGGGGAATGAAAGCTGAGTCCCCTCTCCACAACCCAGACCTTGCTCCATGCCTCTCTTCCATTTGACTGTTCCTGAGTTGTATCCTTTAGAATAAGCCAGTAGACAGAGGTAATGCGTTCTCCTGAGTTCTGTGATCTGTTCTAGCAAAGTAGACCCTGAGCAGGGTATTGTGGGATGTCCCGATTTACAGCTAGTTTGTCAGAAGTACCCAAGGTCTAGACTTCCCACTGGCATTTGAAGTAGGGAGCAGAGTTGCACAACTAAGCCCTGAACCTCTGGGGTCTGCACTACTTTGGAGTTGTGAGTGTCAAAACTGAATTAGCTTGCAGGACACTCAGTGGGTGTCCATAGAGCATTGGAGAATAGCTTGGCGTGGAAAAGCCACACACGTGGTAAACAAGAGCTAATGCCTTTAGTCTCCACGGTTTTGACCCTTTCCTTCAGGTTCTACTGCTCCATTCCTCAAAAACTCCTAAGGCTAGGGAAGTGAGATAGAGAAGAAACCAGGATGATTCATCAAGTCAGTTAATGTTCTGACTTGATGTCAGAAGTCAGTTCTTCATCAGTTGGCACTGTTTATTCTAGGAGTTACAGAGACGCAAAGATAAACTATTATATAATCCCTTCTTTCAAAAATCCATCTCCAAGGCTTTTAGGATTTTCCCCCTGGCCTCTAATAACAACAAATTAAAAAACTTGTCGGGGTGAGCGGAGGAGGTAAGACTTTATTTAGATAACTTTTTTCCTAGAAATCTTAAAGATTTTTTAAAAATGAGGCTTAAGGTCACAGGGGTAATTGATAGAGCTGGCTTTTGTATTGGTGTTTCCCTCTGTTGTTTAATCTTCATTTTCTAACACAATTTCAGCATTTGAAATATTTCAATATTTCTGAATAGAACTGGAGAGTTTGTGAAGCTAATTTTAGAAAAAGAACATGTAAACTTTTGATTCACAGAGAGTTTGGAGTATAATTTTTTGTTTGTTTGGTGCACCCTGTGGCTTGTGGGATCTTAGTTCTCTGACCAGGGATCAAACCCAGGCCTCAGCAGTGAGAGAACAAAGTCCTGACCACTGGTCCACCAGGGAACTCCAACGGAGTATAATTTAGCTATACTGAAGCTATGCATCCTAAACTTAGATGTTCATTATTGTTTACACTCCATATTTTGTCAGAACAGGAATTCTGTATTTTGAAAAAAAATTCTTTCCCCTCTGTACCCTGATGAATAAACGAACAAAACGCATAAACATAGGTAAAGTGGCTAAGTGTGTGATGGGTAGTTAAATTTATTTTTTTTAGGATTTTAAATCAGTGAGTCTTCGTTGAAAACTAGCAGGAGGAAGGCACTGTGCAGGAAATGAAAAAAGGCTTAACTGCAGTCCCCAGCATCATGGAGCTTTAGAGTTTAGGTTAAGGAACAGATGTCCCAGGACAGAAAGTGGCAGTGAAAGCCTTCTGTGAGGGATGCTCAGAGGAGGTAAAGTTTCCCTCTGGGAAAACTTCATGCTAGGGAGAGCTTGGTGCTGCGCGTCGGGAACCTGAATTCTAGAACTGGTTCTATTACTGATCTGCCTCTGTAGGTTAGGCTTTGTGGACAACGAGTATCACCAGCCATATCAGTAAAGACAGGATGTTGTGGCCATCAGCCACTCCCTCCAACGCCGCCACCCTCTAGATAGTTATGGTGCCTGTCAGAGGAACTATTTCAGTGAGCTCAGACTCTTGCATCTTCCCATAGGTAGAAAGTGCTAACTTCATTAATTTAAGCTGGCTTTTAATTAATAGTAATTTTTTAATATTCCGACTACCTAGTTTTTGTTGCAAAAGTTCCTAAATATCCTGGCTCCTCCCTTATCTCTTCTGAACAGCCCCTCAGAGCAATATGAGAGGCTGCCTCCTGGGCTTAAGTCCTCAGTATGTTCCTCCAGGAAAACTCGGTTCTCAATTTTTAGGTCATACATTTTTAAGCTCCCCAGATTTCTATTGTCACTCTGAAACTCTAAGGGTTAGAGGGACAATGACCTTCAGATTTCCTATTTCTTATTGCTACTCGCCCCTACACCTCCTCGCTCTCTATGTCCCTCTTCTTCTGGAGGCCAGATGGAGAAATGAAGGTGGTCCCTTTAAGGGAGCCCTCAGAGTCTGGCCCCGGGGAGCCCCAGGCCGGGAGCAGGGGCGGGGCTCCGGGGACCCGGGCTTCCCACGCAGCCGGGGACGCCGCTGCGTCATGGCGCTCACAGCCAATCAGGATGAAGTCTGCCTGGACGCATTACTAGGGCGACGGGCCCGACGCCTCCTGCTTCGGGATGAATTAGCGGCGGGTTCTGCACCCAGGTTGTGACCCCCACGGATTCTGCAGCTCACCCACGCGCTCTCCACTGCGTTGCGCGTAGTCCTCTGCTGGCCACAGGTGAGAAGCTGGAACCGTCAGGTGGGGGTTCCGGCGCCGGGAAAATGGCGGCGGCGGTCGGGGGATCCCCGGTTGGCGGAGGGGGAGCAGTCCCATGGGCACCTCCCTGGACCGCCGGCCTCCCCGGGACGCGGCCCCCTGTAACGGTCACTTGACGGGAAATTGGGGTCCGGATGCGGGTGGCTGTGCCACCGGCTCAGGTGAGAGGAGGCGTGGGGAAGCGATTCCCGGAGGCTAGCGGAGGCGTCGGGGGCCACGGAGCAGCTCGGCCGGCTCGATGGGCCGCTTTGCTCGGTGTTTACAGAAAGCTCACCAACACGTCCTTGCTACAGACCTGGTTGGAGCTGCACCGTTGCGAACACAGTCCAGCCTTTCACTGTTAAATCGGATGTACAAAAGGTCCCAAGTGGCCGCCACGTGCGAGGCTTAGATGTGAACTGGAGAAGGCAGGGGCTGGAACTGGTTTACCTGTATCCTCCAGGCGCCTGCTTGTAGGTGACAAGAGGGGCAGTGCAACGAAAGGAAGGGTAGGCCCCAACGAGGGGCTGATGTCAAGTCCGATCGTTAAGGCGAGTGTCTGAGCTCCTGCTTCTCCACTGGAAGAGAAGAAATACAAAGTTTGGGTGCTTAGGTGTTGGGGAGACAGTCTTCCTCCTTGTACTTTCTGGGTTCGGGTGGGTTCCCCGGGGGCATTGCCCCTGCCTTCGAAGTTCTTTAGCTCTATTCCACGTGCACGTGGCTGCATGTACAATTGAGGATTTGTTGCCAAAATCTTGGCTCTCTGTGCACCAAAACCAAACAGAAATAGAGTTATGGAAGAGAAAGAAAGAGTGGCTTTATTACTTTGCCAGGAGACAAAGCAGGAGCTCAGTATGCTAGCAGGAGAGGTTATGTAGTCAGACAGCAAGCAGTATGTGATAAGGATCAAGGCAGTAACAGTCTTGTATTTACCTCTTCTGAGAAGTTTCAAAACGGTGGGGGTTGCTAACAAGATGAGGGTGTGTACAGGGTCTCAGCAGGTCAATCTCCTAATCTTGATGAGCCTCTCTGTTCCCTTTAATCTTTGCCTCAGGTGGTTACCCTTGCTGTTCCTCCTGCCCTTTAGAACTCAGAGAAGGTCATGGGAGGTCAGAACTTGCCTACAAGGAATGGGGAGCAAAAGAGGTCTCCATGTCCAGGAGCCCGACAGGGCCCTGCTCAGTATCAGACTGACATTCAGTTTAAGCTCAGGAATGTAAAAGATAGACGTATCTGTGCAGGTCTTACAGAAATGAAATTTTGTCCATTTATGTCAGTCCGTTATTTGAGCAAAGACTTGTAATGATAAATGAGGAAGCACAAATCAATAATTGAAGAAGGTTTTAAGTTTTTATTAAACTCTTCAAAAGAATACTTTGCAAGATGACTTTTACAACATAATTTGTGTTAGGTGTTAAGATTTATTGCTTTGATGTATTTTTCTGGTTTCTGTTTATAGAAAAAAGGTAACATTGGTTCTTTCATTGAGCCTTGGTGGAACTGCCCTGCCAAGTCCTTGGGATATAAAGATTAATTGCTGATCCTGAGTGAGACAAAGAAGTTTGATTCACTAATGCAGGTGATAAGGACTCAAGTATAGTTGAGGTGGGTACAGAGAGCTGCAGAAATGCATACCAGGTAACAGTTGCTTCTGCTGTGGTCCTGTCCTAGAAGGAAAGGGAGCTGATTGCAAAGTAAAGGGGAAAAAAGCTTTAGGCAAAGGAGGAGGCAGTGCCAAGTTAGGTTGGGTTAGTTTTTTAAAAAAACTATCTTGATGAAAGTCCTTTTTGCAAAACTTGTATCTTTTGAGAGTAAAAGAAAAAGATTCATTTTAATTTTTTCCCCCGTTTCAAAGAAGTTCCTATTGTACATTGCATGAAATGTACTTCCATGTGACAGAAAAGCAGGTTAAGTGATTTTTGTTTTCTGTAGCAGTCTTGATTTGGTGGAGCACCTTGTTCTGTTATTGAGAGAGAGCACAGTGGCACTTTTCATTTGCCATCTTTGGAGTGCCCGCTGTGAATCAGGCACTGTGAAAATGAGGTGTCTTCCTTGTTCTAATTTGAGCAAATGATGGTCCATTTCTTCCCCCCGGGTGCTTAAAAGAGACTTTGTTTCACACTGCATCTGTGGAGATTTGGTGTTGGGCTGGAGTTAGGTACAGTTTCTAGTTCCTACTCTGCCACTGAAAATATCTTAGGGAAATCATTGTTTCCTTATTACCTTGTCTTTGACATGGACAAAGCGTTTCTCCTCCAAGCAATCTCACTGTTGTTGTGAGGAGAAAAAAAAAAGTATAGGTAAAAGGACTTAAAAAAAGTGAAAAGCACTGTGATGACAGTGACATTATAGACACTGTTCCAGGAGCCCTATACAGGCTCACTCAGCCAGCAGCATTGTGAAGTGAGTACTTTATCATCTTTGTTTTACAGATGAGGAAACTGAGACACACTGAACTTTTAAGTTTTTTTCCCCAATTGCACTACTAGTGTCATGGTGCCAGGCTGTGTTCTTAGCCACTGGGCATACTATCTTCTGTAACTTGCAGATGTTAAAGTGTTAGGGGGATATATATGAACAGGCTTTCAGTGAAGTAATTTTGTGTGTGTGGTCTTTTAGTCGTATAGATAATGACCGTGACTCATTCCATTGGCATCCAATAGTGATTTATATAGTGATGACTATAGTTACTTTGGTTAAGTGATATAGTCATCCCACCTTTAATGTCCATTATTTTTAAAAGTATTTTAAAACAGGGTTGTTACTGACTTCTAAGAGGAAGCACAAATCAATAATTGAAGAAGGTTTTAGTTTTTATTAAACTCTTCAAAAGAATACTTTGCCAGATGACTGTTACAACATAATTTGTGTTAGGTGTTAAGATTCATTGCTTTGATGTATTTTTCTAGTCTCTGTTTATTAAAAAAAAGGTAACATGAATTAAAGTGGCTGGGACGTTTGTTCTTTCTTTGAGCCTTCATGGAACTGCCCTGCCAAGCCCTTGGGATATAAAGATTAATTACTGCTTCTGAGTGAGACAAAGAAGTTTAATTCACTAATGCAGGTGGTAAGGACTCAACTATAGTTGGGGTGGGTACAGAGAGCTGCAGGAACGCATAGCGGGTAACAGTCGCTTCTTCTGTGATCCTGTGCAAGAAAGAAAGGGAGCTGATTGCAAGGTAAAGGGGGAAGGAGCTTTAGGCAAAGGAGGAGGCGGTGTCAGATTGGGTTGAGAGGGCATGAGTGCCCAGTAGTCAGGCCAGAGTTTTGCAAAAGTTGGTGAGAAAGAAGCCAGGAAAGGTCAGGGCCATATTATGAATTCTCAGTTGAGAGAGTGATTTTATCCTGTGGGCAGTGGGACCTATAGAAGGATGAGTAACACGACCAACTTTATGCTCTGTAAAGGGAACTTTGGTGATGGCAGGGTCAAAGACAGAATGTGAGGAAGAAACCAGTTAAGGGCAGGTTCCATACTCCAGATCAGAGATGGTGAGGGAGTGAGGCAGGGCATTAACTGTGACAGCAAAGTTCAGAGTCCACCACACACATTTTGAAGGCAGAATGGAAGATGGCTGGGTGTGAAGAATAGTGGGGTGGGGAGGGAAGCACCTGCTGAGCAAGTGAAGGTAAGACTAAGGTGTTATATTTGGGGTGTTTTGGTAACCATATGGTTAGAGATCAGAAATACTGTTAAAATTTTTAGGGAAAAGGATGGAGCAAGGAGTTCTTTGTTACTGGGTTTTGGGAAACCTGTAAACCCTCTCAGGTGCTGGGTTACATAAAGTGTAACAACCAGGTTTAGCAGAAGCCTCTAGGCTTTTGATTTCTGAGACTACAGAACTTTTCATTATATCCTTGAAGACAGTAGGCTTTCCATTGAAGGAAAGCCACTCAAAGGGAATGGGAAGAGGGTACGGTTGAAGTAAAATATTAGAATAACAAGTGTTACAGAGTGTTCTCCCCCCCTTTGTTAACATTATGTTTTAATATATTTGTACAGAAATCATATTACAAATGTAGTCACAAATGAATTCTCTAGTTGTAAAACTGACCACTGCTCAAACTTCCATAGTACTAGAGTTGTCTTATCACCAACAGCATAACATGAATGCATTTGAAATCCACCACATGGTGAAATTGTAAACCTTGGAGAGAGGCAGGAATTCATGAATTCAGAGCAAGGCCAAGAACTGTTCAAACCATAAGCAGAAATCAAAGGACTACTGAGTAGAGTAGGCATAGATTTCTTGAAAAAGACTTAAGGCGATGAGTATAACAATGATTGACAAATTTGACTTCAGACTTTGTTAAAATTGAGAATTTTTCCCCATCTAAAGATAACAACATTAAGAGAATGAAGGGCAAAATACAGATTGGAAGAAGAAAATGGCAGTTCATCTGGCAGATGTATGTATATCATGTAAACTTAGTAAGAAAAAGACAGTTTTATTTTAAAATGTACAAAAGTTCTGAATAGAATCTCTGTATGGCCAGTATGCATATAGAGAAGTGTTCAACATCAGTCAATGGAGAAATGCAAATTAATTAATACAATAATGAAAAAACAACAGTGAGATACTATTGTCTGCCTTCTGGAATGGCTAAAATGAAAGAGTGTCAGTGCCTTTATTGGCAAGGATGTGGAGCCACAGGATCTCTTAAATGTTTTGGTAGGAATGTAAAATGGTACAGTCATCTTGGAAAATTGGCTGTATCTAATCCTACCCATGACCCATCATTTTCATTCTTAAGAATATACCCAAGGGAAATAGATGTATATTCTACCCCTCCCCCGAAAAGTAAAAGGATGTTCAAAGCACCTTTATTCATGATAACCAAAAATGAGATGAAACCCAACTGGACATTGGCAGTAGAATGGATGAATAAGTTGTGGTTTATTTATATAATGAAAAATTAAAGAAGCAATAAAAGGGAAGGAACTACTGCTTATGTACACATCAACATTGATGGATCTCATGGACTTAATGAGCCAGAAAATTCATTGAATACTATGTGACTCCATTCAAATGAAGTTCAAAAACAGGTAACAACTGTTTCCAGGTCAGAATAGTGGTTCCTCCAAGGGGTGGTGTTGGTAATGACTAGAAGGGGCATGAGGGAACCTTCTGGCATGTTGGAAATGTTCTGTATCCTGAGATGGCATGGGTGTATGTGTATGAAAAATTCAAGTTGCATACCTAAGATTTGTACAGTTTCTCTTACACTTTAATTTAAAAAGAGGTGCTAGTGAGAATTTGGCAGTGTTAGACCAGTTAACTTTTGATGAGGAAAACCAGCAGGAATGACAGTGAGAAAGGTGCTTTAAAGGAGTATAAAAGGAGTATGAGAGGCCCCAGGGAAATGATGAAATCTAGATTTTTTTATTTTTTATTTTACAAAAATGTCTTTTATATAATTGTCTTGTAAAAGGCAAATGTGAAATTAAGGCTGTTATATCATGCTGTTTTACAGTTTGGTCTCAAAGTTACGTTCCAAACTCTGTACCAGATGATTAGTTCCTTGTCCTAAGAATTAATGCAAGAAACTTCAAGTGTAACCTAGGTTTTGGTAAATACAAGATATGTTATGGGAAATAAATTTATGTATATTTTGCTTAATTTTGAGGGGAAAAATTCTAATCAAATCTCTTTTTCATCAATATGAAATGTGGTCCCTGTTTAAGAGAAGTCACTGTGTGGCTTTTCCACATCCCTACTGATGGCTCTTGAGAATGAGCCCTGAGTTGTGATTCCTTTGGCTGCAGGGTCTCGAATGTAGTGATGGAGCTAAGAAAAGCCTTTGGTGAGCTACCTGTAGCAGCGAGGTAAAGCTCAAAAAAGGCCTTTGTGAGCTACCATCAGATTTGACAGTGTTTATCACACCTCTCCCTGCTGGTGATGGTGGTTTAGAAGCTAAGTCGTGTTCGGCCTTGGCGACCCCATGGAGTGTAGCCTGCCAGGCTCCTCTTCCATGGGATTCTCCAGACAAGAATACTGGAGTGGATTGCCATTTCCTTCTCCAGGGGATCTTCCCAACCCAGGGGTCAAACCAGGATCTCCTGCATTGCTGACTGAGCTACTTCTCTCCCTAGGTCTCTCTAACTGACAGTGAGGACGAGGGGTGGGTGGATCCTGCTGTGAGGACCTGGGAGGCAGAAGTCTGAGGGGCAGCCATCAGTGAGAGCTGACTGGATATGATTAACCACAGTATCAGCTATAACTCTGTTACAGTTGAGGTTTCTGCACAGGTACAATGCTCACTTCCTCCCAGGAAGGAGATTACTATTCCAGGGATGATGAGGAGTACTTACGCTGTCCTTAGTTTTCCATCTCAATTAGAGATCACCTTCTTTTTATGTTTGTAAGTGAAAGTTAACCCCCTCCGGAGACCTTGTGGAGCAGGGACATAGCTTATTTCTGTGGTGAGCTAGTGTCTACTGGTGTCACAAAGCAAATGATGGATAAGAGACAGGAATAAAGATGCAATGAGGGAAGAGATGTGAGTGGTAGCAGCCATTCTTAGGCTCTATGTGGCCAGTAATGTGGACTGAAAGGTTTTTTTTTGTAACTCTGACAGTGATTCTTTCCACACATGAATGTTAGGTATCTTGGGGAAGACATCTTTGTCTGGGTTCTTATTATTTCTGCCTTCCTTTTCAAATACGAATACTTTTATTAGATTTATTTTTTAAATTGAGTTCAGTTCAGTCGCTCAGTCGTGTCCAACTCTTTGCGACCCCATGAATCGCAGCACGCCAGGCCTCCCTGTCCATCACCAACTCCCGGAGTTCACTCAGACTCACGTCCATTGAGTCATTGATGCCATCCAGCCATCTCATCCTCTGTCGTCCCCTTCACCTCCTGCCCCCAATCCCTCCCAGCATCAGAGTCTTTTCCAATGAGTCAATTCTTCGCATCAGGTGGCCAAAGTACTGGAGTTTCAGCTTTAGCATCATTCCTTCCAAAGAAATCCCAGGGCTGATCTCCTTCAGAATGGACTGGTTGGATCTCCTTGCAGTCCAAAGGACTCTCAAGAGTCTTCTCCAATACCACAATTCAAAAGCATCAATTCTTTGGTGCTCAGCTGTCTTCACAGTCCAGCTTTCACATCCATACATGACCACTGGAAACACCATAGCCTTGACTAGATGGACCTTTGTTGGCAAAGTAATGTCTCTGCTTTTCAAAATGCTATCTAGGTTGGTCATAACTTTTCTTCCAAGAAGTAAGCGTCTGTTAATTTCATGGCTGCAGTCACCATCTGCAGTGATTTTGGAGCCCCCCAAAATAAAGTCTGACACTGTTTCCACTGTTTGCCCATCTATTTCCCATAAAGTGATAGGACCAGATGCCATGATCTTCATTTTCTGAATGTTGAGTTTTAAGCCAGCTTTTTCACTCTCCTCTTTCACCTTCATCAAGAGGCTTTTGAGTTCCTCTTCACTTTCTGCCATAAGGGTCGTGTCATCTGCATATCTGAGGTTATTGATATTTCTCCCAGCAATCTTGATTCCAGCTTGTGCTTCTTCCAGTCCAGCATTTCTCATGATGTACTCTGCATAGAAGTTAAATAAGCAGGGTGACAATATACAGCCTTGACGTACTCCTTTTCCTATTTGGAACCAGTCTGTTGTTCCATGTCCAGTTCTAACTGTTGCTTCCTGACCTGTGTACAAATTTCTCAAGAGGCAGGTCAGGTGGTCTGGTATTCCTATCTCTTTCAGAATTTTCCACAGTTTATTGTGATCCACACAGTCAAAGGCTTAAATTATGTAGCCTATAATAATTTGCCTTTTGAGGGTTATGGAGAAGAATGATGGTAACCAGGAGTGGCTTGAATACCGAAATGTTTATTTGTTTAATCTGAACATTTTTGAACCGTTACTATGAGCTTGGTGATGGAGACAGAATTGAGTAGGTACCGTTTCTGCCACCTCCAGAGGTTCTAGGGGAGACTCTGCTCCTGGCCTCTTCTAGCCTCTGGTGGCTGCCTGCATTCCTTGGCTTGTGGCTACATCACTCATTCCTTGTCTCTGTGGTCACTGCCTTCTCCTGTTCTGTCTGTGGTCAGATTGCCTTCTGCCTCTTTTTTGAAAGAATATATGTGATTGTATTTAGGGCCCACCATGATAGTCCAGCTTCCCAGGTGGCGCTAGTGGTAAAGAACTTGCCTGTCAGTGCAGGAGATGTAAGAGACAAGGGTTCAGGTTCGATCCTTGGGTCGGGAATATCCCCTAGAGGACAGCGGTGTAACCCACTCCAGTATTCATGCCTGGAGAATTCTGTGGACAGAGGAGCCTGGCAGGCTACAGTCCATGCGGTTGCAGAGTCAGACATGACTGAAGCAACTTGCGGGCATGATATTCCAGGATAATCCCTCCATCTTAAAAGATTTAAGTTAATCATATCTACAAAGTGTTGGTTTTTTTTTTTTTCCTTTTCTGCTTAGGTAATATTTACAGGTTCAAACGATTGATATCTTATGTGGCTATCTTTTGAGAGGGTCATTGTATAGTCAAGGTATTTGTTAATCTATGTATTGCAGGTGAAGAGATTAATTACTTAAAGTCACAAAGTTAGAATTAACTTCTCTTTATATATATGTTTCCCATCTGTGTACCACCTTTTGGAAGAAAGTAATATTCTGTGTTTATGTGGATTTGTTATACAGTCAAGTTTAGGGATTTTTTTTTTTTCTAAAAAACTTGTTATTTTGAGATAATTGTAGAATTACATGCAATTTTAAGAAATAATACAAAAATTCCATGTCCCCTTTATACAGTTTTTCCCAATGTACAGTATTACAACCAGAATATTGACGTTGATACAGCCAAGAAGGTGAACAGCTTCCCCACACAAGATTTCTTATATGGTCCTTTGATAGCTTCACATCCCCTTCTCTGACCTCTGGCTATCACTAATGTGTTCTCAATTTCTATAATTCTGTCACTGCAAGAATGTTACTTAAATGGAATTATACAGTGGGTAGCCTTTGGCGATTTATCTTTTTTTCACTTAGCATGATTCCCTGGACATTCATCCAAGTTGTTTTATGTATCAGTAGTTTGTTCTTTTTTCTTGCTTAGTATTTCTCTATAGTCTTCAGTATTTTTTGGTATTGCGCGAGCATACTCAGTTGTGTCTGTCTCTTTGCAACCCTGTAGGCTGTAACCCTGATGTGAAGAATTGACTCATTGGAAAAGACCCTGATACTGGGAAAGACTGAAGGCGGGAGGCAGAGGGGACGACAGAGGATGAGATGGTTGGGTGGCATCACCGACTCAATGGACCTGAGTTTGAGTAAGCTCCAGGAGTTGGTGATGGACAGGGAAGCCTGGCATGCTGCAGTCCTTGGGGTCACAAAGAGTCAGACATGACTGAGCAACTGAACTGAACTGAGACTGTAGCCCACCAGGCTCCTCTGTCCAGGGAATTTTCCTCCAGGGGATATTCTGGACCCAGGGATGGAATCCGTGTTTCCTGTGTTGCCAGGCAGATTCTTTACCATAGAGCTACCTGGTAATGTAGCTACCAAAGGACATCTTGGTTTTTTTCTAGTTTTTGGCTGTTTTCCCTAAAGCTACAGTGAACATTCATGTACAGATTTTATGTAAACATAAATTTTTATTTTATTGGAATAAATGCCCAGGAATGCAGTTACTATACCATATGGTGGTTGTATGGGTACATTGAACTCTTAATTCTCTTCTGTCCTAATGCTAATACCAAACTGTCTTAATTATCGTTGCTTTGTGGTAAGTTTTGAAAATGGGAAGTAGTTCTCCTACTTTCTTTTTCAAAATTGTGTTGTTTTTTCCGGGTCCCTTGTAAGGCCTTACAAATTTTAGAATCAGCTTGTTGGTTTCAACAAAGACGTCAGTTGTGGATCTGTTTGTCAGTAATTTTTAATACTATTTTCATTGAGTTGTACAACCATTACCACAATTCCTTTTAGAACATTTTCTTCACCTCAGTAAGAAGCCCTGTATCCATTAACAGGGACACCTCATCTTTCTTCATCCTCCTCTACCTTTGACCTAGGCAAATACTCATCTACTTTCTGCCTATCCTAGGCATTTCCTTTAAGTAGAACTACACAATATATGGCCTTTTGTAACTGGTTTCCTTCACTTTTTAGCATAATATTTTAAAGGTTCATCCCTGTGGTAGCATATAACAATACTTAATTCCTTTTTATGTTCGAGTAATACTCCATTGTATGGATACACTACTTTTTATTTATCCATTCACCAGTTGATGGACATTCATGTACAAGTTTTTGCACAATTTTTTTTGCATAATTATGCTGTAATTTCTTTGGCGGGGTATATACCTAGGAGTTGAATTTCTGGGTCATAGGGTAGCTTATGTGTTTAATCTTTTCAGGGCTTTTCCAGACTCTCCCATTTTACAATCCCCTTGCAGTGTGTGGGGATTTCCATATTTCTCCATCCTCCTCCAACACTTGCTATTATCTTTTTGATTATAACCATTCTAGAGAAGTTGTAATAAAACATTCTCTTGTAATAAAACATCTCTTAAAGAATAAAAAAAATCTTTATTACAATAAAATACAATATTATTTATTATTTATTGTAATAAAATATTGTATTTCATAATAATTCAATCCTAAATTCTTCACCATTTATCTTCTAAAAACAAGGTCATACATAACAAGAGTATAATAATAATACTCAGCAATTTAATATAATACTGTTGTTTAATATACAATCCATATGTATGTTTCCTCAGTTGTCCTTTATAGATGTTTATTTCTGTATTAAGAATCCAATGAAAGAAGTGTTTTCATGTCTGTTTAGCTTCTTCAATCTAGACTAGTTGTAAGAAAACATTCTCTTGGATGTGAGGTAATCTCTCATTGCAGTTTTGACTTGCATTTCCCTGATAAGAAATGATGTCAGACATATTTTCATGTGGTTATTAGGCATTTGTGTATTTTCTTTGGGGAAATATCTATTCAGATCCTTTGCCCATTTTTTCCTTTTTTATTTTTTAAATTATGAAAATATAACACATTTGCAAGAGACTTGGAAAATACAGAGCAAATTTATATATAGTTCTATATATTACAATTTCTTTTAAATAGATAAATAAGAGTTTTAGTTGGAGTTTCAATATCAAGCTCAAAAATTAATAGAATGACTATACATAGAAGTAGAAGGGTATAGTAGACCTAAAAAGCACTGTGAACCAATTCAACATAATTAAGATTTATACAACTCTGCCCATTTTTAATTGGGTTATTTGCCTTTTTACCACTGCTTTATACAAGTTCTTCATATATTCCAGTTAGAAGCCCCTGATCCTATGTGTGATTTGTAGAAGTTTTCTTCTATTCTGTAGTTTGTCTTTTCTATTGAAATGCAGTTTGCAGTTGATTTTCTTTCTTTCTTTTTTTAAGTTTATTTTTAATTGAAGGATAATTGCTTTACAGTATTGTGTTGGTTTCTACCAAACATCAACATGAATCAGCCTTTCCTGGTATGTTTATCTTGTATCTGTAGCCTTACTGAATTCACACTTTAGGAGGTTCTAGGACGTTTTGGGGCAGATTCTTCGGGATTGTGTATGTAAACCATCATGTCATCTGCAAATAGGGACAGGTTTATTTCTTCTTTCTGTATGGCTTTTATTTCCTTTTCTTGCCTTCTTGCATTGAGTAGAATTTCCAGTACTGTGTTGTACAAGGGTGGTGAGAATGAACATCCTTGTTCTCAATAATAGAGGCAATGAATGCAGTGTTCATTTTTTTCATTTATCATTATGTGTAGTAATGTTTGCTGTTTTTTTTTTTTAAAGATGCTCATTATCTAGTTGAGGAAGTTCCCTGTATTCCCTTATTTTTATGAGCGCTTTTCTCTTGAACAGGATTGACATTATTATTATTATTATAGCTCTTACCAAGTTTTCTGGTCTCTTTTTTTAACTTTTCATTTTATGTTGGGGTATAATTGATTAACAGTGTTGTGATAGTTTCAGGTGTGTAGCAAAATGATTCAGTTATACATGTGTATATTCTTTTTCAAATTCTTTCCTATTTAGGTTGTTACATAATATTCAGCAGAGTTTCTTGTACTATATGGTAGGTCCTTGCTGGTTATTCATTTTGTTTATTAAAAAAATTTTTTTTTTCCTTTGTATAGCCCAACTCACTAAATTTTTATTTTAAATGAATTGGTGTTTATGGTATGTATGATGTCACAGACAGTGACCATACAACAGTTTATATTGTTGGGAACAGGCACAGCTGAAAAGTGGCTGACTTGCTATTCTTACATTACACAGGAGTAGGTCAGTTAGGGAGTTAAAATAATAGTCAACAGAATGCTATTTTTTTTTTTAACTTTTTATTTTGTATTGGAATGTAGAACTCCGGCAGACGGTGATGGACAGGGAGGCCTGGCGTGCTGTGATTCATGGGGTCACAAAGAGTTGGACACGACTGAGGGACTCAACTGAACTGAACTGATAGCTGATTAGCAAACAGTGTTGTGATAGTTTGAGGTGAAGAGCGAAGGAACTTAGCCATATACATACATGTGTCCATTCTCCCCCATACTCCCCTCCCATCCAGGCTGCCACATAACATTGAGCGGAATTCCATGTGCTCTCAGTAGGTCCTTGTTGGTGGTCCATTTTAAATACAGCAGTGTGTACATGTCAGTCCCAAACCCCTTAACTATCCTTTACACCCAAAACAGGATTGACTTTTATCAGATGATTTTTTTCTGTGTAGACTGGTATGATTGTGTAAATATGTGTTTTTTTCAGTTTGTTAGTATGTGGGTTACATTGATCTTGAATATTGAACTAAGGAGTTTTGTGATTATATTCATGTATTGGTCTATAGTTTGTTTTTTTTTTTTTTTGTAGTAATGTCTTTTCCTGGTTTTTGAGGGTTTTTTTTTTTTTGAGGGCTTCCCTTGTAGCTCAGTTCGTAAAGAATCTGCCTGCAGTACAGGAGGCCCAGGTTTGATCCCTGGGTTGGGAAGATCCCCTGGGGATGGAAATGGCAACCCACTCCAGGATCCTTGCCTGGAAAATCTCATGGACGCAGGAGCCTGGCGGGCTGCAGTCCATTAGGTCGCAAAGAGTTGGGCATGACTGAGCGACTAACACTAACACACTGCACTTCCTGGTTTTTGCATCAGGGAGATGCTGGATTCTTAACGTGATCTTGTGTTTACCAAAGAGATTGTGTTAATTCTTGAAACATTTGGTAGAATTCTCTAATGAAACGATCTGGGCCAGGAGATTCCTCTTTTGGGAGGTTTTTAATTATGAGTTTAATTTCCTTAATAGTTATAGGGCTGTTCAGATTGTTTCATTTTGAGTGAGTTGTGTGTTTTGAGGAATTGGTCCGTTGACATACAAAGCAGGGCTCTTCACTGCTGCTGGGCAGCCGTGGGAGTTTCAGCTCTTCTGTAGGCCTTACTGATAGACTCTGCCTTCTTGCTGTTCCCCACACGGCCTAAACTGACACCACTGGGAGGGGATGGCCTTCTTACACCTGCAGATAGAGGAAGTCCTGACTCTCTGCTAGGCTGTCTCATACCATTCTGGTGGAGATGAGAAGGGGAGCCTCGTTACTGTCATAGGAGTAGAAGTACAGCTCTCCAGGTGTTCTTCCTAGATGCTGTGTGGCAGGGGACAGGGGTCCTTAGCAAGGGAAGGAAGTTCTGCCTTTGGTATCATCCCCACAGGTGAAGGTAGGAGGTAAGGGAGGGAGTAAGAGGGTAGCCTCCTGTAATGTTGAGGCACAACAGTATATAGCCTGGTGAGAAGGAAAGTTTAGACTCTTTACTTGGCTTACCTTGTCACAGGGTACGGGTGAGCTACAGTTTATCCTATGGTTTTTGGCTGGAGTGCCAGTGGTTATTGTCTACAAGTTTTCTGTTTTGCTCTGCTGCTCTTTTCTTGGTTCTCTGAAAGAGCAGGGACTTTATTTGTCTGCCTCCATTGGCATTTCTGGATTATTGGCTGCTTCAGCTCTGTGTCTATGCGGTATTTGAGGCAAAAGGAAAACCCAGAGAATTCACCATCATGTTGTTCCACAGATCCCAGGGTCCTTCCCAAACTAAAGTGCCTTCTCTCCACCTTCAGAGTCTTCTTTTGTTTGTTTCACATATAATGTCCTGAATATTCATCGGAAGGACTGATGTTGAAGCTGAAGCTCCAATACTTTGGCCACCTGATGAGAAGAACTAACTCATTAGAAAAGACCTTGATGCTGGGAAAGATTGAAGGCAGGAGGAGAAGGGGACAACAGAGGATGAGATGGTTGGATGGCATCACTGACTCGATGGACATGAGTTTGGGCAAGCTCTGGGAGTTGGTGATAGACAGGGAAACTTGGCGTTCTGCAGTCTTTGTCCAACTCTTTGCAGGGTTGCAAAGAGTAGGACATGACTAAGTGACTGAACCAATAATGTCCAGGGTTTTTATTTGCCCTTAGCTGAAGCAGTAGGTTTTTCCTGTGGTCATGTATGGATGTGAGAGTTGGACTGTGAAGAAGGCTGAGCACCGAAGAATTGATGCCTTTGAACTGTGGTGTTGGAGAAGACTCTTGAGAGTCCCTTGGACTGCAAGGAGATCCAACCAGTCCATTCTGAAGGAGATCAGCCCTGGGATTTCTTTGGAAGGAATGATGCTAAAGCTGAAGCTCCAGTACTTTGGCCACCTCCTGCGAAGAGTTGACTCATTGGAAAAGACTCTGATGCTGCGAGGGATTGGGGGCAGGAGGAGAAGGGGACGACAGAGGATGAGATGGCTGGATGGCATCACTGACTCAAGGGATGTGAGTCTGGGTGAACTCTGGGAGTTGGTGGTAGACAGGGAGGCCTGGCGTGCTGCGATTCATGGGGTTGCAGAGTCGGAGACGACTGAGCAACTGAACTGAACTGAAGCAGTAGGAGCAGTACATTTACTGGATTTTATGGAGCAGTAAGTAGTTGGACTGAGATTATTTTTTTTTTTAATGGAAGAAAACATAGGGTAGAAATTAAGATACATAATTGGCTAGTTAGATACTTAAGTTAGTTTTGGGTCAGTTACTTTGAAGTGACAGTTCAACTATGTCTTCTTTTCCCCTAGAGAGTAATTCTGTTTGTCATTGTTCAGTAAAACCAAACCCTCATTAGTTTAAGATCTCTTTTAAAGAAGTTTGAAAATCCAATGAACTAATTTATTTCTGCATTTATATATTATAAATGCATCATAATTCTACATTTCTGGCTTAGTGTGTGATAGAAAAAAAATTTATTGTAGTGAAAGATTAGTTTTATAGAGGGATTAACTCAGTTTTTCTAATAGAGATCTTGAAGCTGTGGATTCTTTTCTTAAAGAGGAAAAAGGCATTGTGGTTAAGAACTACATAAGGAAAATTTGTGGAAGTCTTTGAAATGTACAAAACAGATCATGGGGTATCTTGGAAACTGGGTGGTCTAAAACACGTTTCCTGGAGATGTGATCTATGGAATCTGCAGCTTTTATTATTTTTTGACTGACTTTATAACTTTGCAAATTGTGGATAACTGACAGGAGTGCAAATGTCTTTAGACATGCGGCTGAGTTTTGTTGATTGGAGGTACTATTGATTTCTTTTCCTCTTTTGTGGGAGAAGCCGGTTTTAGATCTATTAAACAAATACATTTCACCATTTCCAGTTATCTGTGTGTTCGTGTTCTTTGGATTCACTTTTGAACCAGATGAAGCATGTTATTTATTCCATAATTAATTAATGAGTTAAGTAAAATCATAGGTGTTCATTTTATATTAGTATGGGAGACACAATGTTATCTTTTTGTTTGTTTGAATTATGCTGTTAACAACTTGAACTCTGATGTGCTTGAATCCCACTGTAACACTTACTGTCATTGTGATTTGGAGCAGGGAGTTTTATCTTTTAACCTAAGTCTGTCTACCCACTATAAAAAGGGGTCACAGTGCTATTTTCCTGTTGATGTTTTTGTGAGGACTGAAAGAAATGTTGTAAGGAACACTCATCTCACTGCACCTCATACATCTTAAGAACTTTGCTTTCTACTGTTACAAGGCTGTGGGCAACCATTTTACCTTCCTGAGACTTAATCTATTTAAAAAAAAAAAAAAGGAACTTTTTTACTTGGTTGTTAGGCCATAACAACCAAGTAAATTTTACCTTTCTGTAAAATTTACTAGTCATAATTGCAAAGAATGGAAGAAGTAGCAGTAGTTGCTTTTGGAAGGAAGAACATTTTAAACATGGAAGTCACCTTGCTGCTCTGAGAAAGAGAAATGTAAAGTTGGATCTGGTGAGCCATTCATTAAAACAGCAGCCTGGTAATTCGATCAGTAAACTTTGATTGAGGGGATCCTGCTATGCTGGCCTTTGGACTAGGAAGAAGCAATCGGGCTGGGAATGGGGCTTACCAGAGTAACAGGAATGCTCTTTTTTGCCATAAAACAATTTGGAGAGTGGATCAGGATAGATGAAAGACTTGGAGCTCAAGTGTGTGGGCATGCTCACTAGTGAGTATAATTGGAAAGGGCTGAGTTTTGTTAAACAGGGAGGGCCATTTGGAGTTGTAAGGGCAATTTGGGGGCAAGTGGGGAGGTGGGACAATTGAAGAAGAGGGAGGAGCTGGAAAAATGGCTCCAGGATAACTGTTACTTAAATTGACCATTCCCTCTGACCCTCAATATTGACCAGTGTTTTTACCTAAGGGTTTTTTGGGCCTTTGGGGGTTTAGGTAGATGCGAGCAGGATTCAGTTGGTGAACTGTTCGAGCTAAAAGAGGGGATCCTTAGGCTGAGAGAATTTAAATCCCTCAAAAATTAGCGCTGGTCTGGGAGAGACGTTGGCCTTCTGGGAAAGACCTATAATTGGAGCAAGCCAGGGGATAGTTCAAGGCAAGGGTATCCCCAGCCACTCTTAGTTTAGGATAGTGAGAATAATTTCAGCTGCACTGCCAGGTCAGTATGGGGAGGAAGACGACTTTCCTCTGCCTTCGTAATCCTTCTGACTGGTCTAAGAATTAAATTGACACGATACAGATTATTGGGAGAAATCAATCCTAACTTTGTAAATACAGGAATCCCACATACATGAGAAGGTCAGAAACTTCACATCCATGGGCTATTCAAAGACAGAAAGGTAAAATTGAGGTATGTATGTCTTTCTGAGCTAAGGGACTTCCAAAGTACATGTGTGTGTGCTAAGTCACTTCAGTCGTGTCCAACTCTTTGTGACCCTATGGACAGTAGACCGCCAGGCTATTCTGTCCATGGGGATTCTCCAGGCAAGAATACTGAGTGGGTTGCCATACCAGTCTCCTGGGGATCTTCCTGTCCCAGGGATTGAACTCATGTCTCTTACTTCTCCTGCATTAGCAGGCAGGTCCTTTACCACTAGCCCCACCTGGGAAGCCCAGGACTTCCAGAGAGGAAGGTTATTCGCAGGACAGAAGAGCAGGTGTTGTCCTGTCTTACACATGGGGCCACTTAGTTAATTTCTGATAGTTACTCTTTTTCTGACGGAAATCCCCAGTTTAGATTCTTCTTGGGTGGTCAAGGGAGAGGCAGTAGTAATAGGCAAACAGTGTCGGATTTGTGATCTCCGAAGATTGACCTTCGGGACCAGAAACCAGGCTTGACCACTCAGGGCTCTTGTGTGGCAGAAGTTTTATTACAGCGAAAAGGGACGGAAAAACTTCTGACATAGACATCAAAAGGGGGTGGAGAGTGCCCCACTCGCTAGTCTTTAGCAAGGGAATTACATTCTTTTTAATTAGTTATTACAATAAATCAAAAGAATGTCTCAAGGTTGTAAAAATATTGTCAGACCCACTCCCACAATTTACATTTTAGGATAACAGGATTAGAACTTAACAATAGGAAGACCCTACCAGACCCACTCCCCTAATATATGTTCTAAGATATCAGGATTAGTTGGAAGGTTTTCAGGAAGGAGAAACTGCCCTCAAGCAGGATACATTATTGTTATATAATCCCTAGTACAGAGTTTAAACTGAGTTGTGTAATCATCAGTTTAAAGGACTTAAAGGAAAATACTGTTCTATGTGACTAAGGCTAAGGAATGTAGAGGAAAAAAAAAGTTTGTCCTTTCCTCTTCCTTGAGAATTCCAGATCCCTATCTCCTCCTTGAGAACCCCAGGCCCCTCTCTCCTCGGGGACCCCCGAACTTCTTATAAACCTGCGTAGGAATTGACTCTCTCAGTAGTATCTCTTGGACCTCCAGAATCTGAATTGATTTCAGCTCAAAATAGTCTTCTCGCAAGAGGGACACATCTTGGGGATGCATGTTCTGAACCTTTTCATGAACAAGGAGTTTATTCATTGACAGATAACCATAGTTATAACCGGCTTATACACTGATTCTGACTTAACAAAATTAAGTACTACTATACACGAAAGCAAGAGTCTGCCCAAACATATTTTAAACTTTTATGCACAGTAAAATAGTCCTTGTAATTTGGCTTTAGACTTGGGGCCCCAGAAGTGGGAAGAGTGTGGGGTCTGCTTGCCTTCTTACAGAAGGTCTTAAGGTTCCTCTTGCCATCATTGAAACCCGAATACCCCAAGTGTTGGATGTGGGGAGGGGAGCTGCCGCCTACCCCATTCCTTCTGGAGGTTGAGATCTGAGCTCAGATTTTGCCTTCACTGTCCAAATTCTGCCTAAGGGTGTTGCGGTGAGGGGAAAGCTGAAGCTTCAAGGACCCGGCTGGTTTTAGCACGCCAGCCTTGGGCTTCCCAGGAGGCGCTAGTGGTGAAGAACCTGATGCAGGTTTGATCCCCAGGTTGGGAAGATCCCCTGGAGGCGGGCACAGCAACCCACTCCAGTATTCTTGCCTGGAGAATCCTGGTGGACAGAGGAGCCTGGTGGGCTACAGTTGCTGGGGTTGCAAAGAGTCAGGCACACCTGAAGAGACTTTGCACTCACCTACTCCATGTCTTCTCTCTCTGGAGCCTGAGGGCATGGGAGCACGTACTGAGTTCTCACTGCTCTCTGGCATTCCTAACCTAAGCACAGTCCTGCAGGCTTCCTGAGTTAATAAGCCTGTTCATCAATCTAGTCAGTACTTGAATGTCTCAGTTCCATGGCCCCTTAGCCTTATACTAGGAACCATATGACTACCAGTGTACTGGCCCAAATTCCACTTTCCGTTTCTTCTCCCACTTGTCACCTTCACTGGCAGAAAGGGTTGGGGCTTTGTTCTGTTAGCAACAAAGGGATAAGATGATGTGTAAGTTGTAGGGAAGAGTAAATTGTGATGCTTCAAAACGGTGGGCAATTAACAACACAGTTTCTAGTTACTGAATGTGCTTTCTAAAAGCTGGCAGTAAAAGCTCTGAATGTCTGTGTAATGGTTTCCATGCTTGAAATGTTCATCCTGCTTCATGTATCTTTACAGGAAGCTTCCCTAAATTGATCATAGTTGTCCTGTTTATGTTGTGTTGTTGAAATGTTCTGTGGTTGTTCCATAAACTTTTCTTTGAAAAATAAACATTTCTGTTAGAGAGATGTAATATAGGTTTCCTGTTGATAGAAAATAAAATGGTCCTTTTCTATCAAAGAACAAAACCCAGCATTTCTGTTTGGCATTTAATCATGTGATTCTGTTTGAATCTTTATGTTAAAAATGAGGTACACCCTTTTGTTTAGAGTTCAAAATATTAAACCAAATATGTCCTAGAATTCAGCCCTTACATTTTATGTTGTGTGTGGTAATTTGCTTTTTTTTTTTTTTTTGACTTAGATGGTTATGTAACACCATTAGCTGATATCCTCCTTTGAGTAGTGATGGCTTTTTTGTGTGTATGTTGTGGGTGGGGGCAGATTTTATCTCTGTGGAAAACTCTGACAACTGATTCTGGCTGTGATCTCCCCAATCTCTGGGCTCACATTCTCCTTCTGTCTAGGTCCGTTTGAAATCCCTGGTCATTGCTACCGGTCTCAACTTGGCTAACACTAAATTCATTCTCAATCTCCTCTTTGTCTGCCTGGATGTGCCTGTTTCTGTCTGTTTAGTCATCCAGGCTTGAATCAGTTGACACCCCCTCCTTTTTCCCTCCTAGTGTTTCTTCTATTGTAATGCTTCTGATTTTTTTCCTTCCTTATCTTATGCTTGTATTGTTTTTATAGCCTACTACTTGGTTTCTAAAATGATAGCTTCCATTTATTGTGTATGTGAGATAATAAAGAATATATCTGGTCTTTGTCCTTGATTCCAGACACAGACCTTCAAAAACCCTTGGAATTTCCTGAGTAATTGGAGTATCCTTTGTTCATAAGTCCCCTTTAACCATACCTGCTGCTGCTGCTAAGTCACTTCAGTCGTGTCCGACTCTGTGTGACCCCATAGACGGCAGCCCACCAGGTTCCCCTGTCCCTGGGATTCTCCAGGCAAGAACATTTATGCTAATAAACTGACCCAGGGTGGGCCCACACATAGTTTTAAGGGAGGGGCTGGTCATACCGGAGTTTGCTCTTTTTAAAATTTTCTGTGAGGTTGTCATTTTTATTTAATCTATAACCTGAAGCTGATAATTGGTTTTTGTTTTGTTTCTCTTAAAGAGTATACTCCATTTATAGTTCCTATAAAATATTGCTGTATTCCTTGTGTTGTACAGTGTATCCCTGTAGCTTATTTTGTATGTAATCGTTTGTATCTCTTAATCACCTACCCCTATATTGTCCCTTTGCTGTCCCCACCAGTAACCTACTAGTTTGTTCTCTATATTTGTGAGTTTGTTTATTTTTTATTATATTCACTAGTTCGTTTTACTTTTAGATTCTGCATATAAGGAATATCATCCAGTATTTGTCTTTTTCTGACTTATTTCACTTACCTTCCAGTTGATCCATGTTGCTGCAGATGGCAAAATTTCATTTTTTTTTTCATGGCTGAGTATTCCATAATCCATTCATCTATTGATGGACACTTAGGTTGCTTCCATATCCTGGCAATTCTAAATAGTGCTGCTGTGAACATTGAGGTGCATGTATCTTTTTGAGTCAGTGATTTTTTTTTTTTTTACTTACGTATCCAGGCATGGAATTACTGTTCAGTACAGTTCAGTCACTCAGTTGTGTCTGACTCTTTGCAGCCCTATGGACTGCAGCACACCAAACCTCCCTGTCCATCACCAACTCTTGGAGTTTACTCAAACTCACGTCCATCGAGTCAGTAATGCCATCCAACCATCTCATCCTTTGTCGTCCCCTTTTCCTGCCTTCAGTCTTTCCCAGCATCAGGGTCTTTTCCAGCAAGTCAGTTCTTTGCACCAGGTGGCCAAAGTATTGGAGTTTCAGCTTCAGCATCAGTCCTTCCAATGAATTTTCAAGACTGATTTCCTTTAGGATGGACTCGTTGTATCTCCTTGCTGTCCAAGGGACTCAAGAGTCTTCTTCAACACCACAGTTCAAAAGCATCAATTACTCAGTGCTCAGCTTTCTTTATAGTCCAACTCTCACATCCATACATGATTACTGGATAAACCATAGCTTTGACTAGATGGACCTTTATTGGCCAAGTAATGTCTCTGCTTTTTAATATGCTATCTAGGTTGGTCATAACCTTTCTTCCAAGGAGTAAGCGTCTGTCAATTTCATGGCTGTAGTCACCATCTGCAGTGATTTTGGAGCCCAGGAAAACAGCCTATCACTGTTTCCTTTGTTTTCCTATCTATTTGCCATAAAGTGATGGGACCAGATGCCATGATCTTAGTTTTCTGAATGTTGAGTTTTAAGCCATCCTTTTCACTGTCCTCTTTCACTTTGATCAAGAAGCTCTTTAGTTCTTCTTCACTTTCTGCTTTAAGTGTGGTGTCATCTGCATATCTGAGGTTATTGATATTTCTCCTGGCAGTCTTGATTCCAGCTTGTGCTTCATCCAGTCCAGCATTTCTCTTGATGTACTCTGCATAGAAGTGAAATAAGCAGGGTGACAATATACAGCCTTGACGTACTCCTTTCGTATTTGGAACCAGTCTGTTGTTCCATGTCTAGTTCAAACTTTTGCTTCCTGACCTGCATACAGGTTTCTCAAGAGGCAGGTCAGGTGGTCTGGTATTCCCATCTCTTTCAGAATATTCCACAGTTTATTGTGATCCACACAGTCTTTGGCCTAGTCAATAAAGCAGAAGTAGATGTTTTTCTGGAACTCTCTTGCTTTTTGGATGATCCAGTGAATGTTGGCAATTTGATCTCTGGTTTCCTCTGCCTTTTCTAAATCCAGCTTGAACATCTGGAAGTTCACAGTTCACGTAAGGTTGAAGCCTGGCTTGGAGAATTTTGAGTGTTACTTTGCTAGCGTGTGAGATGAATGCAATTGTGCTGTAGTTTGAGCATTCTTTTGGCATTGCCTTTCTTAGGGACTGGAATGAAAACTGACCTTTTCCAGTCCTGTGGCCACTGCTGAGTTTTCCAAATTTGCTGGCATATTGAGTGCAGCACTTTCACAGCATCATCTTTTAGGATTTGAAATAGCTCCACTGGAATTCCATCACCTCCACTAGCTTTGTTCCTGTGATGCTTCATAAGACCCACTTGACTTCACATTCCAGGATGTCTGGTTCTAGGTGAGTGATCACACCATTGTGATTATCTGGGTCATGAAGCTCTTTTTTTGTACAGTTCTTCTGTGTATTCTTGCCATCTCTTAATATTTTCTGCTTCTGTTAGGTCCAGACCATTTCTGTCCTTTATTGAGCCTATCTTTGGATGAAATGTTTCCTTGGTGTCTCTAATTTTCTTGAGGAGCTCTCTAGTCCTTCCCATTCTATCGTTTTCCTCTATTTCTTTGCATTCATCACTAAGAGGTAAGAAACCTCTCCTTGCTCTTCTTTGAAACTCTGCATTCAAATGGGTATATCTTTCCTTTTCTCCTTTGCCTTTTGCTCCTCTTCTTTTCACAGCTATTTGTAAGGCCTCCTCAGACAACCATTTTGCCTTTTTGCATTTCTTTTTCTTGAGGATGGTCTCGATCACTGCCTCCTGTACAATGTCACAAACCTCCATCCATAATTCTTCAGGCACTCTATCAGATCTAATCCCTTGAATCTATTTGTCACTTCCACTGTATAATTGTAAGGGATTTGATTAAGGTCATACCTGAATAGTCTAGTGATTTTTCCCTACTTTGGCCACCTCATGCGAAGAGTTGACTCATTGGAAAAGACTCTGATGCTGGGAGGAGAAGGGGACGACAGAGGATGAGATGGCTGGATGGCATCACTGACTCAATGGATCTGAGTCTGAGTGAACTCCGGGAGTTGGTGATGGACAGGGAGGCCTGGCGTGTTGCGATTCATGGGGTCGCAAAGAGTCGGACACGACTGAGCGACTGAACTGAACTGAACTTTCCCTACTTTCTTCAATTTAAGTCTGAATTTGGCAATAAGGAGTTCATAATCTGAGCCACAGTCAGCTCCTGGCCTTTTTTGCTGACTATAGAGCTTCTCCGTGTTTGGCTGCAAATAGTATACTCAGTCTGATTTCAGTATTGACCATCATCTGGTGATGTCCATGTGTAGAGTCTTCTCTTTTGTTGTTGAAAGGTGTTTGCTATGACCAGTGCATTCTCCTTGGCAAAACTCTTTTAGCCTTTGCCCTGCTTCATTCTGTACTCCAAGGCCAAATTTGCCTGTTACTGCAGGTATTTCTTGACTTCCTACTTTTGCATTGCAGTCCCCTATAATGAAAAGGACATCTTTTTGGGGTATTAGTTCTAGAAGGTCCTGTAGGTCTTCATAGAACCGTTCAACTTCAGCTTCTTCAGCGTTACTGGTTGGGGCAAAGACTTGGACTTGCTGGGTCATGTGATAATTCTATCTTTTGTTTTTTGAGGAATCTCTATGCTGTTTTCCATAGTGGCTGCACGAGTCTGCGTTCTCACCAGCAGTGTACTGTGTTTCCCTTTTCTCCACATCCTTGCCAACCTCTTGTATTTGTGTTCGTTTTGATGGTAGCTGTTCTGACAAGTGTAACGTGATATCTCCTTGTGGTTTTGATTTGGTGATTTCTGTGATGATTAGTGATTTTAAACATCTTTTCATGTCCCTGTTGGCCATCTTTATGTCTTTTTTGGAAAAAAATGTCTGTTCAGGTCTTCTGGCCATTTTTTAAATTGGGTTTTGTTGTTGTTGTTGTTTGGAAAGATTTAGCTTTTGATTGGGGGGTGGGAAGCACCACCCCCTGATCTCTGGGGTGGGGAGAGGAACTAGAGATTAAATCCAATCACTTGGCTAATGATTTAGTCAACCATGCCTGTATAACGAAGCCCTTCATATAAACCCTGGGATACAGGAGTTTCTGGGTTGTTGAATGTGCTGGCCGGGTGAAAGAGAGGGCATGGCATCTCTGAATCTCTCCATCATCTCTTCCTAGACCTTGCCCTGCACATGCCTTCCACTTGGCTGTTGCTGAGTTGTATCCTTTGATTATAAACTATATTCATCTAAGTGTAGTTTTTGTTTGTGTTTTTGTATTTTAGTGAGTTCTGTGACTCGTTCTAGCAAATTATTGTACTTGAAGGAGGATCATGGGAGCCCCTAAATTTATAGTTAAGTTAGACATTGGTTCTGATAGCTTGGGGATGTCTGAAGCAAGGGTGGTCTTGTTGGGTGTCTTGCCCTTTCACCTGTGGGATCTGATGCCCACGCTCAGTAATAAGCATCAGAATTGCATTGTAGGACACCCAGTTGGTGTCAGAGAACTGGTGTCCGAATACAGTGTGCTTACTCCCTCATCAGGCATTGTGTTGTGTGTTATATTCTGTAATACTCCCTACGGCTAGGTAGGCTCTGGTTTTCTCATCCTTGTTTTGTAGATAAGGAAAAGGAAGCCTTTAAGAAGCCATATTACTTGCCCAGAGCTAGAAGGGTTAGAGAGTGCAGTGCTTTCTGACTTTAACCCTTTATGCAAAGCTGACTGCCTCCCTTGCTTTAGATGTTACGGCCTTTTCCAAATCTAGATGAAAGAGTGCTTTTTCTAAAATACGCTTTTATTACATCATTTTTGAGCTTAAGAACTTTATATTCTAGATCATTGCAGGATAAAACCCACACTTCTTAGGCCGCTATCCAAGGCTCACCACGGTCCATCAGGCCCAAACTAGTAACTGTTGTAATCTCTATATAGAAGCAAAGGAATCAAACAACTATTGTATTTCTTGGATGGGCTTCTCATCTTGTATCTCCAGTGAATTGCATTAGAGATGGAAGACATATCTTCCAGTTCCTTATAAACTATAACTGGGAAGTCAGAATATATTTAAAGATTGTCAGTATAAAAATAGCACGTGCTGATCAAATACAGATACTGAAATGCTTCTGGAGTTCCAAAGAGCAACAGCTTAATGGAGCAGATGTATTTTGAGCTCAGTCTTAAAGAGATGGTAGGATTTTGATAATTGTCGTATCTGGGGAGAGGACCCTTGTAGGCAGGATGCTCATGAATGAAAAGGAATGGAGTGGGTTACTGGACATGTATGGAAAGGTGATGTTGATGGCAGTGAATAAGCTTATCTGGAGGGAACCTTTTTCTGAAGACCAGGGTTCTAGTCCCTGTCTCAAAACATTATTTCAAAAATGGCAGCATAATATTTTAACTAGCTGAATTTGTACTCAGTCTCTGTTCTTTGAAACCAGAGTTGTTTGAAATGACTACAAAACTATTTTAGGACCTCTTTAGGTGCAAAGGTGGAGTGATCATACTGGTTAATACAATTTTACTTAAATATAAGGTACAAGTATAATTGAGGACAAGTATAATTAAGGTACAAGTATAATCTTTTTATATGTCACCTGAGCTGATCAAAGGATAAAAGTTTCATTTTTATAGTTTGAAAAACATTTCAAACTATAAAAGTTCAAAAATACTTTCAGTAATGCAACATCAGAATAAATACAGTATTTCAAGTAACCAGTCTGAAGGAGACAGCATTGTTTATATTGGGCTGCTGCTAAGTCGCTTTAGTTGTGTCGGACTCTGTGCGACCCCATAGACGGCAGCCCACCAGGCTCCCCCGTCCCTGGGATTCTCCAAGCAAGAATACTGGAGTGGGTTGCCATTTCCTTCTCCAGTGCATGAAAGTGAAAAGTGAAAGTGAAGTCGCTCAGTCATGTCCGACTCTTAGCGATCCCATGGACTGTTCCGTCCATGGGATTTTCCAGGCAGGAGTAGTGGAGTGGGGTGCCGTTGCCTTCTCCGGTTTATATTGGGCAGGTTTTGGTAAATATGTATTTTAAAAGGTCTTCTTTGTACCTGAAGTCACTGCATAATTTTATACTTAGTATTCTATATTCTGTAGGGTTTGAATCATTTCTGACTCTAAAGTATAAGAGTTTTTGGGCTCCCATTTAAAAACAAAGCTTTAATTTTTGTTTTGATTTTTTAAATAACATGCATTTTGGAAAATAAATGTATAAAGAACAGATTAAAATCACATTATTACTCAGGTAATCACTCACCCTTATTAATACTGCACTGTTTTTGTTTATGTAATTACATACACAATTTTGTAATCTGTTCTTTTCATTTAATTTTATAACAATTTTCCCATTTCATAAGATTTTTTTGAAAATATGGCTTCTATTAATATTATAATATGTATAACTTTGTTATATTGTTTTTCCCTTTAAGTAAAAACAGAATAATTTACTTACTATATTTCAAATGCTTTTTTCACTTAATGTATCGTGGCTGGCTTTCTAAATGACAGCTTGTATTGTTGTGTTTCATTTTTTTACTGGCCACATTGTATTCCATTTTAGATATATGCCATCATTAGCCATTTCTCTATTGATGGGCATTTATAATATTTCTTTCACATGTGAATAGAATTTCAGTGAGCATATACAATATTTATTTATTAAACTGAAGTACACTTGATTTACAAATATAGTTTCAGATGTACAACATAGTGATTCAGTATTTTTATAGAGTATATGTCATTTAAAGTTATTTTAAAATATTGGCTGTATCCCCTCTGCTGTACAATATATCCTTGTAGCGTATTTATTTTATACACAATAGTTTGTCTTTTAATCCCCTACCCCTATCTTGCCCCACCTCCCTTCTCTTTCCCCGTTGGTAATCGATTAGTAGCGTGTTCTCTACATCTGTAAGTCTGTTTCTGTTTAGATATATTCATTCGTTTCATTTTTTATATTCTACATGTAAGTGATAACATGTAGTATTTTCTCTGACTTATTTCACTAAGCATAATACTCTCCAGGAGGTCCATCCATGTTGTTGCAAATGGTTCATTCTTTTTTATGGCTGAGTAATTTTCCTGAGTAGAGAATATGGCTGAATAGAGAACATACTACTGATTACCAAGGTACTTTTATGAGTATTTTTGTAAGATAGAAGTTAGAAGTGGAATTATTGGGTAGAAATCTATTTAACTTTTAAATCTTACTCAGTTTATACTCAGGTAATAGTATGTTTAAGAGTCCCTGTGTCCCCACACCCTCACCTTTGCTAGGTATTATCATTATCAAATATGGAAGGGTAATAGTTGGAAACATGACATCACATTGCTTTCTTTTTTTTTTTTTAAAGTGGCTTCATGTGTGACTATTTTTCTTGCTTATTTTTTCTGTTGCTATATTTTATTCTAATTCTTAATGCTTTCATACTTTATATATAACTCTTTAATTCATCTGGAATTTATTTTGATTTTATGGAATGAAAATGCTTGATTCTGGAGGAGATTCAAGGGCTAGTGGGCCTTGAAATTATGTATTGGAAAAATTTAGACAATAAAATTTTTGCTGTTTTTGGAAAGTAGTCCATTTCAAATTCATTTAAAAACTTAGTTTATTTTTACCCAATTCTATAAAGTTTGTTGGAGAAATAAGAAAACCCTGCCAACAAAAGAACCTCTCTTTACCAATGTAGAAGGGAGAAAAAACTTGCTTTATTGGGTAAATTATTATTTATGTAGAAAGTTTAGGAGAGACTGCAAAATTTGAGTAGAATTTCATTCATTTTACAGTAAATAGAGATTTAATTTTTCTTTTGTATTTTCAAGAGACAAATGGATGTCTCCTGTGATGGTTTCTTATGTACCTGGTGATATATTGCAGAGAGTTCTGAGAATCAGAAGGTTTGTGACCTTGCATTGTAAAATCTGGAGACTTAAGATTACCTACTTCTGACTAAAAGGTTGCCCTATGTTTTTAAGGAGACACACTGTGGTAGGCTGAAAATGGCTCTCCTAAAGAGTCAAGTGCTGATCTCTGTAACACCATATGCCCAGAAAGGGTCTTTACAGATGTGATTAAATTGGGGGTCTTGAACTTCTGAATGCCGGCAGAGGACATCAGGCACCCAGAAAAGCAATCCAACTCTTCGAAAGGAGGTAGGAAAAAATATGAAAGACAAAAAAAGAGACAAAAGAGGGAGGGACGGAGTTCCGTCCCGGGAAGGGAGTCTTAAAAAGAGAGAAGTTTCCAAACACCAGGAAATCTTCTCACTGCCGAATCTGTGCCGAGCTTTGGAAGCACAGAGGGCAACATAACAGGAAGAAAAAATAAATAAACAATTAAAACTCGAAGATTGCGAGTCCTACGGTAACTCCCCCAGCGGAGAAGCAGCGCAGACGCCTGCACGTGCCATTAGCAAGCAGGGGCTGGGCAGGGAGGCGCAGCTGCATCGCTTAGAGTAAGAATCTGGCCTGAATACCCTGAGCACTATCTGAGCGAAATAATTTGGGCTAGCAAACCGGACTCTGGGATATCTACCACGCGAAAAGCCAGCCCCAACCTAAGACACCGCCAGGCCCGCGCACGGAACAAAGAATTGAACAGAGATAGCCGGCTGCAGACCTTCCCCCTCTGGTGACAGGCAGCCAGAGCCAGAAGGGGGCAATCGCAGCCCCAGAGAGACATTATCTATAAAACTGTAAGCAGGCTTCTTTGCTAACTAAAACTTTTTGGGAGTCTGGACGGTTAACATCTGCCTGAGAAGGTGCGCCGGTTTTACACCCAGATAACCGAGTGGCAGGGAGGCGATAAGTCGCAGCATTGGCGCTCGCCAAACACCTCATCACTTGAGCTGCTTGGACCTGGGAAGAGCACAAAACTCAGGCCCAACTGAGTCTGCGCCTCTGAGGACTACCCGAGTGCCTGAACCTGAGCGGCTTGGACCTGGGAGGTACATGCAACCCAGGGCCAGCCTCGGATTGTTTCCGGCGGAACAAACTAGAGCCTGAGCAGTGTGGGCAGGGAGGCTACACGCGCCGTGAGCGGGGGCAGACCCAGTGTGGCTGAGGCACTGCGAGCGCATGCCAGTGTTATTTGTTTGCAGCATCCCTCCCTCCCTCCCCACAGCGCGACTGAACAAAGAGAAGAAATACAGCTCCACCCATCAGAACACCGACACAAGCTTCCCTAACCAGGAAACCTTGACAAGCCATCTGTACAAACCCACACACAGCGAGGAAAAGCCACAATAAAGAGAACTCCACAAACTGCCAGAATACAGAAAGGACACCCCAAACTCAGCAATTTAAACAAAGATGAAGAAACAGAGGAATAGCCAGCAGATAAAGGAACAGGATAAATGCCCACCAAACCAAACAAAAGAGGAAGAGATAGGGAATCTACCTGATAAAGAATTCTGAATAATGATAGTGAAATTGATCCAAAATCTTGAAATTAAAATGGAATCACAGATAAATAGGTTGGAGACAAGGATTGAGAAGATGCAAGAAAGGTTTAACAAGGACCTAGAAGAAATAAAAAAGAGTCAATATATAATGAATAATGCAATAAATGAAATTAAAAACACTCTGGAGGCAACAAATAGTAGAATAACAGAGGCAGAAGATAGGATTAGTGAATTAGAAGATAGAATGGTAGAAATAAATGAATCAGAGAGAATAAAAGAAAAACGAATTAAAAGAAATGAGGATAATCTCAGAGACCTCCAGGACAATATTAAATGCTACAACATTCGAATCATAGGGGTTCCAGAAGAAGAAGACAAAAAGAAAGACCATGAGAAAATACTTGAGGAGATAATAGTTGAAAACTTCCCCAAACTGGGGAAGGAAATAATCACCCAAGTCCAAGAAACCCAGAGAATCCCAAACAGGATAAACCCAAGGCGAAACACCCCAAGACACATATTAATCAAATTAACAAAGATCAAACACAAAGAACAAATATTAAAAGCAGCAAGGGAAAAACAACAAATAACACACAAGGGAATTCCCATAAGGATAACAGCTGATGTTTCAATAGAAACTCTTCAAGCCAGGAGGGAATGGCAAGACATACTTAAAATGATGAAAGAAAATAACCTACAGCCCAGATTATTGTACCCAGCAAGGATTTCATTCAAGTATGAAGGAGAAATCAAAAGCTTCTCAGACAAGCAAAAGCTGAGAGAATTCTGCACCACCAAACCAGCTCTCCAACAAATACTAAAGGATATTCTCTAGATAGGAAACACAAAAATGGTGTATAAATTCGAACCCCAAACAATAAAGTAAATGGCAACGGGATCATACTTATCAGTAATTACCCTAAACGTAAATGGGTTGAATGCCCCAACCAAAAGACAAAGACTGGCTGAATGGATACAAAAACAAGACCCCTACATATGTTGTCTACAGGAGACCCACCTCAAAACAGGGGACACATACAGACTGAAAGTGAAGGGCTGGAAAAAGATTTTCCATGCAAATAGGGACCAAAAGAAAGCAGGAGTAGCAATACTCATATCAGATAAAATAGACTTTAAAACAAAGGCTGTGAAAAGAGACAAAGGTCACTACATAATGATCAAAGGATCAATCCAAGAAGAAGATATAACAATCATAAATATATATGCACCCAACACGGGAGGGCCGCAGTATGTAAGACAAATGCTAACAAGTATGAAAGGAGAAATTAACAATAACACAATAATAGTGGGAGATTTTAATACCCCACTCACACCTATGGATAGATCAACTAAACAGAAAATTAACAAGGAAACACAAACTTTAAATGATACAATAGACCAGTTAGACCTAATTGATATCTATAGGACATTTCATCCCAAAACAATGAATTTCACCTTTTTTTCAAGTGCACATGGAACCTTCTCCAGGATAGATCACATCCTGGGCCATAAAGCTAGCCTTGGTAAATTCAAAAAAACAGAAATCATTCCAAGCATCTTTTCTGACCACAATGCAGTAAGATTAGATCTCAATTACAGGAGAAAAACTATTAAAAATTCCAATATATGGAGGCTGAACAACACGCTGCTGAATAACCAACAAATCACAGAAGAAATCAAAAAAGAAATCAAAATTTGCATAGAAACGAATGAAAATGAAAACACAACAACCCAAAACTTGTGGGACACAGTAAAAGCAGTCCTAAGGGGAAAGTTCATAGCAATACAGGCACACCTCAAGAAACAAGAAAAAAGTCAAATAAATAACCTAACTCTACACCTAAAGCAACTAGAAAAGGAAGAAATGAAGAACCCCAGGGTTAGTAGAAGGAAAGAAATCTTAAAAATTAGAGCAGAATAAATGCAAAAGAAACAAAAGAGACCATAGCAAAAATCAACAAAGCCAAAAGCTGGTTCTTTGAAAGGATAAATAAAATTGATAAACCATTAGCCAGACTCATCAAGAAACAAAGGGAGAAAAATCAAATCAATAAAATTAGAAACGAAAATGGAGAGATCACAACAGACAACACAGAAATACAAAGGACTATAAGAGACTATTATCAACAATTATATGCCAATAAAATGGACAACTAGGAAGAAATGGACAAATTCTTAGAAAAGTACAACTTTCCAAAACTCGACCAGGAAGAAATAGAAAACCTTAACAGACCCATCACAAGCACGGAAATTGAAACTGTAATCAAAAATCTTCCAGCAAACAAAAGGCCAGGTCCAGACGGCTTCACAGCTGAATTCTACCAAAAATTTAGAGAAGAGCTAACACCTATCCTGCTCAAACTCTTCCAGAAAATTGCAGAGGAAGGTAAACTTCTAAACTCATTCTATGAGGCCACCATCACCCTAATACCAAAACCTGACAAAGATCCCACAAAAAAAGAAAACTACAGGCCAATATCACTGATGAACATAGATGCAAAAATCCTAAACAAAATTCTAGCAATCAGAATCCAACAACACATTAAAAAGATCATACACCATGACCAAGTGGGCTTTATCCCAGGGATGCAAGAATTCATCAATATCCGCAAATCAATCAATGTAATACACCACATTAACAAATTGAAAAACAAAAACCATATGATTATCTCAATAGATGCAGAGAAAGCCTTTGACAAAATTCAACACCCATTTTATGATAAAAACTCTCCAGAAAGCAGGAATAGAAGGAACATACCTCAACATAATAAAAGCTATATATGACAAACCCACAGCAAACATTATCCTCAATGGTGAAAAATTGAAAGCATTTCCTCTAAAGTCAGGAACAAGACAAGGGTGCCCACTTTCACCATTACTATTCAACATAGTTTTGGAAGTTTGGGCCACAGCAATCAGAGCAGAAAAAGAAATAAAAGGAATCCAAATTGGAAAAGAAGAAGTAAAACTCTCACTATTTGCAGATGACATGATCCTCTACATAGAAAACCCTAAAGACTCCACCAGAAAATTACTAGAACTAATCAATGATTATAGTAAAGTTGCAGGATATAAAATCAACACACAGAAATCCCTTGCATTCCTATACACTAATAATGAGAAAACAGAAAGAGAAATTAAGGAAACAATTCCATTCACCATTGCAACGAAAAGAATAAAATACTTAGGAATATATCTACCTAAAGAAACTAAAGACCTATATATAGAAAACTATAAAACACTGGTGAAAGAAATCAAAGAGGACACTAATAGATGGAGAAATATACCATGTTCATGGATTGGAAGAATCAATATAGTGAAAATGAGTATACTACCCAAAGCAATTTATAGATTCAATGCAATCCCTATCAAGCTACCAACAGTATTCTTCACAGAGCTAGAACAAATAATTTCACAATTTGTATGGAAATACAAAAAACCTCGAATAGCCAAAGCGATCTTGAGAAAGAAAAATGGAACTGGAGGAATCAACCTACCTGACTTCAGGCTGTACTACAAAGCCACAGTTATCAAGACAGTATGGTACTGGCACAAAGACAGAAATATAGACCAATGGAACAAAATAGAAAGCCCAGAGATAAATCCACGCACATATGGACACCTTATCTTTGACAAAGGAGGCAAGAATATACAATGGATTAAAGACAATCTCTTTAACAAGTGGTGCTGGGAAATCTGGTCAACCACTTGTAAAAGAATGAAACTAGAACACTTTCTAACACCATACACAAAAATAAACTCAAAATGGATTAAAGATCTCAATGTAAGACCAGAAACTATAAAACTCCTAGAGGAGAACATAGGCAAAACACTCTCTGACATACATCACAGCAGGATCCTCTATGACCCACCTCCCAGAATATTGGAAATAAAAGCAAAAATAAACAAATGGGACCTAATTAAACTTAAAAGCTTCTGCACATCAAAGGAAACTATTAGCAAAGTGAAAAGACAGCCTTCAGAATGGGAGAAAATAATAGCAAATGAAGCAACCGACAAACAACTAATCTCAAAAATATACAAGCAACTCCTTCAGCTCAACTCCAGAAAAATAAATGACCCAATCAAAAAATGGGCCAAAGATCTAAATAGACATTTCTCCAAAGAAGACATACAGATGGCTAACAAACACATGAAAAGATGCTCAACATCACTCATTATCAGAGAAATGCAAATCAAAACCATTATGAGATATCATTTCACACCAGTCAGAATGGCTGCGACCCAAAAGTCTACAAATAATAAATGCTGGAGAGGGTGTGGAGAAAAGGGAACCCTCTTACACTGTTGGTGGGAATGCAAACTAGTACAGCCACTATGGAGAACAGTGTGGAGATTCCTTAAAAAACTGGAAATAGAACTGCCTTATGATCCAGCAATCCCACTGCTGGGCATACACACTGAGGAAACCAGAAGGGAAAGAGACACGTGTACCCCAATGTTCATCGCAACACTGTTTATAATAGCCAGGACATGGAAGCAACCTAGATGTCCATCAGCAGATGAATGGATAAGAAAGCTGTGGTACATATACACAATGGAGTATTACTCAGCCATTAAAAAGAATACATTTGAATCAGTTCTAATGAGGTGGATGAAACTGGAGCCTATTATACACAGTGAAGTAAGCCAGAAGGAAAAACACCAATACAGTATACTAACGCATATATATGGAATTTAGAAAGACGGTAACAATAACCCTGTATACGAGACAGCAAAAGAGACACTGATGTATAGAACAGGCTTATGGACTCTGTGGGAGAGGGAGAGGGTGGGAAGATTTGGGAGAATGGCATTGAAACATGTGAAATGTCATGTATGAAACGAGATGCCAGTCCAGGTTCAATGCACGATGCTGGATGCTTGGGGCTGGTGCACTGGGACGACCCAGAGGGATGGTTTGGGGAGGGAGGAGGGAGGAGGGTTCAGGATGGGGAACACATGTTTTAAAATTATTAAATTAAAAATTAAAAAAATAAATAAATAAATAAATTGGGGGTCTTGAAGTGGTGCAGTTATCCTGCATTATCTGGATGAGTCCTAAAGGCAATCACATATACCCTTCTAAGAGGGAGGCGGAAGGAGATTGTACACATACAGAAGAGGAGGAGCAAGGTGACCCATCAAGGAGGCAGAGATCGGAGTGATGAGGCCACAAGTCAGGGAATTCTGACGGCGGTCGGAAGCTGGAGGGGGCAGAGAATGGATTCTCCCTAAAGCCTCTGAAGGGAGTGTTGCCTTGATACTTTGATTTCAGTAACAGCCTACTAATAACTGATTTCAGACATCTTGCCTCTAAAACTGTGAAAGAATCTTTCTGGCATTCTAAGCCATCAAGTAATTTGTCACAGCAGCCATGGAGAGGAAATAGGTCTCCTAAGGAGAGGAGAGCCTTAGCTCTCTCCCCTTTATTAAACTAAGACCATTTCATTTTATTTACCCTTTTATTAATTATTGGTAATAACACTTGGCTCTTGGCTTCTCTTAGCTAATGACCATTATATATTTGTTCCTATGGACAGAGGAACTTGGTGGGCCACAGTCCATGGAGTTGCAGAGTTGGACATGACTGAGCACACACACACATACATTGTTGAATAACAGAGGTTAAAGTTAAACATGCTTCAAAGTGACTTTAAGATAAAAATGAAAAATTTAACTTCTATGGTATTTGTAAAGATTGTGATAAAAGTTGACTGATAAAAATTTTCAGGTTTTTTTAAACCTGAAAAATGAGTAATTTAGAACCATTTATATCATGAGTTTTTTTTTGTTTTTTTTTTGTTTTTTTTAGATTTGCTTTTGAATTGAGAATAAAGTCTATTGCTCTTATTAGTCAAACTGGATGATATTAACCAGTTTGAATGTTTGACTTTTTTTTTTTTCCTGCAATGGAAGGAATTTAAAGTTCATAGAATTTTGTTAAGATTTTCCTCACTTTACAAGTTCTAATTTTTTTTTAAC
Source organism: Bos indicus x Bos taurus (assembly GCF_003369695.1). Taxonomy (NCBI): domain Eukaryota; kingdom Metazoa; phylum Chordata; class Mammalia; order Artiodactyla; family Bovidae; genus Bos; species Bos indicus x Bos taurus. Next base: position 69,055,973 of record NC_040086.1, on the reverse strand, counting down.
CAAGTAGCAGATTAGAGGGCTTCCCTGGTGGCTCAGGTGGTAAAGAATCTGCCTGCAATGCTGGAGACCTAGATTCGATCTCCGTGTTGGGAAGAGCCCCTGGAAGAGGATGTGGCATCCCACTCCAGTATTCTTGCCTGGAAAATCCCCATGGACATAGGAACCTGGTGGGCTACAGTCCATGGGGGTTGCAAAGAGTAGGACATGACTAAGTAACTAAGCACAGCACTGCACAGCAGATTGTAACTAATGTCATAATTGAAGTTCTGACTTTTTCATTGACAAATAATTTCTTATATTTTTGATAAACTAACCATGTAGAGATTTAGAGTTATTAAAAAATCTATTTTCCAGAGTTTTCTGAAAAGTTTATGTTTTATTTTTTAAAAAGATGATGATTAATTTTCCTCCAATTCTACATTTGTCTATTTGAGAATTTATTTTGTTAGGATTTTCAGGACTTTAACCAAACTCATTTTAAAGTTTTGCTTTTTTAGTTTCCTATTCATGTAATTTTAGTTTCATTTATGTTTGCTTTCTTTTATAATACCTTTATTTTAAAATTTTAAGTTGACTGCTGAGTTTATGTTCTCTTAAGTTCTATTATTTTAGACAGTGTATATGAGTACAGCTTTGTGTGAATTCCATAGCTTTTGATACGCAGTATCTTTAGATTTTTTAATATTTTGTTATTGTTTTTAAACTTTGCTGGAGGGCTTATTAAAATACGGATGCTCTAACTCCACTCTTGACCTATTAAATGAGAATCTCTGGATGTAGGGCCTAAGCTTCTTTGTTTTAAACAAGCTCCCCAGGTAATCTGAGTGTACACCGAAGTTTGAGAACTACGTCTTACTTATCTTTTAATTAAAAAAAGTAATTCAACGTTATTTAGGAGTTTAAAACTTCCCATTCATTAGGATTCTTTGTTTTGAATTTATTAATTCCTGGTTTTATTGTGTTATAATCAGAAAATACGCCTTGTAAATTCATTAAGATTGCCATTATGGCTTAAGAGATGACTGATTTTTTTTGTAAATAACCTCCACTCTGGATACTTGATAAAGAGATTATGACATTTGGTTTCTATCAATTTAAAGAAGCTGAGATGAAAATCATAAAATTAACAAATCATAAAATTAACCTTTTTAAAGTGAACAAATCAGTGGCATTTAGTACGTCCACATTGTCGTGCCACTGCTGCCTGTCTAGTTCCATGACGCTTCATCACCCCAAGAGGAAATCTCATTTCTCCCTTTTCTCCTGAGTCCCTGGCAACCATCAGTCAGCTTTCTAGCTCTGTGAGTTTACCTATTCTGGATATTTTATATAAATATTATAAATATGTGACCTTTTGTGTCTTGCTTATTTTGCTTAGTATACTGTTATCAAGGTTCATCCATATTGTAGCATGTATCAGTACTTGATTCCTTTTTAAGGCTGAGTAATATTGCCTGTATGTATATACTATAGTTTGTTTACCCATTCATCCATTGATGGACCTTTGGGTTGTTTCTGCCTTTTGGCTGTGGTTAAATAGTGCTGTTATAAACATTTGTGAACATGTATTTGAGTATCTAGTTCTAGTTCTTCTGGGTATATACCTAGGAGTGAAATGCTGAATGATAAAGTAAATCTGTGTTTAACTTTTAGAGGAACTGCCAGCCTTTTTTCCCACAGTGGCTGCACCATTTTCCATTCTCATCAGCAGTGTATGGGGGCTTCCAGATTTTCTGCATCTTCACCAATACTTGTTATTTTCCATTTTAAAAATTATGGCCACCTTTGTTGGGTCGGTAGTGGTACCTCATTGTGGTTTTGATTTGTGTTTCCGTAATATTATCATTGAGCATTTTTAAAATGTGCTTATCAACCATTTGTGTATCTTCTTTGGAGAAATGTCTAAATTAAGTCCTTTGCTCACTTAAAAAAGTTGTCGTTTTGATGTTGAATTGTAAGAGCTCTTTAATGTTCTGGATACTAGGCCCTTGACTTGCAAAGGTTTTTCCCCATTATGTGCATTGTCTTTTCACTTTCTTGATACTATTTTTTGATGTACAGATGTTTTAAATTTTTGATCAAGTCCAATTTATCTATTTTGTTTTCTGTCACTCGTAGTTTTAGTGTCATATCTAAGGATCTGTTGCCAAATCTAAGGTTGTGAAGATTTACCCATATGTTTTATCTAGGAGTTTTATAGTTTCAGCTCTTACGTTTAGATTATTGATCCATTTTGAGTTAATTTTTATCTGTGGTGTAATACCAAAGTCAGTTCATTCTTTTGCATGTGGAACTCCAGCTGTTCTTGTATTATTTGCTGCAGACTGTTCTTTCCCCATTGAGTGGTCTTGGCACCCTTGACAGAAATCTGTTGGCCACAGACATATGGGTGTATTTCTGGACTCTCACTTTTATCCCATTGATCTGCATGTCTTTTCTTATACTACTACCATACTGTTTTCGTTACTGTAAGCTTTGTGGTAAGTTTTGAAATTGGGAAGTGTGAGTCTTTCAACTTTGTTCTTTCTTTAAAATTACTGTTTGGCTACTTGGGACCCATTGCAGTTCATACGAATTTGAGGATCAGCTTTTCCTTTTCTGCAAAAAAAGCTATCAGAATTTCAAGACATTGCACTAAATCTGTAGTTTATTTCACTGTTAAGTATGATGTTAGCCATAGTTTATTTTTCTTTTAAACCTTAAAATTTTTCGAAATGGGGTTAATTGTAAAACTTTACATAAGCTAATTTAAGTATTTTTGCCAGTTTATGGGAAGTAGTCTCAAAATTGAGAACAGAATAAATTTTTGCATGGTAATAACTTTTGGTTCATAAATGTTCAAGAATATACAAAAAGCATTTATGATAAAGGAGAGAAAAGGAGACAGGACCTTGAGAACTCACTGAATACAGAGTGTTACTCTCTGAACTACTGCCAGATTGAATCTTTTAAAATTTAAACATGGGTCTAAAAAATTTTTTTTATCATTTGGCCATGCTGCATGGCATATGGAATCTGTTCCCAGACCAGGGCTCAAACCTGCACCCCACCCCCACATCCCCCCCCTCAAACTGGCCTCACAGTCTTAAACACTGGACCCCCAAGGGAAGTCCCGAAAAATGTTTTTTAATGTGTTGATTTCTTTGTTGATTTGTAATAAATGTTTATAAATATCAGTAAGTTTCTTTTTATGAGGCCTACACAAGAGGAAAGAACCATTGACCAGTAACTAATTGACCAATGACTACATCAGAAGTTGCTCAGAAAAATGGAAATTCATTTTCTTATTAAAATGGAGTGGCCCTAAGAGTCAGAATGCACATTGATCTTGCAAGATATTACTTGACTTCCTTATAGCTATTTTAGTGACATTTAGATAGGCTTTAGGAAAAATATTTTTGATGGACAAGGTCTTAGAAATATATTTCAGAGAGATAGGAGGTAATTACCTTTCTTTTTTTTAAATTTTTTTTTATTTTATTTTATTTTTTTTAATTTTATTTTTAAACTTTACAATATTGTATTAGTTTTGCCAAATATCGAAATGAATCTGCCACAGGTATACCTGCGTGTTATTTTCAGTTTTCCTAAACATTTTTAGGAAAAATACCCAAGAACTTTTTTGGGCATTTTTTGGTATTCAGTATTATGGTATTTCAGCATACCAAATTTTGCTTCTTTGAATCTTGCCAGCCGTCCTCCCCCCAGCCCTGCCCCTCGTCTTTTGTGCCGTGTTCAGCTAATGTGTTCAGGTGAGACATTTTAAGTCACAGAGGTAAGGAAGAGAAAAGATTAGCTTGGATCAGTGTGTTTCCAAAAACTTTTTGCATTAGACAAACCATAATTATCCTTTTCTCTCCATCCTCTCTGGAGTTTAAAAAATAGTGTAATGATTTGTTATCTCTGAATATAGTTGATATTTGTATACAGTGTATCTGTGGCCTCACCAGTCAGTGGAGAGCAGGTGTTTCCTCTTGGAAAATAGTTTGCCTGGACTAGATATTTCTGATTGCTAATTTATTTTATATCTATATTTATTTCTGAGACAGCTCTGAACAAGGGCAGGATGTCTGTGTGTGTGTGTGTGTGTGTGTGTGTGTGTGTGTGTGTGTGTGTGTGTCTATTAGCGTTCTCCAGAGAAGCAGAACCAGTAGGAGATAAGATATTTGTATATATATCTGTATCTTAAATATTAAAAATTTAAATGTATTTATGTATTTAATATACATAGTATTAACATTTGAATGTAATATAATATTCTATTCAAATGCTAATATTATATTGAAACACCCTCATAGACACATCCAGAAATAATGTTTAATCTGGGTACTCCAGTTAGGTTGACCTGTAAAATTAGCCATTACATTGTGCCTCTTATAAGTAAATGGAGTTGAAATCCATTAAGATCCTTCTTACCTAAGCTCATGTCTTTTCGTTAAAGGGAGTGGGTAGATGCAGAAGAACCTGGTTGGCTTAGAAGTCACCTGGTTCTCCTAATGTGAGTTCTTGCATCTGGAACATCTTCTTTGACTCTGTTATCAGTATGTTTCTCATCCTGATATGTTTACTTCTCTTTATATTAATGATTCTCCATAATTATACTTTTATGAAACTAAACAAAGATTTTGCATTGATTTCTTCTAGAATGAGATAAAAATTGATTAGTACCTGCTTTTATGGGTGGGAGATGAGCGTGGATATATGCAAAGGGATGGTAAAACCTTTAATAGAACAGGGACTACAAAATGTATTTTTCCATTTTCTGATATGAATTCTGTCATTGGATTGGCCGTTATCTTTAATCGTTTGAACTTCTTAAAGGGAGTCATTGAATGGATAGTGGAAATGAGTAGGCAGCAGCTTGTGATTGCTATTCCTTGGCTTCACCATCATCCATTGTCTGAATATGGGCTTTCTGGTTCTGAAACCTGGTTTTCTTGCTTCAAGTGTGTATGATTTCATTCATTTCATGCAAGCCCAAGTCACAGGATTGATTTTTCAGAAGCCAAGGGTTAGTTTATTAATTTACATGGTGAGATGGACCTTTCCAGTCCGATTCATACTCACTGTTGGAGTATCATGTTATGTTGATAATCTTAAGGACTGAATGGTGTCTTTCCAATAGCAAGAAAGTTGACTAGTGCATTAAATGATAATATAATGAATGAAGTTGTAAAGTTGCTCAGTCGTGTCTGACTCTTTGGGACCCCATGGACTGTAGACTACCAGGCTTCTCTGCCTATGGGATTCTCCAGGCAAGATTTTATTGCTTGAACCTTATTTGTACATTTTAAAATAGCTATTTGTATGGGAAGCAACTTATTTTAAAAGAAATAGAATATTTTTCCTCTTTGTGGTGGGAGAATAAAATATGTAGGTTTGGGGAAAAAAAAAAAATGGAGTGGGTTGCCATTTCTTTCTCCAGGGGATCTTCCCAACCCAGGGATTGAACCCAGGTCTCCCGCATTGCAGGCATATGCTTTTACCCTCTGAGCCACCAGGGAATCCCAGTGCATTAAACGATAATATAATGACTTAGATATAAAAATAAACATGTGTTAAGGATTTTATTTAATTCATACTCAATGTGGGAATCAGGCAAATGGTATATAACGAGTTCAAAGAAAAGTAAAAAAAAGTTTCATTAAGTGTATATATGGAGTAAAGTAATGTTGAAATGGATGGCAAACGGATACAAAAGTGGTTTGTGGGGGAGGGGGAGCCACTGAGAAGTGAGTGAAGTCAGTTGAACCCTCTTCCTGACAGGATGTATCTGCTCGTCTTTTAGTTACTTACAATCTACAGGTTTGTAAAATTTCCATAGAAGTTGGAATATGATGAGGTGTGAGGGTGTGCTATAAATAGTGTGCCTGGTTTTCCATGGTTTTTTCTCTGTGAGTAGGAGTTAGAAGATGTTCTAGGACTGTTCTTCTGGATCCTCTTAGGACCTGATAGACCTCTACAGTTGTACCATCACTCTGTGAATGAATGTGGACATGTTAAAATAATTTGGTTTTGGATCATATAAATAGTTGGTAATACACAGATCCAAGTTTGAAGATTTTTTTTATAGAAGTTGGTAGTTTTCTCTCTGGTACTGGGTCTTTTTATGGAAAGCTGGTGATGGAGTATGGCTGCTGCTGCTGCTGCTGCTAAGTCGCTTCAGTCGTGTCCGACTCTGTGTGACCCCATAGATGGCAGCCCATCAGGCTCCCCCGTCCCTGGGATTCTCCAGGCAAGAACACTGGAGTGGGTTGCCATTTCCTTCTCCAATGCAGGAAAGTGAAAAGTGAAAGTGAAGTCGCTCAGTCGTGTCCGGCTCTTAGTGACCCCATGGACTGCAGCCTACCAGGCTCCTCCGTCCATGGGATTTTCCAGGCAAGAGTACTTGAGTGGGGTGCCATTGCCTTCTCCGAGTATGGCTGCAAGGAACATTAATAAATCACCTGGTTTTGTATGCTTTTCTCTTATAAACACATAAATTTTGAAATTGCTTAAAAATTTTTGGAGGCCTTATTGTGGGGTTGGAAAGAGCCCAAGGTTTATAATAATCTGAATTACTTACCTTAGATTATACAAGGATATGTAAATTATGATTTTATAGTTTAACTTTCTTTTAATTCCTTCTGAACATTTTCATGTATGTTTAAACAGAATAAGTTAACGTACATGTTTTATACAGTTGGGTGTAGTATTTATTAGCCAGAATAAATGTTGAGTGATTCTTTTCTTTTCATGGTCTTTTCTGATAGATGATTTTTCCTAATATTGTGATGCCATCTAGTGAATTTAGCCTTTCAGATAAGAAGTTATGAGAGGAAGTAATGAGTACAATGAAATCTTCAAAGGGAACATTCTAGCAATTAGAACTGTTTTTATATGTCTTGTTGAGAAGGCAAGTTTCTGTTCCAGGAAGTGTTTAAGCAAAGATTTGATAATCTCCCACAAGTCTTATTGTTAAGTGAAACTATTCCAGATGACCTCTAAATTCTCCTTCAGTTTCAAAGTTCTAGATTTCATATGAATTGCTAGTCTTCAGTCATAAATACTGAGCATCCAAAGTGTTTGGCACTGTCCTGAGAGTTGTGAAGATTTCAAAGGTATTGTTACAGTACGAATGTGACTTCAAGTAACTCTTTTTTGTATCAGTTTGGAGAAAACAATAGTGTCTACCCTTTATTGAACACTTACTCTGTTCCTGAAGCTGCTCAGAATAATTTACCTTATGTCATTTAATCCTCACAATAATCATGAGGTAGTAACCTCTTTAGTTCTATTTTAATAGTGCAGAAATCAAGACTCATAGAGATTAAATTATCTGTCCAACTCATACAGTAAGTGATAGAACCAGGATCATCTTGTGTAAAGTAACAGTGAATAGGTTAAGGTGATTTTTAATTGTTTATAGGTTTCAGTTCAGTTCAGTCGCTCAGTCGTGTCTGACTCTTTGCAACCCCATGAACCTCAGCACGCCAGGCCTCCCTGACCATCACCAACTCCTAGAGTCCACCCAAACCCATGTCCATTGAGTCGGTGATGCCATCCAACCATCTCATCCTCTGTCTTCCCCTTCTTCTCCTGTCCTCAATCTTTCCCAGCATCAGGGTTTATAGGTTGGTAGCTCTCTGATTGGGTGGTTAGTTCTCTATTTCAAGCTAGTTCAGATTACTTTTGGATACATTATCTTTACATTGCTACACTTATGAGTATGGTTTCTTATTTCATAGGAGAAGTGGTAGTTTAGTAATTTGTATCTAAATTTTTTAGTCTATTAATACTTTTTGGTCCATTAGATACTTATTTTAAAGACTTATTTGACAGAATGATACAGTCGTACTTTACTAGTTTGCTTTCTGTAAAATATCTATTCTTTAAAGTTCAGAGAATCTACTGCTTATTCCTATGCTTAAGAATTCTTTGAGGGCATTTATGACTTTTGGCTTTCAGAGTCATTTACCATCTTCTTCATTGAATCTTGAGGCCAGTGTAGCTTTCTCCATTTGGTTTTCATTATTTAGACCAAGTAGAAATTGATTTCTCCATTTGTTGGTAAGTTAATTTCATCAGATCGAGAGTGTTGGCTTTTTGATACCCTGGATTTTATCTACTTGTGGTATACTCTGGTCAGTGTTAGTCATACAGAAACAGTATAGCATGCATTTTTGGTATAATTATTGGAAAGAGAAGGTGCACCCTAGAACAAAAGAATATTGTGATATATAAGGTAGATTTTTCTTATTTCTGGAAACTTATTTGGTGTTCATTTATGAAACTGTGTCTTTGCTCTAAATCATTTGTGTACACTTCCTAATTTGTATTTAATAATTTACATTAATGTTGACCTTAAAGGCCTGACTACTCCTTAATCTCCATTTCTCCCTATTTCGGTTCTGTGTTTATACCTAGACTTGTTATCAGTGTGCCCTTTTCTTTATTTTTCCATTTAGGGTCTCAGTAAGAAGTGAGAGAGAATGTGAAAAGGAACAAAATAGCAGCTTTCTTAATGGAAAGGAGATACTCAAAGTGCCCAGCCTAGGATTTTTAAAAGTCTAGAAAGGTTGAGCAGGGCTCTAGAGAAGGTAATGTCAATGAAAGTAGGAGCTTAGAAAAATTGCATGCAACTCCATGTGCCTTTTGGCACATGTTAAATTTCTTAAGATTTTGTGATCCTGCTTCATTTGTTTTTCCTATTTCTCTTTGTCCTTCTCCCAAAAGTTTTTTATAGTGGTGAAAAATCTTTAAGAGTTATTTCAGGGATGAGAATTATGGGATACGTTGTGGTCTTGAATTCTGTGGCCCAGGATCTGGGAAAATAAAATGAAGAGTTTTGGTAAGAATAGGTATAAGCTGGTCACGTTCAAGAGAAAAGACAGAGATAGGAGTAAGGGAAAGGAAAGAATGAAAGATGACTCCTAGGTTTCTTGGTGGAGAATCTGAGTGGTTGCTGATACCATTTACAGAGGTGGGGAAGGACAAAGGCTGAGTGGTGAGTAGAGGAATGGGGGAATGGCATTTATTCTGGATATGTTCTGGATATGCTGTCGGCTTCCCAGGTATCTCAAACGGTGAATAATCTACCTGCAGTGCAAGAGACCTGAGTTCAATCCCTGGGTTGGGAAGAACTCCTGGAGAAGGGAATGGCAACCCATTCCAGTATTGCCTGGAGAATTCCATGGACAGAGGAGTCTGGCAGGCTCAGTCCACGGGGTCACAAAGAATCGGACACAACTGAACAACTAACACTTTCACGCTCAGTTTGATAGAACTATTAGACACCCAGGTGTCAGGTAATCAGCTGAATCTGTGAGTCGAGCTTGGAGGAGAGGATTGTGTTGGAGATATGTTTTGGAAAGGTCACAATGTGGAGAGTAGAGAAGGAGGGAAGGAGGAAAAGGATAGAGGAAGGATAGAGAGAAGACAATGTCCCAGTGATAGGAAGCCCTAGAATTGAGAGGTCCAGTAGAGGAAGAGGAGCCACAGGAGATCCTGAGAGAGGGAGCAGTGAGGTCACAAGAAACCCAGGAAAGCGGTATTGCAGAAGCAAAGAAAGGCAAGCCTTTCCGGGAGGAAGTGGCCATGCGCGTGAAGCAAAATGAGGACAGAAAAGTGGCCATTGGATTTGACAAGGTGAAAGTGGACTTTTTTTGCTGACATGGTTACAGTAGAGTGGTAGAAGCAACAAGTCAGACTGTAGTTGATTGAAGAGGGAGTGGGAAGTGAGGGACTCTGTCATCGTGATGCATTCCTCTATTGGGCAGACATAAACTTAATGTACATGAAGAGTCTTCCAAACCCATTCAGTAAGCCTGGAGGTTTCCATTATCCATAAATGACTGTAGGAAGCTAGCAGTGACCTTTGTCTCCCAAGTAATTTTCTTTGGTTAGCAGTTGACTGTTAATTTATAAGGTTCTAAATTTCATAGGTGGCTTCCATTTTAGAGTAAAATCAAATGTTCAATCTGTGTTAACTTCTAGAATTAATATTAAATTAAGTTAAAACTTAGAGTATTTACCTTTTCAGGAAGGTAATTACAAGCCTCGAAAGTTAAGCCAGGACTGTTTCATCTTGAAACACTTAGAAATTCATTTTGGTTTTTTGTAATTACAGTGTTTCAGTGAGTGACAGCTAAACAGGGATTGAGTTTGGCAGTTATGTACATGTTCTAAACTAAGCACCGTTTCTGTGGTTTAGATTTCCCTTTATAAATAGAATTTTAATCAGTATAGCTTAAATTTTTTTCCAAGCATGTTATAATTAGCACTGGCAACAACTTAATCCTAAAATGTGCATAATAAATTTAATAATATTTTGTAAGTACTGCTATTAAATGAAAGTAAATGGGACTTATTTGACTATGTAGAAACATCTCTGGTTTGTATTTTTCTGTTACAGTGTGGGAAGAGAATATGGCTACTTAAAAAGAAGTAGTATTACCTGCTTGGTCATATCACTGGGAATGATGTTATACTTACATTTTGGAGTCAGATTTTTATATTAGAGTGACATGGTCTTAAATACCATGACAGCTCATTCATATATTCTTCTGAATATACTATGTATTAATGTAGTTACTGGCACAAAAACCCTATTTATTGTAGGATCTGCTTTCCAAGTGTGATTGATCTGCCAAGTTCAGGCCCACTGCACTGACCAACACATGGGACTTTTAAAAATTCTAAGGACAAGAAATTTGATTTATAGGAAATTGTTTTACAGAGTTGTTTTTCTGTAAATTTAAACCTGTTCTAAAATAAAAGTTGATTTCGGGGGAAAAAGAACACGTGGGATAGGAGATATTTTTGTAGCCATTGTTGGGAAATACAGTCTGCCATACTTTTTTACTCTGGTTATGTAAGCTTTGTGGATTCGAGTTTCCTTATCTTTAAAATAGGGATATAATGTGCCTTCCTAGTAGAGTTGTTTTGAGGGTTAAATGAGGAGATACAAGTGCCTAGCATACTGTCTCGGTGAAGGCAGTGGCATCCCACTCCAGTACTCTTGCCTGGAAAATCCCATGGAGGGAGGAGCCTGGTGGGCTGCAGTCTATGGGGTCACTAAGAGTCGGACACGACTGAAGCAATTTAGCAGCAGCTGCATACTGTCTGGTGTTGTAAATGTTCAATAAGTGCTATTAAACAGTAATGATGTCAACTCAAAAAAATTTTTTTTAAGTCTGCATAAGAAACAAAGCATATTCATACATTTTGACTGAGCTATGAGAAGTGTGGCCTTCCCATGCTGGCTCTAGTTTAGGGCCTAACCTCATTGAACCTCTGTCCTTCAGTTGACTTTCTGTAGTCCCTGTCTCCTCTTTATAGCAGTTAGAATCGACATCTCTAAAATTACGTGTATTTCAAAATCACATTGCATATTATTAGAGAATTTGGGGGATTCTCAGTTGCCTTAACTTTAAAACAAAAACCCTTAATGAATTTTAAAGGCAATTCTACTTTCCTCTTCTCAAGCCTTGAAGACCATAGGCAATATAGTGTATAGGAAAGAATACTGAACAGGAATTAGGAGACTTGATGTTTAGTTCCTAGTTTGGTTCTAAGTATTGATAGGAGATTTGGGGTCAGTCAGTCAGTTCAGTTGCTCAGTTGTGACTCTTTGCAACCCCATGAATTGCAGCATGCCAGGCCTCCCTGTCCATCACCAACTCCCGGAGTTCACGCACACTCAAGACCATCGAGTTGGTGATGCCATCCAGCCATCGCATCCTCTGTCGTCCCCTTCTCCTCCTGCCCCCAATCCCTCCCAGCATCAGAGTCTTTTCCAGTGAGTCAGCTCTTCACATGAGGTGGCCAAAGTACTGGAGTTTCAGCTTTAGGATCATTCCTTCCAAAGAACACCCAGGACTGATCTTAGAATGGACTGGTTGGATCTCCTTGCAGTCCATGGGACTCTCAAGAGTCTTCTCCAACACCACAGTTCAGAAAGCATACTGATCTCCTTTAGAATGGACTGGCTGGATCTCCTTGCAGTCCAAGGGACTCTCAAGAGTCTTCTCCAATACCACAGTTCAGAAGCATCAATTCTTCGGCGCTCAGCTTTCTTCACAGTCCAACTCTCACATCCATACATGACCACTGGAAAAACCATAGCCTTGACTAGACGGACCTTTGTTGGCAAAGTAATGTCTCTGCTTTTTAATATGCTATCTAGGTTGGTCATAACTTCCCTTCCAAGGAGTAAGCGTTTTTTAATTTCATGGTTGCAGTCAGCAACTGCAGTGATTTTGGAGCCCCCCAAAAATAAAGTCTGACACTGTTTCCACTGTTTCCCCATCTGTTTCCCATGAATTGATGGGACCGGATGCCATGATCTTAGTTTTCTGAATGTTGAGCTTTAAGCCAACTTTTTCACTCTCCACTTTCACTTTCATCAAAAGGCTTTTTAGTTCCTCTTCACTTTCTGCCATAAGGGTGGTGTCATCTGCATATCTGAGGTTATTGATATTTCTCCCGGCAATCTTGATTCCAGCTGGTGCTTCTTCCAGTCCAGCGTTTCTCATGATGTACTCTGCATAGAAGTTAAATAAGCAGGGTGACAATATACAGCCTTGACGTATTTGGAACCAGTCTGTTGTTCCATGTCCAGTTCTAACTGTTGCTTCCTGACCTGCATATAGGTTTCTCAAGAGGCAGATCAGGTGGTCTGGTATTCCCATCTCTTTCAGAATTTTCCACAGTTTATTGTGATTCACACAGTCAAAGGCTTTGGCGTAGTCACTAAAGCAGAAATAGATGTTTTTCTGGAACTCTCTTTTTCCATGATCCAGCGAATGTTGGCAATTTGATCTCTGGTTCCTCTGCCTTTTCTTTAAAACCAGCTTGAACATCTGGAAGTTCACGGTTCACGTATTGCTGAAGCCTGTTCTTTCAAATTCAGTTTTCTTAGAAATTTCTTAGAAATTCAGTTTTCTTGTTGATAAAAGAGTTGTAATGAATGATAGTTGTAAAAGTTGATTCACATTGACATCTAAGTGAAAAATGTGCTTGGAACAGACACTTTGGGATACTTTACTTTTCCAGGGTTTTCTCACAAAAGAAAATTGCCATTGCCTTATTTTATCTCTCTCCCTCTCTCTTTTTTTTTTGGCTGTGCTGCAGAGCATGAGAGATCTTAGTTCCCCAGCCAGGGATCAGACCATGCCCCTTGCAGTGGAAGTGCGGAGTCTTAACCACTGGACCACCAGAGAATTCCTGTACATCCCATTTTTAACCAAATATATATTACTCTGCTGATGATCTCTATAGCAAAACTGTGTGACTCCTTCATGTTCTCCATAGCAAACCTTGTGACGCCTTCATTGGTTTAAAAACTCAAATATGCTAAGTTGGAAGATTCATCAAGGGTAGTTAGTAAAATATGCTAAACGTTCTGCAGAGATTTCCCAAAAAGGAATTGTGAAAAAATACTATAAGCATCAGCAGCATGTTGGAGCCAGTTTTTTGTTTTGTTTTGTTTAAGCCAGTGTGTTTTGAAGCATACACATCTTATTTGGGAATAATGACTCTGGTATTTCTTTATAAGTTGATTTGCTTTATGGGACTTACTTCCCATTGGTCTCTGTGACCCTAGATTTGAGACTCTTATTTTAAACTCTTATTTCTAATGATTTTTCAATGTCATGTAACTCTTAGCTTTCCCATTGACCAGTATTATTGTAGTGCTGGAGGAGAATTGTAGGCAAGAGCTATGTTGTACAGAATAAAATCTCTAATGCAGATCTGGTGTCTGTTTCTTTTCCCTCACTTAGGGGGAACTACAGCTTGTCCATACATATAATAATTCTTAGCTAAAGATTTTAATATTACTAAAACTAGTATGATCAGTGTGTATAACAGTGTTTGTCTAAGTGTGTAGCATTTAGTAACATGTCTGCCAGACATTTTAAAAAAGTGATTTCATTTTAAAATAATGAAAAATTGAACAGTTTATCGGCTACTATTTCATTTTGCCAAGTATGTGGTAAATTGAGTTTTAGTAAACTGAAACTCTTTTTATTTGTATAAATAACTTTTCAGATCTTTTATCATGGTAATGGTATGTGAGTGTTAAATTTTTAAAAAGCAGTAACTTAGGGCTTCTCTCAGAGAAGGCAGTGGCACCCCACTCCAGTACTTTTGCCTGGAAAATCCCATGGATGGAGTAGCCTGATAGGCTCAGTCCATGGGGTTGCTGAGGGTCAGACACGACTGAGCGATTTCACTTTCACTTTTCACTTTCCTGCATTGGAGAAGGAAATGGCAACCCACTCCAGTGTTCTTGCCTGGAGAATCCCAGGGACTGGGGAGCCTGGTGGGCTGCCGTCTATGGGGTCGCACAGAGTCGGACACGACTGAAGTGACTTAGCAGCAGCAGCAGGGCTTCTCTGGTGTCTCAGAGGTAAAGAATCTGCCTGCCAATGCAGGAGACACGAGTTTGATCCCTGGTCCCAGAAGATCCCCTAGAGAAGGAAATGGAAACCCACTCCAGTATTCTTGCTTGGGAAATCCCATGGACAGAGGAGCCTGGCGGGCTGCAGTTCATAGCATTGCAAAAGAATCAGATATGACTTAGCAACTACACAACAACAACAGCTCTCAGAAAGTGCTTTAGAACCCAACTGAATGATCCAAACTCTAACAGACTGCTATGTGGTAGTGCTACGTGCTATGTGATGAAAGTGAAAGAGGAGAGTGAAAAAGTTGGCTTAAAACTCAACATTCAGAAAACTAAGATCATGGCATATGGTCCCATCACTTCGTGGCAAACAGATGGGGAAACAGTGGAAACAGTGACAGACTTTATTTTTTGGGGCTTCAAAATCACTGCAAATGGTGACTACAGCCATGAAATTAAAAGAAACTCCTTGGAAGAAAATTTATGACCAACCTAGACAGCATATTAAAAAGCAGAGACATTACTTTGCCAACAAAGGTCCATCTAGTCAAAGCTATGGTTTTTCCAGTGGTCATGTATGGATGTGAGAATTGGACCATAAAGAAAGCTGAACATCGAAAAATTGATGCTTTTGAACTGTGGTGTTGGAGAAGACTCTTGAGAGTCCCTTGTACTGCAAGGAGATCCAACCAGTCCATCCTAAAGGAAATCAGTCCTGAATATTCATTGAAAGGAGTGATGCTAAAGCTGAAACTCAATTCTTTGGCCACCTGATGCAAAGAACTGACTCATTGGAAAAGACCCTGATGCTGGGAAATATTGAAGGCAGGAAGATAAGGTGACGACAGAGGATGAGATGGTTGGATGGCATCACTGACTCAATGGACATGAGTTTGAGCAAGCTCCGGGAGTTGGTGATGGACAGAGAAGCCTGGGTACTGCAGTCCATGGGGTCGCCAAGAATCGAACATGGCTGAGCAACTGAACTGAACTGAACTGATGTGGTAGAAATGGTTTTCAATGATTCCACTTAGACTGATCTTTCCACGGTGAATATTTGAACATTTTTCATGGAAAGCAAATTCTAAACTGCACAGAAAGATGTGTGACTAATATTTGCATGATGTTTGGAACTTACTGAAGCATACTCCAGGCTTCCAATAAATAGAATTCACATTGGTTCTACTTCTCTTGACAGCTTTTTCCTCTCCATTTTTAAGAAAGCATGCTGTGCAGTGTTGTCATTTCAAGCCTTGCCATTAGTGGTATATAGGATAAAAGGTAGAAAAAGTGGTTTTTATGGGCTTTGTTCTTTAAGAGGCTTGGAATTAGCTTTCTGTCTTTGATAAGCACATATTTCCATTTATTATAAGGACTTTCTAAGTGTTCATTTTCTTTAGTGTTTAAATTTAACACTCCTTTATTCCAAATAAAATTCTTATTATTATCTGAGTTGAATGATGACGCTTGAATTTCTCTAGCGAAAAGAGCATTTCACCTGAAGTTTTATTTTGGTTTTTCTAAATAGACAGTCACTTCTGTAAACAATAAGATTTTTGTTTTGGCTGCAGCCCCTCATTCTTTACGACTTTTTGCTCTCACATATTGGCTAGAACTGTCGTTGTTTAGTTGCTAAGTCATGAGACTTATCTGTCCATGGGATTTCCCAGGCAAGAATACTGGAGTGGTTTGCAGTTTCCTTCAGTTCACTTAGATCACCATTCCTCCCTTCCCCCCCGTTCTTTCATACTTATTGCAGAGAGTTACATGTGTCATCAGTTGTATCTGACCCTTTGTGACCCCACCAAGGCTATATAGCACACCAGGCTCCTCTATCCATGGAATTTTCCAGGCAAGACGACTGGAGTGGGTTGCTCTGCATTGGCAGGCAAGTTCTTTACCAGCTAAGTCACTGGGGAAACCTTTTGTTACTTATTAGGTATTTGCTAATCTTTGTAATATAAAGCATGGATTGTCTGCAGTGGTGCTAAATTTAGTTAACTTCATTTAATTTTCTCTGGTTACACTTTCATTCTAAAGGAGAAAAATACTAAAAATCCTTTTAATAAATTAGAACAAAGATCTCTCAAACTAGTAAAATTTGCAATAGTAAAGTCACTTTCATCTCTTCTCCCTCCCCCTTTCCCTTCTACACATGTGAAACATTTACAACAGGGTCCTGTTCCAGGCTCTAGGGCTACAGCAGAAAATAGACAAAAATTGTTGCCCTTTTGGAGTTTGAAAGTGACAGTCACTCAGTTGTGTCCAACTCTTTGGGACCCCATGGACTACCCTGCATGGAATTCTCCAGGCCAGAATACTGGAGTGGGTAGCCTTTCCCTTCTCCAGGAGATCTTCCTAACCCAGGGATCGAACCCCAGTCTCCCACATTGCAGGTGGATTCTTTACCAGCCGAGGCACAAGGGAAGCCCAAGAATACTGGAATGGGTAGCCTATCCCTTCTCCAGCAGATCTTGCCGACCCAGGAATCAAACTGTGGTCTCCTGCATTGCAGGCGGATTCTTTACCAACTGAGCTATCAGAGAAGCCCTCATGGAGTTTACGGACAGTCAACATTAGAATGCTAGATGTGATCAATATCTGGGGAAAAAGGAAGTGCATGCATGGGGTAGGGGTGTGGGGTGGCAGGTGATATGACGCTTGACGTGTGTGCTGCATGGGTTGCGTTACAGGTTTTAATTGGGTGGTCAGGGAAGGCCTCTCTGAGAAAGTGACCTTTGGGCTATGACCTGAACCAGGTGAATAGAAACCATGTGGCTAACTGGAAGAAGAGCTATTAAATAGAGGAGACCACAAGTGCTCTTCAGCCTGAGGTGAGAATAATGAAAATGTTCTAAAGTTGGTTGCGGTGCTTCCATCTCACTACTCTGTGAATACACTAAAAACCACTGAAAAGTACACTTTAGATGCATGAACTTTCTGGTATGTGAATTATATCTCAGTAAAGCTATTAAGAAAACCATCAAGCTTTAGAGATTTTCAGCTTTGACCCAGGGAAAATCCTTCTTTTCCTTACTTCTCTCTTTAGAAATGGTAGGGTGTGTAGTAGTAGTCATTGCAGTGAATCACACAAATTATGTTCCGGTTAGACCAGATACTGGGAAGCACAATAATCATTATGAATTATTAGTGAATCCATGTCAGGTTACATGGACTGTTTTAAGTTTTTAAAAATTTCAGCACTAAAATCTGGTCATGTATATGCAGTCTTCATAGCTTGCTGCTAAAGTCACAGTAGATGATTATCCATTTTTTATATAACTTGGGAGGAAAAGGTAATGTTGGCTTATGCTCAGTAATGACTGATTTGGGATGGAGACTCGCTTGACTGGCTTTGCAGTTGCATCCCTTACTGACATGGCACTTGCCCAAGAGCATTGCCGTTAGACTCAGGCTTGCTTTTTGTTTCCTTTTAGTGATTTATATTCAAAACATCTTGGCTGTCTTAGCTCCTTTAGAAAGATGGTAACAATAACCCTATATGGGAGACAGCAAAAGAGACACAGATGTATAGGACAGTCTTTTGGACTCTGTGGGAGAGGGTGAGGGTGGGATGATTTGGGAGAATGGCATTGAAACATGTATATTATCATATGTGAAAAAAATTAGCTACACCAAAAAAAAAAAAAAAATTAGAGCTAGAAGGTGCCTAGTGTTCAGAGTTACATAGTCACTGCAAAGCTTGTGTTAGATTCTCAGTAATCCTAAATTCCATCCTCAGTGTCTTTTTCCAGTTCCATCACTGTACTTCCATAGGAATAAATAATGCTTATAAAGGTAGGCTCCCATTGACCCTAAGGAGATTATTTAGATTCTATTACAGTGTCTAATGGAGAAGGCAATGGCAACCCACTCCAGTACTCTTGCCTGGAAAATCCCATGGACAGAGGAGCCTGGTAGGCTGCAGTCCATGGGGTCACTAGGAGTCGGACATGACTAAGCGACTTCACTTTCACTTTTCACTTTCCTGCATTGGAGAAGGAAATGGCAACCCACTCCAGTGTTCTTGCCTGGAGAATCCCAGGGATGGGGGAGCCTGGTGGGCTGCTCTCTATGGGGTTGCACAGAGTTGGACAAGACTGAAGTGACTTAGCAGCAGCAGCAGCAGCACAGTGTCTAAAAGTATTGATTCCAAATATCTTATATAAAGCATCAGATCATTTTGTCTCAGTCTGTAGTTACTCTTTGTCACAGGACTACTTTCCTCTTGTAGGTAAGGAGGCAGGTAGGTGGTCTGTTATTCCCGTCTCTTTAAGAATTTTTCACATTTTGTTGTGATCCACACAGTAGAAATCTGTATGCAGGTCAAAAAGCAACAGTTAGAACCTGATATGAAACAGACTGGTTCCAAATTGGGAAAGGAATACATCAAGGCTGTTTATTGTCACCCTTCCTATTTAACTTACATGCAGAGTACATTATGCGAAATGCTGGGCTGGATGAAGCACAAGCTGGAATCAAGATTGCCAGGAGAAATATCAATAACCTCAGATACACAGATGACACCACCCTTATGGCAGAAGGCGAAGAAGAACCAAAGAGCCTCTTGATGAAAGTGAAAGAGGAGAGTGAAAAACTTGGCTTTAAACTTGACATTCAGAAAACTAAGATCAAGCATCAGGTCCCGTCACTTCATGGCAAATAGATGGGGAAACAATGGAAACACTGACAGGTTGTTTTCCTGGGCTCCAAAATCACTGCCGATGGTGACTGCAGCCATGAAATTAAAAGGCGCTTGCTTCTTGGAAGAAAAGCTATGACAAACCTAGACAACATATTAAAAAGCAGAGACATTACTTTGCCAACAAAGGCCCATCTAGTCAAAGCTATGGTTTTTCCAGTAGTCATGTATGGCTGTGAGATTTGGACCATAAAAAAAGCTGAGTGCCAAAGAATTGATGCTTTTGAACCCTGATGTTAGAGAAAACTCTTGAGAGTCCCTTGGACAGCAAGGAGATCCAACCAGTCCATCCTAAAGGAAATCAGTCCTGAATATTCATCGGAGGGACTGATGATGAAGCTGAAACTCTAATCCTTTGGCCACCTGATGCAAAGAACTGACTCATTGGAAAAGACCCTGATGCTGGGAAATATTGAAGGCAGGAGGAGAAGGGGATGACAGAGGATGAGCTGGTTGGATGGCATCACTGACTGGATGGATATGAGTTTGAGCAAGCTTTGGGAGTTGGTGCTGGACAGGGAATCCTGGTATAGTGCAGTCTATGGGGTCACAAAAAGTCGGACACGGCTGAGCGACTTAACTGAGTTTCCTCTTGAACTGATTAAGTTAACAAATGATTTTATTGCAGTTTGAACTGTTTACTTCCACAGTGATTCTAGGCCTGGCTCTGCCACTGACTTACTCTGTGACTTTGTCAAGTGGTTTTCTGATTAAAGACAAATTTTGTATTTTAGATAAAGGTAGGTTTTATAAGCAGGATTTCCCCACCCCCACTCCCCACCAAGAGAGTGGATTTTATGTTGCTATTATAGCTGAAAAGGTATGAGAGAAAAGCAAATGTAACATAACTTTTGTAGACCTCCCGAAGGAAAGGAAGGGATTTTCACCCCATAAAGAGCTTCACAGCTTCTTCTTTTTTTTAAATGGAAATGATTATTATTTATTTATTTATTTTAATTGGAGGCTAATTATTTTACAATATTGTGGTGGTTTTTGCCATACATTCACATGCATCAGCCATGGGTGTACATGTGCTCCCCATCCTGAAACTCCCTCCCACCTCCCTCCCCATCTCATCCCTCCCTTCAGAGTTATCCCAGTGCACCAGCCCTGAGGACCCTGTCTCATGCATCGAACCTGGACTGGTGATCTGTTTCACGTATGATAATATACATGTTTGAATGCTGTTCTCTCAAATCATCCCACCCTCGCCTTTTCCCACAGAGTCCAAAAGTCTGTTCTTTACATCTGTGTCTCTTTCACCGTCTTGCATATAGGGTCATCATTACCATCTCTAAATTCCATATATGTGCGTTAATATACTGTGTTGGTGTTTTTCTTTCTGACTTACTTCGCTCTGTATAATAGGCTCCAGTTTCATCCACCTCATTAGAACTGATTCAAATGCATTCTTTTTAACAGCTGAGTAATATTCCATTGTGTATATGTACCACAGCTTTCTCATCCATTCATCTGCCGGTGGACATCTAGGTTGCTTCCATGTCCTGGCTATTGTAAACAGTGCTGCGATGAACATTGGGGTACACGTGTCTCTTTCAATTCTGGTTTCCTCGGTGTGTATGCCCAGCAGTGGGATTGCTGGGTTGTATGGCAGCTCTATTTCCAGTTTTTTAAGGAATCTCCACACTCTTCTCCATAGAGGCTATACTACTTTGCATTCCCACCAACAGTGTAAGAGGGTTCCTTTTTCTCTGCACCCTCTCTAGCATTTATTGTTTGTAGACTTTTTGATAGCAGCCATGCTTCACAGCTTCTTACCACACAGGCAAGATGCAGTGGGGAAGGAATCCAGCTCTGTGTCACGTGGTCAAGGAAGAAGGGCTAATTTCGCCTGCAGAGCTTTGTAAGACAGGAGTTGGGGAGTGCGCTGTGGCCTTGGCCTGGCCCAAGAGAGCTCTTAACTTTCATATGAAGCATTTGTATCTTGATTCAAACAAGGGCATCTTAATCTAGAGCCTACTGTTAATAACAATGATAAAAACAAATATTTACCCAGTATATACTGTGCATCAATTGCTGCTCCAACCACTTTCCATGTATTAACTCATCAGATTTTTCACAACTCTATCTGCTATTGACCTGACTTGGTACTGCTATTACCCCTATTTTTGAAATTGAGGAAGTTACAAGTTGGCAGTTCACAATTACGTGGTGGAGCTGGGATTCAAATCCACAGCCTGTCTGACCACAGGCTGTGGTAGATAGGGACAAGCCTGATCTCAAGGACGAGTGAGTTTCATTGTAGAGGCCTAGGACTGCCTGAGAGCCTCTACTCATAGCACTGAATTATTTCTCTGAGTTTATCTCTAAAATAAAGAGTTTTAAGAAATTAGGCCTTTAAAGTGCTTGCTGTTGGAGAAGTCTTAGGATTTTGAATCCACAGATACAGTGCCTAAGTACTTCTTTTCAATAAATGTGAAGCATGAAGATTTTATTACAGATTTAACCTTACCTATAGTCATCAGTATGCAGTATATACTACATGCGTTGCCCTGTGTCTAGTTGCGATGTGCCATAGGGTTAAAATACACAGCAGATTTTACAAACTTATTGTGAAAAAATGAATGTAGAGTATCTTTATTAGTAATCTGTTTAAATTTGATCACGTTTTGAGACGATATTTATTTATATTGGGTTAACTATTAAAATCAGTTGTATCTATTTTTCTTTATTTCTTAATGTGTTTGCCAGAAGATTTCAAATGACAGACGTGGCTCACCTTGTATTTCTGTTGGACCGTACTATTATAGGGAGTCTTAAGTGAGAGAAAGAAGGTATTTTTCCTCTGGGCAGGAAACGAGTGAAGTAGATGGGAAAAATATGCATATCTGGTAAATCTGAGTGCATCAATGTTGTCTCCTACTTGGGTGAATAATATATGTTATAATAACTTGAAAATGTTTGAAGAAATAAATTAGTTGAAAGAATAGATATATTTATACCATATATAAGTCAGTAGTATATTTATTGAACTCTTACTATATACCAGGCACTCGTCTAAGCACTTTACATATATTAACTCTCTTAATACTAATAGTAACACTGTTAGGCAGGTACCGAAGAGGGTGCAGTAAGGTTAAGCTAAGGCCACGTAGTTAGTATAGTGAGTAACGAGTTACTTCAAGTCTATACAGTTTGGCTTCAGAGTCAATACTCTTAACCATTCTTTTTATTACCTCTTTAAACCATTAGGTTCCCCAAAAAGTTCGTTTGGGTTTTTCCATAAGATGGAGTGAAAGTCCCAAATGAACTTTTTGGCCAGCCCAGTACTTGACGTTGTGATTTGCTGTATTTTTGAATCTTATGATTTAGTATGGTAGTATGTTCATGAATATAACCCATGGAATTTTTTTTTTAGTTTGGCAGTTATATTTTGTTTATAAATTTAAAGTTCCTAAGAGTGAGTAATTTTTGTTTAGCTTCCTCTTAAAAGGCTGGTTGTTAATGCCTTAATTTTAGCCTATTAACTGTATTTGTGATAATATTCCATAAATTTTGTATATTATAAAAGTTCTGCCTGGACTTTCAGGGAGAAATGTATATGACCAAATGGTAATCAATAAACTTTTTATAATTTAAATGAGTGGGATCAAAAGAAAATACAGGAATTTGGCCTTGGGTTTTCTCTTTCTGAGAGCTATCATTTAGGCATTAGACTTAGTAAAGATAACACATGTTTTAAAAGTGTTTATGCTGAAGGGGAAACGATAATACTTTGTCTAGGTGGAGCGTATATTAGATACTTATACCACATGTATTACATAAATATTTAAGTACAATTCTAAATTAGTTGTTACCTAAAATTAAAAATATTTTTCTGCCTACCAAAAGATGTGGTATGCTGTAGATGATACAAGAATAGCTGTCACAGATCCCTGTCCTATAGAATTAAGACACACATGAAAAAATGAAATACCAGTTCAGTTCAGTAACACTGTGTACATCGTGAAGGGACAAATAGGTGTTATAGGAATTCTGAGAAAAGGAGGAAGCTTTTGAACTAGTAGCTTGGGAAGGTTGTAGGAAGAGGAAAGAATTGAGCTGGTCTTAGAGGATATGTTGGATTTCCTTAAGTGGAGTAAAGAGGGCATGTGAACAAAACTTTAGACATAGAGAGGGACATGTAGAGATTAAGAAACAGGAAGAATTCAGCCATGTAATAGAGTGTTAGGAAGATAAAGACTTGGGCCAGACTTGTAGAAGACCTTAAATTCCAATGGTAAGAATTTGCATTCCTTAAAAAGTTTGGAGTTGAGGGGAGAAAAAAAAGCTTTGGATATATGATACTTTATCCTTGATTTACTGCTTATGTGATGGACATCACCTAATAAGTTATATTCTTGACTTAAAATGCTAGATATCTTTAGTTCTTGGTAACAAGAAACACTGAAGGGCTTGTTTTCTTGATTCCTAGTAAAGTCTAATGCTTAAAATTAGCTTTTGTTAGCATCATCTGACTTCCTGATTGGAAGAATTTTATATCACTAGCAAATACTTGACTGTTTTTA
This sequence comes from Bos indicus x Bos taurus, assembly GCF_003369695.1. Classification (NCBI taxonomy): domain Eukaryota; kingdom Metazoa; phylum Chordata; class Mammalia; order Artiodactyla; family Bovidae; genus Bos; species Bos indicus x Bos taurus. Next base: position 69,032,353 of record NC_040086.1, on the reverse strand, counting down.
GAGATGACAAATCAGTATTTTGCACTTATGGTTAATTTTGTTTATAAATTTCCATATTTGTATTATAAATTTCCAATTAATGTATACCCTTATTACCAGGCAAACTAAAACTTGCTCATATTTTAAAGCTCTGGCTTATCTTGGCCCTGCTGTCTCATTAATTCAGCAACTGTGGGCTGCATTGTTTAACCTGCTGAACTCCATGTTCGTTCTTTGTAAAACTGGAGAATTATCTCTCCCCCATCGGTGGGAGATTGTTTAATGAGATAAGACTGTTTAAAAGAGAATGCAGTAATGGTGTTTGGCCCATTTTGGAAGTATATATTGAGTAAATTTTCTCTCCTTCCTTTCTGACTTTGAAATGGTTGTGAGTAGAGACTATTTCTTAATTTAAATAGACTCATATAACAGAACTTAAAAGAAATTTGGAAGTCAGTTACTTTTGCAAAGTCTGACTTTGTTGTATAATAACTTGAATCTTTAAAATGTCGATATGCTGAGAGAACTTATCGACAGTTAAAAAAAGATAAATTTGCAGTGGTTTAATTAGAATCTCCATAAAAACATCTGAACTGTTAAAGGACTAAAGTGTTTCTACCAGGTTATTTCATGAGCTGAAAGTGAAATTGGGCTGTGGCTTTGAAAGGAAATGAAATCCAGGAGAAATATTCTGTATCAGCCATTTTCTATATCATGTTGTTATGGAAATACATTTAAATTTTTTTCTAAATGGATTTTTTTTTTTTTTTTTGGTGTTCATCTATCGCTGTTAATGTATGTATGGATTGTGTAACTCCCACCATAGTCAGGAGCAGAATAGTTCCCCCAGCCCCAAAACTCCTTTGTGCTATCTGTCCCTTTATAGTCACACCCTCACCTGGCCACCACTGGTCTGTTTTTCATTTCTTCCTTTATGGATGTATTAGTGAAGGCTGTCAAATGATAAATATCTTATCAAATATGACAAAATATGAGGAATATCAAGTAAGAATGTATGCAAAAGTGCTTGGCATATGTAAGTACCAGGACTTAATGAAAATTAGTTTCATGTATAATATTAGGTCAATAGGTAAAGCTTAACTGTACTCTTCTTTTAGGGTCAACTTTGCATAATGTTTAACAGCTCTTTTCTCCTTGCTCAGAGGCTTTTAGGCATATTTTGGAAAGATCTTTTGTTCTACATGGCTTTGACTGTTGGAAGTGTCTGTGTTAAATGTCTTTTAACTTCATGTCCCCTGGAGAAGGAAATGGTAACCCATTCCAATTTTCTTGCCTGGGAAATCCCATGGACAGAGGAGCCTAGTGGGCTCTAGTCCATGGGACTGCAAAGAATTGGACATGACTGAGCAGCCTCATGTTCCTCATAAGAAAGAGTGGAAAATAGTCTCTACCTTGAGAGTTGTTACAGTAATTAAATGTGATGATATATATATATATAAGCATATATATTTGAAAAAATAAATCTATAAATATAAATACATGTTTACACACAGACACAGGTGTGTATGTTCATATATGTGTAAGTGCCCTGATCCATAGTAAGCATTCTACCAATTTAAAAAAATTATAAATAATACAGTTTACAGTAACTTTGGAATAGCTTGGGAAAAGAATATCATGTCCTCTTGTTATCTGGATTCTCACCCACCCCTCCATCCTTCCAAAAGCTTCTGCAATAGGAAGGTTGATCCTCAAAATACCAACTTTCTGTTTTAATAATTTTTTCATAAGTTTATTTTTTTCCCCCAGAAATTTATCACCAATAAATTTCTGTTTTGGGTTGGAGGGGAGAATACCAAGTCTGTTTAACTTTACCTTAATATTTCAGAGTTCATATCACAGTATACCCATTTCATAAAAGGTGATTTTGTTTTTTTAATTGATGATTGGGACATATGGGCTGAATCTTTGCCAACCTCAGGGCTGCCTTTCGATCATGTATCCCTAAGCTTCTGCTTATAATAATGAGTTTTCTGGCCATTTAAAATTTTTCCTTTAAAGCACACAGTATTCTGATATATAACACTAGGCAGTGGGATATGATTGTTTTTTAACAAATTTAATTATTTAATCAAGTACAGAAGCAGATTTAGAGTTTTTTTCCTTACCCACAGATCATCTCCATTCTTTATCAGTGTGTTTTGTCTCATTATTAGCATTGAACATATTAATAGAATCAGGAAATTACAAGACTAGAAAAACCTTTGAAATCTTCTAGTCAAATACTCTTAATTCTGTCTAACCCAAACCCCCTTTTTGTAATAAATATTTTGCAGTACTCTTTAGTGTCCAGAAGTGAAATTCAGTTAATGAAAAATTTTACCCACTTAATTAAAATAAATCAATTTAATTCTGTAAGTGTAATATAAAAGAAAAATAAAAGGAAAATTATTGGAAATATAATATGAGGTATGCTGAAGAAGGAAATGGCAACCCACTCTAGTATTCTTGCCTGGAGAATCTTAGGGACAGAGGAGCCTGGTGGGCTACAGTCCATGGGGTTGCAAGGACACGACTTGGCAACTAAATCACCACCACCATGCTAGAAGTCAGAACCTCAAAAGGCAAAGAGCAACCCAGCAGATTTCTAAAATGCTCCTTGTGGGATGGGCTGCTCCATAGAGAACCATGAGTTTTCTCATTTCATAGGTAAAGTAAGTAAGGGGTGGGTGTAAGAGAGCAGAAGGTGGATATTGGATGGGCCTTGGTATACTTCTCAGAATTACACAAGTGTTATTAGCAGTAGAGCTTGGATGGGGACTCTGGGTTTGAGGCTCTGCCTTGCTGCTCTTGCTGTTTAGTGCTCCTGAAGCTGCCCTGGATTCTGAAGGAATCCAATGGGCCAGGAGTCCAGGTGCCACTTTTAGTTAGTCAGTAGGTGCCAGACTTTGCTTCCTGGTTTTTCTGAATACCTGCCTTCGGGATGTCACGCATTTTGTCCTCTCCCCAGCAACTATCTTCACCAGCTCAGTCCTCACCTCCTCCTCTTCCATCCCTCAGTAAGCACACAAACAAAAAACTTAAAGCAAAATTTTTCTCTTTTAGCCTCACTACTTGTATGTCAAGGAGGCCTTCTAGAAGAACACAGAGCCTTTGGTTAGATGCTTGCAGAGCTTTTTTTACATTACACTCTTTACTGATTTGAATTTTTATTTCCTTGCTCAATTGTAGGTTCCATGAGAATTTTCTAGTCTACCCTATGTGCTTATGTTGAAGGTAAAAGTATTATTTCCAAAATACAGTAATATTGACTCTCAGTGGAGAAGTGCTGTTTATATTCCAGTCTCAATCCTCTGCGATACTCTGGTGTTTCAGGAAGTGCTTGGAGTAGAGCCCAATATAAAGCACCACCAGCACACAAATTTGGGTTCCTTTTTATTTTCATCCCATTTAATTTCTTGGAGGAAGCATCATCCCCTATAACTTTCGGACTGTTGCTCCTGAATTTTACCAGTTACGCAGAATTCTGTTGTAGCTTAATTTTGATACTTTTGACTTTAGCCTTATACATTGAATTTTTTTATAAAATAGATTCCAAGTAATCAAGATCAAAGATCAGTTAATGAATACCTTTGTGGTATTCATGTTTTTGCTTAAGTACAAAAAATCTTCATGTTTTTGCTTAAGTACAGTAATTTCATTTCTCATCGTTGATTTACTGAATATGCGTTGGTGATACTTTCTTTACATTTGGCAGCTATGCCTCATTAATTTAAACCTGGCTTTGCTTTGTCTTACTGTGTTGTCAGCTATACTTCTCACAACCCCATTTCAGTGCTGCTAACTTAGGGGGTTCATGTCAGTAAATACCTTGATACTATTCTGGAGACTCTCTGGATGTTTTTCCTGGCTTGGACCATGGATTCCTCTTTCCTTTTTTTTGGCATTTGTGCTTTACAGCTGTAACACAGTTCATTGGAAAGAGCACAGGCTTATGAGTTAAATGGATGCAAGTTTAAATCCTAGCTTTGTGACCTGTCAACTGTATAGTCTGGGAATATTTGGATGCTTTTGAGGTCACTTTCTCCAACCGTAGAATGGGTATACTTTTACCCATTTTTCAGAGCTGTGAGATTAGGAATATTGTATGTAAAGTACTTTGTCCTTTTCTCTCTTCCATGTCTCTGAAAGAGAGGCAGAGTAAACTTGAGGGAGATAGACTGAGAGTGAGAAGTCCTGGATAGCCCTACCCTTCTGTCTCAAAAATTATGTGTGTTTGTGACTGACCCAGAATTCTGTATTTATGAATAAAAGCAGTTAATGGATTTCAGTCAGAAAAACCTTGAATTAAAAATATTTGATTTTATTCATATTATGAGGTATTAAATAATAGTGACATTTCAGATATTTTTAAGACAAGGCTTACTATAAATAAATACAAATAAATGATCTGTATTATTTCTACCCTTTTCCACCACACTTTGTTGGTTTTTTGACTTCTTAATGAGAATAGTGGCTATATATGATTTATCCTTGGTTCTGTTTCCTTTTTCAGATACTTGTGTTTCATGGAAGAAAATTACATAGCATAGTTTCTTGAGAGTTAATGTCTTTAGAATTCCTGGTAACAGGAAACCATTTTAGGCTGTGGTTCAAGTATTTCCCTAAAGCAGTAGAGCCCTGAATACATTCTGTGAACTACCTCTAGGTAAACTACCCTTTGCTGTATGAAGATTAGATTGTAAATATTTTCTTCATTTCCTTTTATCTATTAAAAGAAAAAAAATACTATCAATGATTTTTTTGTTGTTGTTTAGTCACTAAGTGATGTCTGACTCTTTGGTGACCCCATGGACAGTAGCCCACCAGGCTCCTCTGTCCATGGGATTTTTCCTGGCAAAAATACTGGAGAGTGGGTTGCCATTTCCTTCTCCAGGGGATCTTCCTGACCCAGGGATCAAACCTGTATCTCTTGCATTACAGGTGGATTCTTTACCAGCTGAGCCATTGGGAAGCCCCACATCCGTAACTTTGATGTCTTTTATTAAAGCTATATAACTATAGCTTTTAGAAATAATGTGATCAACTTGTTTTGTAATAATAAATAGGAAGAAAAACATTTTATTCATTGTCCAGTCAAATCACTTGTTAGATGTTTCCCTGTAACTGGTATTTTATGCCTTCCAGTGAATACCAGTAATTGGAGGGGGGGAACTATTGATGTCAGAATATCAGCTCTTTCATGTAGGGAGAACATGGGGCCAGTGTCTTTAATATCGGATAGTTCACACTTTATATCTCTCTTGGTGGTTAACTCTACCCTCAGTATTTTCTTTGTGATGCACCTTGTCCAGTCTCTTAATGTAAGAAATTCTGGCACTTGATTTTTCCCTTTGAAATAAATGTTGTTGGGACTTTTGAAAAATTCTTTAAAAATAATACTGTTTGTCCCACAATTTGGGGAAAAAAACCAAGCATAGTCTCACTCTACAGGGACAGTCATTGGTAACATTTTGATGTCTTTCTGTGGTCTTTTTTCTGTTCTGTGATTTCATTCTGTCCATGTTTTGGTCCCCTTTGTTCTCTGGCTCCATTTGTATATGCTCTTGTTTCTAATTTCTTTTTTTGTCTGTTTGATAGGTAAGAAGTAGATTTATTTAGAGAGAAACACACTCCACAGACCAAGTGTGAGTCATCTCAGAAGGCAAGAGCATCCTCTTGTTTCTAATTTCTGAGATGTCAGTTATCATTTCTCTTTTCCTTCCCGATTCATGATTTCCAGGGTAGAGTTGATTATAGAGTTACTCATGTCTTGGTAATCGCCCAGCTAATTAACTTCTATTTTGAGATATAATTCACCTGCCATACAATTCAGCCATTTAAAATATACAAGCAGTAGCTTTTAGACCACCACTGTTTGATGTTAGAAGACTTTTTTTTTTTTACCCTCAAACAAACTTTATACTCATTAGTAGTCGCCTCTTAGTCCACTTGCCTTGAGCCCTAGTCACTAGTGCTAAGTTGCATCAGTCATGTCCAACTCTTTGTGATCCTGTGGACCATAGTCCACCAGGTTCCTTTTCCATGGAATTCTCCAAGCAAGAATCCTGGAGTGGGTTGCCATTTCCTTCTTCAAGATATCTTCCCAACTCAGGCTTGGAATCTGCGTCCCTAGAGAACCACTAATCTACTTTCTGTCTCTGTAGATTTGCCTATTCTGGAGATACATAAATGAAATCGGAGAATATGTGGACTTTTGTAGCTGGCTTCTTTCACCTAGCATGAGTTTTCAAAGTCCATCTGTGTTGTGGCATGTATCAAGCACTTTGTTCCTTTTTTTGTTGAATGATAGCTGATATCTATACCACTTATCAAATGAAGAAAATCGGGTTGTTTCCACTCTATTATGAATTGTCCTGCTATGAGCATTCCTGTATATGTTTTTGTCTGGGCATAGAAGTGCTGGGATTATATAGTACCCTATAGTTAACATTTTGAGAAGTATGTAAGTAATTTGAACAGGGAAAAAACTCTTATGAATAACAGGTAAGAAATATAATAGCGTTATACCAACCTGTCTTTCATGATTTTATCTAGTAATGTTCCACTTAGTGTGGGTGTTTGTGGTTTAAACTTTTACATCTTAAAAGGAAACCTCATGTAATAACAGGAAATTGTTAACATATAGTGAGTGTGCATGCCATTTATGCAGAAGAAAATTGGTGACGTTTTCATTAAAAAAAAAATACTTGCTCTTAATAATTCATATTGTTTGAAACAATTTCAAAGAAACAAAACCCAACAGAAATCCTGAGACTTTGAAAAACTTCCTTATGACTAACTAGCCCCCATGCAGCGTGCATCATAAAGAATAATGTCAAGAAGTCGGCCTCTTGCCTAGCTTTTGCCTCCCAGCTTGACAGGGTACTGTTCTTCCTCCAGGCCCAGGCCTTGTTTGCATCCTGATTCATTCAGCATGTTTTAGTTGATTGCCTTAGACCTTTAGGATCCCTTTCCAAGGGAAAGAACCCTGAGCTGCTGCCTGGAGATGGGAGGTCTTCACCTAGTTCCATCATCACTGGTTTTGCCGCTGTGAGCACAGTCAGGTCCCTAAACGTTTCTGCTTTTCACTTTCTTCACTGGTGTGATTAGAGAAACATCTGTGAAACCAAAAGAGGTTTAAAGCTTGGTGATCTTTGTTTTTTTTTTTAATCTACCATTTTCTTTTTTTTGGCCATCCCATGTAGCCTGTGGGATCTTAGTTCCCTGACCAGGGATTGAACCTGGGTCCATGGCAGTGAAAGGACCAAGTACTAATCACTGGACCACCAGGGAGCTCCCATAGCTCAGTGGTCTTAATTCTAGCTCTGGACTTCTAAATGTTACACACTGAGTGTCATGCATACTGGTTTTTCATGAATTTAGCATTTAATATATACTTTGTTGTGTTGCCTTCTTCCATTTTTTTCAGATTTGTTCTTCCCTCTCCACCTAGATAGATGATCTGCCCTAGAAGGGCAAAGACTTCTGTTAACAGTAACAAACAATAGTCTTTAATACCTTGCCTGAGGCTGGTTAGTATTTGATAGTGCAAGTATCATGAGTTTTCAGTGACTGTAGAATGACTCTAATTGGTCATATTCTCTGTGTAAATGAAACAATGAAAAATAACTTGGTAAATTTAGATAGATATTTTAACTTTTTTCTTTTGAAGAGTATGCTTTGACTAAAGTAGACATGGTATAGTCAGAAATGAACATTCTGTTTTTGATAACTTTTCTTTACATTAATTGATTTATTTTAATTAGAGGCTAATTACTTTACAGTAATTAAAGACTCGCAAAAAGTCGGACACAACTGAGCGACTGAACTCAACTGAACTTTACAGTATTGTGGTGTTTTTTGCCATACATCGACATGAATCAGCCACGGGTGTACATGTCTCCCCCTATCCTGAACCCCCCAAACCCCCCTCCCACCTCCCTCCCCACCCCATCCCTCTCTGTCATCCCAGAGCACCAGCTTTGAGTGCCCTGCTTCATGCATTGAACTTGCAATATGGTAATACACATGTTTCAATGCTATTCTCTCAAATCGTCCCACCCTGGCCTTCTCCCACATAGTCCAAAAGTCTGTTCTTTACATCTGTGTCTCTTTTGCATATAGGGTCGTCATTTCTGGGTTTCTAAATTCCATATATATGTGTTAATATACTATATTGATGTTTCTCTTTATGACTTACTTTACTCTGTATATCTAGGCTCCAGTTTCATCCACCTCATTAGAACTGACTCAAATGCATTCCCTTTTTTTATAGCTGAGTAATATTCCAGTACTTTGGCCACCTCATGTGAAGAATTGCCTCATTGGAAAAGACCCTGATGCTGGGAGGGATTGGGGGCAGGAGAAGAAGGGGACGACAGAGGATGAGATGGCTGGATGGCATCACCGACTCGATGGACATGAGTTTGGGTAAACTCCAGGAGTTGGTGATGGACAGGGAGGCCTGGCGTGCTGCGATTTGGGGTTGCAAACAGTCGGACATGACTGAACTGAACTGAATATTCCATTGTATATATGTACCACAACTTCCTTATCCATTCATCTGCTGATGGATATCTAGGTTGCTTCTGTGTCCAGCTACTGTAAACAGTGCTGCAGTGAACATTGAGGTACATATGTCTCTTTCAATTCTGGTTTCCTCAGTGTGTATGCCCAGCAGTGGGATTGCTGGTTTGTATGACAGTTCTCTTTCCATTTTTTTAAGGAATCCACACTGTTCTCCATAGTGGCTGTACTGCTTTGCATTCCCACCAACAATGTAAGAGGGGTTCCCTTTTCTCCACACCCTCTCCAGCATTTATTGTTTGTAGACTTTTTGATAGCAGCCATTCTGACTGGCATGTGAGCACTTCATTGTGGTTTTGATTTGCATTTCTCTGATAAAGAGTGATGTTGAGCATCTTTTCATGTATTTGTTAGCCATCTGTATGTCTTCTTTGGAGAAATGTCTGTTTAGTTTTTTGGTCCACTTTTTGATTGGGTCATTTATTTTTCTGATATTGAGCTGCATGAGCTGCTTGTATATTTTGGAGATTAATTCTTTGTCAGTTGCTTCGTTTGCTATTATTTTCTCCCATTCTGAAGGCTACCTTTTCACCTTGCTTATACTTCATTATGCAAGCCTTTAAGTTTAATTTGGTCCCATTTGTTTATTTTTATTTTTAATTTCCATTCCATTCTGTTTTTGGTAACTTTAATAACTGTTTTCTGCTAGAACTTTATCCTTATGACACTCATATGTGTATATATTCATGGGCTTATATTTTGTGTATAAGAAAAGATTCAGTTAACTTGCTTGCTTTCTGACAGTCTGTGTACCTCCATTACTTAGTACTTTAATTATACATTTTACTGGGTAGCTCTGTGTCTCATGAGGGAAGAAGCACAACATGAGTTTAAACTTCAGGTTGATGGAAATAAAGTGCTGTAAAGTAAACTGAACGATGGTTTTGAGTGACCTTTGTTGGGACAAGGATCCTTGAGGATGCCCGTGTAGTTTTAGTTTACCTAGGACGCTTTAATCATTCGTGTCTCAGTGTATGTTTTGAGTGGTTTTTAATTTGTCTGTAAAAATTAAAGTTTGGCAAATAGTAATTTGTTTAAGAGATATGGGTTATTTCTACTCTCTGATTTTTACTTTGATTATGGCATCACGGAAAAACTGGCATTACCAGCAAGCTGATTTTTTTTGACTGTGCCTAAGCTGCTGCTTTTTTCCTTTCTCTTTTCCTCCCTCCCTTTGTTCCTTCCTTTTTTGCCTTTTACTATGTAAGTGGAAATGTTCTCTTTTTAAAACATTATAGAGCTCTATTCCTTTTTGACCACCCTTAGTCACAACCTCATCCATCTTCACCAAAGCAACCATTGTGATGTTGGCATGTATCCTTCTGAACTGATTTATGTGTATTTACATTTATTTATATAAGCCAGATAGCATAGCGTTTTGTGTGGGTGGGGGGAGGAAATGTGGTTCCCCCGCTTCCAAAAATGGTACCATATTCTTTTTCACTTAGCAATACCTCTTGGAGAGTTGTTTATCTTAGAAAAGACAGCTTACCCTCTGTTTCTTTACAGCTGCTGGTGGTGTTTCATGCACCACAGTTTATTTAGCCCTTCTCTCATCAGTGGGCAGTTATATTTCCAATTTTTACTGTTGTTATAGACAATGCTACAATGAAAATCTTTATACCTAAAACTAAAGTATTTCTCAAGGGTAGATACTGAGAAGGCATTATGATGGTAGGCACTCAAAATTCTAATAACTGCTTATCTGTTTTCCCTCTAAAGTTTATATTCCTCTCCAACTGTGAGGGCAAAGATCCTACCACATGAGTTTCAGAATATCGAAGTCAAGACATAGGCCTTTTTATCAATCTTTGAGAAGGAATGGTGTTTGTTATTTTAACTTTTGCATTTTCTAAAAATAGGTTGAACTTTGTTGACTTGACCATTTGTGTTTTTTCCTATAAATTGCATATGTTGAATTGGATTCATTTCAGTTCAGTCGCTCAGTCGTGTCTGACTCTTTGCGACCCCATGGACTGCAGCACGCCAGGCCTCCCTGTCCATCGCCAATTCCTGGAGTTTACTCAAACTCATTATCCAGTTTAAATGATAACTTTGGGGGTAAATATTATTAAAATATACATAAAGAAAGGTGTATAAACCACAAGTATACAGCTCAGTGAATTTTCAAAAAATAAATACACCATGTGTAACCAGCACCCAAATAAGAAACAACATTGCCAAAGCCCTTGAAGCCTCCTGGTGCCCCTTTCAGTAACTAACCCTGCTCTGCACTTCCAGGATAACTGCTATCCTTACTTTTAATAGTATAAGTTAGTTTCTGTGCTTTTCATTGTTAGGTAAATAGAATCATATAGTACATACTCTTTGCTTCTTTCTTAGTATTAGCTTTTGAATATATTTTAAGTAAAAAATTGTATCAGTGTAGAGATCTTTATATTTATACAGATAATTTCTTCTCTTACTAAACTTCGAGAGATACGTTGTGTCATTTTATGTAACCCCCAATGTCCTTATACAGGTGTAAGAACTCAAGAGTGGACTCCCCCCACCAGGGCATTAACGGACTTATTTACTCAGCTCCAGTTGATAGCTGAAAGTTCTTGCTTCATTTTGGTTTAGTTATGGTTTGATCCTATTCTGCTCATTAGCTGTCTTTTTGTGTTTTGTCAGAATTTGCAAACCAGTTTTATTTCTTCTTAGTGCTCTGTAACGAGACTGCTGCTTAACCTTTTATCTTCTTTTTGTATCTGGGAAAGTATTATTATTCTCTTGTGCTGCTTTAGGAAGAATGAAACTCTATAGTTTGTCCCTTTCCTGTTATCATTGTTTTCCCAAACAGGTAAAGGAACCTGCTGCAACTTTAAACATTATCCTTTCCAGCTTCCCCTGGTTGCCTTATAAGCATTTAATTGATAAGCAACGGTTTTAATTTCTGTCTTTTAACTAGTAAAATGTGTAAAACTGAGTAAGGTTCTTTATAGATGACATTGTTTAAAATTATTTTTAATTGATAGTCTGCTTCCTAAAAGAATTTAAAGTGATTTACAGTAAAAGACATATGAAGTAATGCCAATAAGAATAAAAATATAAGATTGTAAGAGGAGAAAAAGATAATAATTACCATAATTTTTGCTTCCAGAATTGGGTGTTAAATTTAGCTTTGAGCCTCTGTCTTTTGAGACTTGAAAACAAATATAATTGTCACTTGGGAATAAGGAAGCTCATTATTTCATCAGGCAAGGCAGATGTGTTTGTTACTAAATTCCAAAAAATGAATAAATGTTCCTCAGAATCAGGTCATGCAAATTAGCATGTATCTAGGGATTTTACAACGTATTGATGGGTTTAAAAGAAATCAGTCAGCTCATAAACATTTCACTTACGTTTGTGAAAAAACTAAGTCAGTGTGATGGTATTTGGTTGTGAAGTATTCATCTAGCTTACAGGAGTAGAGCATAAAGAGCATGTGCTTAAATTATTTCAGTAATGAACAGTGTTAGCTTCTTTCAGGTTGTGGAATAATTTCAATCATCAGGCTATGATTGTTGTAGCTGTCTGTTAAAACTATTTTCATTGCAAAGTGATCATAACTCTTATTATATATTATATATATGCAGTGATTGATACTAGTGTTTATGCTCTCAGTTTATGTATTTGATTTTGTCACGTGAATCAGGATCAGCATGTTGCTTATTTATTTTGGAGTAGTCTTAGAAAAATTATAAACTTTTCCCATATGTTTGTTTCAGCTGATTCCCAAGGGTTGCTTTTTCTGGCAGAGTATTTGATTAGGGATTATAACATCATCCTAACTTGCATTAACGTGTTCTTAAACACTTTTATAATTAAAATATCTTTAACTGTAAATTAATATGTTTATTCTTTATAAAATTAGAGTAATATAGAAATACATGAATAAACATGAAAGCTGTGTTCTTTCCCTGTTTCCACCAGAGATGGTAGTCACTAAAAGGTTTTGTTACTCCTGCTAATGTACTATACAATTAGAATACTGTATGATGTATGGAGTGTGTGCAGACTGGCAAAAATTGCCTTTGATATTATATTCTAAAAGTCAACCTATAAATAGCCACCATACTTAAGAAAGCTATTATCCTTTTCTGTTGTTCTTTTACTTTAAAAGTTTACCTATGTTTGTATCCCTGGACTATATATATATATATTTTTTTTTTTTTTCTTTTTTTGAGAACTTGAGAGGTCAGCATAATCTGTTAAACACTGCCATCGAACACTGCCACAGTTAGATGAAGGCTCCTAGAGGTAGAGCGTCACTGGGTGATAGTCAGACCTCAGCTTCCCAGAAGGCTCACCAGATAGATTCTTTTTAAGGGGAAGACAGTGGGCAAGTTCCTGCATAAATAAGTCCTAGAAAACTACTGTGGGAGGGCTCACCGCAGTCAGGACTCTGCAAGTGTTTACTATTTGTGCTTCTATTTTTTTTTTTTTAACTTTACAATATTGTATTGGTTTTGCCAAATATCAAAATGAATCCGCCACAGGTATACATGTGTTCCCCATCCTGAACCCTCCTCCCTTCTCCCTCCCCATACCATCCCTCTGGGTCGTCCCAGTGCACCAGCCCCAAGCATCCACTATCGTGCATCGAACCTGGACTGGCGATTTGTTTCATATATGATATTATACGTATTTCAATGCCATTCTCCCAAATCATCCCGCCCTCTTCTTCTCCCACAGAGTCCAAAAGACTGTTCTATACATCAGTGTCTCTTTTGCTGTCTCATATACAGGGTTATTGTTACCATCTTTCTAAATTCCATATATGTGTGTTAGTATACTATATTGGTGTTTTTCTTTCTGGTTTACTTGACTCTGTATAGTAGGCTCCAGTTTCATCCACCTCATTAGAACTGATTCAAATGTATTCTTTTTAATGGCTGAGTAATACTCCATTGTGTATATGTACCACCGCTTTCTTATCCATTCATCTGCCGATGGACATCTAGGTTGCTTCCATGTCCTGGCTGTTATAAACAGTGCTGCGATGAACATTGGGGTACACGTGACTCTTTCGATTCTGGTTTCCTCAGTGTGTATGCCCAGTAGTGGGATTGCTGTATTTGTGCTTCTAAATTCACCATGCCCTCCCTCCATCTCTCAGGAGTAGGTCAGAGCAGAGTATTTATGATAGATAAAATGAGTATCATCCACTGATCTGGCAGCTGGGTGTGGAAGAGAGAACAGAAATTTTACCAGCACCTGTTCAAGAAGCCAAGTACAGATTAGAACCTGTGCTGGGTTTACCTGGGCATTCTGTTCTGTTTCACAGCAAGGATTTTGGTGATACAGCATTCAAAGTCTTTTTCTTGAGTCAGCCCCACCACCCCTGGTTTGTTTAGATTGGATATCTTCTCTGTCTTATGCATGACTATTACCCTGGGATCTCCCTTCATGATTATCTTAGAGGTTTTCACCTAAGTTGGATCTCATTTCCTGTGTTTCGAGTCTCCGTCAGTCTTGTTTACTCTTTTGTTTTAGCAGAGCTCATTTTTCCAATGGCTTCTTGAAAAAAAGATTTTATGAGAGGTAACTTTGAGACCTTGTGGTAGTGTTTTTACTGTCCTTATACTTGATTGATAGAGTGACCGAATGGAATAATTTTCTTGAGAATTTTGTAGGGGTTGCTCTGTTTTCATCTTGTTTTTGCTATTGCTGCTGAGTCCAAAGCCAATCTGATTTTTGATCCTTTTTGACCTATTTTCATCCCCTCCAGAGATTTTGTAGAATGTCCATTGTCTCCTCTAATCTGAAAGCTACAGCCATGTGCCAAAGCGAGCATTTGTTCTCTTCTGTAATCCTAGCTTTCAGTAGGCTCTGGTAATGTGGAATGTCATGTTCTCCAGTTCTGGGGAGGTTTTTGTTACTTTGTTGCTGATTTCCTCCAATTTCTCACTGCTTTCTTTTTGGAGTTTATATAATTTGCCTATGGCCCTTGTCTTGGTCCTCTAATATTCTTTCTACTTGCCATTTCTCTATCTTCTGCTTGACTTTTGGGAGGATTTCTTCAGGTTTATTTTCTAACTCTTCTGTTGAGTTTTCATTTTTGCTGATGTTTTTACTAAACATTTGCCATGTTTTAAACTTCCAATTGCTCTATTTTCTGAAAGTTTCCATTTTTCATTTTACTTAAATTTCTTTCCCCACAAGAACATATTATTGTTGTCTACTGGACACAATATTTCTTGTCTTTTTGAAAATGTTAAAGATTGTTTTTTTTCCCTTCCTAAATAGTTTGTTTCTTTCAAGTATACTTTCTTCTTGTTTTCGTATCTAATGTCATGTTAAAAAGTCTTTTCCCAGATGTCTTATAACCTACTCAGAATAAAAACCAAGGGACTTACAAAGCCAACTAGAAGCCTGCACATCAGTGTGGGTTATATGAACTTTGGGCTTCACAGTAGAGTTAATAGGTCAACTTTTTATTAGGGAACCACCAGTGTTTCTATAGTTTCATCTCGCCTCATGGTCTGGTAAGATTCCTCAGAGAAGTTTGTTCCTGTAACTCTGCATAGAGCTGTGCTACTCATACTCAACACAGTAGCCACATGTGCCTGTTTAAATGTAAATACCATTGAATTAATAATTCAGTTTCCCTATTGTTCATTTCTGTTCAATCACTCAGTCATGTCTGACTCTTTGTGACCCCATGAACCGCAGCACGCCAGGCCTCCCTATCCATCACCAACTCCCAGAGTCCACCCAAACCCATGTCCATTGAGTCGGTGATGCCATCCATCCATCTCATCATCTGTTGTCCCCTTCTCTTCGTGCCCTCAGTCTTTCCCAGCATCAGGGTCTTTTCCAATGAGTCAGCTCTTCACATCAGGTGGCCAAAGTATTGGAGTTTCAGCTTCAACATCAGTCTTCTACCAATGAACACCCAGGACCAATCTACTTTAGGATGGACTGGTTGGATCTCCTTGCAGTCCAAGGGACTCTCAAGAGTCTTCTCCAACACCACAGTTCAAAAGCATCAATTCTTCGGTGCTCAGCTTTCTTATATAGTCCAACTCTCACATCCATACATGACCACTGGAAAAACCATAGCCTTGACTAGATGGACCTTTGTTTCCCTTTTGAGCTAACCACATTTCAAGTGCTCAGTAGCCACATATAGCTAGTGGCTGCCATGTTGGACAGCACAGCTACTGAACATTTCCATCACTGCAGAAAGTTTTATTGGAGTGTCCTGGACTAGAACTAAAATGTTGTTGCAGTCATCTGAGAGCTCAGTGAAGGAAGACTCTGTGGGGTCTCAATGTTCACAATTTAGTAGGTATATGGTTACCTAATCCCACTCTTCTTAGAGCAGTGACTGCCCTCAGCTGTGTATCCTCCAGCCCAGAAACTCTTGTTTTATCTTCTCCAGAGAAGACAAAGGCTTAAACAATATGCCTGACTCTTCATTTTACTTTAAATACCCAGTATTTACTTTTTGGCCTTTCAATCCTACTGGTCCCTGTTCTGAATTCTCCACTACATTTTGCAGGCATGCCCCTGGTAATAGATCCTCTCTCAGTATAAAGTGTTAGGGACTTTTCATTAAGAGAACAAAGTCCCATATTTCTTCACCTGTAAATAACCACTGATATAATTAATATCTTGTTTTGAAGTATTTGAATTGGATGAGAATGTTTTATAAACTGCCTTTTTCAGGACACATTGGGCATTATCAAGTTTTATAGCAAAGTCTTTGTAAGTGAAAGTGAAAGTTGCTTGGTTGTGTCAGACTCTTTGCGACCCCATGGACTGCAGCACACTAGGCCTCCCTGTCCATCACCAACTCCCGGAGTTTACTCAAACTCATGTCCATTGAGTTTAAATCTAAATTTGGTTTAGATTTGTGACATCTTGATTTTATATACAGAATAAAGTGTGTGTGTTTAATTACAAAAGCAGTATCTGCTTGAAAAGAGCAAAGTGTTTATTAGGCTGAGCATGGACTCTGACTCCAAATTACCCAGATTCAAATCCCGTCTCCGCCACTTACTAGTTGTATAATCTTGAGCATGTTATTTAACCACTCTGTGCCTCAGTATACACATATAAAGTGTGGGGTAATGAAAATATCTATACCATGGGATCACTATATTAAATAGGTTCACACATTTGAAGTACATGAAACAATGCCTGGCATATTCTAAAAGCTTGGCATAATTCAGATATGATTACAATTGAAATAATCCAAACATATAGAATTCTCCAGATCATAAAAGGTTAATGAATATTCTATCAGATTTTATCTCACATAGCACATTCCTTTTAACTTAGTTCTTATTCTTTTTAACTTAGTTCTTACTCTACATACAATAAAGATCAATATTAAAATATGTTCTGTGAGCTTGTGTAGTCTTGTAATCATCACTGCAATCAGGAAATAGAACAGTTTCCTCAACCCCTAAAAATTCCCTTGTGCTGTGCCTTCATAAACTCACTCCCTATTCCTGACCTTTGACCACCATTGATCTTTCCTTGCTTATAGTTTTGCCTTTTCCAGAGTGTCCTATAAACGAAATCATATAGTTAAAAACAAATCATTCCTTTTGAGCCTGGCTTCCATCATTCAACATAATGCATTTGAGGTTAACCCCAGATGTTGCATGTATCAGTCTTATCATTGCTGAGTAATGTTCTTTTCTATGGATGTATTAAGTGTGTGCATCCACATACTCCCAGGCTGACATGAGGGTTGTGTCTGCTGCTGCTGCTAAGTTGCTTCAGTCGTGTCCGACTCTGTGTGACCCCATAGACGGCAGCCCACCAGGCTCCACAGTCCCTGGGATTCCCCAGGCAAGAACACTGGAGTGGGTTGCCGTTTCCTTCTCCAGTGCATGAAAGTGAAAAGGGAAAGTGAAGTCGCTCTAGTCATGTCCGACTCTTTGCGACCCCATGGACTGCAGCCTACCAGGCTCCTCTATCCAGGGTTGTGTCTGGTCTTCTGTAGTTATGAAGAATGCTGCTATAAAAAACTGTGTACAGGTTTGTGTATCAGTATGAGTTTTCAGTCTGTCCTGTATATTCAGTAGTGGGATTGCTGGGCTATATGGTAAATATACATTTAATATTTTAAGAAACTAAGAAGCTATTTTCCAAAGTGGAAAATAGCTTCTCATGCCATTTTGCATTCCCACCTGCAATGTGAGTTTTGATTGCTCTGCATCCTTACCAGCACTTGGTTTTGCCAAAAAAGAAAAAAAACCCCAAATTTAGTTGCTTTAAATAGCTGTGTAGCTAGCATAATTCTTAACCAAGTTTTCTAGCAAAGCCTTGAGACTTGGAAAAAGAGATAAAATAGGGCTTGATTAAATGCAGGTATCATAAGGAGGGGTTGGAAAGACTGTTCAATTTGTGAGAGCTTGGTTTATCTGTGGTGTTCACTGTTGTATCCCCAAATGACTGACACAGTGCCTGACACACTGTAGGAATCTCGTTGCATGTTTATCAAATCATTGAACAAATGATGGAGAGGTTAGGGAAGAAGTAGAGATTAGGAGTAGAATGGAAAAGTAAATTTAGGTTAGACTTGGTCTGACTAATATTCATATTGACACATCTCTTAACTTTTCTGGTTCTCAACTTCATCACTATAAATTGAGAAGATTCTCTTAGATGATATCTAAGCTCTTTTAATGATTTTTTTTCCTTTTTATGACATCAAATGAAAAATAATTCAGTAAGTGAAAAAGAAGCATGTCAGATCCTTTGATGTGGACGTGTGGATGTAATGGGAAGTACAGCCCTTCAGGGAGTTTAGGGGTGAGTGTCTAAACAGAAGCTAGCTAGCTAATGGCAGAAACAGATTAAAAAGTAGTTACAAGAGACTTTTCAAATCAAGTAGCAACATTGCAGTGATATATTTGGGACAGGGGCTATGAAAGGAAGTAGCGGTTGAAAATACTGAATTTAGAAGCTCATTTTTATGGATACTATTAGTTTTAAATGCTTTAAGTTAGACTAGAGAGAAGCAGCCTATGGTTAATGCAAAGAGGAGGAGCTGAGCCTCAGTGAAAGCAAAACCAAGGGTGTGTAGAACTTTACAGAGCATCCTGGGCCCTGTGTGAGCAAGTGTTTGGCTGCTATTTTCCAGTGTTCTTTTTCTCTGCCCTCATTCCCTCAGCCTTGTTCTTAGAAGTTCCGATCTGGAATTGAGCAGAAAGCCAATTCTCAGCAGATATTTGTTCTATTTGTACTTTGAAGGATTTTGTGTATCACACTGTCAGGTATTGGTAGGGATTTTTAAAATATACCAAATATACAGATAAACTTGATTCTGCGTTAAGGGATTTGACTTGTTTTGTCTGTCATTTTTTAAAGCACCATGACATTTGAAAATTTTTTTTTTCTTGTTGCAGTTCTTTTCAAATATTCAAAGGTCTTGATTGCTGAAATGCTTTTTTCAGTGTATAGATTTTTAAGGCCATTATTGTTTTCATGGTTTTAATGTTTCCAACAGTTTTATTATCCTGAAGCAAACCATATTTTTGCTCAACAGAGTTTAGGTTGTAAAATCAAACATTTAATTATTCATTTTAGACTGTGCTTGCAACACTTCATTTTAAAACATCAATATTATATTCATCTGGTTATGAGGACCCTCAAAAGTAATCCTCTGGCAAATAATTGAGGCAAGTGATTGAGGAATCTGACTTCTACCTAACCTTTCAGCTCATAAAGACCAATTGCCCAAAGATATTACTTTTAGGTTCTAATGTAAAGAATTAATATTTCTAGACTAAAAAAAATTTAGTGCACTCTGTAAAATTGCTATCACTTTTAAGCACAGTCACCCTTAGGAAGCTGTTCTGCAGTTCTTAGTCCATTAAGTCTACTTTTTATTTTTTTTTTATTTTTTTTTTTTAAGTCTACTTTTTATAGTAAGGGATTAAGAAAAAAAAAAAACTGTGGAATATTTTAAGATTTTGTGTTGGATAACGTCTTGGAAAAGAAAATATATAGTTTTGTTTTAAGACTAATAGCCAGGAAAAAAAAAAACCCAAGACTTTTAAAACAGCTTTTTTGGGGGGGGTGGGGGTGGGGGTGGCAGTCAGACATTTACTCTTTAAGCGTATCTATTTCCTTTTTTAATCAAAGTATAGTTGATACACAATGTTGTAGTTTCTGCTGTACAGCAAAGTGATTCAGTTATACATATACACACATGTATATATACACACATACACATTTTTCCATAGTCTTTTCCATTATGGCTTATATAGAATATAAACAGGATAGAGAATGTAATTCCCTGTGCTATACAGTTGGTCTTCCCTGATAGCTCCGTTGGTCAAGGATCCACTGGACTCTGTTGTTTACCTTGTGGGACTGCTCATCTCAAACTCCTACCGTTTCCCTCCTTCCCCTTTGGTAACCATGCTTGTTTTCTATGACTTAAGTCTGTTTCTGTTTCATAAGTTCATTTGTCTCATATTTTAGATCCCATATACAAGTGATAGCTTACCAGTGTTTGTCTTTCTCTCTTTTTTTTTTTATAATCTCTGGTTGCATCCATTTTGCTGCAAATGGCCTTTTCATTTTTTTAGAGCCAAGTAGTAGTCCACTGTGTGTATATACCGCATCTTTTATCTGTCAGGGGACAATTAAGTTGCTTCCATGTCTTGGCTATTGCAAATAGCCACTGATAGTGTCTTTTTGGATTATGGATAGATATATGCCCAGGAGTGGGATTGCTGGATCATATGGTAGTGCTTTTGTTTTTTAAGGAACTGCCAGGGACTTCCTCGGTGGTCCAGTAGTTAAGACTCTCTGCTCGCAATGCAGGGGACACAGGTTTGATCTTTGGTTGGGCACTTAGATCCCATATACTGAGCAGTGTGACCTGACAGAAAAGGGTGCAGGGGGGCTTCATGTTGTTTTCTATAATACCTGCACCAGTTTACATTCCCACCAACTCTGTAGGAAGGTTCCCTTTCCTCTATACCCTCTCCAGCATTTGTTACTTGTAGATGTTTTGATGATGGCCATTCTGACTGATGTGAGGTGGTACCTCATTGTAGTTTTGATTTGTGTTTCTCTAATAATTAGCAGTGTTGAGTATCTTTTCATGTGCCTTTTGAGCATCTGTATGTCGTCTTTGGAGAAATGTTTATTTAAGTCTTCAGCCCATTTTTTAAATTGGGTTGTGTTTTTGTTACTGAGTTGTATGAGCTGTCTGTACAATTTGGTAATGAAGGCCTTGTCGGTCACATTATTGGCAAATATTTTCTCCCATTTCATAGGTTTTTTTCATTTTGTTTATGCTTTCCTTTGTAGTGCAAAAACTTGTGAGTTTTATTGGTTCCTATTTAATTTTGCTTTTGCCGTGGGAGATTGATTGACCTAAGAAAACATTGCTAAGTCATAGAATGTATTGCCTGTGTTCTCTTTTAGGAGTTTTATAGTCTCGTGTCTTAATATGTAAGTTATTTTGAGTTTATTTTTGTATGGTGTTGAGGGTATGTTCTAAATTCATCAATTAACATGTGGCTGTCTAGTTTTCACAATACCACTTGCTAAAGAGACTAGCTTTTCTCCATTATATATATATCCTTGCCTCCTTTGTCGAAGGCACCACACACCATGCGGGATCTTAGTTCTCCAGCTAGGGATCCAACCTGTGTCCCCTGCAGTAGAGGTACAGAGTTCTAACCACTGGAGCACTAGAGAATTCCTGTCAAAGATTAATTGGCCGTAGGTGTGTGGGTTTATTTCTGCTCTTCATCCATTGATCCATAGGTCTGTTTTTCTGGAGTGCATCCATTTCTAATGTACTGACAACTTGTTAGAGCTGTAGGACATGTAAGAGGGCATTCAAACTCAGATTCTTTATCAGAACCTATTCTGTAGCCCTATAATTAAAAATCATTAAATGTATCATTCTGAAATTGAATTTGGGCAGTTGTAGTAATAAAATATATTGATTTTTTTGTGTGTGTCTTTCAGAATCATGGTGTCATGGAGAGGGATATACTTTATACTCACTCTGTTTTGGGGAAGCTTTTTTGGAAGCATTTTCATGCTGGGTCCCTTTTTACCTTTAATGTTTATAAGCCCATCTTGGTATCGCTGGATCAACAACCGGATTGTGGCAACCTGGCTCACGCTACCTGTGGTAAGTTACACACACAGCAGAGAAAGGGGTCGTACCAAAGTAGCCTATCCTATTGATTTGTATTTTGTGAGTCAGATTTAGTCAAATATTATGAGAAACATATTCCTATTACGTAAGAGGCACATTAGTTTTTGTATTTTCATCTTTAAATGCTAGGAAATGAAATAATTAATGTGTTTAAAATATAATATTTTATCTATTTAAACAGAATATCTATTTAATAGAATATCTTCCATATTCCTCATGAATTTTCCTTTAGTGAGGTGTGCTTTAGTAAAATGCACAAATCTAAAGATGCAGACTGAAGAATTTTTACATTGTTAGTTTTATATTGCATTTTAGTTTTTATTTCTCATGTTTGTCTTATTTATTTATTATATATACATGTATCCTTTTTCAAATTTTTTTCGCATTTAAGTGATTACAGAATATTGAACAGCATTCTCTGCTATACAGTGGGTCCTTGTTGGCTATCTGTTTAAAATATAGTAGTTTGTAACTGTCGATCCAAAACTCCCAGTTTATCCATCCCCTCAACTTCCCCCTTTAGTAATGACAAGTTTGTTTTCTAGTTTGTGAGTGTGTTTCTGGATAAGTTCATTTGTATCTTTTTTTTTTAAGATTCTGCATATAAGCAATATCATACGATATTTGACTGACTTCACTTAGTATGATAATTTCCAGGTCCATCTCTGTTGTTGCAGATGGCATTGTTTCATTCCTTGTGATTGGTCAGTCCCTATTTTCTATTTCTTACTGTTTCAGTTTTGGGAGATGGTTCCTTTCTAAGAATTTGTCCATTTCTTCCAGGTTGTCCATTTTATTGGCATATAATTGCATATAGCAGTCTCTTATGATGCTTTGATTTCTGTGGTGTCTACTGTAACTTCTTTTTCATTTTTGATTTTAGTAGTTTGAATTCTCTCCCCCGTTCTTCCTCATGAGACTGGCTAAAGGTTTATCACTTTTGTTTATCTTTTCAAAGAACCAGTTTTTAGTTTCATTGATCTATTGTTTTCTTCATCTCTATTTCATTTATTTTTGCTCTGATCTTTATGATTTCTTTCCTTCTACTGATTTGGGTTTTCTTTGTTCTTCTTTCTCTAGTTGCTTTAGGTGTAACATTAGGTTGTTGGCATTTTTTTCTTTCCTGAGGTGAGATTGTACTGCTGTAAACTTCGCTCTTAAAACTGCTTTTGCTGCATCCCATAGGTTTTAGATCATCATGCTTTTTTCATTCGGAGAAGGCAGTGGCACCCCACTCCAGTACTCTTGCCTGGAAAATCCCATGGACGGAGGAGCCTGGTGGGCTGCAGTCCATGGGGCTGCTAAGAGTCGGACACGACTGAGCGACTTCACTTTCACTTTTCACTTTCATGCATTGGAGAAGGAAATGGCAACCCACTCCAGTGTTCTTGCCTGGAGAATCCCAGGGACGGGGGAGCCTGGTGGGCTGCCATCTCTGGGGTTGCACAGAGTCGGACATGACTGAAGTGACTTAGCAGCAGCAGCTTTTTTCATTTGTCAGTATTTTTGATTTGCTCTTTGATTTCTTCCGTAATCCATTTGTTGTTGAGTTAGCATACTGTTAGGTCTCTACATGTTTGTGTTTTTTACATTTTTTTTTTCCTTGTAGTTGATTTCTATTCTTATAGTGTTGTGGTTGGAAAAGATGCTTAATATGATTTTGGTTTTCTTAAATTTACTGAGGCTCACTGTGGCCCAGCATGTGGTCAGTCCTGTAGAATATTCCATGTGTACTTAAGAAGAATGTATATTCTGCTATTTTTGGATGGAATGTTCAAGAAATATCAGTTGAGTCCATCTAATTTAATGTGTCATTTAAGGCCTGTGATTCCTTATTGAGTCTAAAGCAAACATTTAGAGGTAAATAACTTTTTTTTAATGTCATATGTTGCCACTATACTTCATTTTCTTTAATGTCATAAATTTTCCATAGTGTATGATCTTTTGATTGTAAATCACGTGTTTTTGGCTGAATCTCTCTACCAAAACCTTAAGAGTTCAAAGATTTCCATAGGTTACTACATCGGTAACTCATTATAACTGTTATGCTTCTCAGTGTCTAATCAATCTAATTTCTTTGGAGAGCCAGTGTAGGCAGAGTGCTTATTCAGATATTAGAGACAGACATTTGGTTTCACTATTGGCCTTCCCACTTTCTAGTAATTTGAACTTGGCTACTTGGCGTCTCTAAATTTCTCTTGCTTCATCAGTTAAGGAAAGTTAATACCACCTACCACAGAGTGTTATTGTGATGACTAGATGAGATACTGAATGTAGACTTTGCAAAGTAAGCAGTAAATGTTTTCTGCTTTACCAGCTTTAGGGGGTAGGCTAAACTGCATTATCAAGGAGAATTTGGAGTGGCTTGAATAAGGCAAAACCTTTACCTTCAAGTCCTGGTTGTCAGGTTAGCTCTGCTCCCTGCTGTTATGCAAGGACTCAGATTCCTTCCACCCAGCCTGGCATAGCATCTTCTTCTGTATGGTTAAGACTGTTCACTACCCCTTCTTTGCCCTACTCAGCAGGAAGTGAGGAGGGAAGGAAGGCCAGAGCAATAGCTTTTCATTTATACCAGTGAATTACAAGTTATATATAATACCTCTTGCTCACTGCATAGGTAAGAACAGCTAAAAGCTCTTACAGAATCTGGAAAGTGTTGGAAATGTAGTGTTTTGTTTTCTGGATGGCCACGTACACAATTAAAATCTATTACTTTGGAAGAAATGCTGGATTTTATTGGACAAATTAATGGACAGATTTTGCCATAGCTGCTACTACTGCTATTACAACCAATAGCAATCAATTACAGCAGAATTGCTGCTGCTGCTGCTGCTAAGTTGCTTCAGTCGTGTCCGACTCTGCGACCCCATAGACGGCAGCCCACCAGGCTCCCCCGTCCCTGGGATTCTCCAGGCAAGAACACTGGAGTGGGTTGCCATTTCCTTCTCCAATAGAGCAGAATTATGTCATATCTATTTACCTTTGACAACTTCAATTCTGTGCCCTAGAATGGATGAGGGGAGAGATAAGAATGAATGTTTGAAATCTGAGTGGTCTGGTGCTAAATATGCTTCATGTGTTTAAAACCGCATGCAAATCAATAATTTCATCTGATGGTGGGTTGGAGAAATCTGGTCCAACATTTAGAAAAACTGGCTAAGCTGTACTTACTGATGTGTGCTAGTCTCTTGTAAGTACTTTTGTTTGAGATTTTCAAGGGTGATTTCAGCTATTCCTGACTGTTGCCTTATTACCTGTCTTGAGAACTTATCATAGAGGCAAGATTCAACCACCATTGTAGTGTCAAATTGGTATATATTTGTAAAAACTTCTGTTACCCAACTGTTTCACTCACTGACTTGCTCGATGGTAATGGTATATCGAGCAGAGTCTTTCAGTTAGAAATCTATAGAAGTTGAATCCCTTGTAGCTAGGTTACAGAAAATCATGTTCTGATTTTGAGAAAGTGAACATCTCTATTAAAAAGAAATGAAGAAAAACTGTCATGGTGTCTATGATTTTTTATTTCGTACTTTTGCAAAGTGCTAATGGAATTTCTACTTTGAAGCAAATAGTACAATAGATCACTTTTTATTCAGAAGGAATTTTAGTTTTGTCTCCTCTATAGGTGTACTTTATTTGAAATACTCTTAAACAGTTAAAAGTCATTTTTCACTAAAAATAAATTAGGGTAAATGCATTTAGACTAATTATTGCTTCATAGAAATAATCAAAAATTATTCTTTTGTATAATCTTTTGTAAGTTTCGCTTGTGCATTAAAATGATTTCATTGGCAAGATTTTTCTTATCTTACTATTTTTAATTGGTACATTTTCTGTTAAATGAGGTTCCACAGTAAAATCGTCTAGAATTTTAGAATTAGATGAGAATTAATTAGAATTAGAGGTCACCTAGTCTAACTTACCTGTGTGTCCAAGAATCCTTTCCCAAAGTCTGCAAAGTACCTGTAGTCTGCAAAGTAGCCATTCATTCTCCTTTGAAACGTTTTCGTAATGAGAAGTACATGTCTTTGTTCATTTCATTTTTGGATGGTTCTATTCAACATAATCAATACTGTCAGGTCAAACTTTGTTTGTGCCCAGAGAAATTTTTGCTTCTCAAAATTCTGAGTCTTTCCAACTGTCTGATTGTTAGCCAATTAATTACCAAGATTATGAGAACTACTTGGAGTTCTGTCCTTTCACCATAAATCATGTCCTAGGAATTTAGTGGTCATTTTCTAACTCGCCATCTAGGACACATCTCTTCCCACAGCTTGCTGATTCCACTCCCGTTCTAGAACACAACAGGTGTTCAACAAACATAGATGACTGAATATAATTTCTGTCTAGACTGCTGCTCTTAAAAAAGAGGGTCTCGGTCTTTGAGTGACTTCAGATTGTGCATCCTTCAATACCTAAGGATTTGAGGACCTGGGTCTACAGAGCCAAGGCAGACTTGGAGATGAGGAATGTCACAGATCTTTCTTACATCAGACTAAGTAAAGATCCACTGGAATGATAAATAGGAGCGCAGGCATCATGGCAAAACTGATTCTCTTTGATCATGAGGGTAACCCCTTATTTTTGTTTTCGTACACAGTGGAACACTTGGAGGTAGTAAACAGTGGTATATAAAAGATTCTCAGAAATTCCTCATATATTTCTAATTCTAGGTGAGATCTTTGATCAAGTAAATAAAAGTCCTAAGAATTATTACCACTCTTGATTCAGACATAAAGCATTATAAAATTTTATAAGATTCATTTCTTACTGCTGAAACTTATCTTCTATACTAGAAAGAGAATAAATATAAGAATAATGGCTTTTTTTAAACAGTTTTTGATCTGTATTATTTGAATTCTGGAATTCTTTATAAGCATTAGAACTTTGTGTAGTGTATTTGTTAGTCTGCTTTTGCAGGAGCTGTAAATAATGTTGACTAGATATGTCTTTCCTGGCATTAAAAATGATTAATGTGAACTAGAGCTCTAGGTTGTCCAGAAGGTTATATATTATAACTCTCAAGCACATTCTGATAGAGTGCTGGATGGCAGGAAAGAGAATACTTTATGATATGCTCCTCAACAAACAGTCTGGGATTTTTTACTTTTGACATTTACTATAATGAAAAGCTAAAGATTGTTTTGGGGTCCATAGGAAACACATATTGGAAATTTCACATGTAAGGCTAGAGTTGATGTTTGGGATTTATAGGCTTAAGATTTTCATCCCTTTTCTATAGTACAACATGGGCTGTCCCAGGTGGTGCAGCAGTAAAGAATCCGCCTGCCAATGTGAAAAACGTGGATTCTCCATGGGGTTCCCAAAGAGTTGGACATGACTGAGTGAGCATTCACACACACATAGTATAGTACACAATTAGTAGTCAGCTTCCTCTTTTGACTCTTAAAGGAAGTGTTCCTGTATTTTAGTTATTTGCACACTCTGAAAATTATATATCATATTTGGAGTGCAGAGTGGAGCCAATCCAAATTAACCTTGGATGGTGACTTCATACACATCACCTGGGCCAAGACATATAATTCAGTGATTTCATTTTGGTAGTTGACAGCCCTTTACGCCTGTAAGTGGAAAATGGATATTTCTTGCTGTGGGTCCAAGTCTAGAGGACTCCTCCCTGATTTTCTCCATCCTGAAGTCTCTTCTACATTGGAATTTAGCTTTCCAAACTTTGGGGGGAGGGGGTTATAATTATTTGAGTGGTTATGGACGCTTTAGAAAATTTAACAAAAAAACACAGGCATTTTTTAGCTACTTTAGCCTAAATGATCATGTTTTACATCTTAACACTCTGACTCTGTGGATATAATAACAAACGTATCTAATCTTTTATTTTTTAGCTTGTATTCCTTTTAACCTTTTTTTTTTCTTGGGCCTATTTGAAGTCCTGTTGTTCTTTTGTATGTTTTTAAAAAAGCTCTTTTTGGAAATATAATGAAAAATTAATAAAACATGAAAGCACTTTAATAATTTTATTGAAGTATAAATATCAACCAGGTAAGGAAATAGAAAATTGTCAGCAAACCACCTAACTTCTCAGTCACAAAACCCTTTTCAACAGAAGGAATATCCTGACTTTTAGTTATTTTGTTGCTCTTCTTTTTAATTTTGCCACCTCTGTATTTACCCCTGGGCTTCCCTGGTGGCTCAGTGGTAAAGAATCTGCCTACCATTGCAGGAGACACAGGTTCAATCCCTGGGTCAGGAAGATCCCCTAGAAAAGGAAATGACAGCACACTCCAGTATCTTGCCTGGAAAATCCCAGGGACAGAGGAGCCCGGTGGGCTGCGGTCCATGGGGTCGCAAAGAGTTGGACACAACTGAGCATGAACTGAGCACGCAAGCATGTTTACCCCTAGAATATCGTAGTTACTGTTTTAGAAAGTTTTACATATGGACAATTATTATGTTCTTGTTTTGTTTCTCAACATTATGCTCGTATGTTGTCCATGTTGCTACTGATGCCAATAGTTCATTTATTTTCACTGTTGTATTATATCCCATTGTATGACTATACCACAGTTGGCTTATTTGCTACATTTTGATCAAAGTTTTTTTAACATTGCCAAAGAGAACTTTTTATTTTCTTTTATCTGCCATGGACCAGTTTTCTTTCCCTAAGTTTATTACTTGGAAATTATTCAGAAATTTAAATTGGCATTGCAGTCAGTAATCAGGGCTTCTTAATATCTGTTACTGTTCTTTCAAGAACCTCAGTCTATAATTTATTCTAAATATTTCATATATAATTTAATGTCTCTCCATCAGTAAAGTTAATTAAATAAATTCAGCAAATATTTGAGCATCTCCTATGTGTCAAGCACTGTGGCTGAAGTACTTTAGTAAACATACACTGCTTATATATTTAAAAAATAAACAGATATATGTGTTTGTTTAAAAGAAACCATAGTACAAAGAGGTATAAAATGAAAATTTTGGCTGTTCCCTCAGTCATATATCCAGCATTACATTTCTTGACTGTTCTTTTATTTAAAAATGTAATAATCTTATATATCTGTAGACTTAAAAAAATTACACAGTGGAGATCTTGTTGTATGACTTTTGCACTTTGCATCTTAATAATCTATCTTGAATATTTCATTGAAAGTTAGCATTTTTAAGTTAAGGAACTGCTAGAAGCTTAAATTAATAGAACTGAAAATACAGACAGTACTTTGTTCCAGATTAATTTATTATAGAAGCAAGAATAATGGGGGGAAATATGCTTTTGACTTATTAGAAATCAGATTTATTTATAGGACATGATAAACTTTTACCTATGGGAAATCATAACTTTAAATTGTTAAATATCTATGTGGTTTTTTCTGTAGGCATTGCTGGAGACGATGCTTGGTGTGAAAGTGGTTATAACAGGTGATGCATTTGTTCCTGGAGAAAGGAGTGTCATTATCATGAATCATCGGACAAGAATGGACTGGATGTTCCTATGGAATTGTCTGATGAGATACAGCTACCTCAGATTACAGAAAATTTGTCTGAAAGCCAGTCTCAAAAGTGTTCCTGGATTTGGTAGGTTTACATAAATTCTTTTAAGTTGTTCATTTATTTTATATGTGATGTACTCAAAAACTACAGAATAACTTACTAAATTCCACTTAAGTACTAAAGCCATTTCCATTTTTTTACAGTCTGTGGACTGTAGACTGGCAGGCTACAGTCCATGCGTTTGCAAAGAGTCAGACATGACTGAAGGGACTTACAGGCATGATATTCCAGGATAATCCCTCCATCTTAAAAGATTTAGTTAATCATATCTACAAAGTGTTTTGTTTTGTTTTGTTTTTTCCTTTTCTGCTTAGGTAATGTTTACAGGTTCAAACGATTAATACCTTATGTGGGTATCTTTTGAGAGGGTCATTATATAGCCAAGGTATTTGTTGATCTATGTATTGCAGGTGAAGAGATTAATTACTTAAAGTCACAAAGTTAGAATTAACTTCTCTTTATATATATGTTTCCCATCTGTGTACCACCTTTTGGAAGAAAGTAATATTCTGTGTTTATGTGGATTTGTTATACAGTCAAGTTTAGGGATTTTTTTTTTTTTTTCTAAAGGACTTGTTATTTTGAGATAATTGTAGAATTACATGCAATTTTAAGAAATAATACAAAAATTTCCCCATGTCCCCTTTATACAGTTTTTCCCAATGTACAGTATTACAACCAGAATGTTGACATTGATACAACCAAGAAGCTGAACAGCTTCCCCACACGGATTCCTTATATGGTCCTTTGATAGCTTCACATCCCCTTCTCTGACCTCTGGCTATCACTAATGTGTTCTCAATTTCTATAATTCTGTCACTGCAAGAGTGTTACTTAAATGGAATTATACAGTGGGTAGCCTTTGGCGATTTATCTTTTTTTTACTTAGCATGATTCCCTGGACATTCGTCCAAGTTGTTTTATGTATCAGTAGTTTATTCTTTTTTCTTGCTTAGTATTTCTCTATAGTCTTCAGTTGGAGAAGGCAATGGCATCCCACTCCAGTACTCTTGCCTGGAAAATCCCATGGACGGAGGAGCCTGGTGGGCTGCTGTCCGTGGGGTCGCTAAGAGTCGGATATGACTGAGCAACTTCACTTTCACTTTTCACTTTCATGCATTAGAGAAGGAAATGGCAACCAACTCCAGTGTTCTTGCCTGGAGAATCCCAGGGACGGAGGAGCCTGATGGGCTGCCGTCTATGGGGTCGCACAGAGTCAGACACGACTGAAGCGACTTAGCAGCAGTAGCAGCAGCAGCAGCCAAAGACAATCACCAGTTTTTCTTTTTCCTTAGGGGATAATAGATTATTTTAATCTCTTTTTTGGAAACATCTTATGTTGAAAGAGAATAAACTATTCTTAAGGAAGTATATATGGTCCCAGAAGGACAAAAATTTGAAGGATATGAATTAATAGTTCAGTAACTTCTTATTTCATGCCATACTTGTGGTAATTTAGACCAGAAACTGGTCTGTGCTGATAAGATACTTGAAAGGACCTGATTCCCTCACATGCATCTAATAAATAGTAATGAATACCCTTTGGTTCCAAGCAGTATACTAGGTGCCATTGTTTTCTGAACTTACCTAATCTATCATTTTTAAATTCCTAGAAATGTTTACTTTCCAAAGTTAGAAACGCAATGTGTTCATTGAGTGGTGGATAAGTATGGATTTTTCAGCATTGCTTAATTGCCCTTCACTCCTTGATGTGAAGAAGGGGTAAGGAACAGACGAAATGTATTCAAACCTATTGTTCACATGTGAGTGGATGAAGCACCCACTAAATTCCCTGACAGCCTCATCCATTACATCTGTACTTCTTTGGTTCCTATGTAATATTTCTTATTTGAATTCTTTGCTCTCTAAACCATGTCCCTATCAATAGTGTACTGAAACTGTGTAGGATTTTGACAGCAAAGGGCAGGCATTGTCCTCAGAACAGACTGGTAAGAAATATTGCCTGTTTGTGTTTTACTTGTCTTCATGCTTATAGTTTTGTCTTTGTCACATAACAGTATTATAGTGTCAGTATAGTCAGACTAGTTAACTCATTGTTGCCCCAGGAGATTTTCACAGAAACTAAATGCCCACGGCTGGCAATTTGTTATGTAAATAAATATTGAAACATCTCCAATCAATAACATTCAGGTAACAAAAGACATATTAATACATCTCTGTTCAATAATACATTAAATGTCAACTGACTTTCCCTCGAGCAAACATCTCCATAGAACCAGCAGAAAGCTGCAACATTTTATGACATAGCGCCAAAATTCATATAACAGCCTATCCACAGTACCTTACTGGTAGAAGCTGTCACTGTCCTTAAAGAGACTAGGGGAGGAAGCATACACATCACCTCTTGATGGTAGAAATATCAAAGGTTTTTCAGTGTTTTAAAAACTGCCACATTCATCAAGAATGATAATGTCTTGTTTATCATTCCTTATTCTACATAAATATATTAACAGAATATTAATATTACGTGAATGAGCTTGAAAATGTATGTGAAATTAACACGTTACATTGAGAAAAATAGAAATGAAAAAGAAAAATTAAAACAGTTTTGTGTTTAATAGATTGAATCCATAATAAAAAGCCTTCCCAGAATGGTTTCTGGAGGACAGTGGCAGCTGCCTGATTTTCCTTATCCTTAAAAAAAAAATTCATCCAATCAACAAACAGAAAATATAACCACATATCACTCATCTCTTCAGCATGATCAGGAGACAAAGAAGGCATTTAGAAGGTATGGTATTAAGTAGAGAAATAAAAAGTCTACATTCTCCCATCCATCATTGCAAACCTTTGGGTTTTAAGAGTGAAGAAAGGCTTAAGAGTAAAGGCATTGACAACTTAGAAGAAGCACAGACAAAAGCATCCCCAGAAAGATTCCCGTCTAATGCTAAATGCCAAAATACCAACTAAACACAGGTCAGGACATAGTAGCTCATAGCACAAAACACAGGAAAGTGATTAGAAAGAGTGAGACCTGAAGATGCCTCAGAGAAGCATTGCTTCTGAGGGAGAATCAGATATATAGAGATGGGGTAAACTTCCCTTGAAAGTATGGCAGTGAAGGAAAAGGAAATTGAAGATCTGGCAGGAATAAAAAGAGAAACATGAAATAAAAATCTTTGCTCATCACATGCAAATTATGCACCCAAACTCCATAACCATAAAAAAAAACTTAAGTAGAGGGGAGAACTGAAAAACCAAAAAGTCAAAAAACATACACCATAACACAGCACTCTAAATGGACTGAATTATTAAATAAGCATTTGACAATTTTGTTTAAAAAAAAAAAAAACTTTTGAGAAATACAATGAATAGTAATGAACAAAAAAATTAGAAATATTTCAACTGAATTCAAGCAAAAAAAAAAAAAGAAAATTAAAAAAGGCAAAACCAGAAATAAAGAGTGAATTATGAAATATCCAAGAGGAAATAGAGTAAAATGACTCAGTGATGAAAAGCTGGAAGCATGTCCTCTAAGATCAGGAACGAAACAAGGATGTCCACTCTCACCACTTTCTTTTGGCCATGCCACACAGCTTGTGGGATCTTGGTTCCCTGTCCAGGGACTTGAACCCGGCAGTGAAAATGCTGAATCCTAACCACTGGACCCCCATGGAATTCCCATTCTCTTGCCACTTCTATTCAACATAGTTTTGAACGTCCTAGCCACAACAGTCAAACAAGTAAATAAAAGGAATCAGAACTGGAAAAGAAGTAGTAAAACTGTCACTCCTTGCAGATGATATGATACTACATAAAGAAAAAAATCCTAAAGATGCTACCAGAAAGTCACTAGAGCTCATCGGTGAATTTGGTAAGGTTGCAGGTTACAAAGTTAATACACAGAAATCTCTTGAATTTCTACATATAACAACAAAAGATCAGAAAGAAAAATTAATGAAACAATTCCATTTATCATCATATGAGAATACTAAGTACCTAGAAATAAGCCTATTTAATGAGGCAAAGGATTTCTACTCTGAAAAGTGCAAGATGCTGATGAATCAAAGATGACACAAACAGATGGAACGATATACCATGTTCTTGAACTGGAAGAATCAATATTGTCAAAATGACTGTTCTACCCAAGGTAATCTACAGATTCAATGCAGTCCCAATGGCATTTATCACAGAGCTAGAACAAAAAAGTTTTAGATTTGTATGGAAATACACAGGACCTTGAATAGCCAAAACAATCTGAGGAAGAAAAACAGATGGAGGAATCAGGCTCCCTTACCTCGGAATATACTGCAAAGCTACAAAAACAGAAATACAGATCAGTGGAACAGGATAGAAAGCCTAGAAATAATCCCACACAGCTGTGGTCAATTAGTCAATGACAAAGGAGATAAGACTACACAATGAAGGAAAGACAGTCTCTTCAATAATCAGTGCTGAGGAAACTGAACAGCTACATGTAAAAGAATGAAATTAGAACATTCTCTTAACACCATACTCAAAAATAAACTCAGGATGGATCGAGGACCTAAATGTAAGGCCAGACACTATAAAATTCTTATAGGAAAATATAGAAAGAACACTCTTTGACATAACTTACAGCAGGATTTTTTTCAGTCCATCTCCTATTAATTGAAATTTTAAAAACTAAATGAAACCTCATTAAACTTTTTTTGTATAGCAAAAGAACCCATAAACAAAACAAAAAGACAGCCCATAGAATGGGAGAAAATATTTGCAAAGGAAGTCACCAACAAGATTAACCTCAAAAATATACAGTTTATGTAGCTCCATGTCAAAATAAAAACAACCCAATCAAAAAAAAAAGGGCAGAAGATCTAAACAGACATTTCTCCAAAGAAGACATGTAGATGGTGAAGAGGCACATGAAAAGATGTTCAGCATCACTAATTATTAGAGAAATGGAAATCAAAACTACAGTGGGGTATTACTTGACACCTGTCAGAATGGCCATCATCAAAAACTCTACAAACAATAAATGCTGAAGAGACTAGAGAAAAGGGAACCCTTCTATACTGTTGATGGGATGTAAATTGGTATAACCACTATGGAGAACAGTATGCTGCTGCTAAGTCACTTCAGTTGTGTCCAACTCTGTGCGACCCTATGGACTGCAGCCTACCAGGCTTCTCCGTCCATGGGATTCTCCAGGCAAGAACACTGGAGTGCCATTTCCTTCTCCAGTGCATGAAAGTGGAAAGTGAAAGTGAAGTCACTTAGTCAACACATATGCTACTTCTACCCATTTCCCTTGTTCCTTACAGAACCAGTCTAATTGTAGAACAGTATTATACTTAAGAGACCATCCAACTGGCCACCGTTCGCCATCCTCCAGTGGATACTGTGGCCATTGGAGAAGGAGCCCAATGGAGAAAGATACAATGGAGAACAGTATAGAGGTCCTTAAAGAACTAAAAATAGAACTACCATATGATCCAGCAGTTCCACTCTTTGGCATGTATCTAGAGAAGACCATAATCCAAAAAGATACATGCACCCCACTGTTCAATGCAGCACTATATATAATAGCTAAGACATGGAAACAACTTAAATGTCCATCAACAGAAGAATGAATGAAGAAGAAGTGGTACATATATAAAATGGAATATTACTCAGACATAAAAAATAATGAAATAATGCCATTTGCAGCAACATGGATGGACCCAGAGATTATCATACTCAATCAATACAAATATCATATCACTTATATGTAGAATCTGATGTTTTTTTTAAAAGATAAAATGAACTTATTTACATAACAGAAACAGACTTACAGATATCAAAAACAAACTTATGGTTACCAAAGGGGAAATGTGGGAGGCAGGGCAGAATAAATCAGGAGCTTTGGATTAACATACACAAACTATATAAGATAACCAACAAGGACCTCCTTTAGCACAGAGAACTGTTTAATATTTTGTGATAAACTACATGAGACAAGAATCTGAAAAAGAATGAACATATGTATAACTGAATCACTTTGGTGCACACCTGAAACTAATAACAACATTGTAAATAAACTATATTCCAACAAAATTTTTAAAAAAGAATGAAAAGGAGGAACAAGAAAAAAAAAGTCCGAGGAAGTAGTTGAAATGAACGATAGTCATAGTTATTCTAACATCTATATAACTGGAGCCTCTAAAGAGTCAATCAAAACAATGTAAATATTTTAAATATTACAAGGGTTATATTTTAAAGTATTACCAAGAGAAATCTTGGGCATAAAAGATGACTGGAGAGGCACTTCCAGCATGACAGCATGAGGAGCTGTCTATACCCACTTCCCAGTGAAACTGGAAAATCTAAAGTAGCAGTCATTTAAAGTCTCTGGAAATGGTCCGGAAGGCATACAGAAAATGAAAATACATTTATTCAAGAAAAGTTATACCACGATTTGTCAAGAACGAGAATCTGTGTTTTTTAAAACAAGACACACTACCAGGGTCCAACCCTGGTAGGATCCAGGAATTCCCTCAGGAGGATGGCGTCGGCGATAAGGAAAGTAAAAGGGGAGAGAAAGAGGCTTGATCTTCCTTGGTTTACACAGAAAGCTAATAAAGCTCCTGACTCGGAACTTGCTCTGTTCACGGAGGCCGCAGGCGCCCTCTTGGTGGGGTGAGGACGCAGGATGCCCTCTCCCTGGTGAAGACGCAAGGCTCCTTCCTGATCGGGTCTTAGAAGCCCAGGCAAAAAGGTGAACTCAGAGAGCCCCTGTGTCCCAAGTAGTCATCCTGAAAGAAGAAGAGAGAGAGAAAAGGAGGGAAAAGGAAAAAAGAATGACACGGGGGGGAGACCAAGCTCTGATGAAGCCGGGTCCGTAGCTTTATTTTCAAAAGGAACTTTTATACCCTAAGTTGTACATAGAGGATAATAGGGGGTGCAGAGTCATGCAAAGTCAGCAGTCCTTGACCCTTATCAAGACCAGGGTTTCTTTCTGCAAACCTATCATATACAAATGCTTTACGTGATTTACATCATCTTCTTGCCAGAAGGCCTGTTAACATTTTATGACTCTCTGTTCTGATAAAGGTTAGTTAACCAGAAAACTTATTTTCTCTAAAAGTAATTTTTCTAAAGTTTGGCGCCACTCTCCAAAAGCACTAGATAAATTTGCATTCCAATAGGGCAAAGGTGCAGTGGGCTGTAGCAAGGAAAGAATTTACTACCTCAAGGGTCTAAAGTTGTTAACACCAAGGCCACTACTTATTTTTTCTATATACCAACTATATTAATTAATATATTCCCAGGGACACAGTGGGTAAGGGATATGGAACTTGGCAGCAAGCACTGGCTCAACAATGAAATCCTTCACCAGTTCCATTCTAATAATTCTTAACTCCTCAAAAGGCTCTATATTGTTTGAATATGTTAAGCTTCCCGTGCCTCTCACGGTTGGGAGGCTGTAAACAATCATATGCGTAGCTGTAGGAGTCCGGATAAACCTGTCAGGCAAGTTAGAAAGCCATCTGAGGGGTTTGGATTGAAACACTCGTATTGTGCCCAGGAGGCTTATTAACTAGAACTCTAAGTTGATTTCCTTCAGAGAAAGGTGATCAGGGATAGCCCCACGTTAATGTCAGAGGAGTTGGTGAAATTCGTAAAATAGTAAAACAGACAGATTCTGGTTTTGGGGTAAATGCCCAAGCAGGTCCAGGGGGTCCCTCGAGTCCTGATTTGCCTTGCCTGTCAGGCCTCTCCCGCATGACCTTGTCATGGGTGGGATCTCCTGTGCTGGCTCCCTGCATCACACTCATTTTCTCCCACCTCCCAGTTCAGCCTGACAGAAACTCTGTCCCATACTGGTGCAGCCAGGAACACAGGGTGACCCACAATCAGGAGAAATCTGAGCTTCTCCCTCAGGAGTACAGGATTTGAACCCCACATTTAGCTCCCCAGTTTTAACACTGGCACCTGAGAGAGGAGTCTTCAAAACATCTAACTTTGAAAACCAATAGTTTTACATCTGTGAGACTCATATAGGAAACTAAACCTATATAAAATAGGATAGCAAAAACAATTTTTAAAGGGCTCTTACATACTTGTGTTCCTATACTCCTGGATCCAGTGCAAAGGCAGCTGAATAGAAAGCACCCAGTCTTGCTGTGAAAGAGGGCTTATCTGAAAGATTTGCTTGTCTTCCTTGCTGTAGCCAGAGGGGCAGGGTTCTAATAAAACACACATCTAAGGGCACACATCTAATCCTCTCCAGAGACCTTGGAGGGTGGGTATATCGTTCACATACTACCTCTGGTCACCAGTGTCTCTGAGAAGGAAGCTTATATACTCTGGAACTCTGACTTTATGGCTGTTACCCAGAGAATACATCCCTTGGGAGTCTGGCTCTTGTAACCAGGGGTTTGTGTTCAGGGGGTAGGGGGTGGGGACAATGGGATGGTAGCAACCAAAGAAGAAACAGTTCTTAGCTAACCATTGCTCTAGGGCTTAGTGTGGAGGGAGCAGGCAGAAGAGCCCATCTCCAAGTCTTCTTCTAAAAGAAGAGAAGTGTATTTGCATAATTTAAAAGCTGCTGTCTGAGGGTGTGACTTCCACTTGGCCTGAATCAGGGTGTTGAGATCCTCTCTATTGGCACATCTGTCCTCAACTACTGGGAGCCACTAAGAATAAAGTAGGTAGGCTGCTTGGACAATCACAGAAGGTGAGACAACCAAGAACTAGAGTATGGTTGAATGGTAAGGTTTATCTCCTATACGAGGACACTCCTTCAAGACTGAGAGAGGTAGGTGTTTTATCTAATGCATAAAAATGAACACAGTCAAGGAAAATGAAGAGACAGAAGAATATATTCCAAATGACAGAACAAAATAAAACCTTAGAAAAAGACCTAAATGAACTGGAGAGGAGTGATTTACCTGGTGTAAAGAGTTCAAAACAGTAGTCCTAGAGATGCTCATTGAGCTCAGGAGAACAATACATGAGAAGTCTAACAGAGATAGAAGATATAAGAAAGAACTCACAGTGCTGGAGAACTCAATAACCGAACTGAAAACATAGGAGTTTAACAGTTTAGATAAAGCAGTAGAAAAGGTCAGTGAACTTGAAGATGGAGCCATACAATTTTCCAATCAAGGCAGCAAACAGAAAAAAAGATTGAAGATAACTTAAGGGAATTATCCCTGGAGATTCCCATGGACAGCCCTAGCAGGCTACAGGTTATGCAGTTGCAAAGAGTCAGACACAACTGAGCAACTAACACTACTACTTCTACCAAGGGGATTATGGGAAATATCAAGAGGCCTTACGCTTGCATTACAGGGGTCCCAGAAGGAGAAGAGAAAAGGGAAAGGGGAGAAAACTTATTTGAAGAAACAGTGGCTAAAAACTGCCCCAACCTGGGGAAAGGAAGGAAACAGTAGATGAACTTAAAGAGACTCATGTCAAGACACATAATTAAAGTGTTGAAATCTAAAGACGGAGAGAATTTTAAAAGCATCAAGTGCAAAACATGTTATGTACAAGGGAATTCCCATAAGATCATCAGCTTATTTTTCAGAAGCACCTTTGCACACCAGAAGGGAGTGACATGCTATACTCAAAGTGCTGAAATTTAAAAACTGCCAAAGAAGAAGACTGTATCTGACAAAGTATCTCCTTCAGAATTGAAGGAGAGATACAGATAAGCAAAATCTCAAGGAGTCCATCACCTCTAGGCTGGCCGTACAAAGAAATGTTAAAGGGACTTCTTTAGGCTGAAAAGAAAAGGTGCTAAGTACAGGGAAACAATAAATATCCTTGGTAAATATAAATATGTAGTAAAATCTAAAATAATCTAATGTTGTAAGGTTTGTGAATTAACTACTTCTAAAGCTAAAATAAATTTTAAGACAGAAGTATTAATAATTATAACTACAGTAATTAAGGGATACAGAAGATAAAATGATGTAAATTGTGACCTCAGAAACAAAATATGGAGTAGTAAAAATGTATAGCCTTGGAATGTGTTCCAAATTAAGTTGTTATTAACTTAAAACAATACTATTTTATGTCTCATGGAAACCATAAAGCAAAAATCTATAGTGGATGCACAAATGATCAAGAATAAGGAATCCAAGACCACCACTACGGAAAATCACAAAGGAATAAAGCAAGAGAGAAAGAAAGGAACAAAGGATTCTAAAACAGCCACAAAGCAATCAAATGGCAGTAAGTACATAGCTATCAGTAATTAAAAGATATTCCATGCAATAGAAATAAAAAGAAAGCTGAGTTAGCTGTATTTCATATCAGACAAAATAGGCTTTAAGACAGTCTTTGATAAAAGACAGGGTCATTATATAATGATGAAGGGGTCAGTCCAACAACAGGATATAACATATGTAAATATTTATGGGTCCAACATAGGAACACCTAAATGTATAAAAAAATATTAAGAGACCTAAGTGAGAAATAGCAGTACATTAACAGTAGATGATTTTCATCAATGGGTGGTCATCCAGACAGAAAATTAATAAGGAAACATTGGCCATAAGTCCAATTGGTCTAATATGGTTTAATAGACTTATATAAAACATTCCAAATTCCATGGACTGTGCAGTCCATTGGTCACAAAGAGCCGGACATGACTGAGCGACTTTCACACACACACACACCATTCAAAAGCAATAAAATACACACTTCTCTCATTTTCCCATGGAATATTCTCCACAATAGATCATATGTTAGGCTGCAAAACAAGTTTTATTACATTTAAGAACATTGAAATCATGTCAAAACAAGTTTTATTACACTTAAGAAAATTGAAATCACGTCAAGGAAACTTTTTCAATCATAGTGTTATGAAACTAGAAATAAATTATTTGAATTTTCCAGTTATTTTCTTATATGTGGAAATTAAATAATGTACTACTGAACAACCAATGGGTCAAAGAAGAAATCAAAAGAGAAATTTAAAAATACCTTGAAACAAATGGAAATACAACACACCAAAACTTATGGGATGCATTAAAAGTAACTCTAAGAGGGGAGTTCAATAAGCAACCTATCTTTACACCTCAGGGAATTGGGGAAAAAAAAGACCAAATGAAGCCCAAAGTTAGAAGGAAGGAAATAAGTTAGAAGGCAGGAAAGAAAGAAATGGAAGAAAGACTAAAAAGACAACAAAAAAGATCAGTAAAATTAAGTTGGTCTTTTGAAAAGACAAAATTGACAAAGCTTTAGCTAGACTCACCAAGAAAAAGAGGACACAAATCAGAAATGAAAGCGAATAGGTACAACTGATACCACAGAAATACAAGAAATCACGAGAGACTGCTATGAATAATTATTATATGTCAACAAGTTGGACAAGCTAAAAGAAATGGATGAACTCCTAGAAACACATGACTTAGTAACACTGAATCATAAAGAAACAGAAAGACTGTACAGAGACACCACTAGTAAGGAGATTGAATCAGTAATCATAACCCCCCACAACAAACAGAAGTCTAGATGACTTCAGTGGTGAATTCCTACCCAATATTAAAAAAAAAAAAAAAATGCTAATCCTTCTCAATCTATTCCAAGAAATTAGAAGAGAAGGGAACACATCTAAAGTCATTTTATGAGGCCAGCGTTACCTCAATACCAAAACCAAAGATGCCACAAAAGAAAATTATAGGCCAGTATCCCCAATGAACATAGATGTAAAATTCCTGGACAAAATATTAGCAAACAAAATTCAGCAATATGCTAAAAGGATAATGCATTATGATCAAGTGAGATTTATCCTAGGGATACAAAAATGATTTGACATCTGTAAACCAATCAGTGAGATATACCACACTGGCAAAAGGAAGGATAAAAATTATCTTATCAT
This sequence comes from Bos indicus x Bos taurus, assembly GCF_003369695.1. Taxonomy (NCBI): domain Eukaryota; kingdom Metazoa; phylum Chordata; class Mammalia; order Artiodactyla; family Bovidae; genus Bos; species Bos indicus x Bos taurus. Next base: position 68,991,302 of record NC_040086.1, on the reverse strand, counting down.
CTCAATACATGCAGTAGATGCAATAACAAGAAAAACATTTGTCAAAATTTAACATACATCAGTGATTAAAACTCCCAATATGATGGATATAGAGGAAATGTATTTCAGTGCATTAAAGGCCATAGATGACAAGCCCATAGCTAACATCAGACTTAATAGTAATGAAAATTTCTAAGTTCAGGAATAAGACAAGGATGCCCATACTGTCCATTTTTATTCAACATTATATTGGAAGTTCTAGCCAGAGCAATTAGGCAAAATTAGATAGATAGCATCCAGATTGGAAAAAAGTAAAACCATCACTATTTGCAAATATCATATTACATATAGAAAACTCTTTTAAGGCTCCAGCAAAAACTGTTAGGATACGTGAATTCAGTGGGGCTGCACAATACATAATTAATATACAAAAATCTGTTGCATCACTATGTACTAATAACAAATTAATCAGAAAGAGAAACTAAGAATATTACCCCATTTACAATTCCATCAAAGAGTAAAGTAGGAATAAATCTAACCAAGAAGGTGAAATACTGAAAATTATACAATATTGATGAAAGAAGTTGAAGAAGACAGATAAGTGTAAGGATATTTTATGCTTGTGGATTGAAAGCATGGTTTTCAATTTGAAAGGTTTTCAACTTGAAATTGTTTCAAAAACAATTTCGTAGTTTTCATAGTTGGCATTTTTTGACAGAAATATAACAGTCCTAAAGTTTGTATGAAACTGCAAAGGCTCAGAATAGCCAAATCAATCTTGAGAAAGAAGAACAAAGCTATAGGTATAATATTCCCTGATTTTAGGCTATACTATAGAACTATAGTAATCAGAACAGCATGGCATTGGCATATAAACAGACAAATAGATCAGTACAACAGAATACAGAGCCCAGAAATAAACCCACACATATATGGTCAATTAATTTATGACAGAAGAACCAAGAGTATACAGTAAAGAAGGGATAGTCTTTTCAGTAAAAAGTGTTGTGAAAACTGGACTACTATCTACACCATATACAAAAACTAACTCAAAATGGAATGAAGACTTGAACATAAGGCCTGAAACCTTTAAGGTCCTAGAATAAAAAATAGGTGGCAAGCTCCTTGACATTAGTCGTGGTGATGATTTTTTGGATTTGGTACCAAAAGCGAAGGAAACAAAAGCAAAAATAAGTTGTACTACCTCAAACTGAAAATCTTCAGCATAAGAAAGGAAACCATCAACAAAATAAATAGGCAACCTCTGGAATGGGAGAAAAATATTTGCAAATCATATTATCTGACAAAGGGTCAATACTCAAAATATATGAAGAACTCATAGAACTCAATAGCAAAATAACAGTTCAATTAAGAAATGGGCATAGGACATAAAGGGACATTTTCCCAAAGAGATGTACAGATGGCCAACAGGTACATGAAAAGGTGTTCAACAGCAGTAATCATCTGGGAGATGCAAATCAAAAGCCATGAGATACCACATCACACCTGTTAGAATGGCTACAGTCGAAAAACTGAGAAATAATAAGTGTTGGGAGGATGTGGAGGAAAAGGAACCCTGGTGCACTGTGGATGGGAATGTACATTGATACATACATGGTGGAAAACCATACAGAGGTTCTTAAGATTAAAAATGGCACTACCATATGATCCAGTAATTCTGCTTCTGGATATTTATTGGAAGAAATCACACACACTAACTTGAAAAGATATCTCATCCCCATGATTATTGCAATGTTATTTACAATAAACAATAGATGGAAACAACTTGTGTCCATTGGTAGATGAGTGGATAAAGAAAATGGTAAATATAGACAGTGGCATATATTATTCAGGTATAAAAAAGGATATTCTGTAATTTGTATCACCTGGATAGACTTTGAGGGCATCATGCTAAGTGAAAAATAAGATAGAAGAGAATTCCATGTGATCTCACTTACATGTGCAGTCCCCCAAAATAAACAACACAAACCCAAAAAAACCTGAACTGAATATAGAGAATGGATAGTGGTTGTTAGAGGCCAGGATTTGGGGATGGGCAAAATGCATGAGGTTGGTAAGAAGGCACAAACTTCCAGTCAAAACATAAATAAGTTATGAGGATGTAATGTATAGCATGGTGACTATAGTTAATAATATTCTACTGTATATTTGAAAGTTTCTGAGAATAGATGTTAAACATTCTGGTCTTAAGAAAAAACTTTGTAACTACATGTGGTTATAGATGTTAACTTAGACCTACTGTGTCATCATTCCGTGAATACACATATATGGAATCATTTTGTTGCACACCTAAAACTGTTATGCCTAATGTTATTTGTCACTTATATCTCAGTTTAACAAAGTAGTAATACAGCTTTATTGGGTGATTGTGAAGATTAAATTAAATGCCAGTACAGTATTGCTGCTGCCTTTTATTTCTCTAGTTCCTTTTGGTACATCTACACTCTGACCTTTTGCCTTACAGAGATCTGTATCAGACCTCTGATTTTTCCAGTGTCTCACAGACCCACATTCTCTTTCCTTGACCACTTGATTTTTACTTCCTCCCGCTCTGCAGTGGTATAGTCATTTTTAACAATGTTAAACTGTCTCATTTTGAACCTGTATGTATTTCGTTCTTAGCTATCCCATTTTCTTATCTCAAAAGTTACAAGCTTCTTATAGAGTGTCTTTCATATTGTGGGCCCACAAAGTATATGTAGACTTGATAGGATTTCTTGAAAAGGCAAACCATTAATGAGAACAGATTTTGGATTGAAGAAAACCCAATTTTAGAACCTTTAAAGTGAATAAGTGCAAAGTACATTAAACAAGGCAAAAGTGTAGGCAGGAAAAATAAAACAGAGTGTGTCTGCAAATGGAGTATTAAGGTTGGACTTTGCAGGAAAAAATGAAAAAAAAGAAAAAGAATGGATGTGTCTTACTGGTGAGCTCCATCCTGCTTCAGACTATGCTAGACTTAGCTTGTTGACAATTGCCATGACCTTCAGTTCAGTTCAGTTCAGAAAAAGAATGGATTTGTCTTACAGGTGAGCTCCATCCTGCTTCAGACTATGCTAGACTTATTGTTGACAATTGCCATGACTTTAGAGTGTATTTAATGTTGCTATTTATAATCATTTCTAAATGTTTGCTTACCAGAGTTTGGAATATAATCATCTGGTTCTTCTAGTTCATTTATAAATGACTAAAGGGAAGTAATAATATCTGTATTATCCATTTGGAGAAGGGATGAGAATTTAGAATTTGGAAATTTTTTCTTACAGTATGTAAGTAACAGACGTTGTGTAAGAAACCATTAAGACTGTTTAGATTCCAGTTCAAGTAGTGAAGAGTTTTGGTAAGCTAACTAAACAGTTTAGAGTCTCCTAAGTTACGTGAAATTAGATTTTAAAGAAAAATGTCAGATAGTTAGATTTCAACTGTCTGTAATGGTGGTTTAGACCTAGATTTTCACTTTTCGCTAACTTCGTAACTACTTAGTAACAGTGAAGGAAATACTAAGCCCAGAGGTGTCATAAGAAGCCCATTCTCCCGGTGTTTTGTACCAAGGAATTCATGCGCCGTTTGGCCCACCTGGCTCACGGCTCCGTGGGTTTTTCTGTGGTCTGCTGACTGATCACACTTGACTGGCAAAGAGAGCTTGGCGCTTTTAGAAAGCACGAAAAGAGGAGTAAACATTAAAGAGATAGTGATTTAAAAAGCGTCTAGGTCATGGATTCAACTAAAAATCTACCTCACATACCTCATGGTTTCAACGTAGATTATCATTTAATCCTGCTGTTGTCAAACTGCAACATAAGAATTGTGGCAAAAACTCGGAACCACCACAAATTGTGAAATTTATCTAGATTGTTCAGGATGAGACCAAGGAGAAGTGAGAAGTAACCACATGACTTCTGATGAATGCTTTTATCCATTCTCAGTGTGTTCAAGGCATGCAAAGTCTGAATGAAGCCTCAGAGGCTCCTGTGGGTCCTGCTTTAGCAAGACATTTGAAACTGGGTCAGACACCACTTCTCCTAAGTCTGACCTCCCTGAAAATAACCTGTCTGACAAAATATTAAACATTTTTTGGTCAAATCTGATTTACAAAAATAACTGGAATTTTAAAAAATCGCCCTTGGTGTTGTATATGCATTCTCCTTTCTTCACAGTTGGACTGTGAAGAAGGCTGATCGCCGAAGAATTGATGCTTTTGAACTGTGGTGTTGGAGAAGACTCTTGAGTCCCTTGGACTGCAAGGAGATCCAACCAGTCCATTCTGAAGGAGATCAGCCCTGGGTGTTCTTTGGAAGGAATGATGCTAAAGCTGAAACTCCAGTACTTTGGCCACCTCATGCGAAGAGTTGACTCATTGGAAAAGACTCTGATGCTGGGAGGGATTGGGGGCAGGAGGAGAAGGGGACGACAGAGGATGAGATGGCTGGATGGCATCACTGACTCGATGGACATGAGTCTGGGTGAACTCCGGGAGTTGGTGATAGACAGGGAGGCCTGGCGAGCTGCGATTCATGGGGTCGCAAAGAGTCGGACACGACTGAGCGACTGATCTGATCTGATCTGAATATTTGACAAGGGAGCCAAGAATACTCATTGGGAATGTAGACTCACTTCAATAAACTGTGTCGGAAAAACTAGATATTCACATGTTAAAGAATGAAATTGGATCCCTATTCTATACCATTCACAAAAATTAACAGGAAATAAATGAATTGTAATACCAGAAGCCATAAAACGCCTAGAAGAATAAATAGAGAGAAAGCTGCCTGACAGTGGTCTTGGCAATGATTTTTGGATGACACCAAAAGTACTGGCAACAAAAGTGAAAATAAGCAAGTGGGACAACATCAAACTAAAGAGTTTCTGCACGGCAAAGGAAACCATCAGCAAAATTAAAAGTTAAGGTATAGAATAGGGAAAACAGTGACAAACCATCTATTTGATAAGGGGTTAATATCCAAAATATATAAGGAATTCATATAGCACACACACACAAATCTGATTTAAAGAAAAAACAGTTTTCTGAAGAAGACAAATGGCCAACAGACACACAAAAAGATACTCATAATCACTAACCTTCAGGAAATGCATATCAAAATCACAGTGACATTACACCTGTTAAAATGGCCATTATCAAAAAGATGAGACAAGCGTTGGCAAGAATGTGGGGGAAAGGGAACCCTGTACACTGTTGGTGGGAATGTAAATTGATACAGCTACATGTGGGAAATAGTATGGTGGTTCCTCAAAAAATTCAAAACAGAACTACCATACAGTCCAGTAATTCCACTTCTGAATGTGTATTTTCAGGAAATGAAATCACTCTCTTGAAGGGTAACCCCATGTTCCTGGCAGCATCATTCACAATAGCCAAGACATGGAGACAACTGAAGTGTCTATTGGCAGTTAAGTGGGTGAAGAAAAAATAAACATATAATCTTAAAAAGCCAAACTCATAGAAATAGAGACTAGAATGGTGACTGCCAGGGCAGAGGCTGATGGAAATGGGCAGATATTGGTCAAAGGATAAAGACTTCCAGATTTAAGATGAATGAGTTCTGGGGATTTGATGTACAGCATGGGGCTTCCCTGGTGGTTCAGACAGTAAAGAATCTGCCTACAATGCAATAGACCTAGATTCGATCCCTGGGTTGGGGAAAAAAAAATAACTGGAATTTTAAAAAATCGCCCTTGGTGTTGTATATGCATTCTCCTTTTTTCAAAGATCATGAATAGAAACTACTCGGTTAAAATCTGTTGTCCACCTTGCCCAATACACGGGAGAAACAGTGATTATAGTGCACACTTTATTACACGTGAACATGCAACAAAACGGGTCATACATTAGCTGGGAACGTAATCCATTTTATGGGGTCAAATTTTCGGTTTTCACTGTATTTCATTAACTATTTATGTTAGGTATAAATTCACTTAAAGATGTTTCTCACACAGTTTTAAGAGTCACTAAATTTACTGAAGTCACCTAAATTTTATTATCTGTTGTATATTAAGTAGGGCTTCCCAGGTGATGCTAGTGGTGAAGAACCTGCTTGCCAATGCAGGAGATTTGAAAGAGATGTGGGTTCGATCCCTGGTAAAATCCCCTGAAGGAGGAAATGGCAGCTCACTCCAATATTCTTGCCTGGAGAATCCCATGGACAGAGGAGCCTGTTGGGCTACAGTCCATAGGGTCACAAAGAATTGGATACAGCTGAAGCGACTTAGCACACATGTATATTAAGTACAAAGAATGGATAATTTTCTATTTGAAATATTGTGTTTATAATACCAAACTTAACTCCATGGAGAAGGGAAACTCTCCGCTTCCTACCCAGCTTCCTCCTGGTTAAAATGGACATTCACGAAGACTAGAACCATCTTTAAGCCATAAATGTCTTTGATATCATCCAATTTGGTGGATCCCCCTAAGGTGGGGGTATTATATTATCCCCCTGGAGGAGGAAATGGCAGCCTACTCCAGTGTTCTTGTCTGAAAAATCCTATGAACAGAGGGGCCTGGCAGGCTACAATCAATGGGGTCACTAAGAATCGGACACAACCGTGTGAATGAGCACACATATCATTTTTACTATAGATGGTTTTTTTAGCACACTTTCAATGTTATAAATAGGTTATATGTCATGCATCTCATATTATATAAATTCAGTAGTTTTACATGAATTGACAGAGTTCTCTATCAACTGACCAACTCCCTGTCAGTCATTTTTTGGCTGAAATGTCTCAGCCTTTTATGTCATCCACAGCACTAATAAGCTCCCACCCCTCAGTACCAGGTTAATATCTGAAGTTTTCAATAACTCTCCATTTTCTTTTTGCTGCTATCAATAGAAAGTGTCACTTTTTATAAACTTCAAGATTAATTAAACTCATCTTAAAAACTCATTGATTGCCTCTGACCCCTTCACTCCCTCACTTGGTTATGTTTACCAGGATCAAAGAGAATACACAGCTTGCTGGGCACATTAAGTTTCAAAGGCAACTATTATAGCAAATAAAACATTTTTATGTGACTCTTTCTCTAAATTTCCTCCCAATTATGAAAAACGACACACCCGATTCCTCTCTTCAAATTATAGAAAGACATAAACACAGAATTACCCACCGGGACCGCTGTTCTTGGTATAGTGTGGACACTTTCTAAATTTAACATTTCATGCCTTTCTTCTGTTTTACAACTCAAGAGAAAAGATGAATACATTCCTAGATTGAAGTAAGACTCTCCACAAGAGTTAATAATAGCCCAGTCCTGCCAGTTTCTTTGGTACACCTGAGACATCAGTTTTATTACCTTCATTAAGTAAGTGAGCCTAGTCCCCCTGAGTAACAGCTGCTGAGGATCTCTACAGCAAATATATTTGAAGCTCCCTCTGTGACCCTTTCTTCAAAGGGCGCTTCTAGTCAAGGATTCCTAACCATTTAATGACTAAACGGTAGATTGATTATTTTATTGCTTCCTGGTGCTGCTAAGTCGCTTCAGTCGTGTCCGACTCTGTGCGACCCCATAGACGGCAGCCCACCAGGCTCCCCCGTCCCTGGGATTCTCCAGGCAAGAACACTGGGGTGGGTTGCCATTTCCTTCTCCAATGCATGAATGTGAAAAGTGAAAGTGAAGTCGCTTAGTCGTGTCTGACTCCCAGTGACCCCATGGACTTCAGCCCACCAGGCTCCTCCATCAATGGGATTTTCCAGGCAAGAGTACTGGAGTGGGTTGCCATTGCCTTCTCCGTATTGCTTCCTACTGTATCTAAATCATGGAAGGTTTCATAGCAGCTTTCTTTCCTGTGTTGTTGTATCTATTACAAAATATCTAAGGCCAGAGAAGATGTTTCACTATTTTTAACAATGTATTTCTGTGATAAGCACATCCCATGAAAGCATATGAAAATACCCCATATTGCCTTTCTTAGCCTTCCATCAGCCAGTTCCACCAAAGGCATGTAATAGGGAGACTTCTTAGGAGGCCCTGGGAAGGATTTTCTTCCTTAATAAAATAGGTTCATGAAGGGACAATGCCATTCCTTTCCTACTTTGGGACATTATTGTGAGAACACATCATACTTGGAGCTGCTGCAACCATCTTGCATCCAAGAGGATGGCCAAATAGAACTGTGAGAGACTGGTTTCTGAACCAGCCTTGGGGCCAGACTTGACTTGACGTGAGACACGTACACCCACGGTTTAAGACCTCTGGATTGGTATCTGTTATTTAACACAGCCTAGAGCATCCTGATACAACTTCTTTCCCACATTTCACCAATGTATACAGAAAAGTATCCAACAATTGATTTACTCATTCAGTAAATTTTATTAAATGGTTATAATGAATTAAAATTTATATGAAAACTGTCAGAAGAAATAGGTATATTAAAATATTTTACTTCTTTGGCTGGATATCATATACAGCTGTATTTTCAGATACATAACCCAGACCATTTTCATCTTAGCTGTTCTACTAGTTGAAAAATAAGTTTTTGTAGTTTCAGTTGCCAGACTTCCTTGGCTGAGACTGAGTTTTGATGTGTTTTTTTTTTTTTTTTTTTTTTTTGTCAAAAAGGCAGGGAAACCCATTGGGAACAAAGGTTTAATAAATTTAGTTAAGTCATCTGCCAGGCGGTATACCAGGATTATACTTTTTTCTAGAATTACATTGAGAACTAAGTAATTTTTTTAGGGTTGCATTGAGATGTGTGCGTGTGTGTATGTGTGGCCCCATGGACTGCATCCCACCAGGCTCCTCTGTCAATGAAATTATCCGGGCAAGAATACTGGACTGGAGTGCCATTTCTTATTCCAGGGGATCTTCATAGCCCAGGAATAGAACACCATGCAGGTCACTTGAGTCTCCTGCATTGGCAGGCAGATTCTTTACCACTCACACCACCTGGGAAGTTAAATGAGCTCTTGTTTTGACTGTGTTCACTGACTTCCTAACAAAGCTCAAGCTCTGAGCTGTGTGGAAGTTGACAGATTCTTTGGTTGGGAGAAATGGTTTTGGGCTTTAAGATTATTCAGTCAGTCACTTACTGGTGTTACTATGGTAAAAGTGCAAGGAAAAGTAAAAGTTGCTCAGTCATGTATGACTCTTTGTGACCCCAAGGACTATACAGCCCATGAAATTCTCCAGGCCAGAATACTGGAGTGGGTAGCCTTTCCCTTCTCCAGGGGATCTTCCCAACCCAGGGATCGAACCCAGGTCTCCCACATTGCAGGCAGAGTCTTTACCAGCTGAGCCACAAGGGAAGCTCTTACTACAGTTCAGTTCAGTTCAGTCACTCAGTCGTGTCTGACTCTTTGCAACCCCATGAATCACAGCACGCCAGGCCTCCCTGTCCACTGCCAACTCCCGGAGTCCACCCAAACCCCTGTCCATCGAGTCAGTGATGCCATCCAGCCATCTCATCTTCTGTCATCCCCTTCTGCTCCTGCCGCCAATCCCTCCCAGCATCAGGGTCTTTTCCAGTGAGTCAGCTCTTCTCATGAGGTGGCCAAAGTACTGGAGTTTCAGCTTCAGTATCAGTCCTTCCACTGAACACCCAGGACTGATCTCCTTTAGGATGGACTGGCTGGATCTCATTGCAGGCCAAGGGACTCTCAAGAGTCTTCTCCAACACCACAGTTCAAAAGCATCAATTCTTCTGCATTCAGCTTTCTTCACCATCCAACTCTCATATCCATACATGACTACTGGAAAAACCATAGCCTTCACTAGATGGACCTTTGTTGGCAAAGTAATATCTCTGCTTTTAAATATGCTATCTAGGTTGGTCATAACTTTCCTTCCAAGGAGTAAGTGTCTTTTAATTTCATGGCTGCAGTCACCATCTGCAGTGATTTTGGAACCCCCAAAAAATAAAGTCTGACACTATTTCCACTATTTCCCCATCTATTTCCCATGAAGTGATGGGACCAGATGCCATGATCTTCATTTTCTGAATGTTGAGCTTTAAGCCAAGTTTTTCACTGTCCTCCTTCACTTTCATCAAGAGGCTTTTTAGTTAGTGAAAAGCACTTTCTGCCATAAGGGTGGTGTCATCTGCATATCTGAGGTTATTGATATTTCTCCCGGCAATCTTGATTCCAGCTTGTGCTTCTTACAGCCCAGCGTTTCTCATGATGTACTCTGCATAGAAGTGAAATAAGCAGGGTGACAATATACAGCCTTGATGTACTCCTTTTCCTGTTTGAAACCAGTCTGTTGTTCCATGTCCAGTTCTAACTGTTGCTTCCTGACCTGCATACAGGTTTCCCAAGAGACAGGTCAGATGGTCTCGTATTCCCATCTCTTTAAGAATTTTCCACAGAAAATGACATTTTCTCAGGATTAGTTGGGGGTTATGGGTTTTGGGGAAAAGCCCCACAAATGTGAACTGACTCATTTCATGGGGAGGGTTCATTATATCAACCTAGCTTATCATGGTGATATTAATTATAATCATTTGGTTAAGGTGCTGTCTGCCAGAATTCTGCACCACAAAATTAATGTTTTCTCCTCTATTTTATTCAGTAAGAGCAGTCCACATACAAGTGCTGGTTGTGGATAGCAGAATTAAACTTCACCTCCTAGAGTGGGGAGTATCTACGTATTTTATTTGTAATTGTGTGAAGGAGATTTGTCCCTTCTCCTCAGTTGTTTAATTATCCAATATGAATTATCAATTTTTATTTATCAATTTAATTATAAATTATTTTTATAATAATTTATATTTAATTATCAATATTTAATTTAATTTTTAAATTTAATTTAATTTAATATTTAGTTTAATTATCAATATTTTATTCTTTGGGTTATAATCTAATAGTACTGTTGTTTATTTTGTAAATTCTGAGAAATAGAACTTACTCTCCTGGATTTATTTGTATAACCATTGTTATGCACAACCACAGTCAGTAAATAGTATTTGCTCATGATTGTTGTGATATGAGTTGATATAAAATTTGCATCTGTTCATATTATCACTCATTCTCATTTAAGAGAGGCCTGTGGGTAACATTTCCTTGGTGCATCCATACCCTATATTCAGGATTACAAATTTGTAGAAGAGAACAGTTTGTCATCTCTTGCACATTGCTTTTTTGTTTCTGGCATTGCATCCATGGTCTCATAGTAGATACTGTAATGAATTAATAAAAACTTGGACAATAGTGATAAATTAATCTATCTTTGAAGTTCAGTTTTTAGCACATTAGGTGAGTAGTATAGATATTTCTGTGGTTCTCATAACTACAATTTATCCTTGAACACCACTGGTTTCAACTGCATGTGAATTTAATCCACTTGAGGTATTTTTCCCCTAATAAATATGTACTGTAGTACTATACAATGTGTGGTTGGTTGAATCCATGGATGTGTAACTATGGGTATGGAGGGAATAACAGTAAAGTTATAAGTGGATTTTCAACTGAGCTCGAGGGCAGGAACCCCTAACCCCAACGCTGATCAAGGGTTAACTGTATATTCATCTACACTAAAATGAAAAAAGGAAAAATAAAATGCTGTGGAAGGCTTACTTTTTATGGAAAAAGAATGCATAATGTTAAAAATACACTCAAATAGTTTTTTTTCCCCCCTAGCCAACTCTAAAACTTGATAAAAGAAAATTTAAGCCAAGGAAAACCAGGTTCTAAACTTATGGAATATCTTTAGACTATAGAGTATGGTCAGAGATTATGCCTGTCTGTTTTGAGAAGGCAGTGCTGATAATGTAAATGGGGTTTTTGAAAAAAAGATGGTTGTAGCAGAGCCATGCCAGCACCCACAGAATCTATCTTTATAAACCTGCTAGACTCTCCATCCTTGGCTGAGAAATTCAGGTGATAAGACGAAATGTCCTCCAATGGAAAAAGTATGAGACAGGCAGGTTATATAGACTAATTCCAAATTACATGATTAGTTGCACTGTTATTTATCAGTCCATAAAATTATGAAATAATATATGATAACCTCAAGATTACTAAGAAAACTGTTAAGAAAAATCTGGATATTGCTTTTTAAGAAAAATAGGGATATTGCTTTAAACATAAATAACATGTAGAATTGGTAATGAAATGGGGAGAAAAAGACTCACAAGGCTTTGTGATTTTTATGAAAGAGAGAAGAACATTTAAGTTGAAGAGAATAAAAAAGATTGAAAAGCATTAGTGATGTATAAATGGAACATGAGAAGGCAAAGCACAAAGAATCATCATATCTTCAGAGGAGAGTTCTAAGAAGCTGACGATTCAGTCATTTTACTTGCCATTCTGGGATTTCTGAAACATATAAAATATTAGAAAAGTTTTATGACAGTCCTGTGGGTCTTCCTATAGCTGTCTCACTGGGAATGGAGAAATACACTCAACCTGTCAGTGTGTTCAGTCTAGAACAACTGTGAAGACAATGCAGAATTCACATTTGAGGAAAGTCACAGCTTTAAAGAAAGTCTGAGAATAGACTCTCTGAAGAACAGGTATTTCTTTGAGGAGAACATCAACTGTGTTTAACTAACCCTTAGAGAGATTCAAGTACATATTGCAAAGAGGCTGTTTAGTACAGTGGTTAAAAACATCAGCTTTGGAGCCAGACTGCCTGCATTTGAAACCTGGTTTTACCACATACTAGTTCTTTGAGTCTCAATGTACCTTAGTTTCCTCATCCATAAAATCGGAATAATTTTACCTAATTTATATAGTTGTCTTGATAATTAAATGAATTAATTCAGTCAACATTTTTATTAAAACTACTTCTGTCTGTATGTGTCATAGCTTATTATAGTTTTTGTTCTTTTTCCGTAAAAAATTGGCTTCTGTGATACAGAATCAGTTGTAAATTTTGAAAATTAAAGAGTTGCTTGCTGAAATGATCAATTAGTAGACCAGACACCACAGAAGAACAAATTAATGAGTCAGATGACCAAGCTAAAAGATTTTCCTTAAATGATAGGAGATGAAAATCATGAGAGGAAAAATCCAGAACTTTTAACATCTATCTAAGAGATGTTCCAAATAGAAAGTCTAAAGGAATGAAGAAGAGAAAAAAATAATGTTTTCTTAAATAATGGAAGGAATATTCCCAATTTTAGAGACATTCATGTTAGAAGAGTATCCTCACTGCTGAGCAGAATTAGTGAAAAAGTTGCATACCTGTATTCATATTGGTAAAGTTTCACAAAACCAGGGATACAGAGAAAATCAATAAAGCTTTCAGAGGGGGAAAATTAGGTGATCTACAGAAATAAGATTGATATCAGACTTCTTATTAGCTATATCAAGTTAAAGAAGACTGTGGGCAAAATAGCTTTGAAATTTTGAGGGGAAAATGATTTGGTAGTCTCAAGTTCTGTTTTAAGCAAAACTAGCCTCCAAAATTGAGAACAACAACAACAAAAATTACATTTCAGAAATATGAAGACTCAAGCATTTTTTGACAGAAATTCCTTAAGGAGGACTAACAGAAGGATGTGAGATATAAGAAACAAATGATACGAGAAGCCAAGACAGACTTACTGAGTCAAGTCTAAATATTTAGAAATATTTCTGTGACACATAAGGAATGGTAGTAGTAATAATAATGGCAGTTTGGGGGAACTATTGGATGATTTGTTCGAATTTTGGAAGAGAGACAAGAGGAAAGCATAATTTTTTGTTTAGGGGAAGATTGTTTATTAACTCAGTGTTGACAGTTATTAAAATGTTTGTTAGAAATAGAAAAGTGAAGTTATTTAAATTTAAATCTTTGTTAGAAAAGTAAAGTAAAGCATGACCTTTAAAATAATAGAGTTTATAATTTCCAAGTCACTAGAAGAGGGGTGAGCGATTGTGAGTGGGAGAATTTTTTGTCATACTTTTCTGTCCTTGACGCAATATCCTTGGTACTTTTGTAACTTAAGCATAATAATGATAATAGTGAGTACTTATTGAATACTTTGTGCTAAATAATCTTATTTATTTCTTACAATTCCTATCAGGTAAAATACTATTGTGACATTATGCTTATTATTACATTTGGGATCAATGAGGGACAATGGCTTAAGGCTGACCAGCTGGTTTGTGGTGGCTCCCTGATTCTAACCCACACAGTCTCACTCCAGAGTTACACAAAGCCTACCGACTGCACTGTGGGTGTAGGTGTCCTCAGGTGAAAGAGGAGAGACATGTAGGTGTCTATCCGGTGGCTGTCACTGACAATAAATACAGTGGGTGAGCAGCAGTTGAACACGTGTCAGCAAGACCTATGCTAAACTTATTTATATTTGTAGACTATAGTATTCTAGTTTGAACTTGCTTGTGCTTAGTCACTCAGTCATGTCCAACTCTTTGAGACCCCATGGAATGGAGCCCACCAGGGTCCTCTGTCCATGGGGATTCTCCAGGCAAGAAAACTAGAGTTGGTTGCCATGCCCTCCTCCAGGGATCTTCCCAACCCAGGGATACCACATTGCAGGTGGATTCTTTACCATCTGAGACACCAGAGGAAGCCTAAGAATACTGGAATTGGTAGACTATCACTTCTCTGAGGGAACTTCCTGACCCTGGAATTGAACTGGGTTCTCTTGCATTGCAAGCAGTTCTTTACCAGCTGAGCTACCAGGGAAGCCCCAGTTTGTACTTACTCAAACCAAATAATATGGTCAAAATCCTTCAAGCTAGGCTTCAGCAGTATGTGAACCCAGAACTTCCGAATATACAAGCTGGATTTAGAAAAGATAGAGGAACCAGAGATCAAATGGCCAACATTCATTGGATCATAAGAAAAGCAGGAGAATTCCAAAAAAAATCTGCTTCATTGACTACAATAACGCCTTTGACTGTGTGGATCACAACAAACTGTAGAAAATTCTTGAAGACACCACCATACCTGTCTCCTGAGAAACCTGTATGCAGGTCAAGAAGCAACAGTTGGAACCAGACGTGGAACAGTAGACTGGTTCAAAATTGGGAAAGGCATATGACAAGGCATATGTATGCTGTCCTCCCTCTGCATATTTAACTCCTATGAAGAGTACATCATGTGAAATGTGAGGCTGGATGACTCACAAGCTGACATCAAGATTTCAGCTAGGAGAAATATCTTCAACTTTAGATATGCAGATGGTACCACTCTAATGGCAGAAAGTAAAGAGGAACTTAAGAGCCTCTTTTTTTTTTTTTCTAATTTTATTTTATTTTTAAACTTTGCATAATTGTATTAGTTTTGCCAAATATCAAAATGAATCCGCCACAGGTATACATGTGTTCCCCATCCCGAACCCTCCTCCCTCCTCCCTCCCCATACCATCCCTCTGGGCCGTCCCAGTGCACCAGCCCCAAGCATCCAGCATCGTGCATCGAACCTGGACTGGCAACTCGTTTCCTACATGATATTTTACATGTTTCATTGCCATTCTCCCAAATCTTCCCACCCTCTCCCTGTCCCACAGAGTCCATAAGACTGTTCTATACATCTTGATGAGGGTGAAAGAGGAGAGTGAAAGAGCTGGCTTAAAACTTAACATTCAAAAAACTAAGATCATGACATCTGCCCCCATCACTTCATGGCAAATAGATGGTGAAACAATGGAAACAGTGACAATTTATTTTCTTGGGCTCCAAAATCACTGTGGACAGTGACTTCAGCCATGAAATAACCAAAAATAAAATCCAAATAAAGTCCTACAACTTTACTAAATAACCAAGTAAAGTCAAAAAAAACCCCAAAAACAAAACCTTACAGTCTTTAAAGTCACTGATTAAATGATGTAATGATAGTTCTGTATGTTTTCAGGGTCCTACCGTATCTACCTAATGACAGTAACTATTGTTTTAGTTGTGTTTGATTGCAAGAAACTACCACTCATCCCCTCTAGCCGAAATAAGAAAAGCATGTTGTAAAGATACACATGGCAGTAAGGGAGATGGAGTCTTGTGGATATTCAAGAGGTGAAACCAAAGACTGACCAGCCCTTGTGGAAAACTGCCTGTTGTTCTGGATCGCAGTCAGCTTTAGGGGCCTCAATAGCAGAGGTTGTTTAGGTCTTCACTACAGTGGGCCCCCTTTATTTTGCCTCGGGTACTACTGTCTCTGTTATCTGCTTTTTTGTCCTCCGTTTGTCTGACATACCAACTTGTTTTCTCCATGGTCCCAGGTAAAATTTCTGAGAGAAAACATTGGATTGGCCAGATAGTTACTGTGCATGGCCCGGGGTTTTCATGCTTCGTGGACTGTCAGATAAGACTATTGATTATCTGCCTTAAGTCAGGTGTATTTACCACAGTTCAGTACAGTTCAGTCCCTCAGTTGTGTCCGACTCTTTGTGACTCCATGGACTGCAGCACTCCAGGCTTCCCTGTCCATCACCAACTCCCGGAGTTTATCCAAAACTCATGTTCATTGAGTCAGTGATGCCATCCAGCCATTTCATCCTCTGTCATCTGCTTCTCCTCCTGCCCTCAATCTTTCCCAGCATCAGGGTCCTTTCAAATGAGTCAGCTGTTCGCAAGAGGTGGCCAAAGTATTGGAGTTTCAGCTTCAACATCAGTCCTTCCAATAAATATTCAGGACTGATTTCCTTTAGATTGGCCTGGTTGGATCTCCTTGCAGTCCAAGGGACTCTCAAGAGTCTTCTCCAACACCACACACAGTTCAAAAGTATCAATTCTTCAGTGCTCAGCTTTCTTTATAGTCCAACTCTCATATCCGTACATGACTACTGGAAAACCCATAGCTTTGACTAGATAGACCTTTGTCGACAAAGTAATATCTCTGCTTTTGAATATGCTGTCTAGGTTGGTCATCACTTTCCTTCCAAGGAGTAAGTGTCTTTTAATTTCATGGCTGCAGTCACCATCTGCAGTGATTTTGGAGCCCAGAAAAATAAAGTCTGACACTGTTTCCCCATCTATTTCCCATGAAGTGGTGGGACCGGATGCCATGATCTTCGTTTTCTGAATGTTGAGCTTTAAGCCAACTTTTTCACTCTCCACTTTTACTTTTGATTGAGTAGTACCGAAAGGGAAATACTAAAGACTTTGTACACGTGGCTTGAGAACAGATCCTTTGCTTACTGCTTTTGTAAGCCTGATAACACATAGTAACTTGGTTAAAATGTCTGTTTAATTTGGGATTTTAACTTTGGATGAGTTACTAATATTAAGGCAGTTCTTCTTTGTATTTCAATAGCTAGGTTTGGCTTGAAAAGAGGCTTTGGAGAATTTTGAAAATCTTACAATTTAGCTAACTCCTTTAAGAATATCATCTGGTGTATCTGTTATTTAATCCAAGGTCAGTGCCAAATTTAAAGTATGTCATGAGATGCTCATTATGAAAGTAATTTATAGTAAAACCCCAAAACTCTAAAACATATATTTTAAATGTGGATATTGGTTAAAATTATATGTAAATACTTGTTAAATTGATTCTAGGTTGGGCTATGCAGGCTGCTGCCTATATCTTCATTCATAGGAAATGGAAGGATGACAAGAGCCATTTTGAAGACATGATTGATTATTTTTGTGATATCCGTGAACCACTTCAACTCCTCCTATTCCCTGAGGGGACTGATCTCACAGGTAAGGTGGCCTGGGCTTGGATCACAGAACTTCACAACATGAAAGGAAAGTGAAAGTGAAGTCGTTCACTTGTGTCCGACTCCTTGACTCTTTGCCACCCCATGGACTGTAGCCTACCAGGCTCCTCTGTCCATGGGGTTTTCCAGGCAATAGTACTGGAGTGGATTGCCATTTCCTTCTTTAACATGAAGGTACTCTGAAATCAGCTATCTAGTCTAAATTTCTCAGTCCTCAGGCAACTGAACACTAGTGAGATTAATGGCCCATCCCTGGAGTCATTCAGTTGGCACATCAGAACCCAGAACTCCTGATGTTCAGCCCATAGAATTTATAATTGGCAACTCCAAGAAATAGTGTTTTTATATATTAGTATTATATACTAAATTATATACTTAGTATGTTTATATGACTAATATATATTATATATGTTTATATTATATAACTAATTATATATTAGTATGTTTGATTTTTATAGTTTAAATTCTATAGTAGTTAGATCACAGAGGGTAATACTGAGCATAATATTGGCTGCATATTGTTTAACCTTGAAATTATATTGTAAGTTTATTAATTCCCAGAGCTGAATTATCATTGGGAAGTTTTAATGGACAGACTGCCATATTTACATTTTTTAATATTTAGAATGTGTAACAGTTAAATTTGGGTATTGAAATCAGCTGTATTAGAGTATAGAACGTCATTTTCAGAAGTGATAGATTTATATTTGTGAATGCCAAAATGTACACCAAAGAGTGGCAACTTTGGAAGTTATTTAGTTATTAAAAAGATAATTGGGTGAAAGCTCATGGGTTGCTGTTACTTTGGTATATCAGTATAAAAATGTTCATACATTAGATATTCAGAAGTTATAAGGTAGATATTTTAAACTTTTTTCACTCTATTTTTTCTCAAGTATCGTTTTTAAGTGATGAAGTTAACATCTATTTGAGTATTTTCAGGGTCCAGAATACTCATTATTCCATGATGTAGTTGCATGTTTTTAAAGTTAGAACAGTATTTGCCAGATAGAGGAAACAGACTGATCTTAAAGCTTAAAAAAATTTTTTAAACAGTATTTTACAAATAGTTTTGAGTTGGGATATGATTTTTTTTTTTCTAAGTAAGTTAGCAAATTACCTTTGGTGTGAAAAAATATTTGTTAAAGGTGTTTTTTACCTTCCATGATTAACTTTAAACTTGGGTTTTTAAGCCCAAAGAGAATGTTTTATGATCCTCTTTAGGTTCTGAATCCAAATTGTTGGCACATTTTTTAATTAGTGCATTTAAATGTAACTTTAAATATATTTCTATTTTCATATGTTATCATTGTTTATAAACCTTTTTTTTTTTTTTTTTTGCTTATGCAAGTAATATACACAATACTACACAAGTTAATTTGGGGAAATTTATACTTTTTGTACTTAATGTTATATTGTAGTATCACACATTGTTAGTCATGGTTCTTCAGAAAAATAGAACCACCTCTGTATGTGTGTGTATGTGTGTAGAAAGAGAGGAAAAGAGAGAGAAGGGGTGGGTCAAATTAGGAATTGGCTCACATGATTGTGGAGGGTGGTAAATTAAAAATAGATAGGGTATGTCAGGTGGAGACTAGGGGAGAGTTGCAGTTTGAGTCCAAAAGCAGTCTGCTGGCAGAACTCTTTTTTTCGTTTGAGGAGTGAAAGTGAAAGTCGCAGAGTCATGTCTGACTCTTTGTGACCCCATAGACTATACATTTTCTCCAGGCCAGAATAAATGGGTAGCTGTTCTCCTCTCTAGGGGATCTTCCCAACCCAGGGATCAAACCCAGGTCTCCCATATTGCAGGCAGATTCTTTACCAGCTGAGCCATCAGGGAAGCCCAAGAACACTGGAGTTGGTGGCCTTTCCCTCCTCCAGTGGATCTTCCCAATCCAGGAATCGAACTAGGGTCT
The DNA here is from genome assembly GCF_003369695.1 of Bos indicus x Bos taurus. Lineage (NCBI taxonomy): Eukaryota > Metazoa > Chordata > Mammalia > Artiodactyla > Bovidae > Bos > Bos indicus x Bos taurus. The sequence continues at coordinate 68,971,822 of NC_040086.1, read as the reverse complement.
CCTGCATTGCAGGCAGATTTTTTATGCAGCTGAGTTACCAGGTAAGCCCTTGTTTAAGGAGATTAGTCCTTTTCTCTGAAGGCCTTCAACTGATTGGATGAAGCCCACTCACATAATGCAAAGTCTATTGGTTTAAATATTAATCTCATCAAAAACACCTTCACAGACACAGCTCAAATAATGTTTGACCAATATCTGGGTACTTTGACCTAGCTGATTTGCCATACAAAATTAACCATCACAGTTGGTATACTATGATTTTGTGTTTTGTTTTCCTGATTTGGAAAGGAAAGCTTTTCTTGGTATTTAACAACTATAATATTACATGCAGTTCAACACCCTTGTATATTTAGTAAACTTCTTCATTTAATAAATATATGAGTGCCTGGAGCCTCATATACCAAAAAATCTCTACTGTCATGAAACACATATTCTAAGAGGAAAGACAGATAAAAAAACAATAAAAATATGCCAGGTATTCATGCATGCCTTACAGGAAAAGCAAGATAAGGAGAGAGTAATAAAAGATGGGGGCATAGGGTGCTGTTTAAGTAAGGTGGTTTGAAAGGGCCCCTTGAGTGATAGTTGCTCGTCATGGCTGACTCTTTGCAACCCCATGGACTGTAGCCTGCTAGGCCCCTCTGTCCATGAAATTCTCCAGGCAAGATTACTGGAGTGGGTTGCCATTTCCTTCTCCAGAAAAGACCCCTTAACTTTTCATTTAAGTAGAGACTAAATGAACAAAGTAGAAGACCATGCAGATGTCTGAGTAGAAGGCATTCTGGCTAGCAGGAAAAATCTGAGGTGGAACATGACTGGCTGGTTTGAGAACATCTGAGCAGATAGTATCACTGGAGTGGCAGGGCATGCTGGTGTTAGAGTGTTAAGAGGGAGCCAGCTGATGAGACAGGAGGCTGTGGTGAGAAAGTGAGGTGCTAGTCCATTAGTCCTAATAATCACAGAGTCTGGGGGTAGGCAGATGAAGTGGGCAAGGAGGAGAAAATCTGCAGCTCTGATCTATGTCTGATTATTTCTGTCTTCCCACGTCGTGCCCATGCTTTTTAGAACTACTTCCACCTGTGTTCACATTTTACATCAGAGTTCAGTTTTGGTCTTTAGATCCCCCAAGCCTATGACCAGCTGCAAGAGAGAACTGAAGAGTAGTTACCTACTCATCTTTGTGGTGACTCTGGGATTCCCCATCCCATGTAAGATCCTGCCAGTTGTCTATAAAATACTGTTCTGTAGTCCCATGCCCACAATACCCCCAGAATAAGAGAGGAGCTTATTCCTTTTCTTGTTTAGGGCTTTTACTTTTGACCTGCTAGAGATCTGTTTAATCTTTTGACTCAGTTTACAGGAGTGTTCTTTTAGTGTTTTAGTGTTGTGGAATCCATCTATACTTTTTTGAGATTTTGAGAACTCCATGGTCTTAAATGTACTCCTCAGAAAGTAGTATTTATTTATATAGGTTTTTTTTTTTTTTTTCCACCCCCTGGTGACTTGGAATGGTCTAAATTTCAGGATGCAGCTGAGAATTGCAGGTTCTAACATCTGTTGTCATCAGAAAGTATTTCATGATCTCCACCAGCAGCTGAGGCCAAATTTCTAAACACTTTACTTTTTCCAAATATAATTGCTGAATAATGGGCTTGGTTCTTCTTGGAACTTATAAAGTTACCTCATGGAATGGAAAAAGTTTTTGCCAACAGTTGGAACATATACTTGACTCAGTAACTATATTCAGCCAAACCATGTTCAGATGTTTGTACATGATGTGCTAATCATGTGCCCATTCTGTTGTGGAGTGGTTTTAGTTAGTAGTATTAGTGTGCTGTGCGCCTGAGTAAGGCAGATACTTCACATTGCACTGAAGCCCTAAATTATGGGGTTAAAACAGTGTTGATCTGTTTGGCAAATTGTTGGTAATTTCTTCTGGATGTCCAGATCCTTATGTTTTATTACTATTTTATTTCATCTTTATATTCTAGCATTTTAATTTTTATTATGTTATGAAAATTTTAGTTATTAGTATTTTATTTATATTTCAGTTTTCATTGTGTATTGACGGTTTTATAAAATCTCTTAAAGAATTGAATATGTTATAAAACATCTTTGATACCTTATTATAAGAATTTTCAAAATTCCAGTAAGTAGGTAACTCTAGGATTATTGTTAGGGATTTAATAAAGTATTTCTATCATTTGATTCAGCATGTTATATTGAATAATTACAGAAAAATTAATTGCCATTTTTATAAAAAATTTGTACCATTTCCTTTCTTTACTTATCATTCTTTATTTTATGGCTTCTACTATCGTTTTGTTTAGAAAATAGCATGACTCGAAGTAATGAATTTGCTGAAAAGAATGGACTTCAGAAATACAAATATGTCTTACATCCAAGAACTACAGGCTTTACTTTTGTAGTTGACCGTCTAAGAAAAGGTAAGCACCTGTCTCAAAATGCACTTTTTTTATGTAAGTGGCAAAAATTGGTGAACTTCACATGTAGCTCTTTTGAATTTACAAAGCACTTTTTTATACTTTATTTCAAGAAATAAGAATAGTACTGTATTTTTATACTGACTTGACTCCATGCACTAAAATGTTTTAAAACAATCAAAAGAAAACATTTTTTCTCCTTTTTTGGAATAGAAAATAATAAAATAATGCATACAGTTAGACTATCATTCCATTTTTAAATGTTTCTTAAAAGTCGTGAAACTGTCTTGAGAGTATCTTATCACCTATAGTTATTTATAGCTTAAAAAATATTTTTATATTCATTATTCCACTAAGTGCAACAAATGATTCTGGTTGGTAGAGAGGAAGTACTGCTACCTCCATTTTATTGTTAAATAGAAGTTGCATCCAAGGTGGTTAGTAAATTTCCATAGGTCATGGATAGAACCTCATTCTTCTGCTTCCTACTCTGTGGCTTGTACTACCCTCTGCCCCTCATGTCCTCTAGAACCATGTCTATCGAAGGGCATCTAGAGATAAGGTTGATTCCATTGACCATGTCACACTCATTTAAATGTTTACATTTTGATATTTTTATGGGGAAAGAAACAACTGTACATTTTGTTCTAGCTGCATATTTAAGTATTTATATCTTCATACACATGTGTACATACAAATAAATAATAGACATATGGATATATATGGAAAAGGAACTATCCAGAATCACCCTAATTGGCATCACTGTTGTTCCTTTAGGGTTTAATGTACTTTAAGATGGAATGTATAACCTCATTTAGTGAACCCTGCCAAAAGAAGTATCTTTACAACTAAGTACTCATGAGTTAAAAGAAATGTATAAGAAGTCCAAAATCACATTAGTATAGTAAACTAAAGATGTTGCCCCTATTAGTTTGGCTTGCTTTTGGAATTCAGTGGTTATAACTAAAATGAAATGGAAACATGGGCTTGATGGTCATATTGTATATGACCGTCTACCCATAGAAACTCATGGAGAACACAGTTCTTTATGCCCACGGAATAGGACAGGGAGCCCCAAGACATTAAAGCAGTGATCCTGCTATTTTTTTTTCTTCCCCAAAACATGGTACCACTTACTGTGGCATTCAGTTTAGGCTCACCCTTCTCATTCCATAATATGTTTTTTATTTTCTAATTGTCTACTATTTTATAGTATTTAATGATTACTTTTAAAGTATTTCTGACAAAATGGAACATTCTGTTGGAACACATCTTTTGCTAATAAAGATCTTTTTAATTGTAGGCAGGATAATGGAGAAATTATTTTACAGTGGATAAGGATATATCTATAGAACTATCTGTTCTGAAATCTGGAAAATATTTTAGTAGCACACTGATTTATAACTTTGGGGAACGTGTATTGCTTAGTCATCACTCAGAGTACTAGTTAACAACCACAGTATATAATTTTTCCTGCCCAAACTGGCAACTGTACCCCCTTCAATGTACCAGTCAAAAAAAAAAAAAGAGGTAATACACACGGCTCCATTTGCTTCAGTTAAAAAAAGTTGATGAGTCTCTTTACTTCAGTTAGAAAAGTAGAATGGGTCCTATATACTATGATAATAATAGAAACACAAAATGTGATGGCTATAATTATAATAGTAATCTAATTAGAACAGTAGCTAACATTTATTGAACATTTACTAAGTACCAGGCATTATGCTAAGTGCTTTGTGTGCGTAAAGTCAGTTAACCCTCACAACAACCAATATTTAACTTATAGAGCAGAAATTGAGGGGAAGAATCAGTTCAGAGTTATTGGAATATAGTTTGTCTGACTGAGTAGGCTGTGCTCCTTCTACTGTAATATGGTGCCTCTTGTATTTATAGTGTGATTTCAGTTGAAGCACCTTTGTAATAGTGAGCTGGCTGGTTTCTTCAAGGAAAGTATTTAAAAGAAAAAAGAGGCTAAATGGCCAGATAATGGAGAGATGGTAGTCACAAGTTGAAGTGGTTATGATGCTACCTGAGATGACAAGGGGAGCAGGCACAGTCTGGTTGGGGTGAGGAGGTGGCAAGTGGACAGAAGGAGAATAGGTTTCATCAAGAATCAGAGGTAAAGTGGTTCTTAGACCACCATCTAGTCAGAGTGTCCTTTTAGAAAAGCAGTCTAATACTCAAAAAGGGCCCAGCACAACTGTCTTATCTTTTTGAGATCTGCTTTTAGTAGTCAATTAAGTGAAAAAGCAGCTTGTGTTAAACAAATGACCATCATAAATAAATATTCCAGTGGCAACCTGGAGATCACATATTAAAACCAATTACTGAAGAAATCTATGAAGACAAGATGGCAGAGTAGAAGGACTCAGACCTACCTCCTCTCACTAAAACACCCAAATCACAACTGCTGAATAACCATCAACAAAAAGACACAAACCTACCAAAAAAGATACTTTACCCACAAAGACAAAGCAGAAGCCACAAAAAGATGGTAGGAGGAGCACTTTCATGATATGATGAAATCCCATCCCTCTGAGTGGGCGACCCACAAACTAGAAAATAATTATATCACAGAGGTTCTCGCACAGGAGTGAGAACTGAGAGCCCTGTTTCAGACTCCCCAGCCTGCAGGTCTGGCATCAGGAGAAGGAGCCCCCAGAGCAATTTGGCTTTGAAGGCCAGTGGAGCTTGAGTAGAGGGGCTCCACAGGACTGGGGAAAACAGATTCCACTCTAAGAGAGCACAAACAAGGTTTCATGTGCATAGGGACCAAGAGCAAACCAATGACTCCATAAGAACATGGGCCAGACCTGCTTGTGGGTCTTGGAGGGCCTCCTGAGGGAGACAGAGGTAGTCTGTGGCTCACTCTGGGGACAAGGACACTGATGGTTAACACCCAGGGGATTCTCTTGAGTGTGAGCTTTCCTGGAGGTTGCCATTTTGGCACCAAGATCTTGCCCCACCCAACAGCCCGCAGGTTCCAGTGATGGAATGCTTCAGGCCAAACAACCAACAGGGTGAGAACACAGCCCCACCAATCAGGGGACAAGCTGACTAAAGCTGTCCTGAGCCAACAGCCATCTATAAACACACCCTTTGACACAGCCCTGCCCTCCAGAGAGCTGGAATCCAGCTCTACCCACCAGGAAGCAGGCACAAGCCTCCTTGGACCAGCCTTACTTACTGGGGGACAGAAACCACAACCAAGAAGAATTATAATCCTACAGCCTAAGAAACAGAGACCATGAATATAGAAAGTTACGCAAAATGAGATGGCAGAAAAATATGTTCCAGAGAAAGGAATAAGATAAAACTCCAGAAGAACAGGTAAGCAAACTAGAGATAGGTAATGTATCTGACAAAGAATTCAGAGTTTTGATAGTAAAGATGATCTAAGATCTCAGAAAAAGAATGGAGGCACAGACCAAAAGGATACAAAAATGTTTAATAAAGAGCTAGAAGCTTTGAAGAACAAACAGATGAACAATACATTAATTGAAAAAATACACTGGACAGAATCAATATCAGAATAAATGAGGCAGAAGAATAATTGAGCTGGAAGACAGATTGGTGGAAACCCCTGCTGCAGTACAGAATAAAGAGTAAAAGAATGAAAAGAAATGAGGACAGTACCAGTGACCTCTGGGACAACATTAAACACACCTTGCATTCCAGGGGTCCCAGAAGAGAGAAAGGGCCTGAGAAAATGTTTGAAGAGATAATAACTGAAAACTTCCCTAACCTGGGAAAGGAAACAGTCACCTGAGTCGAGATGTACAGAGAGTCCCATACAGGAGAAACCTAAGGATAAACACACCAAGACAAACACTAATCAGATTGACCAAAATTAAAGGCACAGAGAAAATATTAAAAGCAACAAGGCAAAAGCAACAAATAGCATAACAGGAGCTCCCATAAAGTTATCAGCTGATTGTTCAGCAGAAACTCTGAAGGCCAGAAAGGAGTGGCATGATATATTAAAGTGATGAAAGGGCAAAAGCTACAACCAAGAATACTATAACCAGGAAGACTCTTACTCAGGTTCCATGGAAAGATCAAACAGACAGGCAAAACCTGAGAGAATTCAGCACCACCAGAACAGCTTTGCAGCAAATGCTAAAGGAACTTCTCTAGATGGAAAAGAAAAGACCACAACTACAAACAAAGTTATGAATGAGAAAGCTTTGCCAGTAAAGGCAAACATACAGTAAAGCTAGAAATCACCCACTCACAAATGCAGGATCAAAATGAGCAGCTCTGACAAGAGGAAATTACAAATGAAAGATGTTGGAAATGCATTTGAAATTAAGAGTCCAGCAACTTAATTTGTGTGTGTCTGTGTATGTGTGTGTATTTTCATACACACACATATAGACTGCTATATCAAATCCTCATGGCAACAGCAAACCAAAATTCTACAGTAGACACACACACACACAATAAGCAACACAAACAAAACACTAAAGATAGCCATCAAATCACATGAGAGGAAAACAAAACAGGAAGGGAAGAAAAACAGCCAAAAAAAAAAAGCAAAAAACACACCCCAAACAATTAACAAGATGGCAATAAGAACATAAATATTGACAATTACTTTAAATGTAAATGGGTTAAGTGCTTCAACCAAAAAACACAAAATGGGTGAACTGACACAAAAATCAGACCTGTATATATGCTGTCCACAAGAGACCCACTTCAGTCTAGGACGTATACAGACTGACAGTAAAGGAATGGACAAGATATTCCATGCAAATGGCATTCAAAGAAAGCTGGAGTAGTAGTCCTCATATCAGAAAAAATAGACATTAAAAAAGACTACTACAAGACACAGAGTAGGATACTACATAATGATCAAGTGATCGAGAAGATAAAACCACCGTTAATATATACGCACCCAGCATAAGAGCACCTCAATATATAAGGCAAATACTAACAGCCACAAAAGGAGAAATTGACACAGTAATAGTGGGGGACTTCAACACCACACTTAGATCAATGGACAGAATCATCTAGAAAGAAAATCAGGAAACACTGGCCTTAAATAGCAAATTAGATCAGATAGAGTTAATTGATGCAAATTAACTTATTTAGGCTGTATGCTGTCACCCTGCTTATTTAACTTATATGCAGAGTACATCATGAGAAACGCTGGGCTGGAAGAAGCACAAGCTGGAATCAGGATCCCTGGGAGAAATATCAGTAACCTCAGATATGCAGATGATAGATACCACCCTTATGGCAGAAAGTGAAGAGGAACTCAAAAGCCTCTTGATGAAAGTGAAAGAGGAGAGCGAAAATGTTGGCTTAAAGCTCAACATTCAGAAAACGAAGATCATGGCATCTGGTCCCATCATTTTATGGGAAATAGATGGGGAAACAGTGGAAACAGTGTCAGACTTTATTTTGGGGGGCTCCAAAATCACTGCAGATGGTGACTGCAGCCATGAAATTAAAATACGCTTACTCCTTGGCAGGAAAGTTATGACCAACCTAGATAGCACATTGAAAAGCAGAGACATTACTTTGCCAACAAAGGTCCGTCTAGTCAAGGCTATGGTTTTTCCTGTGGTCATGTATGGATGCGAGAGTTGGACTGAAGAAAGCTGAGCGCCGAAGAATTGATGCTTTTGAACTGTGGTGTTGGAGAAGACTCTTGAGAGTCCCTTGGACTGCAAGGAGATCTAACCAGTCCATTCTAAAGGAGATCAGCCCTGGGATTTCTTTGGAAGCAATGATGCTGAAGCTGAAACTCCAGTACTTTGGCCACCTCATGCGAAGAGTTGACTCATTGGAAAAGACTCTGATGCTGGGAGGAATTGAGGGCAGGAGGAAAAGGGGACAACAGAGGATGAGATAGCTGGATGGAATCACCAACTCGATGGATGTAAGTTTGAGTGAACTCCGGGAGTTGGTGATGGACATGGGAGGCCTGGTATGCTGCAATTCATGGGGTCACAAAGAGTCGGACACGACTGAGCAACTGAACTGAACTGAACTTATTTACAAAATAGAAATAAAACTCTGAAAACAAACTTACAATTACCAAAGGGCAAATGTGGGAGGAGGGATAAATTATGAGTTTGGCAGTAATATCTACATACTACTGTATATAGAATAGGTAATCAACAAGGACCTAATGTATAGCATAGGGGACCCTACTGAGTAATCTGTAACAACCTATATGGGAGAAGAACAGATATATGTATAACTAAATTATTTTGCTGTACACCTGAAGTTAACACAACATTGTAAATCAACTATACTCTAATATGAAGTAAAAATTAAATTAAAAGAACAATTATCATGAGGTAGCATATTAGGTTAAAGCGTCTGCCTCCAATGCGGGAGACCTGGGTTTGATCCCTGGGTTGGGAAGATCCCCTGGAGAGGGAAATGGTAACCCACTCCAGTATTCTTGCCTGGAAAATCCCATGGACGGAGAAGCCTGGTAGGCTACAGTCCACAGGGTCGCAAAGAGTCAGACACGACTGAGCGACTTCACTTACTTACTTACTTAGCATATTAAAAAGCAGAGATTACTTTGCCAACAAAGGTCCATCTATGGTCAAGGCTATGATTTTTCCAGTGGTCATGTACAGATGTGAGAGTTGGACTGTGAAGAAAGCTGAGCACCGAAGAATTGATGCTTTTGAACTTTGGTGTTGGAGAAGACTCTTGAGAGTCCCTTGGACTGCAAGGAGGTCCAACCAGTCCATCCTAAAAGAGATTAGTCCTGGGTGTTCATTGGAAGGACTGATGCTAAACTCCAATACTTTGGCCACCTCATGTGAAGAGTTGACTCAATGGAAAAGACCCTGATGCTGGGAGGGATTGGGGGCAGGAGGAGAAGGGGATGACAGATGATGAGATGGCTGGATGGTATCACTGACTTGATGGACATGAGTTTGCGTGGACTCCAGGAGTTGGTGATGGACAGGGAGGCCTGGCATGCTGCAATTCATGAGGTCGCAAAGAGTCGGACATGACTGAGCGACTGAACTGAATTGAACTGAACATCTTTACTGCTAACTCATGCATGTAACTGAATTCACTGTTTCTGACACCTAATAGCTAACACAAGGCAGGTGAGAAGTTTAAGACATAAAGAAGTTATGGTTAAGAAGTCTTAGCAGGAAATACTGAAGAAGAGAAAATGCTTAACAAAGAAAGTCGTTTCTGAGCCTGTGTTTACAATATATTTCACCAAGACTAAGAATATTTAGAAACACACACTTAACCTGAAATACAGCACCCATTATATAACATGATACAGATGTGTTGTTCTTGTAATAATAACGGTGAAAAGTTTTTCCTGAGTACCTTGATCTCCATCATTTTTGTACTTGATTTTATATTTTTACTAGATTATAACCTTCTTAAGGATATGTATTGTCTTTCACGTAATAAAGACTAAATCAGTATTAGGTGAGTTGAATGTTTTCTTTTGTCTGAATAGATAAGCACAGTGTACTACCATCTTCCCAGCACAGTGTGTGTTACACTGATCAGTATCTATCACGGATAGTTTATTTTATATGTGCCTCTAATCACAGGACAATTCAGTAAGTGATTATGTAACTCTTTTTGGTACTAGATTAACCCAGATCCAAAAGAAGTTGCTCACTTAGAAAAGAGGTTTTCCACGAGAAAGTTTTTGGTTTTGATTTTTAGTTACACAGTGTTAATAAATTTATCACACAACTCAATGCACTGAAATGTAGTTATACTCATTACTATCACTGCTGCTATACTATTTTTAACAATAGTAGCTTTAGTCTTCTTTGATTTTAAACAAGTAAGGATTTCCTCCAACCGTTGGTTTTGTTACATGTTTGGAAGCCATCACTGAGTTGTAACCATGCAGTAATTGCCTTCATCATTAGAGGGCACAAGTGTGCACATTTGAGGCAACTTAAAATCAAGTTAAAGTAGTTGGGAGTGAGTCACACACTCCCAAGTCAAACACTCCATTGAACAAAACCCTGCCTTTAAAAAGTTTATAATCTTCCTGGATAGATAAGAACAGTGTTCATGGAAATATAAAAAAAATAATATGACTTTAATTATATGCTGGGTTGTGTGGTATATAGTATACACTATTATGCTGAATTACACAATCACTTCATGGCAAAAAGTTGGGGAAACAATGGAAACAGTGACAGGCTTTATTTTCTTGGGCTCCAAAATCACTTCAGTTGGTGACTATAGCCATGAAATTAAAAGACACTTGCTCCTTGAAAGAAAAGCTGTGACCACCCTAGACAGCATTTTAAAAAGCAGAGACATTACTTGGACCTTTGTTGGCAATCTAGTCAAAGCTATGGTTTTCCTGTAATCACGTTTGGATATGAAAGTTGGACTATAAAGAAAGCTGAGCACCGAAGAATTGATGCTTTTGAGCTGTGACGTTGCAGAAGACTCTTGAGAGTCCCTTGGACTGCAAGGAGATCCAACCAGTCGATCCTAAACGAAATCAGTCTTGAATATTCATTGGAAGAACTGATGCTGAAGCTGAAGCTCCAATTCTTTGGCCACTAGATGTGAAGAACTGACTCATTGGAAAAAGACCCTGATGCTGGGAAAGATTGAAGGCAGGAGGATAAGGGGACGACAGAGGATGAAGTGGTTGGATGGCATCACCGACTTGATGGACATGAGTTTGAGTAAGCTCCAGGAGTTGGTGACGGACAGGGAAGCCTGGCTTGCTACAGTCCATGAGGTCACAAATAGTCGGAAATGACTGAGCAACTGGACTGACTGACACAATTACAGATATGTTCAGTGAAGAGAGCTCATGTTGAAATATTCAGGTAAGGCTTCTTCAAGAAGCTGCATTTCCCTTGGAGCTTAGAGACCTTATGTAATTAGGATAGGCATAAAAAAAATAAGGATGGCTGAGGACAAGAAAGAGAGAGTACAAGAACAGGCACCGAGTTTGGGCCAGGTGGAGCTGAGTGGTCAGCTAGGGGAAAACCAATCTGATTGAGCTGAAGCCCTGTGCCGTAAACTGACAGTACTTAAGAAGGCTGTGTGGAGCCATTATTGTTGAAAAACTTAATTCCTGCGCCCAAAGAGTCGTGTTTTTATTTTTTTCCATTTCTAGATCAAGTCACTCAAGCAAACAGCTCATGTGTTAAGACTCTAAAACATATGGATATATTTAAGTTTCAGATTTGAAATAAAATATTTTTTAAGTCAAAGTAAAACAATCCATATTTTAGCTCATATTTAGTTCATATGCCTAAATTCTAAATATGAAGAAGAATACTGTCTTGCCACTAATCTAGGGGATATACACTTAACAGGTAAAGATTAAGTAAATTCCCACTAGGCATTTTGGATCAGCACACCTGACCAAAATTCCTCAGTTTATATTCAGGGAGAGAGAAGCATTAACTGAACACCCAGATTACACTTACAGTATCTGATAGTCCTGAGTTGGGCTCCCTCATTTTGGTCTGTGGTAGTTCTTATTTGTTCTGAGAAAGCTGGTGGTTTTCTAGGAAGTAATAACCATATATTGATCATAGAGAGCTCAGTCTTCAGTGGCGTTTTTAGACCATTTTTATGTCTTGGGCTTTTTGTTACCTACTGATAACCCAGTCTTTTCTTGCCCGTAGTGGCTGTGTGAATGGGGGATGAACAGTGGCCAGCAGGAGCCATAACACTACATTTATCTTAATTGGTGAACCTCCCCCAGGATTCCATTTTGATGACCCTTCCTACCCAACAGTGTGTTCGAGGAGGCCAGGAAGAAAAGGCAGACCAACTGTTGGAATATTCTGTACATTAAGTGTCATTGCACTCTGACCTTTCTATGTGACTTTTTTTATTGCTGGAAACTATTTATAAAATACAATAAGACCTTTGCCTTATGTTAAAAAAAATGTAATTCTGGAAGTAGATCTTTGAGATTTATTAGAATATTTCTTGAGACCTAAATTTTCATCTTTCCCCAAATTTGCAGATATCTTTGTAGACTCTCTTTTGAGGCCATTTTAAAAAGCTTTTAAAAGCTTTTATCTATGGTGATGAATAAAATACAACAAAACCTAAAGGAAATTTGGATATTGATCAGTGGGAAATCACACAGATCAACTAAATAACTTGGTCTTAATACATCATGAAGCAGAAATGATCCACACTCGCCTGAGCAAAATTATATATGACCATATGTTAAAGACCTTTGGAGTCACTCATTTCAAGTCTTTGAATGCCATGGTACTGCTTTAGATCATAAATGGCATTTATATTGTTCATTTTCATTTTCTCTCTCTTTGTCATAGCAGAACACCTGAGATGCTCACTTTGGACAGAACTTGCCATTGTGTTCAGTGAAGAAAGTCATGACAGTCTTAATTAAAAATGGTAGAAACCCTATTAGGTCCATAAAAACAACCAGGTCACATTGATCAAGTACTTGCCAGGTTCCATGCACTGAACTGTTCACATGTTGCTGTCATGCAGTAGAATTGCCCAGGGAGCTTTTTAAGACATACATACTCGGGTTTAGGCTCAGATCTGCTGAGTCAGAGTCTGGTGGTACACTCCCGGGCTCAGCTACCTCACTAGCTGCTTTCTTACGAATCACTTAGTTTTCAAAACTGTGCTTCCTGGTGGTTGGCCTTGTGCTACACCAAAGGAGACTGGCTCAGTTAGCAGCGTGCCCAGGTCTCAATGGCTGCTGAGTGGAGTACCATGAACTCAGGTCTCTTTGATGGCAAAGCCTATGTTTCCTCCTGCTATGTAATAAGTTAACAGTTTTTCTATTCCAGATGCTACAAAAATACCATCATCATTGTGTAGAGGTTTTTTTCTCTGTTACCCACATTGCTGTCTGATATCCTTGGCTATACTCTTGAGTTTTGTTTAAATGGAAAAATACATCAAGGATTTCCTTTTTGTAAGCACCTTTTTTTCTGGTTCCTTTATTTACCAGCTCTTCCTTTATTTTTCTGATCCTTAAAGCTTAAACTATCTTTTTCTTTCTTTTTGCCACCAACTCTCAAATAGCTTGATGACTTGATATTCTCCATATTAGCTCTTTTCATATATATGTGTGTATACACACACACACCTATATATGTAGGATGTGTATGTGTGTGCTAAGTTGCTTTAGTCATATCCAACTCTTTGAGACCTTATAGACCATAGTTCACAGGCTTCTCTGTCCATGGGATTCTCCCAGGCAAGAATACTGGAGTGGGTTGCCATTTTCTTCTCCAGGGGATTTTCCCAAACCAGGGATCCAACTGCCATCTCTTATGTCTCCTGCGTTGGCAGAAGGGTTCTTTACCCACTAGTGCCACCTGGGAAGCCCCATATATAATGATATATATCTTTTTATTTATTGTAAAAAAAAAATAGTTGGAAAATTAATTACAAAAAAGAAAATGGCACCCATAGTCTTGGCAGGCACTTCTCAGAAACATCCAGTGCCTTATGACATAGTCTTCTTGTGTTTCTCCACGTTTTATTTTAAAATCTGGGTAAATTCTATTTTGTTAGTAAAGTTTTTCTTTTGTTATTTACTATAATGTGTACATTTTCACCATTCTTACATAATTTTTTATAAGTATGCTGTGTTAATATATGCATGGGGCTTCATCAGATAGAGGTACCACTTTATTTAATGAGGCCTCTGTTATTCAGTTAAAATGGTTTCCAGTTTTCCACTCTTATAGATAATGCCAAAGTGTGTGTACATCTCTAATTATTAGGATATATTTCCAAATCTAATTACTGAGTCCAGGGAATGTTTTTTTTAAGTTAAAAAAATATATATTTGTCTTATGCTCTGCTGCATTTCATTCAGTCACCAAATTCTATGATATTGCCTTGGAAGCATCTCTTAGAGAAACTTCCTGCATTTCCAACAGTGGCCCCATTCAGTGGGGTCCCATTACCTCTTTGCACTCCTCCTGGCTTTCTCACTGGTCTGCCTCTGGTGTCTTCTTTGCTAATCCGTATTGCACACAGCTAACAGTTGGTCTTCATAAAGTACCACTCTAATGTAATTGTGTGTGTTTCCGTTTGTTCAGAAAATATTTCTTGGGCACATATGTTACATGACTTTCTGAGACACCAAGACATCAGGTTAGGAAACATTAAAATGCATTATCATTCAAGAGATATGAATAAAAAGTAACTTAAGCACATACAGAAAAGTTAGTCTTTTTTGATATGGAATAGGTGGCATGTGAACCGAGAAAGAATAATGAGGCATTTTCCAGGGAGAAAAAACATTTAAATATTTGCCTTAGTTCCATATTCCTTAGTCAGGACTTTTTATAATGTGGTTCCAATCTATTTTTTAAATTTTATGCAGTGTGAGCCAACCTATTTGAATTAATGGACTGTTCCTGACTGTGCCTTATGCTTTGTGACTTTTGCCTCTGGTTATATCTGTCCAGGCTGAAACCTTCCCGGTTTTGCTCTTATCTTTAACCTCCAAATGCTATTCTTCCTTTAATGATCTTCATCTAAGGGTCCATTCTCATTTCCCCTGCCTGGCAGACATCTGGACTGAATATCCTTTTCCTCTCTAATAGGACTTAGCACTTCCCTTAATAGCCACTTTAATACATTTTACCTCTTACCTTCCTAAAAGGACAGCAACGGCTATGTCACTTAAACCATTAAGGGCAAAGATTTTATTTCTAAATTTAATGAATACCTTCATGCTTTTATATTACGTTCCTCTTAGCAACATTTGGCACTGTTAATTCTTCTTGATATATGCTCTCCCTTTGGCTTTTACATTTTTTCTCCTACTTCTCTGGCCTCCTCTCAAGACTTCTGCAGGTTCTTCGTTCCTTTCTGTGTTCCTCATAAGGGTCTCCCAGACTCCTTTGTTCTATGCCACACATTCTCCCTGGGACGTGTCATTCGGGGTGGTGGCTCAGATAATCATCCATGTGCTCGCGACTCCTAATTCTAAATCTTTAGTCCAAAACCACTCTTAGTTCAGAGCCATATCTGTGCCCTTTGCCACATGGAGTTTCTGCAGGCATTTCATTATGCTCATAATTGAGTTTATCATTTGCCCTAAACTGCATTTCCTCCTCTAGTCCTCACACTGTGGCATCATTATCATCACTGTCAATCAGGCCACTTCTAGATGAATGTGACAGCACACTACATTAGGCACTTGGGGCCTGGAGTCAAAAGACCTGGCCTCGAATCCTGGTTTCCTTGGGACCAGGAAGTATGTGGCTGGTTAGATCCGTTTCTCTCATCAAGCTTCATTTTCATTTTCTGTAAAATAGGTGTAATAACAGTGCGTACTTCCTGTGATTTTGTAGGACTCTGGAGGATTCAGTAAAGCCAGGCACGTAAAGCACTTAGCCCGTGCACGTGTTTGTGTGTGCACGTAGTTGCTCAGCTGTGTTTGACTCTGCAACCCTATGGACTGTAGCCCACCAGGCTCCTCTGTCCATGGGATTCTCCAGGCAATAATACTGGGCCTGGGTTGCTGTTTCCTCCTCTAGGGGATCCTCCCAACCCAAAGATCGAACCCACGTCTCTTGCATTGGTAAGTGGGTTCTTTACAACAGTGCCATCTGAAGCAGCCAAGAGCACTTAGCACAGTGCCTGAAAAATAGCAAGCACTCAATAAATGTTACAGTGCAAATTGGATTCTGTCAGCTCCCAGCGAACGGTTTCGGGTTTCACCGTGTTCCAAGGTTAAATCTACTCCTTTGACTATTTGCCAGGCCCCGTGTGACCTGGTCCTTGCTTGCCTTTCTGGGCAGCTGCCATCTCTGATTGTCCCACTGTCCTAGCCATGCTGATCTCCTCTCCTCTCCCAGGGTGCACAACACTCTGAGCCTTCCCCTAGAGCAGAGCTTCTCCTGCTCAGCCTGGAGGTTACAGCTTAGATGACAGTTCATTTGGGAAGCCTTCCCAGCTATTTTAAGACTTCTTTGTTCTCTATGTGAATGCTTTTCCTACTATATTTGCCCTATATAAACATTTTTTTCCTGTGATATTGTCACATTTAATTATCCATTTTGTCCATTAACTCTCAGTTTCCTGACCATAAGGATCAGGTCAGGTCCATTGACAGCTTTTATCCTAGACTTCAGCACAGGCCTGGCGTATTAAAGATGCTCTTCAGATTTTTTCAACTAATCCCTATTTGGTTGAGGTAATTTATACTCTGCCGTGGTTCAACACTGATTTAAAGTGGCAAACATAAATATGTATATTATGATAACAGCAGCAGCACAACATAAGAAGAAAAATTAAGGTAAAGGGACAATAAAGGTATGAATTTAATAGACAAAGTATGTCTTACAAGGTTATTGTATATGTAAAATATATTATAAGCTCTATATTCCTATAAAATATGGATCTATAAATTGGCCCTGAGCTTTCTGGCACCTTCTATAAATAAAGGAACCGAATGGTATCATTGACAAGGGGCCATAAGATTACAGCAAACCACATGCCTCGGAAGCAGAAAGACACATAGAGAGAGGAGGTAGGGTAGCAAAGGCCAAGAAACAGCAGAGGTCATGAGTTGATAGAAGACATAATTAAAAGCTGTAGAAGAACCAGAAGATATTAGAAGGCAGAAGCCATTAAAGAAGGAAAGGGAACTTCTCTGGTGGGAAGGAGTGGTTGGGAGTCTGTCTGCCTCTTCAGGGGACATGAGTTCGGTCCCTGGTCCAGGAGGATCCCACATCCTGTGAAGCAGCTAAGCCCCTGCCGTGACTGCTAGGACTGTGCTTGGAACCCACAAGCCACAGCTACTGAAGCCTGTGTGCCCCAGAGCCCATGCTCTGCAAAAAGAGAAAACCACCACAATGACAAACCTGTGCATCGCAGTAAAGAGTGGCTCCTGCTTGTCGTCATATCTAGAGAAAGCCCGCACCCAGCAACAAAGACCTAGTATAGCCAATAAACAAACAAAGTAAACATTGTTTAAAAAAGAAGAAAAAGGAGGATGCAGTGGTGGTGGGGAGGAGGAGGAAGAGAAGAGAAGATGACGAGAACAAGAACTAAGAGGACCCTTGAGTAAAAGAAGCTAAAGGATATTAACATTGAAGAGGAAGATGATTGTTTGGAGGATAAATCAAAGAACTGAGCCCCTCCAATTGCAGAGGACCTCAGCTGGGACTGTCAACTCCAGCTGCTTGGGGGATGTGTGACCCAGCCACTGGACCCCAGTGATCTCCTTGTTCACCAACCCTGTTCCCTCCTGTGCCTCTGAGGCCTGAGTGAACAACTATTCCTGAGTTCCCATGAGGCTTGGCCCTGGGGCTAATGGTCCAGTCTACTTATGCCCAAGGGTATCCTCATGATAAATCTATTGTTTTTTTTTTTTTTGGAAAAAATAAAGCAAACCACATGCTCGGAAAAAGCATGCCCATTTATGAAACTAAAGCTCTTTGGTTCCTCACCAAGGACATTGTGTACCGTGGTGTCCAGCAGCCTTCATGTTCAGTGTTCCACATAGCCTCAGAGTGCTTGCCCACATTGGCTAATGGCAGAATGAGAAAGAGCAGTTCAGTAAAAGCAGCCTCATAAGAGGTCAAGACATTGTTTTAACTAAAGGTATGGAGAGGCTGCATGTCCTTTAAACCATTCTCCATAATTGGTATTTCACTCATGAGCTTTGGATGAGAATTAGTTTGTACAGATTTTGGTGACTCTTCATAAGGCATATTTTGTATCATAAGTTAAGTTCTAGTCCAAGGGCTTTAGTTGTAGGTGGAGCTGGAAGTAGGCTTCTCTACTGAGATTTTACGCAGTGTACCTCTGAACTGAGGGTGGCCAGTGTGGTCTGCAGAAAACAATTGGATTTATGTGATACTGCTGGCAATGTTTAACAGAATGGTGCCTTGCACAGAGAGAAGACCATTGCCCAAAGCTCAGTCCCTGTCTGTATGGCCTTTCTGGTCTTGTTTCTTGCTGTAAGAGCATGCCCTGTCTTCATTTTAGACAGGTGGAACATGCTTTTCTCATGCTATTCCTTTTCCTGAACTGGTCCCAGTCATCTGGGTAGCTCTTCTTGGTCCTTCAAAACAATTCAAATGTCTTTTCCTTTTCAGACAATCTCCTGATCAGGTTCTGTCCTCTTAACTCTCATCATACTCTATGCATTTGTCTTAATCATTTTTCTATATTTTTTTAATCAGTGATTTTTTTTTTTTTAATCTCTCTCTTGGGCCGTCTATGGGGTCGCACAGAGTCGGATACGACTGAAGTGACTTAGCAGCAGCAGCAGCAGCTTGGACCCTGAGCTCCTTTAGGGTAGATACTGTCCTGTTTTTATGTCTGAGGTCCTTGTGTCATGAATATTACCGGTACTCAGTGTAGATTTGTACAGACTTTTGTAGATACTGTTTTCAGCATCTCACAGATACACAGATGGACCTCACTTGCTTGTTAATGCACTTGTGATTGGTAATGCCTTCTATCACGTTCAGTCTAGAGATCAGACACCCCACATAGACCCCTTCATTTTAGTGGAGGTGAGATTTATGGCAGTGCTTCAGGGCCACATAAGGCAGGTGCACAGTTGATTTTTTTTTTAAAAGCCATCTTAAGACAGTTTGCCTGTTTTGTTTTGTTTTGTACTACTACAGGATACATGTAAGGCTCTTTTTTTCCAGATTATTTATACTATTAGAAGGGACATACAGAAGAATATTATTTGTAACTTAGATGACCAGCTCTTGGCATTTGATCATGTAAAAATCAGTATAGAATTGGAGTTCTTAAATGTTTGCCTGGTTTATTAGTATTTCTACTCAACCAGTTTCAGCTTCTGAGATAGCCCTCACAAGACAGTCACTGCAGACTTTTGCCTCTCTGTACCACTTGAATTCAGTAGGAGAGAAATCTTGTTCTTGGGTTATGTACTATTTCTCTAACACTAGCCATCTATGATATATGTCAAGGTAGTTATTTATCATAGTGTGAAAGGTAGGCCTGGTGATGAGTTCATGTCTTATGACACCATTATTTAAAATTTTCAAAATACATATTTTCCTATTGGTTAGAAGATTATCATTTGCGTAAATGAGTGAAAATTATATACAAGTATTGGTACTCTGTGTAATGTTTATATTATTATCTTAAAAGTAGTACACTGAAAAATGCTGATAACTGACACTTATAAAATATGTTTATTTTAAAGTTTGGAATTGTGGAAGAAGCTTTGTGAGTAAAATTTGTGGAACTTCCTATGCGTGATAATTTTCTGTACGCTGTATCTGATTGTAAAAACTACTGTTACATACATTAAAATCTTTCAGTTTTTCACTCTGAACGTGTTAGGGAGAGAGATGAATCAAGAGCAGAGAATGCTAGCAGCTCTGCCCTCATGGTGTCATCTCACCAACTGGCACCTAAACACTCAATCTTCATGTCCTTATGATGAAGCAAAACAAGAGTTTCAGTGCATATGCACAATGTATGTAACAATATATTTTATCTTCCTGTTCATCTGAAAATCAAAGTTAATTCTCAGCGTGGAGATGTTGGCCTGAATCTAACTGCTGTAGACCTTTTCATACAGAAATTCTTTTGAACAGGAAATTATGTCTGCCTTTTTGGTTTTATATAGTGTATAATTTCATTGTGGATGTATCATTTTTCTTTTTGGGGCCTGTCCTTTTTTCTGAGCACATGTCCATTTCAGTACTTTTAAAAGTACCTTTCTCTTTTAGCTTTGTAGATTTGCTTTATAGGCTTTTTCCTTCTTTATTTAAAATAATTAAATATAATTAAAAATAATTTTTTTCTATATTTTGCAGTTGCCAGGACCTCTTCTCATTTTGTTTTTGTTTTTTGTTTTTAAATGAACTGACGCTCATTTTGAGTATTGCAAAGGTATTTTTAAAACAATACTGACCTTTGCTGGTGGGTGGGTGTGTGCTTATGCGTGTGCACATGTAGGCCAAGTTCATGTGCCTTCACTTTTTAAACATAGATTCCAACCAGGAATCAGTTCCACAAGAACATGAAACTAAGTATAGAAATTATTTGCTTATTAATGCTGAAAATTACCTGAATGGCTTTCTAGATGAAAGAATTATTCCATTTTATTTCACATAATTATATTTCATATAAAATAAAATAATTACATTTATATGTGCTATTATATATTTTACTATATAGGCATCCCCTACTTATCATCTGATTGCTAAGAGCACTCAAATGCACTGTGTCATAGATGGACTGAGCAAAACAAGTTCTGATGCAGTTATCCCAAGCTGGCCTCTCTGAACTTCATGAAATGTAAGATGTGAAAAGTGTGTTTGTAACTTTCTAATTCACCTACTTTCTCATAATAGAGTTATATAGGAGGGGAAAGCACATGTGTCTCAATGGCTTGAATTATTAAGAAAACTAATATTGGAACCAACATATTAATGATATTTTTACAAATAAGAGAGGGTATTATTAATAATTTAACAAAATAATTCATTAACTATTTGGAAACTTCATTTAGATTACTGTTGTGAACCTATTGTCATTGTTAAATGTCGTTGTTAAAATTATGTTCTGGATGAAAGCAACTAAGTCCTCTGACCCAGAAAAGCATGTTCAAAGTATAATTTCCATGTACTCACACCAATAGTGTGGAGTCCCTCTCCTGACTAGAAGCATTATCAGGGCCAAATGGTAGATCTTTTATAATAATGATGTCTAAGTGCAGTCTGCAAAAACAGGAATAATTTGTTGTTCAGCTTTGAGGAGTGCTAGTTAACCAGATTCAGTCAGGTCTGCTCCCCAAGAGCAGTGATAACTGTGCCCAGAAAAGACACTGACTGACACTTCTTTTCTGCTACAAGCTAGCTCATCACCATTGTAAATCACCAAAAGCTTAATGCAGTGAGCAGAAGCTAGGAAGACTATGCCTTGACTTCTGAGAAGGTCATTGTTAAGGTTTATGTTTGACTAGAGCAGTTTGTCTTAGCTTGTATAATAATATGCCTTTCCTGCAAGCCCTGTGCACACACATATTTTAATACCTGACTTTGGCACTGTGAGCCATGTTTTTCTTATTTTATCTTCTGTTAAAGGCCATTTTAAATCTATGAGGAAATGGGGAAGATGTAAATCATAAATAAACTATGAATACAGGATTTTAAAACTTTCGTACCACAGTCTCAAAAGTTCTATCAAAGTCTCCCACGTGGAACCCCAAACTGTTTTCTTTAAAAAACATAATCCTATATGATCAAGGCATGCTGCTGACAGCATGAGAATAAAAATTTATGATGAGCATCTTCTTGTGCTCACATTCATTAAGTTAGTGTATGGTCAGTTACCATGGAGACAGTACACCAGGCAGAAGAGAAGGGTGAATAACAGCTGGCAGAACAAGGGGAGAGTTTAGGGAACCAGACTTTGACTTAGATCCTGAGGAACAATTGGCATTTGATTTGGTAAAGATATTGGGAGAGTACAGTTGGGGTTGGAGATCCAGTGATGGAGACTGGCCTGACTGGAACTCAGAGTTCATCTTTTTAAGTGATAAGAGTTAGATAGTCTTCAGATCAGTTCAGTTGCTCAGTCGTGTCCGACTCTTTGCAACCCCATGAATCGCAGCACGCCAGGCCTCCCTGTCCATTGCCAACTCCCAGAGTTCAGTCAAACTCACGTCCATCGAGTCGGTAATGCCATCCAGCCATCTCATCCTCTGTCGTCCCCTTCTCCTCCTGCCCCCATCTCATCCTCTGTCGTCCCCTTCTCCTCCTGCCCCCAATCCCTCCCAGCATCAGAGTCTTTTCCAATGAATCAACTCTTCACATGAGGTGGCCAAAGTCCTGGAGTTTCAGCTTCAGCATCATTCCTTCCAAAGAACACCCAGGACTGATCTCCTTTAGAATAGACTGGTTGGATATCCTTGAAGTCCAAGGGACTCTCAAGAGTCTTCTCCAACACCACAGTTCAAAAGCATCAATTCTTCAGCACTCAGCTTTCTTCACAGTCCAACTCTCACATCCATACATGACTACTGGAAAAACCATAGCCTTGACTAGACGGACCTTTGTTAGCAAAGTATTGTCTCTGCTTTTCAATATGCTATATAGGTTGATCATAACTTCCCTTCCAAGGAGTAAACATCTTTTAATTTCATGGCTGCAGTCACCATCTGCAGTGACTTTGGAGCCCCAAGAAATAAAGTCTGACACTGTTTCCACTGTTTCCCCATCTATTTCCTATGAAGTGATGGGACTGGATGCCATGATCTTGGTTTTCTGAATGGTGAGCTTTAAGCCAACTTTTTCACTCTCCACTTTCACTTTCATCAAGAGGCTCTTTAGTTCTTCGCTTTCTGCCATAAGGGTGGTGTCATCTGCATATCTGAGGTTATTGATATTTCTCCCGGCAGTCTTGATTCCAGCTTGTGCTTCTTCCAGCCCAGCGTTTCTCATGATGTAGTCTGCATAGAAGTTAAATAAACAGGGTGACAGTATACAGCCTTGACGGACTCCCTTTACTATTTGGAACCAGTCTGTTGTTCCATGTCCCGTTCTAACTATTGCCTCCTGACCTGCATACAGGTTTCTCAAGAGGCAGGTCAGGTGGTCTGGTATTCCCATCTGTTGAAGAACTTTCCACAGTTTATTGTGATCCATAGATAGTCTTGGTTGTTGTGAAATCTCACTTCTAACAAAGTGAAAAACAAAAGGAGTCAGAAATGGTGGAAGTTGTGAAGGTAGTTTTTGTTACTTTGTAAAAATTCTGGGCTTTTTTAGTAAATTGTTCCCTTCTTAGTATTCTAAGAGAGTTGATTATCTTCCTAAGCAATTTACTACTTGTTCTCAGATAAAATAAGATCTATTGGCTTTCCATCCTCATAGTCATCCCAAAATAGTCTTTTATTTTGAGATTTCTGCCTTAATTATGTTCATCTTAAAGGAAGACTCAGTAAAAGTGATTGCATCTCATGTTTTTTTTTTTAAACATCTTTTTTGATCTATGAGAGAGGTATTTGCAGACTGCATGATGGCATATAGTAGGGAAAAAAGTATGATTCATCCTAATTACAAAGCTGTTCCCTAAGAAAGAATCATTGGAGAAATGTCTTACTTGTGTTTTTACAAATAGTTTTCAGACTTAAAGAAAATTTTTTTGGCTTTTTCTGTATATGGCTGTAAATGGCCATGGTTTTATATTGCAATTTTTTGTGTGTGTGGGACCATTTACTTAGTGACTGCCACTCTAGTGACCTACAGAGTTAGCCATAAAACCTAATCCCTACTCCATAATACCCCAGTTCATACTTTTAATAGCTATGCCTTAAAGTGTGTTTTTGAAGTTGGAAACCCATGACCTGATAGGGAGTCCCTTAATAAATATCAGTAAATATTGATTTCATCTAAATCAATCTTCTTCAGCAATAGTTGGCTGATTTGCAGGGCTCAATATTCATTGACTTTGAGGGATTCATTTTCTAAAATAATATCAACTTATCTGAAATTCTAGGTGCCAATAGATTTTTTGGATGTAAAGTCAGAGAAGAACCCTTTGGGTGCAGCATTAGAATGCATTTGTTGACCTTAGAGTAGTTTCACGGGAGTTGGGGCTGCCAGAAACCAGATGTGTATGGAGTGAGTCAAGACAGCAAGTATAGGTGCTTCCTACAGGGAGTTTGCTGCAGTAATCAGCAGAAGAGGAAGCCATATCAAGTATTACTAGTGGAGCTGAGTGTTTTTAAAGGCTGAGGAAATTTAATAGTGGAAATTCTGAAAGAGAAATGGATTGATGATGGAGCAAGTTTTCTGAGAAATAGGAGTGATTAGGAACAGAAACAAAATTAAAGGGATTCCTCATTTCCTAAGGCAGGAAACATAGCTGAGCTTGAATATATATATATATTGGTTTGGGGAGTAAGGGGTAAGAGAGAGGTGCTTTGATGAAAAACTGTTTTGTCAGGTCAGAGGTTAGGTGGTAATGTGATGTTTATGATGGAGAAAAATGGGGGCAGAGGTGAATGATGAGAGTTTGGAATAGTTGCTGTAGAAAATGAGAAAAGGAAGCTGATAAAAACAAGTAAAAGCATTGTTGAGCTCTCTGATCTCATGCTCCAGGCCCAGTCTGGCTTCCCACAATAACTGAAGCTTCAGCCAAAGTGGAGACTCACTTTGCCTACACCCATCTCACTCCTTCCTTCCCGTCACCTTTTACAACTGTCTTGTCTCTTCAGCCTTTCTGCAAAACTACCGTTCTTTTATACCCAGCTCAGGTAGATCATTTCTTGAATTCTTCAGCTGGCACCCTGTAGTCTTCTACAGTAGCTGAACCACTCTTAAGAATCATGTAATTTGCAAGTATGTTTTATCTTCTTTCCTAGATTGTAGGTTTTTGGGGGGCTAAGAATCATGGGTTTGCCAGTTGTCTTTGTTTCCGTTTCTCTGCCTAGGGCAGTGCTCTTCTATCGGTCAGTAAAAGTGAATGAATAAATTAGTGAATGAAGCAAATCCACCAAATTGTGTGAGAGTGGTGGATGGACCTCTTTATGAACCAGTTAATTCCATTTTGTACTTTAATTAGCTCCTCTTGAGGGGGAGGTGTTTTTAAAGTGTTGGCCTACACAAATTTAAGATATAGGTAAGTTACCTAAGAGATACAACTAGTCATTTATTGGGTATCAATTCAGAGGATATTATTTTGGCTTATTGATAAAGTAAAACTCTGTATTTAGATCTTAATTTGCATTACAGAATTTCATTTGGCATTATTCATTTGAGGAGCGAAAATAGAAGTTTCTCAGATGCTTCTAATTGCCTCTTTTGCCATATGGGCACAGAGGTACAAATAGCAATCATAATTCAACTCCAAGATCACAGACTTCATTATTTTCATTGAAATGTAGTAAAATGTTGACTTCTACATCACCATAGCAATAGAAGTATTCCCCATCACCATTGCCCATACCCAAAGCCCAGAGAACATACACTTGATTTTTTTCCTTATTTCAGTGATACTCGTCCATCCATTTGTATCCAGGTTTTCCCATCTCAACCCCAGCACAGTATCTGGTAAGATACTGTTAAAATGTCATACTCTTGCCTTGAGAAGAAATGGTTACAACAGATAAAACCCTCAAAGTCTAGGTCTATCTCTTGACATGTCCAGAGTAGGCCAGTGTATTATCAACTGAAGTAAATAAAATGCAGAGGAAAGAGGAAAAGCAATTTTGCCAAAACTGCCATCAATTCTGTGCTGGTTTCTGCCTATAATGTTAAATTTCCACTCATTGGATTTTTCAGGTTCCTATGTATTGGTGTATGTATCGTATAGGGTATTTTCTTTGGATAATCACTCAGTATTTTAGCTTTGTTTTGTTTTTCCTGCTGAAATTATTAAATAGAGATATTTGATATGGTCAAGAAGATGAGCTAAAGAGGATCATATTAGTTGTGGCCACCTCATCCATGCACCTTCCAGATTCTATCATCTAGAAGTAATCTCTTCTTTCCCTAAATTTCTATAGCCATTTAACTGTATTCATATTGAGACAACTCAGTTTTAACCAGATATGGATACAATCTATTAGCAGATGAGTGGATAAAGATGTAGTATATATAAATATATATACACATACACATTTATACACACAGTGGAATACTACTCAGCCATAAAATGAATTTTTGCTATTTGTATATCTGCACAAAAAGATATGTGAGCACTGTGTTCACAGCAGCACCATTCACAATAGCCAAGACATGAAACAACCTAAATATCCACTGACAGATGGAAAGATATGTGGAACCTAAAAAATGAATGAATATAACAAAATAGAAACAGATTCATAGATACAGAGAACAAACTAGTGGTTACCTGTGGGGAATGCGTAGAGGAAGGGAATGATAGAGGAAGGTGATTAAGAGACGTAACTTAGGTGTAAAATAAATAAGATAATATGGTGCACAACACAGGGAATATAGCCAAAATTCTATAATACTTTTAAATGAGTAAATCCATTAGATAACTATGTTGTATACCTAAAACTAATGTAACATTGTAAATCAACTATACTTCAATTTTTAAAAAAGACACCACTTTTTGTTGCAGTTGCATACATGAACCTCACTTTTCTACACTACTAACCTGTTGACTACCCTGCTTTTGATCCCTGTTTTTGCAGTCCTCAGTACATATAGCCAAAAATAGCTTCATTGTTTCAGTTAGGTTTTTTTTTCTGTTGTTAATTATTCTGGTGATCTGATTCACATCTCAGTTCAGTTCAGTTCAGTTGCTCAGTTGTGTCCGACTCTTTGCGACCCCATGAATCGCAGCATGCCAGGCCTCCCTGTCCATCACCAACTCCCGGAGTTCACCCAGACCCACGTCCATCGAGTCAGTGATGCCATTCAGCCATCTCATCCTCTGTCGTCCCCTTCTCCTCCTGCCCCCAATCCCTCCCAGCATCAGAGTCTTTTCCAATGAGTCAACTCTTCACATGAGGTGCCCAAAGTACTGGAGTTTCAGCTTTAGCATCATTCCTTCCAAAGAAATCCCAGGGCTGATCTCCTTCAGAATGGACTGGTTGGATCTCCTTGCAGTCCAAGGGACTCTCAAGAGTCTTCTCCAACACCACAGTTCAGAAGCATCAATTCTTTGGCGCTCAGCCTTCTTCACAGTCCAACTCTCACATCCATACATGACCACAGGAAAAACCATAGCCTTGACTAGACGGACCTTTGTTGGCAAAGTAATGTCTCTGCTTTTGAATATGCTATCTAGGTTGGTCATAACTTTCCTTCCAAGGAGTAAGCGTCTATTAATTTCATGGCTACAGTCACCACCTGCAATGATTTTGGAGCCCCCAAAACTAAAGTCTGACACTGTTTCCACTGTTTCCCCATCTATTTCCCATGAAGTGATGGGACCGGATGCCATGATCTTAGTTTTCTGAATGTTGAGCTTTAAGCCAACTTTTTCACTCTCCACTTTCACTTTCATCAAAAGGCTTTTTAGTTCCTCTTCACTTTCATAGAATGGCTTTATTTTTTGCTAGGGGTGGGTGCTTCTTGGTGACTTGAATGAATACATTTAAGATATGTTTTGTAGGTACAGATGCCAGTCTTAAAGAAGGTTAAAGAAGATCATTGTTTTGTATAGTGTAGAGATTGATGGCATATGGCCACACTCTGACAGTATTCTGGAAGGTTCTTTGGATGTCTTCTTATAATTGTCGTCTAAAATTGATCACAGTTGATAATGCAGCTTATAGAAAAAAAATCTTTCTGTAGTGACAATTAGTGTGACTTTTTTTCCACTTTTAGGTTACTAGACTTCCTTCATGATTAGAATACATAAGAACTGGTAAGCTATTCTAGACTGATATAAATCCTTATGTCTTCAGTGATGTCCTATGCTGCTCAAGCACACCATAAAGTATTAGTGATCTTTCTTTCCAACAATGTTCTTTGATGCTCATTGAAAAAGGAAGAACCAATCAATAAGCTACCAACATCACTGTGTTTAAAAACTCTAGGCTTCCTTAAAAGACATGAATAAAGGTAAAGTGTTAGATATTAGAGTAGCTTTGTACTAGCCAAGTTGCAATCTCTGTAAGAGAAATAGGAGGTAGATACGAAAAATTCAGTCAGCAGCAGAGTAGGTTCTTCCCTGTTCTCCTCTCAAGGAAAAACTAGTCATTGTCACACCTTACTACCTTATGATCTTAATTCAACTCTAATGTAATGCAACTTGGAGTTAAAAAAAAAAAAAACTTGATTCTTTTCTGAGCCTTCTGTGTCCAAATATGGCAACTTTTACCATTCTCAGATATCAGTCAAACCCCTCCATCCTCTGCCTCAGCCCTGATTTCACTGGAGAGAAGAAACTTAGCACCTCTCTTAGCCTTCCACTCCACCCTGGTCCAAACATCCGCATACTTCATCTACACAGTAACACCTTTAGCTCAGTTTCTTCCTTTCATACACAAACTTCTTAGAAGAGCTGTGGACACTATTGCCAGAGCCTTACCCCTAGCAGCTGTACAAGCTTTGCAGTCAGTCTCCCACCCCTACATTCAACTGAACCATGACAGTCTCCCCAGTTTCATAAAACCCCAACCTTGTCCATTCTTGCCCTCCCCACCAACACTTGACTGTGGTAGATATTCCCTTCTAGAAACAGCCCCAGCCTTGAGAACTAGGGGAGAGGATAAAATAGAACTAGGAGACTTCTGCGATCTCTCCCAACTCTCAGTAAGGCTTGATGATTTTCTGAGATTTCAAGAATCTTCAGCTCTTTTTGTTTATAAAAATTCTCAGCAATTTTTGGCTATTTAAACATAGTAGTGCTTAAAAAAATATTGAGACTACAGAATGCAGCATCTTTCTCATGCGGTTACTGTAATTTCAAAGAGATTATTCTTAGTAACTGTATTTGTTATTATACAATTTCTCAGAAATAGAAAACACATTAGGGGAACTTTAAATAGAAACAAACTGTACTGAATTTAAAATTCTGTGATTCAGAGATACAGATTTTGATGCATCAACTTATCATCTGAAGTTCTGAAGCCTGAAATGTTCTCTTGTAATATAAGGTTTTTACATCTATTAGAATAGACTTTTTATCTAATTTATTTTTTTCAGAGAGTAGGATGACAAATAATCTAAGAGAAAATGAAAACTAAATGGCATAAAATAGTTAAAACTGAATAGTTTATAATTTCCTCCCTTTCCTAACAATATCTATAGTATGAACTCAGTTGTTTAAGGCAAATTTTTTGAACAGTTCTTCCTTTAGACAAATAATTTGTCTCTATTAGAAGATTTTTTTAAAATTTTTATTTATTTATTTGGCTGTGTCGGGTCTCAGTTGTTGCAAGTGGGATCTAGTTCCCTGACCAGGGATTGAACTCAGGCCTCCTGCGTTGGGAGCTCAGAGTCACTGGACCACCAGGGAAATCCCTGTTTTTTTTTTTTCTTTAAGCAACAGAAATTTATTTCTCCTAGAAATCTGAAATTGGGGTGTCAGCAGAGCCATGGAGTAACTTGGTTTTAATTCAAGAACAGTGTTTAAAAAGTATGTCGCCAAGTCTTCCTGGACCAAAGGTGCAGATGAGCTCGGAGTAATGTCAGAAAGTCCTATCTTGGAGCCCCCTCCAACCTGGCTGCTGAACCTTGTCATTTCTCCCCAGTGTCCACCAAGAATTTCCAAGTATTGCTGTCTCATGGACTCTGACCTGCTGGGAGAAGTCTACTCTGCAGTCCACGCAGGGAAGACACCATGACCAGGTCATCCCATGGCTGGCATGAGCGTGAGACACTGTGTCGCTGCCTAAGGCATGGCTCCATGTCTCTACAAGGGCCAGGCAGCCCTGTGTTCCCACATCCTGGCAAAAGTCCCTCCGGAAAGAGTTCCTTGAGCTTTTAGTCAGAATTTTCTCTTTCCTTGGGACTCAGTCCTTGGGGAAAAGCACCTTGCCTCCTTTTCACCAGTTTCTGCCCCGTGTCTAGGCCCCAGACATCCTCTTCAGAGGGTCTCTTTTCTCTGCCAGACCATACATTCACATAAGTGGCGGCAGAGAAGGGGCAGAAGAGTGGAAGCAAAGTCCCATCAGAGAGGCCAGCACAGCCGTTGGAACCAGAGGTCCACGATCCTGAGGCTTCAGACTCTCCCTTTACCTTTCAGTCTCTACCCCTTCCCCCTCAATTTTGTCCAGCTGTAGCAAATTAATAAAATAGCCAATGAAAGCCAATCAAAACCTCAGAAGTCGTCAAAAGTTATTTAAAAATAAAAGTTTTTTCCTTTCCAATTTGAATTGCTACGAACTGCATAGTTAAACAAGATTTTGGTAAAGAGTACATTTTGTAAATTCTGCAAATTGGTTATTTGGCAAATCAAACCTCTAGCAAATTGGCCTGCTTTCCAGTTCATCAGATAGTAAATCTCAGTTTCCCTTGGGATTTCCTACTGCCATAGCTCTTTCATGACAGTGTGCTTCAGAACATTTAAATATTATGTCTTCAAATTCCACATTTAGTTTTATTGAGAACAAAATGTTGTCATCTCTCTGGGGTTTTTGCGTGCAGCACAATAACACGAGTTCTAGGATATCATGTTAGAGTCCTCTGTAACAGAACTGGATGCTGACCTTGCTTCTATTTATTTTTAATTGGTTGAATTTAGGAAGGAGTGGTACTGAAATGTGTGTTTATTCTGAGCCTGGAGCACCACTACGAGGGGTGCCATGTTGAGAAAAAAGCAGAGAAAGGGGATAGTGTATTGCCATCTACTAAAGACTTAAATTAGACATAGAGCTGAGTAAGAATGTGTTTTTCTCCTGTTCCCCTAATTCCCAAATTATAAAACTATTGAAATTAGATGTATGTTCTTTAAGCACTAGTAATTATCAGAGTGAATCGAGTTTATGTATTACACTAGAAATCAAAGCAACAACACAAACCCAAGATTTGTATACCTGTAGATAGATAAACTCTAAATAAAAGCTATTTTATATTTGCTATATCAGAGTATCCTACTATAAAGGGATGAACTTTCACCCACTAGATTTGTATCAGTAGTGCCCTTTGGGTCTTCTGTTGCTCTCACAAGCTTCTGTGGCTCTTTTGCTGTCTTTGACGAATATTTAGCAACAGGGTAGGATTCTTTCTTGCTGTTTGTCCAGCATTTGAGAAAGATCCCTTGTAACCAGCTTCTCTAATATATGGCATTTTCTATTTTATCCTATTGAATTGTTTGTTTTAAAACAGAGGTGATATATTAAATATGTTTCTTCATGATTCAGAGTTCAAGGACATCTACCTTCAGCTCTGCCCTTCAGGTGTATTTGATTTCACTCATGCTGCTGCTGCTGCTGCTGCTAAGTCGCTTCAGTCGTGTCCGACTCTATGTGACCCCATAGACGGCAGCCCACCAGGCTCCCCCCTCCCTGGGATTCTCTAGGCAAGAACACTGGAGTGGGTTGCCATTTCATTCTCCAATGCATGAAAGTGAAAAGTGAATGTGAAGTCGCTCAGTCATGTCCAACTCTTAGTGACTCCATGGACTGCAGCCTACCAGGCTCCTCTGTCCATGGGATTTTCCAGGCAAGAGTACTGGAGTGGGGTGCCATTGCCTTCTCCATGATTTCACTCATAGAATCATTCAATTCGTAGACAAATATCTAGACAAGATTCTTGGAACCTCCTGTGTAAGAGTTCTGGATCCTTCTGCTTAAAAAGGGGTTTCCTCCAAACTGTTCCTAATTCTAGAATATTTGTGGGTAAAGATGTGGCTTAAAACACCACTTAAAATAGTTCTTGTCAGCTATTCACTTTGAACCTCTCCCACTGATCTTAAAATACTCAAGGGGGCTTTTGAGAGACTGCCTTTTAGAGAAGAAAAAAGGCAGTTTGCTTAGCTATCCATTAGCTGAAACAGCTTTATAGGGGGCAAGGAAATCACTTGATTTTTTAAAAGAAGTGAAGAATGCATTAGAAAGGAGATTTGATTTGTTCTACCACGAGGTAATACACCTATTTGTTAGCCACTCTTAATGTGACGGTGGGTCCTCATATATATTCTGGGAGTGATGAAGCATGGCTCCCACATAGCAGAGAGAAATTAATAGACAAATTACAAACTTGGAATGGAAACTTGACATTAAAACAGATCATCATATGTGCTCACCGCTTGAAACTCAGGAAGAGTTTCAAGAACTAATTATCTAGCAGCAGGTAGTAACATGGAAATAATATTAAATATACATAGAACACTCAGATCCTTGAGCATGCAAAAGGATCAGGTCAATTTATTTTTACATAAATAAGTTCAAGGTTGCCAAAATCATATTAAAGCCAGAAAAAACAGTAAGGACCTGTAAACCAGCAAGGATATGCCTAGCCAAGGCTAATTAATGTGCCAGACATTACTTGTCCAGATACCACTAATGAAATACACTAATGTAACATCAAAGCATGCTGTGATGATACAGGTTTAATGTTCTAAATGTTCCCTTCTTTTCAGTCCTTTAACTTAGAGGTAAAATTGGGTAGCTGATATGCAGTTTTCTTTGCATTTGTCAATCAGCAGGTAAAAGGGTGCTATTTCCACAGATTAGTGCATTGTACAAATAGTTTGTATATCTAAAATGTATGTATTACAACTATAGAAGAAAAAAAATGTTACTTTCCACCTGCTAAACTACCCTCATCAGATCTGTAAAATGAGGATACTCACCTTTTGGGATTATTGTTGGGAACATAAATGACAGTCTGTATAAAGAATTTAGCTCATTACCTGGGCCACACTAAAGTGTTCCATAAACACATCGTAAGTATTACTAATTAACTGTTCAGGTACAGGTTTTAGCACTCAAGCTTTGAGTTTAGCATTGAATTAAGAACTAGAGTATTTATACTGGACCCTTTAAGGGCAAAAACTGAAAGTCCTTTTGGCACTATTTTTATTGCATTAAATAAAATAATATATTTATTTAATTTTTAAATGTAGGTTATCAGTGTGTACAGCTGTTAAAAACAAGTATATTATATTCTTGTGTTATTTTTGAAATGTTATGGTAACAGAGGAAATAATCCTGCAAAAGTTTTATTGAGCACTCCCTATAATCAGACCCTGAAACTACAAGTTAATAAAACATAGCCTATCTTCCTTAATGATCTAAAGCCCACAGGCTATTAAGGGAACAAACATGTGAACAATTAATAACATACTGCACCATTTCATCTTTTTTTTTTTTTTAAATAAATAGAATAAGTATTTACTTGCCTCACCCCTTCCATTATATCTCTTTCTTTCTTTGAATGTTTCTGTATCTAGTACATTCTTATACTGGTAGTATCAGTTCAGTCCAGTCATTCAGTCGTGTCTGAGTCTTTGCGACCCCATGAACCGCAGCACGCCAGGCCTCCCTGTCCATCACCAACTCCTGGAGTCCACCCAAACCCATGTCCATCGAGTCGGTGATGCCATCCAACCATCTCATCCTCTGTCGTTCCTTTCTCCTCCTGCCCTCAGTCTTTTCCAGCATCAGGGTCTTTTCAAATGAGTCAGCTCTTCGCATCAGGTGGCCAAAGTATTGGAGTTTCAGCTTCAACATCAGTCCTACCAACAAACATCCAGGATTGATCTCCTTTCGGGTGGATTGGTTGGATATCCTTGCAGTCCAAATGACTCTTAAGAGTCTTCTCCAACACCACAGTTCAAAAGCATCAGTTCTTCAGTGCTCAGCTTTCTTTATATAGTGATTTGTTTATTTACATGCCTGTCTCTCCTACCAGACTGTTAATATCATAAGAGTTATCGTTCATCTTTGTGATTTCAGTTCTCAGCACAGGGCTTAGCACCTACCAAGCACTCCATAAATGTGGATGGATGGATACTGTCTACTCTTCCCTCTCCAATCCGTTTCTCATTTTCTAACACACACCTTGAAAAGAAGTGATGGAGCATCTCAGAAATGAACCAGAACTCATTAGTAGAAGGGAATATTAAATATTTTGATAGACAAGAAAACATTTTTTCTAGCTTAATAGTTAGTCATGTATAATGAAACTTTATGAATGTGACTTTCTCAATTCAGAATGAGTTATATTGTTTATAGAACAGTACTGAAATACATCATTTCACATATA
The DNA here is from genome assembly GCF_003369695.1 of Bos indicus x Bos taurus. Lineage (NCBI taxonomy): Eukaryota > Metazoa > Chordata > Mammalia > Artiodactyla > Bovidae > Bos > Bos indicus x Bos taurus. Next base: position 68,937,786 of record NC_040086.1, on the reverse strand, counting down.
AGGAAGGGGGTTGCAAAGCAGAGAACAGTGTGAATAAAACTGCTGGAGGGGATTGTTTAATCTGTTTCATTTTAATAGCATCCATTTACATCCATTCAGTTACTGGACTGATTACAAATGTTAACAACAGAGTCACTTATTTATTAAGGTATGTCCATTAGGAACTGTTATTTGCCAAAGTGCTACTGGTTGTTTCCTTTTACAAAATATACGTAAAACAATCAAAATGCCATTCTTAAAGCAATCTGAACTGGGAAGTAGCTCTTCCCAGTTAATTCAAATTAAAGAGCTCCTGAATTCCCTACCCTCAATGTTGAAAGACTGGACAATAAAGGCTTAGTTGAAAAACTTTTATAATTTCAAATCAAATCCAATAGATAAGTATATTGTGGCATATGGATCATACTAATAATCATTATTTATGACAGAGCATTCACTGGTGGTTAATTTTAATCAAGGATTTTAGTAGATGTATCTCAAAGCTGTTATTCAAAAATCGTTCTCAACACTTGAAAGTCCACTTTTTGTGAAATGAAAGGAGCTAAATCTAAGACTTCATTAGGAAAAAGAATTATATTTACTACTTATGCTGATTTTTGTTTCAGTGTTGCCCTGACTTGACCCTTTTATGATTCTATGCAACAAAATTAAATATTTTAGGATAATGTTCTAATTCTTTAAGTTGTTTCTTGTCAACCATATTTGTTATTTGAAAACAAAGACATTTAGTTTTACATGTATATTAAAATGAAATTTGTTTTGTATGACCAAATTGGACTTAGATAAAAACTTAATAGACCTGGAATTGATTTTGTATCTCCTGGACTTCGTGAGTGTTGTTTAACTGCGTATCAGTCTACCTGCCTGCCCCTCACCTCTGCATTCACCTTTGTGTCTTTTTGATTCTCAGTTCATGTAAGTTAACACTCCAGAAATCCAATGCTATTTTCAGTTATCTAATTACTTAAGGCAAAATGAAAAAAGTCCTAAACTTAAAAATTATTGAGAATATTATACTTAAATAATACAATATTAAACATCAGTAAAGTATCAGATTGATTATATTTTGTCTTTCCAAACAAAGTCATATTTAAGAAAATACTTTTTCTGTGCTTGGTAAATTGTTCATTTAAATTATTTTTGGGATTATTTAATTAGAATTTATTATCGCCTTTAAAAAATAGTATCACTAGCCAGTTAATCTGGCTGGTCGATTAAATCTTAATATGTCTGCAAGCTCCATATGAAAATATTAAAAGTCTGGCAGATGGCATATTTTCCTTATAGATTTTACCTGAGATTGATCCTAGCATCTATCTGCTGCTGCTAAGTCGCTTCAGTCGTGTCCAGCTCTGTCCAATAGATGGCAGCCCACCAGGCACCCCCATCCCTGGGATTCTCCAGGCAAGAGCACTGGAGTGGGTTGCCATTTCCTTCTCCAGTGCATGAAAGTGAAAAGTGAAAGTAAAGTCGCTCAGTTGTGTCCGACTCTTAGCGACCCCACGGACTGCAGCCCACCAGGCTCCTCCGTCCATGGGATTTTCCAGCCAAGAGTACTTGAGTGGGTTGCCATTGCCTTCTCCGCATCTATCTAGTTAGAGACTAATACAAAGTTTTTTCTGAATCACTTTTCAAGGAAATATAATCCAGTCTTCTCATGTAATATTTACTCAGGCTGGAGTTTTAATCAATGGATTGGGCAATGATACATATTTTCAGGTCTCAGTGATTATTGTTTTGTTTTCTTAGTCAGCTGAGCTTTCTCCTTTTTCTCTTGCCTCAAAGCACCACTAAGAAACTGCTGCTGTACTAGGCTCCCTGTGTTTTAGAAAACAACTTCCTGTGAGTTTCATCAGAATATGGAAAATTCTAAAATTATCATTCCATTACTCTCCATTTTATTCCCCCCACACATTCAAAGATATGGTAGGGGCGTGCCATTTTTCATCATGAGCCTCATTGTGTTTATTTGAATTATTACTCTATGTGTGTATGTTATTGTAAAATTAAGGAAAAATAATCAAAACTTTCAGAAACTTGTTTATGCCAGAATACATGTTTTCTCTGTATTCAGAGTCCTGTCAATTCACCTAGTTGGTTTTTATACAATTTTTTCTTTATGAAAAATTTAAATATACAGCACAATTCAAAGGAATTAACAGTGAACACCCATGTACCCACCATCTAGATTCTGCCCCCAAAATTTTACTCTATTCGATAAAAAATCTGTTAGATAACTGATTGTTAGGTAATCTTAGACTGCTGCTGCTGCTGCTAAGTTGCTTCACGTGTCTGACTCTGTGCGACCCCATAGATAGCAGCCCACCAGGCTCCGCCGTCCCTGGGATTCTCCAGGCAAGAGTACTGGAGTGGGTTGCCATTGCTTTCTCCAAATCTTAGACTAGAGCTCTTTTATGAATTCCTTTTTTGGCTTACTAGTTTTATTAATTGGCATCAAGTTGTACTGCTATTTCATTTAGCCTCATTATCTGAGATTCCTTTAATAATGTGTGTGGGGGTCTGTATACATTTTCAAAATCACAGTTTCCAGGTATTTATACCAAAGTGGCCAGTTTTTTTCTGTTGTATTAACTATTATTTGGGAAGGTCTCTTTGTATAATGTATAAGATTTTGATTTCCCATCTTTCTACTTTTGTCTCAGGAATTCCATTTTAATTGAAATGTAACAGTACATAATTAATACTTCTCTAGGAATAAACAATGAAACAAAGTATTGGAAATTTTTAAAAGTATCTACAACATTTATTCCATACTGGAATCTTGTTATATAATCCTCTTATTTTAATGAAACATAAAATGAGCATTATATACACATATATTCCCCGCCATCAATCATGAACTTAAAGGCTATCTCCTTGATTATGCTAGCTTTCAGAAATGCTGCCTGTAAATTTTATTGGTTTGTCTTTGACCTTTTTTCCTTCTCTTTGTGTTCTCTAAAGATCAGTTTTAATCCTAGCTTTTTTTGTGAATAAGTTTCTTATGTATCTTTTATTCCCTGAAACTTAAAGAGAATCAGTTTTCATTGTTTTCTGGTATACACCCATTTCTTAGTATGGAATTTCTTCCATCTTGTATCTATTTTCTTTCTAGTTACTGTTCTATGATAAATTATTAACCAGTGTACCCCAGCTCCTGACTTTTTTCCTTCTTACTTGGTTTCCCATTCCTTGTCTCTTTCTCTTCCTGATTTTTATAGGAGACCTAGAAGTTTTCTTAAGTTTTCGTCTTTCATTCCAGTCACTAATGAACTGAGTACAGTTATGTGCAAGCTCTAACTTGAGCTATCCTGATACCTCCACCTTATCTTCATTCTGCTAAACTGGAATTCTCAGTGCCTCCTGAACACACTGTGCTCATTCTCAACTGGAATATTTGACCTTGTTCGCCAGTGCTGTTCTCATCCATCCATCAAGACTCAGCTACGCTGAGCTTTTGCTGACCTTAATTAGGTATATTTAAAAATAATACCTTAAAAGGTTTATTTATATCAAGGTGATATTTATACCAAGGCCTTCAAATAATAGGTCTGCATAGTTTTGCAGGAGAGCGCCTTGTTTTGGGATTCTAAGTCTGAATATGGTATGCTATCACTTTTCAAATATTTTTACTACATGCCAAGAACTGTTGTCATATTTCTGGGCGATTTTTCAACACTAAAGTTCCTCTGTGAGTGAAGATAATTATTGAAGTGGTAAAACAACCAAGGCAGAACACTTACTTTACTTCAGTATATTTATTATTTCTTTTGGTTAAAGACCAATAAGACCAAGATTGTGGGTTTAATTGCATGTGGGCTGTTAACTTCCCACCCAAAAATATTTTTCATTATTCACATGCATATGACTGGTTTAGCACAAACCCATTTATCATGGTCAGTGGTGCAAATTTCATATTCCAAAGTTAACAGATGCAGAAAATAATACATTTTAATGAAAGCATTTAAGTTATTTGGCAAGGTTTTTTTTTTTTTTTTTCCAATGCAGTGCCAGAGACATACCAACAAAGTGACATAGATATTGCATGTAATTTCTTTGTAAACAGTATAATTCAGTTGGTGTATCATATAAATATCTTTCTTTTTCTCCTTTGCCTTTTGCTTTCAGCTATTTGTAAGGCCTCCTCAGACAACCATTTTGCCTTTTTGCATTTCTTTTTCTTGGGGATGGTTTTGATCACAACCTCCTGTACAATGTTACAAACCTCCATCCATAGTTCTTCAGGCACTCTATCAGATCTAATCCCTTGAATCTATTTGTAACTTCCACTGTATAATCCTAAGGGATTTGATTTAGGTCATACCTGAATGGTCTAGTGGTTTTCCCTACTTTCTTCCATTTAAGTCTGAATTTGGCAATAAGGAGTTCATGATCTGAGCCACAGTCAGCTCCAGGTCTTGTTTTTGCTGACTGTATAGAGCTTCTCCATCTTTGGCTGCAAAGAATATAATCAGTCTGATTTAGGTATTGACCTTCTGGTGATATCCATGTGTAAAGTCTTCTCTGTGTTGTTGGAAGAAGGTGTTTACTATGACCAGTGTGTTCTCTTAGAAAAACTGTTAGCCTTTGCCCTGCTTCATTTTGTACTCCAAAGCTAATCTTGCCTGTGACTTCAGGTATCTCTTGACATCCTACTTTTGCATTCCAGTCCCCTCTCATTGGAAAAGACTCTGATGCTGGGAGGGATTGGGGGCGGGAGGAGAAGGGGACGACAGAGGATGAGATGGCTGGATGGCATCACTGACTCGGTGGATGTGAGTCTGAGTGAACTCCGGGAGTTGGTGATGGACAGGGAGGCCTGGCGTGCTGCGATTCATGGGGTCGCAAAGAGTCGGACACGACTGAGCGACTGAACTGAACTGATGATGCAAAGGACATCTCTTTTTTGGTGTTAGTGCTAGAAGGTCTTGTAGATCTTCACAGAACCAACCATTCAGCTTCTTCAGCATTACTGGTGGGGGCGTAGACTTGGATTACTGTGATATTGAATGGTTTGCGTTGGAAACAGAGATCATTCTGTCATTTTTGCGATTGCACCCAAGTACTGCATTTTGGACTCTTGTTGACTATGAGGGCTACTCCATTTCTTCTAAGGGATTCTTGCCCATACAAGGCTGAGCACTGAAGAATTGATGCTTTTGAACTGTGATGTTGGAGAAGACTCTTGAGAGTCCCTTGGACTGCAAGGAGATCCAACCAGTCCATTCTGAAGGAGATCAGCCCTGGGATTTCTTTGGAGGGAATGATGCTGAAGCTGAAACTCCAGTACTTTGGCCACCTCATGCGAAGAGTTGACTCACTGGAAAAGACTCTGATGCTGGGAGGGATTGGGGACAGGAGGAGAAGGGGACGACAAAGGATGAGATGGCTGGGTGGCATCACTGACTTGATGGACGTGAGTCTGAGTGAACTCCGGGAGTTGGTGATGGACAGGGAGGCCTGGCGTGCTACGATTCATGGGGTCGCCAAGAGTTGGACACGACTGAGCGACTGAAATGAACTGAACTGAACTGTATTTTGGACTCTTGTTGACTATGAGGGCTACTCCATTTCTTCTAAGGGATTCTTGCCCGTAGTAGTAGATATAAATGGTCATCTGAATTAAATTCACCCATTCCAGTCCATTTTAGTTCACTGATTCCTAAAATGTCAATGTTCAATCTTACCATCTCCTGTTTGACCACTTCTAATTTACCTTGATTCATGGACCTAAAATTCCAGGTTCCTATGCAGTATTGTTCTTTACAGCATCAGACTTTACTTCCATCACCAGTCACATCCACAACTGGGTGTTGTTTCTGCTTTGGCTCAGCCTCTTCATTCTTTCAAGCAGCTATTTCTTCACTCTTCTCCAGTAGCATATTGGGCATCTACCAATGAGGAGTTGAGAACTCCTCCTCCCAGTTGAGGAGTTCATCTTTCAGTCTCATATCTTTTGCTTTTTCATATTGTTCATGGGGTTCTCAAGGCAAGAATACTGAAGTGGTTTGCCATTCCCTTCTCCAGTGGACCACGTTTTGTCGGAACTCTCCACCATGACCCATCTGTCTTGGATAGCCCTACAAGGCACGGGTCACAGTTTCATTGAATTAGACAAGGCTGTGATCCATGTGATCAGTTTGGTTAGTTTTCTGTGATTGTGGTTTTCAGTCTGTCTGCCATTACTTTGCCAACAAAGGTCCATTTAGTCAAAGCTATGGTTTTTCCAATAGTCATATATGGATGTGAAAATTGAACCATAACCAAAGCTGAGTGCCAAAGAATTGATGCTTTTGAACTGTGGTGTTGGAAAAGACTCGTGAGAGTCACTTGGACTCCAAGGAGATCAAACCAGTCAATCCTAAAGAAAATCAGTCCTAAATATTCATTGGAAGGACTGATGCTGAAGCTTCAATACTTTGGGCACCTGATGCAAAGAACTGACTCATTAGAAAAGGCCCTGATGCTGGGAAAAATTGAAGGTGGGAGGAGAAGGGGATGACAGAGGATGAGATGGTTGGATGTCACCATCAACTCAATGGAAATGAGTTTGAGCAAGCTCCGGGAGAGGGTGATGGACAAGAAAGCTTGGTGTGCTGCAGTCCATGTGCCCACAAAGAGTCGGATACAACTGAGCCACTGAACTGAACTGATCATATAAATAAAAAACTAAAAATACAAAAGAAAGGAATAGCATAAATTTGGGAACAAGAGTGATTTGGGGCCAACTCCAATAGTAGGCTATTAGTGTGAAAACTCTGTTAGGGGACTGGTTGGTTGTTATCTACCCAGTTTCTTTCTCAAAAGGATTTCCAGCCTTAGGCTACAGTAGGTTTACTCAGATAGAGAAATAGAAGACTCACTGGGTTTTTACCAGGAAATAATGGGCTGATAAGTGTGTGTGAGAGATTATCCTTGCAGCTGTGTTAACAGTGCAGCAGTGTAGATTACTGAGCTTTTAAAATCTCAGACACTTTCTACTATGGTGGATCTTATTGAATCTTACTAGCAGCTTGGAAAATGCCCCCTCCAGAAGAGTGTTTATTTCATTCCTTCTGCACTATACAACCAGGTCAAGTATTTGAACCCCAAGAGTTAGAGAGCCTTGAGAGGTTCTTTCATGAAGCCAGTCTTTAGTAACATGGTTAAAGAGATAAAGTTTGTGTCAGAGGTAACCTGTTATCCTTTCTGTACTCCTCATCCTGGACTGAGATCCTGCTCATCTTTGGCCGTCTTAGTTTTCTACTTGGACACACATGCACTGGGGATTGTTCTAAACTCTGAGCTTGTCCAAAATCATTGGTTCTGAGTCTCATTTAAGAGCTTTTGATGACCAGTTAATCTAATCATTTCTCCCAAATGCCCTTCTCTTTCTTCCTTTCTATGTATTATACACATTTAGTAATGGAAAGCTTTTGTTTTAATGCTCTGAAATACAGGAGTGATCCTAAGCAAGCCGTGGCCATCTACTTCAAAGGCTTTGCCCACACATCCATCCTTGAATGGTGTGCTCTTTCAATCATGCTAACTCAGCCCGTTTCCCACCACTTGTCTTTAGATCAAGCACATATAAATCTAGAGAAAGATGACATCTCTAGAAATGGAGACTGTACAACTTTTCTTTCAGAGAGAGTAAAACAATAATAAGATTTCAACTAGGAAAGGGAATCTCCAGCATGATGATGAAGGGAGATCCAGGATGGCAGCTGCAGACTCAGGACTTGAGACCATCGTCCTGATCAGAGCAGGAGCATGGAGAGTTCTACAAAAAACTTCTCCAGGGGGATGAACCTGATAGACTGTCTGGTGTGTGTGACTGTACTGGAAGATTTGTACTTCTGGCTAAGTTGGGAGATGAACTAGTGGCAGGTTTCTAGAAAACGAAGCAAACAGAAAAACAAGACGATTATTAACTCCAGGGAAAGTGATTAGTAGCACAAGAAAAGGATGTAACAGCAACTAGAAAACAACACTGTGAATAGCTGCTTTTTTAATGTGAACACTATAAATGTTAACCTTACCAAGATTATGATACAACTGTATTTAGGGCCATTGAGAAAGGAAGGAACCGGAATAAATGTTACAAAATCCTCATTTTTCATAGTAGAAAGTAGATAACAGGAAGAGTGCAAAAAAAAAAAAAAAAAAAAAAGGAAATGTCAGCATAGGCATTTTACATAGCTGTATGGAGGTAAACATGAGAATAAACAGCTTAAAGTGTTGGAAGTGGTTATCTATGGGGAGTGACGTTACAGGTTAGGGAGGAATTGGGCAGGTGATTGCTTTTTATATTGATTAGAAGCCATGGTGGTTACTAGTGTTCATCCATATTGTTCTCTTATTCCTGGGGGAACAGAAACATACGTGCCCAAATACCATTCCAGCTGCTGAACCATAGGACTAGCTCTGGCCCACACAGAGGTGAAGGGATGTGTGTCATTTATGGACTGCAACTGTGTGACCCGTCAACTCCTTCTTCCGGGACCTCAGCAACCTGCAAGGGACAAGGACAGACTGGAATCCGTCCAGTAGTCTGGAAATCTTTCCTGCATTCTTTGGAACTGTGACTTCTTAGAAAGGACTAAGAGAAGAGTTGACAAACTTTGCTGGAGAGGTCCAGATAGTAAATATTCTCGGCTCTGCAGGCCATATGGTTTCTTTCGCAACTACTTGACTCTGCTGTTGTGGTGCAAGTGAATAAGGGTCTGTGTTCCATTAAAACTTTATTTATGGACACTGCAATTTGAATTTCATGACTTTCACATGTCATAAAATATACTCTTTTAATTTTTTTTTCCCAGCCATTTAAAAATGGCAGGAAAAAAAAACATTTTCAGCTCATAGGCTGCACAAATAGAGGTGGAACTGGCCTGCAGTTGGCCTACCCCTGCTCTAAATATTCAAAAAATCATTACACACAAAAGCTAATAGCATCATACGTTTGCTTTTAGAGAACAAAACTAGAACAAAGGAGTGAGAGTCCCAAGGGGATCAATTTCAGCCTCAAATTTCCTCCCATAATGAGAGCATTACTGTAAAATAAAAGCTGCCTGCAATGAAAAAGACTGCCCCAAGGTGTCCCTGTGCTTGAAACGTTCACCCTAAGGTGGGAGGGGGCACTTGGTGTCCATGTGCCTTTATCCTTACATTTCATGGCCCTGTAACATGATTAAGATGAATCATTCTGATGAAGCTGTTTATTGTTTTTCAAAGTACAGTCATTTCCCACTGGTTTTAGGACAGTGCTTAGGAAAAGTTAGGCTAGAACGTGTGCTTGAGGGCTGAGGGTGAGGAGAGGCATAAATACTTTCTATTAAGCATTTATGGTGCCAAGCTTTGAAAAGACCACTTGCTAGCTTAAACATGTTTGCACACAGCAGTATCTTCTAATTTAAATTCAATCATAATCTCCAAACAGCCCTAGCCTAGACTAGCTGAAGGTATAAACTTCATTTTCATCTCATTAGGCCACCTGGAAGCTGCAATCAGTGAGTAGTCCTGACGTCAGTAGTCTGTCTGCTTCATTAAAATGTTAATTTCATGGCTTTAATTCTCTTTGTAAAATGTACCACTGCGGGACAGTATATGCAGATTTATTCTAAAGCAGACCAATTTGCATGTCGCATTTTAGTACATTTATTTCTCCAGATTTCTCTCTGTGTTGCTTTTCTTAGGAATTCCTTTCATGTTTAAAGAAGTGTTTAAATATCTAATATATTTAGATATTTAAAGCAATTTTAGCCTCGCAAAATTAATTTTTAAAAAATTCTGAAAGCTATTTAATAGTTTCCGCATTAGTGACATAAATCCCCCTTCTTAGAGTGAAATACACATGGTTTTTTCCCCCTGTAGCACTGAACCTTCACCTTAAAGAAAGATTGAGTAACCGTTTTCATGAACAATCAGAATGAATCTAGATAGTGCCAGGTAGAAAAATGGATGAGCAAAATCCTTTGTCATATGAAGTTCTCTAAATTATCCTTTATGTTTTGAAAGTGCCCATTTAAATGCCAAGTTCATATTTTTATTCCTAAAAATCTTGAGTTTTGACTGATTTCCCACGAGGAAACATTAATCAGGAGATAACCAAGAGGCTGCTGCTACATTGACAAAACTTAAGACTCTCCTTCCCAGTCTGTGCCCCAAACCGGTAATCAGAATGCACTACACAAATGCAGATGCCAGTGGGTAGGGCCGACTAGATCCTTGTTGGTATCTTGGACTCTTCCTTACACACATGTACCAGGACCTTCACATCTTGCCGATTTTCCCCACGATTATTTTTCCTTTTAGGTGTCCTTTGCTGGCGTCCTTTCCTCCTTTCTGATCTCCAACAGAAAGATCATTCCCGAGAGTTCTGTCCTCTGCTATCGGCTCTTCTCTCAGTATAGTCTCTCCTTTGGAATACGCCTCCATTCTGTGACTACCACTGCCATCTGTTTGCTAATAATTCTCAAATGTATGCTTCAAACTAACCTGTCTCCTGAGGTCTGACCTACCTGGATCTCCAACAAGTAGACATTTTATTTATAGATATGTCTCTATCACCCCAAATATAATATTTCTAATACCAAAGTACTTACTTTCTTCTCAACTTCTCCATTTTGTTCATCAGTGCCATTTTTATGTACTCATCAAGCTAGAAGTATTCTAGGAGGAGGCCCACAAAGATTAATTTAGAAAATCAAAGGATAGTTCACCTCTTCCTTTTCATGAATGCTCAAAATTTATCTTGTGCTAGACCCACTGAATAGAGTCAAGTACTTCTTCGCCCAAGCATACACATGAGAGTCCCATCCCGTGAATAATGACCTAGTGAAATCATAGTTCTCCCTCATTCGTGTACCTTCAGTTTCCTCCATGGCCACCATACAGAGATTTATGTTATTCCTTCTTAGGAATGGAGGATGGGGGCTTAATTTTATCAACAGTTTCAAATCATCTGAAGTTTTTATTGAACATAATTCCCAGTCAGTCCAAAATTACTCTGTTCTCAAGCTTCATGAGTAAAAGGTAGCTCAGGGTACCACCCTAGGGCTATTGGTTGCTTATGGGCTATAAATGTAGACCTGCCTTAGTGACATTATAAAATAGTTTAGCAAGTGGCATTCCACTCTGTGTTTCTTGGATGAGTAGCTCATGCAGCTTTTTTTCAGCTTCATGACTGCGGATCAGATACACCTAGGCTTCAGATTCAATAAGAAAAGCAAGCACCCAATTTTCTGGCCAGTGTGATATCATTATCATTAATTATCCCAAGGGTATATGAGTCATGAGTTTAGAGTTTAGCCACATAAGTCACTGTTTTAATCATTGATTGAAGGATTAAATAATCATTTTATCTTAAACTAAAATGTCTCTTATTGGTACTTTAATGGAAATGATTGTTAGCAAGGCTAAGGCATTTTTATTAAGCCAGTTACAATAGTTATAACTCACAGCAGATATTTATTCAATGTCCATAGTGAGACTGCATCAAACTGTAAGTGCTATATGACATACAAAGACACTGCAATACTCAGACATTACTCCTGAGGAACCTGTACAATCCAGTATAATTTCTGACTGAGTTGGTGAATTACAAACAAAACAATTACAAAAACTATGAAATTAAAAGCATTCTGTTTCCAATATGAGTTGATGAATTTCTAAGGTCAGTTTTGGGATGCCTATTTTTTTTTTTTTTGGGACGCCTAAGTATTAAACACCTACTTATGTAGGCATTCAGAGGGCTCTAGATCTGATCCTGTGACTACTTTAAACCATTCTAGACACGAGTAGAATAAAGAATGATGTCTTTTTTCAGGGACCACTCTAAGCCCCCTGCCCCATGTCTCCCACAAGCAAGGACAGCTTAGTTTGACTTTGAAACCAACTTTGACCTTGGAACTCGGGGCAAATAACACACACACACACACACACACACACACACAAGTGATCTCAAAAGAAGCTACATCAAGGAGAATATGAGAAAATGAGAAAAACAGCAGTCAGTCAGTCTTAGAATGACTGAGCTTTTTTCCTAGACTGAAAGATGCACCAAAATGTAAGTTCAGCCTTCATTTTAACTGTGCAAGCTTCTGTCTCTGAGTGAGTCTTATTGAATGTATGTTACTATCAATTTGCCTTTCCTAACTTTCTCCATGTAGGCAATGGTTTTGTATGTATACTTATGGTTAAGAAAGGTGGAGGCCATATCTACAGAGAGACTTACAGAGAGTCATGTCAGACTCAAAGTAATGCTATACCTCCAGCTATATAGCCAGGTATAACAGAGTATTTCTATTTCTTTAGAGAGAAAGGGAAATATTGCCCCAAGAGTCATTGATGGGTTTTCAAGAGAATGATGGATAGTAGCAGCACCATAGAGATAAAACTGTAGACCGAGATGAATGAACCACAGGAGAATATTCATTTATATGGTCATCCTGCTCACTTAGTAATCTTTAGTTTTCTGTCAGGCTGGATATAATAGATACTTTACTAAAATGAGGTGTATTCATATTAAGTAGCAAATTTATTCTAAAACAATGTTCATTCACTGGAATAAAAAATAACCTAGTTTGCCCTAGAAGTGTGATAGACCATACCATTTCTCACTTTATTACAGGTCAATTAAAGACCATTTAAAAGTTCACGTGTGAGCTGCTATTTCTTTCGGGTAGAATTAGGTATTCATAATCATACCTAGAAGAGTAATGGAAAACTTTTCCATTTCAGAAAAACGTGCAAGAAAATATACCATAGCCCAGTCCTTTTCCACTGGACACGTTCTCAATTAAAATAGTGTGTTTCTTCTCTTGTGGGTAAATGTTGATTAATTGATGTTTTGTTTGTAATGTGTTTCAGAAACGGAAAGAATTTCAGTTATATTTGCAGTGAAATAAAATTAAGATATTAAGTTGTCTAAAAGGCTTTTGCTGCCAAACTTAACTTTTTGAGAGACTTTTTAAAAGATAACATAAAGACCAACTATATTCTTCTAGATCTTAACCTTTAAAAATTGTGCTTATTGAGAATACTAAAGTACAGTTTAGGGGCCTGCACTCCAGTCCTTTTATGCAATGGAAAGAGCTAACTAGAGCTCGGAGGCAGGAAACCTGACTTCTAAATTTAGTCTTTTTAATTCAGCTAACTCTAAGCCTCTTTGAAAAATTACTTAATCTCTCTGATCTTCAGTTTACCAAACTGAAAATGAGAAATCCTGAACTGTCTCCCTATATTGAATTCTTGATCCTATCCCCAGGGCTTTAGAATCAGATTGCCCTAGGTTAAAATCATCACCTTGTCCCTTACTGGCTTTGTAACCTTGCATTAATTACTTAACCTGGGATTCAGTACCCACTTCATAGGGTTATTTTGAATATCGAATAAAAATAGTATGAGGAAGTACATAGCATACTGTTTGGTTTAGTGTGTTTCTTTTTTCTTAGCCTTCATAATACAGAGGAATCATTTCTCTAACAGGTTTTGTATAAGTGGTATGTCCAAAGCAATGTAGAGAATATGAAGAGAGAGACATGCAGCCTGCCCTTGAATATATAATCTAATCCAAGAAATATAAGTGACAAAAACTCCTGATATAAACTAGAAAAATGTTAAGTGCTGTAAGAGAAGTTTACAGAAAGAGCTATAGAATTTAGAGAAGTGATAATATATATATATTATCATCGAATCCCAGAGTTCAAATAACTGGGAAAAAACATAACCTTTGAATGTTATCATCATTATCATAAACCACAGCAGTGTGTACATTGAAAGTGAATGTTGCCCATCCAAGTTGCATCAGTTTGTATTAAAAGTCAAAATGGCTGTCATCAAAAACCTCCACAAACAGTAAATACTGGAGAGGGTGTGGAGAGAAGGGAACCCTCCTACACTGTTGATGGGAATGTAAATTGGTACAGCCGTTATGGAGAACAGTATGGAGGTTCCTTAAAAAACTAAAAACAGTGCTGCCATATGACCCTGCAGTCCCACTCCTGAGCATGTACCCAGAGAAAAACATGATCTGAAAGGATACACGCTCCCTAACAGTCACTGCAGCACTGTTTACAATAGCCAAGACATGGAAGCAACCTAAGTGTCAACTGACAGAGGAGTGGATAAAGCAGATGTGCTACATATATACAATGGAATATCACTCAGCCATTAGAAGGGAGTGCAATAATGCCATCTGCAGCAACACGGATGGACGCAGAGATTGTCACACTGAGTGAAGCAAGTCAGACAGAAGGGGAATACTGTATGACATCTCTTATATGCATAATCTAAAAAGAAATTATACAAATGAACTTATTTACAAAAAAGAGACAGAGAATGAACTTATGGTTGCCAGGACGGAAAGAACGGGGAGAAGGGATAGTTAGGGAGTTTGGGATCGAAATGTGCACACTGCTATATTTAAATGTATAACCAACGAGGTCCTGCTGTATAGCATATGGAACTTTGCTCACTGTTACGTGGCAGCCTGGATGAGAGGATACATGTATATGTATGGCTACGTCCCTTTGCTGTCCACCTGAAACTGTCACACATTGTTAATTGACTATACTGCAACATAATATAAAAAGTTTTTTAAGAGAAAGATAGTGGATGGTGATATGCTTCACTGAGCAGAGTGCATCATCACTTCGAAAGTTTTCATGCCAAAATGTATAACTTGGATTTAATCATAAGGAAACATCAGACAAACCAAATTGAAAGAAAATAATTGTCAACATTGGTTCCTGGATTGGATCCTGAATCAGAAAAAAGGACAATAGTGGAACAAATAAGCAAAGTTTGGGTAAAATTTGATCAATAGTAAAATCTATTATTAGCTAATATAGTAAAGTGTCAATGTTAATCTCTTGGTTTTATTTAATTGTATTATAGCTGTATATTATGTTAATCTTTGGGGATCGTGGGTGAAGTTCATTCCGAGTCATTTTAATGCTTACTTTGCAACATTTTATAAACCTTGAAATTATAGTTCCTCATATAAATCCTTTGCAGATGAAGATAGTTCAAGTAAAGATCTGTCTTAGATTCACATGTGAGAATTAAAGGGGACTGAGCTGAGCAGTCACAGCAAAGCTGTTTCTAAATTAAAAAATATTTTGACAGGTTTCATTTGACTTACAACCCAAAACTAAAATGTTGCACATTAAAACCAGAGATCTAAATAATCTCATCCTCAGAATTTGTAGTACTCCAGTTTAGAATAGGTTCTACTGGCCAAGACAAACCTCCCCCATCCCATGATGTGTATTAAAATTATACTGTTCCATGGCAGTGAGGATTGAGCTTTAAATCTTGCTTCAAAAATTTTGTTAAATCTTCCCTTCTAAACATGTTATTTATTTAACATGTACCTTTTTGCTTCTATTGTTCCTGTAAAATTTTTGTTGTTTTGTATTCCTGTATTTTTAAGTTTACACAAATGAGACACCCTAGATATCTATTTCTTGCATTTTCACTTAGCCTTTTGCTTTTAAAATATCAATACATTTGTGTTTGTTCACCAAAATTTTAGGAGACTTTATTGAAATAAGGTGTTTATGTGGGGTTTATTAGGACAGCACCCAGGAGCTACAGATTCAAGAAGCGCTTAAATTGCGTTCCACTAGACCACGAAACTGGGAAGCCTTGACGTACTCCTTTTCTTATTTGGAACCAGTCTGTTGTTCCATGTCCAGTTCTAACTATTGCTTCTTGACCTGCATACAGATTTCTCATGAGGCAGGTCAGGTGATCTCGTATTCCCATCTCTTGAAGAATTTTCCACAGTTTGTTGTGATCCACATAGTCAAAGGCTTTGGTGTAGTCAATAAAGCAGAAGTGGATGTTTTTCTGGAACTATCTTGCTTTTTTGATGATCCAGCGGATGTTGGCAATTTGATCTCTGGCTCCTCTGGCTTTTCTAAATCCAGCTTAAACATCTGGAAGTTCACGGTTCACATATTGCTGAAGCCTGGCTTGGAGAATTTTGAGCATTACTTTACTAGCGTGTGAGATGAGTGCAATTGTGCAGTAGTTTGAGCATTCTTTGGCATTGCCTTTCATTGGGATTGGAATGAAAACTGACCTTTTCCAGTCCTGTGGCCACTGCTGAGTTTTCCAAATTTGCTGGCATATTGAGTGCAGCACTTTCACAGCAATGCCTAAGAACTGCTGAAACACTACAGGCCTGCCTTGGAGGTACTGCAGGTTTGGTTCAAGACCACAGCAATAAAGCAAATATTTAACAACAACAACAAGAAAAAGTAGAATTGCTGAGTCAGGAGGATTAATTAGGTAGCCCCAATTTGACTAGCTCCCAGTTGCTCTCCAAAATGATTACTCCCCTCTTAATTCCCTATGGCAATGCATCACCCTCTCACTGCTACCAGCATTTGGCATTATCCAGCATTCTACTTTGTATAAAGAAGTCCCTTATTGGTATTTGTTTGCTGTTGTCTGATTTCAAAGGATTTTCATCTGCCAGTTAGGTTTGTGCATTTCTTTTTCTATATTTATATCTTCTATTTTTCTCTTGAGATTACTTTAGTGACTTATTGATTTGTACTGGTTCTTTTTGAGTTATAGATTTTAATCCCTTGTTCATTTTAGGTATTGCAAATATTTTATTCTATTACATATAGACTGAACAGAAATGTTCACTATAATCAAAATCATTAAGATTTTTTTCTTATAATTTATGCTCTTAGAAATATTTTAATAAAACCTTTCTTGCTACTTGATTAGAAAAATAGTCTTCTGGTAAGTGTATAACTGTATCTTACATTTAAATTTTTATCATCTCAAGTCCTCCTTTAAATATGTTGTTGGTGAGAGGATGCTGTTTTATTTTTCTCCAAGACTATGTATTATACATCTGTCATTCCCCTGTTGATCTGTGATGTTATCTTTGTTGTACATTAAATTCCCATGTATCCATGAGAATGGCTTTGAACTCTATTCTCTATGGTATTAGTCTTTTTTTTTTTTTTTGAGACATCTGATTTTGTTTTTTATAACTACTTGATTCTTTTAGATTGTATTTTCCATATCGAAAATGCTATTTCTTTTAAATCTCAAGGAACTAGTTCATGCATATGTTAAACCGGAATATCCTTGTTTTCAGAACTGTTTAGGCCTTTAAGCCCTGAGATCTTGTCCTTCTCTGAACTCACCCGTAGTATTTATTTTCCACTGCACTTAGTTCTTTTAAAATTTTGTGTTAACTTTGAATGATTTCCCTTGTTATTACTTTTCACATGATTATATCTTGTATTTCCATGACTTTGAGTTTACCATAGTAGCTATAGCTAGCACAGGATCTGCAATTGTCATTGTAGCCATGATTTATTAGACTTTCTGGGGATTCCCAGGTGGTGCTAATGGTAAAGAACCTGTCTGCCAATGCAGGAAACGCGGGTTCAATCCCTGGGTCAGGAAGGTCCTCGAGCAGGGGACAGCAACCCACTCCAGTATTCTTGCCTAGAGAATCCCATGGACAGAGGAGCCAGGTAGGGGGCTACAGTCCATAGGGCAGCAAAAAGTCAAACACGACTGAATCAACTTAGCACTCATGCACTAGACTTTACATCAGTACCTTTGATTTGATGGATGTATGTCTTCTTAACTGAATTGTAAGCACATAAGGGCAACGACTAACTTAAAGCAGTGGTCTCCAGCCTTTTTGGCACCAGGGACCAGTTTCATGGAAGACTTTTTCCATGGACCAGGATTGGGTAGGGGGGAATGGTTTCATGATGATTCAAGTGCCTTACATTTATTGTATGCTTTATTTCTGTTATTATCACATTGTCAGCTCCACCTCAGATCATCAGGTATCAGATCCCTGATCATTAAAGAATGTTGGACAGACATCCAGTTTCTAGATGTACTAGTTGAACACAGCCCTGTCTAATACAGCAGGACTTCCCACCCCCCCACCCCTGCATCATTAAACTTTTTGTTACATCTGAATTTCTCCACACTTAAAAAACAAAGCTTTAATTTACCTATTTTTTGTTCCATTTTTATTTTTAGTAATTGCATTTTACTTAGTTTTCTTTAGTGAACCAAGTGAAAAGCAGTTGTGGTAAATAAATCATGTGCAGGGGAAAGCAATATATTATAATTATGATTCATTATCATTTAATTAGGCCTTCCATTATTGAATTGGTATCTCTGGTTTCCCCTGGTCTCTGACTAATCCTGAAACAAATTCTTCTTTGTGGACAAATATTAGCCTGTAATAATTAAGAGGATTCATCTATGCCAAGGCTTTTCATTAAATCTCTTTCTGAATAAGTACAGACCGATTTAATTTAATATGATTTATCCACTTGTATATCAAGGTCTGGTGGAAATTGTTTTTAACACCAGAGCATTAGAAATATTAAGATCATCTTTATAGTCACAGATTTCTCAGGTTTTTAAGACCTTGCTCTTTGAATCGTTCTGTACACCTAGGTGTGATGTCACTGCTAAATTCAGGAGTGTCACATGTACTGAAACAGCCCCTCATTGAAAACAGAAGACTCATTCTGTTTTATATTAAAATACTGACCTTAAAGTTACATATTCTTATGTTCCTTTGGTTTGGGAGTCAGTTTTCATCCCAATTAGTTGGTTCACCACATTTAAATATGCCTTTTCAGTTTTACCAGAAGTTCAGTTTTAATAGAAACAAGCTTTATAGATGTATATTCTGAAATGGGGGCCTCCGTGGACACGAGTGTAACTTTTTTTAACTCCTTGAATTTGACCATTATTGCTTCCTCACCCTTTACCTTCCTTCTGTTTTCCCTCTGTTTTTCATTGATGGACCTTTAATAGATATTGAATTTAATTTTGTTTGGTGTCTTTTTCTTCTTCCTTAATCATCTTTTCCCCAACATTCCTCCTACTTTATCCACGTCTGGCCCCACCACTTGCTCTTATAATTTTTCCTAACCCTTTTGTCCAGGTTTTCATTTTTTGGTTCTTTTAGCCCTTCCTCTTCCCCACTATGTGTGCAAGAGAAAGTTTACATTGCTGTCTGCATGTGAATTGATTAAAGCTACATCAATTAACTATATGAACCCAAAACATATATTCTAATTTGCTGCAGCTTAAAAAAACCTGAAAATACATTTTTGTGTGTATGTGATACCAATGAAGCCTATTATGAAGCCAACTAAATGATGTCTTCTGATCACAATTTAGCTCCAGTTTCAGGAAACCCCGGGGAGGGGAGAGGTGAATGAGTATATGTATTTGTGTCCACGCATAGTCTCAGTGGAGCCCTCTGCAGAGGGCAGGCGGGCCATGGGGCAGGAAGGAAAGGCAGTCCAGCATCCTGAGCTGCCATCTGCTGCCGGGCCCTCTGCTTCCACCTTCCTGAGAGTGGCTGACTGCCTCCTCTGCCCCCATGTGAACTACTTCTCGTGTGGAAGCTGGTTTGGTAGGGACCTGAGTCAGTAGGGCGAAAGTTAAATAGAAGGTGCTTTGGAGTCCGAACCAGCAGCAGAGGAATCTCAGACCAGGTCAGGCTAAGATTCCTCACAGGTCTGGGGTGGTTTGAGGAGGCTTAAGCGGCTTGTCTGGTCAGCAGGGGAGGTGGTTGATGAACCCAGTGGCAGGCCACGTGAAATAACAGCGTGGAGTACTGTGGTCATTTGCAGAGGAGACCCCTCTGGGCAGCGGTTAGAGTAGACATGGCATGTCATGTAAGGCAACAATCACTGGTTTCAGAGTAATGGAAATGCCAGCTCTGCGAGAATTTTTTTCAAGCTAGTGAGAACCCTATGTGTCTCATGGATAGAAAGAAAAAAATAGCACGGTAGAGAAATTACAAGGCTTTGAGGAGGTTGGTGATTCTCTTTAAAGACATATGTTTGGAATTGATTAGGAAACAAATGCCTCTGCTTTGTAATACTTCAATTAATGAAGGGCAACATGCCAGCAGGCTTAATGACGTATCTTTTGTTGTTCAAGAGTAATGATGCAGAAAGCTCTCAGTATTCCATTCCAGAATTTCAGGAAAGAATTTTACTTTAAAAGTAGCGTTATGTATTTAACGTTGTCGAATATGCCATAAGCCAGAAAATATTCATCTGGGGATTTGAAGGGAGTGAGAGGGGGAATGTCAGCCTCACTCAGCTCTCTACACCTGTAAGGGGCGCCTATGCACGGTGAATAGACCCCCAGCTTCCTGGCCTTGTGACAGCCTGGAGATGTCCTCGTGTTCCTAGGTTTGCATCCTCGACCTACTGTTACTGCCCCACACACATGATCTTGAGTCCCAGTATATCACCTGAAATCTATTATTATCTCAAGTTGCCCAATAACCTGTGAAGAATACCAGTGCTTTAAAAAAAATATAAAGCAGTGTTTGCACAAATGGAGGTGGAGAATACCCGAAGCACAGCATGTCTGGAACTTAGCAAGGAGTGTCTGATGCTCACAGCACAGAAGCATAAATCTCCGTCTGCCTTCTCTCCTCTGGTGTGGAGGATCATTCATCACAGTTACTGTACAGCAGCAAGCCCCAGCCACCACCTCCTCCCTCCCCCGCCGTGCCCCTTCCTCCTGCAGGCCGTTAGCAAAGGCTCTATTCTTGGGGTGCTTTTCCTGCCAGAAGTGTTCCAGAGAGGGAAGCTTTGCTCAGTTTCCCTCTTTCTGCTCACTCAGTGTATTCAGTAAATAGCTATTTCACCGAGCATATTGAAGAAGCACTGGAGATAAGTCAGTGAGTAAAAGCAACAAAAATACTACTCCCCTCTGGTGCTTTCATTTTAGCAGCAGAAAAACAGGCAATACACAAGTAAGTAAAAACAAATATAGTTCGTCCAATAGTAAGCCTACAGAGGAAAAATAAATCTGGGAAGAGGAAAGCCTGCCATCTTAAGTAGGGTCCTTGGGGCCCCCTGAAAAGGTAAATTTGGGGGAAGAACATCTCAGGTAGAGGAACAGCTCGGGTCCCGGAATGGGACTGTGACTGGTGTGTTCAAAGGAGAACACAGAACTCATTGTGGCTGGAGCAGTGAGTCTGGTGGGCAGCAGAATAAAATGAGTGCTGAAGGGTAACGGGCTTTGGGTGAGTGTAGGCTTTGGGCGTTTTCTCTGAGTGAAATGGGGTGAGGAAACCAAGGTGGGTTATAATGACTAACATTCTGAAAGGATGACTCTGGTTGCTGTGCTGAAAAGAATCTGTAGAAGGGAGGGTGGTCAAACAGAGAAACCAATTAGATATTTGCAGTAATCGGGTGGGAGGTGGTAGCTTGAGAGAAAGTTTGGGGAGGTGGCCAGAACTGGCTGGACTCTGGATCTATTTTAGGTAGAGCCAATAGGACCTTATGATGGAATGCATGTGGAGTATGAGAGAGAGGAAGCAAAGATGACTCAAGGTTCTTGGCCTGGAGGAAGGACAGCTACCTTCCTCCTTGAGACAGACATGGTGGGAAGCAAGACTGTGTTAAACTTGAGATTCTAATAGGCATCCAAAGGGAGAAGTGAAGTTAGTAGTCAGATACGTGAGTCTGAAGGGAGAGAGGCAGGCTGGAGGTACAGATTTGGGAGGCATCAGCACATAAGCTTTAAGACTGAAAGAGATCACCTAGGGAATGAGTGCAGATAAACTAAAGTAAAATAAAGACTTGGCACTGATCAGTGAGTCTGGAAAAGCAGCGAGAAATTAATAAGGGCAGGGAACAAGGTGAAATAGTTTTTCAAGGAGGTGGGGAATCACTGAGTTGGTTTTGTTGAAGGTCACTGATGACTCTGGAGAGCAGTTTTGGCAAAGCTTAATGGGCACGGGTTCAAGAGAAAGATGAGACTGAAGATGGTGAGTGTAGACAACTCAAGACGTTTAGCTGCATGGGTGAGGACAGAAGTGAGCAGTAGCCAGGGGACATGTGTTAATAGGGGAGGATGGGAGGAATTACATGCACGTTGATCCGCAAGACAGGAGTGATTGATTATCGCTGGAGAAATGTCATCATCAGAATCACTAGATTAGACAGGATGAATAGAGACACAGGTGGAGGGACAGGCCCTAAGTAGGAGTGTGGGCAGGTCATCTGTATAAAGAAGAGAAAGCAAAGTATATGTATGGACTTACCTGCAAGTAGGTGGGTAGATGCGGTGGTAAGAGCTTGTAGAAGTTTCTCAGGAGTCGTTTTCTTAGAGAAATCGGATGAGACTGAGGGATGATGAAGTGTAGTGGAGGTTTGAAAGAAAAACGGAGGCATGAAATACTCAAATCCGGGTGGTTGGGACACAGAACAGACTAAAGAAACCAGTGTGGTTACCGAGCAGTGCTGAGGGCCAACTTTCAGCTAATAATCATGAATTTACCAAGGACCCTCACTAGCCTCCAATCCCAGTAAACAAACAACAACAACAAAAAATCAAATACTCCTGTCAAAGCATGTACCCATCCAACAGGCTCAAGTGAGTGTCTGGGCAAGGAGGAGGCAGCAGACAAAAAACCTCCAGCAGGCAGAGAGGTTATGTAAATGAGTGAAGTGAAAGGAGGTATAAAATCTTAGGAACTGAGCCCGCAAATTCCATTTCACTTACTTGCGTTACGAAGCTATGGAGGAAAAGTTGTACCAGGAAAAGGTAAGTTATCATCGGGAGGACTAAATCAGATTTCTTCCTGGTTTTATGTCTCAAGACTGGTTGAATGGTTAAGAAATCTATTCATATCATATAATCAGTCAATAGATCAGCCTGTGTAAAGTACTGTAATGAGACCCTTCCCCATTGAGTAAAGGCGAGGAGGGCACTAGATTCCAGGGCAGGAGCCTCTGGACGCACAGAGTGACCACCTCCCCATCAGCCTGACCTGGCCTTGTCATTGGCCACTGTGTGTGAATAATTCAAAGCTAAGCAAAGTAATCTTGATGCCAGGGTCACGTATTCTGTGGCACTGACAGAGTGCTGCTGTTGAGTTGCTGTGGTATGTGAGAAGACTGGTGCTCCATTTTGGATGGTGGTAGAGAAAGTATTTGGTGGAGGGCAGTGGTAGGGGCGGCTGGGGGGAGAGGGAGGTTACAATGGGTATGTTAAACCAGTTCCCAAATGTTTCATAAGTTTCTATGTCCTAGTGTTGATTAAAAGCAGAAATATATCCTCCAAAATCTGAACTATTAGAACAGATGATATACTGTCTCAGTATTGAAGGGTGCAATGGTGTCTGTGTGTGTGTGTACATGTGCGCACACAAGCTTTGTTTGATAATACTGAAGCCCTGCCGTGCTACCACTGTGGTAATCTAATCAGAGGGCTCTGCTTCTAAAATATTGATCGCAAGACACATGGTCTCCCACTTTATTGTTATCTTTATTCTTTGTCAATCCTAATTGAATTATTTGCAACTGCTCCAAAAGTATGTTGATTCAATCCTTTTCCTTTCTAGATGGTTAAGCAAGAAAACATTTGAGTATTATTTGTGACCCTGAAAGAAATTAGGATGGTAGAAGTTTTAAAATGTCATGTTGCACTTAACATAATTTTTTAATTAGGGAATTATATTAGCCAAGAAAGGAAAAACTTGTGCAAAACAATAATGCAAAACTTATGAATATGTCAGTGTTTATTTGAATAGGAAAATGTTCTGTTTCCAATAAAATGCTAAAACCAAAAAAAATCATTAAAAATTAGTGCATGTGAATAAATTTTGGACTTGTTTCAAACTTTAAATACTCTGTTTTCTAACATTTTAGTTTGATGAGAATCCAACCAGTGTAAATAATGCTATATTTGGATTATAGCAGATACTACAAATTTGTTTTATTGTATCTCTTATATATTACTTTAGAGTACATATTTGATAAGCTTTCAAAAATAACAACTTTTAGAGGTACAATTTATTTGCTTTAAAGTGCAAATACATTTTAAATGTACAGTTAGATGCATTTTGAGAAATGCAGTCATATAACTACTGCTACAGTCAAAATACAGAGTATTTCATTATCCCTAAAAGTTCTCTTAGGACCCCATTTGCCATGAAACCTCTTCCTTGAACCCACAGCCTCTACAAACTGCTGATCTGCTTTCTGTCACTATAACTTGGCCTTTTGTAGGTTTTTATATAAATGGAATTAAGCAGTATGTAGTTGACTTTACCTTGCTTCTTTCACTTAGCTTAATGCTTTTTAAATTTCGTCCATATTGTTTTACATTATCAGTTTATTCCTTTTTATGGCAGAGTGGTACTCTGCTGTGTGGAATATAACACAGTTTTCCCATTCATGGACTGATAGCTATTTGGGTTGCTTACTGTTTAAGAATATTATGTATAACATTGCCATGAACATTTCCATACAGGGATTGACATAGGCTAATGTTTTCCTGGGTAAATACCTAAAAGTGTGATTGCTGGGCCATTGCCGAACTGTCTTTTCCAAAGTGGCTGTACTAAGTTACATTCCCATCATCAGTGCTGGAGAATTGTTAGGCATCATCATCAAGACTTGTTATTGTCAGCTTTTTCAGTTCTAGCCATTCTGTTAGATATGCAGTGGTAACTCACTGTCGTTTCAGTTTGTATTTCCCTAATAATAAAGACATCAAGCATCTTTTCCTGGATTTACTCACCCTTCATATACGTTCTTTGGTGATGCCAATTCCATTCTTTTACGTATTCTTGAAAACCCAGCCGTCTTCTTATTACTGAGTTGTAAAAGTTCTTAATATTGGGTTGGCCAAAACGTCCGTGAGGTTGTAAGTAAAAATAAGTTTTTTTTCATTTTCATCAAGAATTTTATTGAACAATCTTATTCACTAATGAAATGAACTTTTTGGCCAGCCCAATATTTTAGATTCAAGTCCTTTATCATATATATGGTTTGCAATTATTTTCTCCCAATATGCAGCTTACCTTTTCATTTTCTTAAAATTGTTTTATGGAGAGTCAAGGTGTTTAATTTTGATGAAGTACAATTTCTCCACTGTTTCCTTTCTTAGTTTTGCTCTCTGTGACCTAAGAAATTGTTGCCTGATCAGGGTCACAAAGATTTTCTCCTATGTTTCACTATAGAAATGTTACACTTTTGCATTTACATTTACTCCTCTGCTTAGAGCCATCCTTATGTTTTCCAAAGTGTGGCCCTCCAACCCTCTACATCAGATCAGAATCTCCTGCAGTGCCTATTAAAACATAGATTCCTTGATTTCACCCATACACGTTAAATGAGCATCTTGGGAATGAGGTCCAGGACTCCTCGTATTCAGCTAGTTCCCCAGGTGACTTAGGCCACTGAAGGCTAATAACCACTGGCACAGCCTCTCTTTCTCAACTAAGGAACAAGTCTCAGCAGTCTGTAGGAATTGCCATAAAATGGTAGCTCTGCATTCTCCATAAGAACCTGTAGCTACTTTCCTCAGATAAATTTAGGAAACAAAGTGTTCATTTTCCGTACAGCTGTCTTTGACAGTTAGGTGACCTTGCTCTTTATTCTCAAAATGCCACTTTATAACTCAAAAGTACAATAAATCTCTAGAAGAAATGTCCTTTCCCAAAATAAAGCCTCAAAAAAGAAGCAATCCTTGACATTCAATATTGCTTAATGTGTATTGTATCAGTTTCCTAGGCCGCCATTAAAAAAATCACTACATATTTGATGCCTTAAAAATAAAAAAGATAAGTCTGAAATCTAGGTACTGGCAGAGGCCATACCCTTGCCCAAAGCTCTAAGGGAGAGTCTTTCCTAGCCTGCGCTAGCTTGTTGGCTCCTGGCATTCCTTAGCTTGGCTACATAACTCTAGTCCTCCCAGCATCTTTACACGATCCCCTGTTCTGTCTTAAAAGGACATCTTTTAAGGTGCATTTAAAGTCCACCTTAATCCACTGTGGCCTCATCTTAGTCCTTAACCTTAATTACATCTGCGAGAACCTATTTCCCAATAAAGTCATATTCTGAAGTTTTGCTGGACAGTAAATTTTGGGGAAGAGAAAACTCAACCCACTGTGCTGTGTGTTTAAGTTGCTCAGTGGTGTCTGACTCTTTGAGATCCCATGGACTGTAGCCTGCCTGACTCCTCTTGCCCACAGGGTTTCTCCAGGCAAGAATACTGGAGTGGGTTGTCATGCTTTCTTCCAGGGCATCTTCCCAACCCATGGGTCAAACTCAGGTCTCCCACATTGCAGGCAGATTCTTTACCATCTGAGCCACCAGGGAAGCCCAAGAATACTGGAGTGGGTAGCCTATCCCTTCTCCAGGGGAGCTTCCTGACCCAGGAATTGAACAGGGGTCTCCTGGATTGCTGGCTTATTGTTTACTAGCTGAGATACCAGAAAAAGACCATTCAACCCACTACATATACTGATTTACTTCCCTAATTTTTTGTTATTCATACAGCTCAAGTTTCATAGTAGCTATTCATCCAGATGTTAACTCTCCTTACATTTTTGAATTTAAACAGAAAGTCGAGTTATTACCCAAATGACTTTTTATGCCAGTTCGTAGGAGTTGATCCCTGGATGGAAGCACTTTTCTCTACTTCCTGTCTTCTAATGAATATCTTCAAAGAAAGCATCTGCTCTTTAATACTTTACTTACTGCAGTGTTTCCATCCTGATTCCCCCTCTCTGGCTCACATAAAGCAGCTGTTTAGTCAACAGTTGGGCTAGATCATCAGCACTGACCTCTGCTTGAGGTCTGACTGAGGAAATTTGACAGAGTTAACTAGAAAATGAATTCACCTTAATATCTTCCCCCACCACCCAGTCTCCATTGATGCTTTGGGGAGTATTGTTTTGAGAAGTTTGTCAGCACTGAGGAACTTCTGGTTGGTTGATGGTTGAGAAATGTTTAGAAGAATCCTTGATCCTTTCTCATCTTAGGAATAAAATACGCTGAAAAAACAAGCGTTATATAGAACATGCCCTCCCCTGTATCAGCAATTGACTTCTTAGGATGCAAGAAAATAAGTTTCCTGCCTGGAAGAAGATACAGCAGGCCACAGCTATTGAAAACCAGGAATTTTAAGTCTATAAATGTAGATAACCACGTGTATGGATTCTGCTCATTTACAAAGGTGTAGAATACTTGGATTCGTTTTCAATTTGGTGTAATGTTAGCATGTGTCTTTGAACTTTATCCACAGAAAAAAAGAAAGAGAGGGAGGGAAGGAGGGAGAAAAAGTACAAAAAGGAAAAAAAAAGTACTAAAAGAAAAAGAGGAAATTGTCACCTCTTTTGGTCAGAAGTATCAATTGTATATGATATTATCGGTATGTCTGCTCTGTTCTTCAAAACACATCTTTCTGAACTGCACAAAGTCCATTTTCTTTTTCTCATTTTGAACTTCAGAAGATACTCTATAAATGCTGTAAGAACAGAGTCTATTGTTCCTTTGTCACATTGGAAGAACCTGAGAATTTTATCCTTCAGCTGAGCTACACACCGTCTGGTTCTTTATCATTTTATTGGAAGAGAAGTCCCAGTCCCATTAGATGATCCTGTCTTCCCTTTTGCGTAAGTGAAGACCTGCATTTGAGACTTCACCATTTGAAATTTTGGATATTTCCTGTGTTGACCCATTTCTTTACTACCACCACTGCACTTTACAGGACTCATTAAAACAAAGTAAAAAGAATGAATAAATGATGACTATTCCTACTAAAAGAGTACAAAAGCCATAAAGTTCCCTAGTAGAATATTTAATTTGGTCATTTAGGAGAACAGAATATTAGTGGGTTGTGGAAGAGGGAAGAAGTAGGAAACCCAGCCTTCAGAATAACCTTGTTCAGAAATACCACCTCACACACCTTCCATCAACCAAAAGGACTTTGGGATTGCTAAGCCCCCGCTGTAGAAGGTGTGCAACCATGGTTGGATCTGTCCTGGTTGATGGGGGAAAAAAAAACAGCAAAACCTTGTAGTAAGATCCTCAATCCCCAGTCAGGCGGAGGTCAAGTTTACTGATTGGGATTTTGATTTCCAAGTGACTGAAAGCAGGTAACTTAATTCTTGGGTCATCTACGTAGAAGACTAGGCAGGAGGTGTAGCATAAACCTAACCTTGAGACCGATCAGTGTGGCTTCCAATGCAGAGCTCAGGGCCACAGAAAGGACAAAATGTGTCACCTGCAGCAGAGACCTTCACTTCTACTCTACCTTCTACCTATTTTTGAAGAAACCAACTTGGTCTCTACCCACTAATAAGATCACATCCCCAACCAAATTAACTTTCCCTCTCAAAGGAGAAAAGGATGAAACTGCGGCAGACTCTGTGTTATATGCAAAATCACATACACAATAAAGCTGTAGAGTAGTAGTGTTAGGCTTTGATTTGGGGCCATACTTTTTACTAGTTTAAACTGTATTGTTAATATTAATTTTCTAGATTTATAAGATTATAATTTACACACTCCACTGTGGTTTAGGTAACTGCTACAAAGTGGATGGTAGGGTCTAGCTTGTGGTTTGGTGAACCAGTCAATTAAGCTTGTCCTAGAAGGCAATGGCACCCCACTCCAGTGCTCTTGCCTGGAAAATCCCATGGACGGAGGAGCCTGGAAGGCTGCAGTCCATGGGGTCGCTGAGGGTCGGACACGACTGAGCAACTTCACTTTCACTTTCATGCATTGGAGAAGAAAATGGCAACCCACTTCAATGTTCTTGCCTGGAGAATCCCAGGGACGGGGGGAGCCTGGTGGGCTGCCGTCCATTGGGTCGCACAGAGTCAGACACGACTGAAGCGACTTAGCAGCAGCAGCAGGAGTATATAGTTAGAACTGGACATGGAACAACAGACTGGTTCCAAATAGGAAAAGGAGTATGTCAAGGCTGTATATTGTCACCCTGCTTATTTAACTTCTATGCAGAGTACATCATGAGCAACGCTTGGCTGGAAGAAGCACAAGCTGGAATCAAGATCGCTGGGAGAAATATCAATAACCTCAGATATGCAGATGACACCACCCTTATGGCAGAAAGTGAAGAGGAACTAAAGAGCCTCTTGATGAAAGTGAAAGAGGAGAGTGAAAAATTTGACTTAAGGCTCAACATTCAGAAAACAAAATCATGGCATCTGGTCCTATCCCTTCATGGGAAATAGATGGGGAAACAGTGGAAACAGTGTCAGACTTTATTTTTGGGGCTCTAAAACCACTGCAGATGGTGACTGCAGCCATGAAATTAAAAGACACTTACTCCTTGAAAGGAAAGTTATGACCAACGTATATAGCATATTGAGAAGCAGAGACATTACTTTGCCAACAGAGGTCCGTCTAGTCAAGGCTGTGGTTTTTCCAGTGGTCATGTATGGATGTGAGAGTTGGACGGTGAAGAAAGCTGAGCGCCGAAGAATTGATGCCTTTGAACTGTGGTGTTGGAGAAGACTCTTGAGAGTCCCTTGGCCTGCAAGGAGATCCAACCAGTCCATTCTAAAGGAGATCAATCCTGGGTGTTCTTTGGAAGGAATGATACTAAAGCTGAAACTCCAGTACTTTGGCCACCTCATGCAAAGAGTTGACTCATTGGAAAAGACTCTGATGCTGGGAGGGATTGGGAGCAGGAGGAGAAGGGGACGAGAGAGGATGAGATGGCTGGATGGCATCCCGACTCGATGGACGTGAGTTTGAGTGAACTCCGGGAGTTGGTGATGGACAGGGAGGCCTGGCGTGCTGCAATTCATGGAGTCGCAGAGTCGGACACGACTGAGCGACTGAATTGAACTGAACTGAGGAGTATATAACAGAAATGTATACAAGATCTAATCATTTATACTTTGTATAAAACTACAGCAAGACTCTGTTAATCAGAATATGTGAATGATATACTTGAGAATAATATAGTGCAAGACTAAAAGAAAAACACCAGGATCTTTCATTTTTGTAGAATTGATGCCCTTACTAAGTACTGCCTTTACAGACTGGCTGACAGATATGTTTTGTTTCTTCGAGCCCTCCAAGGGAAGCATTATTCCCAGATTGCAGGTGAGGAGCCTGAGGCCCAGGGAGGTTAAGTAACTTGTTCAAGGTCACATGGCTAATAAGACTGTGCCTGGGTACAAACCAGGTCAGTCTGGTTCTGCACCTACTGTTCTTAATGTGCAGTTCATAGAAGGTAGAACGGCATAGTGGAAAGGCTTTGTAATCAGCCACAATGATTTCTACTAACTGATCTTCAGCAAGTGACACTTCTTTGTGCCTCAGTTTCCACAACTGCTAAAGAGGGATACCACCACAAAAGTGTTGTCCTGATAAACGCCACAAGGGAAGGGTCTTCCTTTTGTCCACCAGTATACCCCAAATGCCTACAGCTTTTGGTCCTACTGTTGAATCAGTTATGCCTGGCACTTAGTAAGCACTCAATACATGGATAAAAGAGTCTGATGGTCCATGGAGTCACAAAGAGTCAGACACAACTGAGCAACTTAAGCACATACACACATAATACATAGTAATGTCCAAGTGCATCATTAGGCATCTTCAATCCTAACCTCAGAGCACAGAGACTATAATAATGTGTTGTCTCCGATCTCATTTAATTCAAACACTAGCAAATTAGTAGAGTATGCATATGCTAACATTTCTGATCTTTTAATCCAGTATTGATTCATGTCCATGGGCTTTGGAACATCTAAACAAATTTGTTGAATCCAACAGTACGATAAATTATATTGCTCTTGTTTTTTTTGCATTGAATTTTGAATGCCTTCTCTAAACATTCTACCACATGTTTTTTTGTTTTTTAAAGAATAATGAAAACAAAGAGTATGAAGTTTTGAAAGAATAGGCAAAATAAGTCTGTGTCATCAAAAACACAATCTACAGATGCACCAGTGTAAGTAGCAGTTATGCTTAGTAGATCCTGGGAATGAAAACAGTTTGAAACTAGAACTCGTCCTTTTCCCATCATAGCACGGTGTGGTTTTATCCCTCGCTGTCTATGTTTGCTCTGTAAATTCTATACTAAAATCCTGAGGGCTAAGGAGCCCCAGCGCATGAGCTACATTGGCCTGCCTGTAAAATTAGCACCCATGCTCTTTGTCCTTAGTACATAGCAAGAAGAGCTTGCATTCTGTTCAAAATAGACTGACTAATGATATTTTACAATTTTTGAACCAAACACAAATTTTCACCAATCAGATTTGAAGCACAAAGTATAGTATATATGTACATGGATCCGCTACTGTGGTTTTTTTTTATTATTATCTCATGTGTAGACTGACATTGTTACAGTTGTTTTAATCTCTTCTGTATTTGTGATTTTGCTTCGTTTGCTATCTGTGATCTGAAATATGTATGCTCTCTTTCCCCCTTAATCTCCTTCATAGAGTTTAATCTTTTATTCATCAAATACCTAGTTTTTGCATTTGTTTATTCTTTGACTATTTATTTTTGGTGAATTTTGCTAGAATGCTAAAATGTTTAGGGAAGGCATTCAAAATTTAACTATATCCCATTGATTCTCTTTTTCATTCTTGATAAAGCATTCATAATAAAAATTATAAAAAAATAGAAGTTATTTAAATGTAGTACTATGTTTCCAAAACTCAACAGTATCTGATATGCTAAAGCATTTAAACCCACATTTTAGTTAATGTCAGATCTGTGCTTTTTATTATTAAGCAAATGCTAGTGAAAGCACTGAGAAAAGACCATAAAGATGAGAAAATTGAACATAAAGCTATGTTTTTGCTGCTGATAGAAAATCTAGAAAGTCAGAGTCTAGTAAAAAAAAATCAACTAGACTTAATTTTATGATGTTAAGATGGCTACAAATAAGATAAATATACACAAACAATTGACTTTCTGTATTCTAAACAGAGAAAAACAATAGAATGGTAAAGACTAGAAATCTCTTCAAGAAAATTGGAAATATCAAGGGAACATTACATACAAGGACGGGCACAATAAAGGACAGAAATGGCAAGGACCTAACAGAAGCAGAAGAGATTTAAGAAGAGGTGGCAAGAATACACAGAACTATACAAAAAGCATCTCAGTAACCAATATAACCATGATGGTGTGGTCGCTCACCTAGAGCCAGACATCCTGAAGTGTGAAATCAAGTGGGCCTTAGGAAGCATTACTGTAAGCAATGTAAGTAGAGGTGATGGAATTCCAGCTGAGCTATTTCAAATCCTAAAAGATGATGCTGTTAAACTGCTGCACTCAATATGCCAGCAAATTTGGAAAACTCAGCAGTGGCTGCAGGACTGGAAAAGGTCAGTTTTCATTCTAATCCCAAAGAAAGGCAATGCCAAAGAAGTGCATGAACTGAGAACTTCATGATGTACAAGCTGGATTTAGAAAAGGCAGAGGAACCAGAGATCAAATTGCCAGCATCTGCTCGATCATAAAAAAAAAAAAAGGCAAGAGAATTCCAGAAAAACATCTGCTTCATTGATGTTTTGAACTGTGTGGAACACAACAATCTGTGGGAAATTCTTAAAGAGATGGGAATACCAGACCGTCTCACCTGCCTCCTGAGGAGCCTGTGTGCAGGTCAAGAAGCAACAGTTAGAACCAGACATGGAAACAAAAAACTGATTCAAAATTGGAAAAGGAGTATGACAAGGCTGTTTGTTGTCACCCTGCTTATTTAACTTCTGTGGAGAGTACATCATGTGACATGTCCGGCTAGATGTATCACAGGCTGGAATCAAGATTGCCAGGAGAAATAGCAACAATCTCAGATATACAGATGATACCACTGTGATAGCAGAAAGTGAAGAGGAACTTAAGAGCCTCTTGATGAGGGTTAAAGAGGAGAGTGAGAAAGCTGGCTTAAAACTCAGCATTCAGAAATCTTAAGATCATGGCATCTGGTCCCACCACATAGAAGGAGAAAAAGTGGAAATAGTGACAGATTTTATTTTCTTGACCTCTAAAACCACTGCAGACTGTGACGACTGCCATGAAATTAAAAGATGCTTGTTCCTTGGAAAGTAAGCTATGACAGACTTAGACAACATATATTAAAAAGCAGAGACATCACTCTGCTGACAAGGTCCATATAGTCAGAGCTACGGTTTCTCCAGCAGTCATGCATGGATGTGAGAGTTGGACTATAAAGAAAGCTGAGCACCGAAGAATTGATGCTTTTGAACTGTGGTGCTGGAAAAGATCTTGAGAGTCACCTGGACTGCAAGGAGATCCAACCAGTCAATCCTACAGGAAGTCAACCCTGAATATTCTTTGGAAGGACTGATGCTGAAACTGAAACTCCAATACTTTGGCCACCTGATGTGAAGAGCCAACTCATTGGAAAAGAACCTGATGCTGGGAAAGACTGAGGGCAGGAGGAGGGGGCAGTAGAGGATGAGATGGTTAGAGAGAGTAACCCACTCAATGGACATGAGTTTGAGCAAACTCCGGGAGATAGTGAAGGACACAGAAGTTCAGCTTGCTACAGTCCTTGGGGTCACAAAGAGTCGGACAGGACTTAATGACTGAACAACAAGCAGTGATTGCCTAAAAGCATGAAGTAGGAACATATATCCCATCCACAGTAGTCCAAAGAATTATGAAATTATTTAGGAATAAATTTTAAAGAAAGTCACAAAAGTTTTGTTAAGAAACCTGAAGTCTTGTTGGAAGATAAACTAAGATTTAAGACAATGGAAATACATTTTTCTTGAAGAAACAATATAAAAGCATCAGTTCTTTTAAAGTTCAGTTCAGTTGCTCAGTCACGTTCGACTCTTTGCAACCCCATGGACTGCAACAGGCCAGGCTTCCCTTTCCTTCAACTCCCAGAGCTTGCTCAAATTCATGTCCATTGAGTCAGTGATACCATCCAATCATCCCATCCTCTGTCATCCCCTTCTCCTCCTGCCTTCAATCTTTCTCAGCATCAGGGTCTTTTTCAATGAGTCAGTTCTTCACATCAGGTAGCCAAAGTACTGGGGTTTCAGTTTCAGCATCAGTCCTTCCCATGAATATTCAGGACTTATTTCCTTTAGGATGGACTGGTTGGATCTCCTTGCAGTCCAAGGGACTCTCAAGAGTCTTCTCCAACACCACAGCTCAAAAGCATCAATTCTGCAGCACTCAGCTTTCTTTATAGTCCAACTCTCACTTTTGAAAGAAAGACCATTTCTTTCAAAAGTATAATGTAAATATAATGCAAATGCAATTTCAGGATAAGTTGAGAGGGGGGTGGTTTTTTGTGTTAGAATTGTGTGTGTTAATTTGCTTCAGTTGTGTCCAACCCTTTGAGACCCTATGGACTGTAGCCCACCAGACTCCTCTGTCTATGGGGATTCTCCAGGAAAGAATACTGGAGTTGGTTGTCATGCCCTCCTCCAGGGGATCTTCCCAACCCAGGGATTGCATTCCTGTCTCTTAAGTCCCCTTAATTGGCAGGGTTATTTACCTGGTTGCTCTTAAATTTATATTGCAAAATAGGTGCTAGCAGGAGCCCAATACAGTGTGAAAAAGAAAGATTTGCTTTATTACATATTAAGTAACTAAGGAAAGGAATAAACACAGCTCATTGGAGCAAAAGAGAGAAAGGAGACCGGATAGCTGTATATTTGAGAATCTTATATATGACCAAGTGGTATTTCAAAATAGTAGAAAAAAGAGTTATTTAATAAAGGATGCTAGAAAAACAAATGTCTTGAAAGAAAGTAAAGGTGGGTTATAAAATTAAATGAAAAATGTTTTTTCATCTTGTAGAAAACTACAAAGTATACAAACAGTCTAGGGGCCGGAAAGACAAAAGATAGGAATCTAAAAGCTATAACAGAAAAAAGAATGAACTTGTATAGACACAGACACCCACACATATTGAAAGCGTGCCATAAATAATAGCAACAGATAACGGATTTATAAAACTGTTTGCAACAAAGGATATAGAGTATTAATAATCCATGGTAAAGAACAAGTTTTGCGAATTGACTAGAAAAGACGTAAAGCTACATTTCCTAGACAGCAACAAAATAAACCCATCAGTGACCAGGGAAGCACCAGTGTCAGATGACCAACACTGGTATAAAAGATTTAAAGCATGTATAAAGAGGTCTTACAAATCTGTAAGATAACAAATCACTGAATCCCAAAACCTATAGGGAAAACCCTAGAGTATGTACCCAGTGATACGTTGTTTTATCTAACCAAAGACATACAAATTAAAACAAAAATGACATATTTTGGCAACTTTCTAAAAGTAGCGATTGCAAGCATTAGTAGCATGAAAAAGAAAGCACCATCATACATTTCTTGTGTGTTTTTATTAAACTGACCTTTCTGGGGGTCAGTTTCCCATATGAGGGAAAAACCTATTCATATTCTTTGATCCAGCAAGTTAAATTACTGGCATTTGCCGTATAAAATCTTTATTATTAG
The DNA here is from genome assembly GCF_003369695.1 of Bos indicus x Bos taurus. Taxonomy (NCBI): domain Eukaryota; kingdom Metazoa; phylum Chordata; class Mammalia; order Artiodactyla; family Bovidae; genus Bos; species Bos indicus x Bos taurus. Next base: position 68,902,519 of record NC_040086.1, on the reverse strand, counting down.
TTACAAAGATACCTGTTTAAATATTGATGTTTAATATTATGTGAAAACAAATATCTGATAAAGTAATTTTTAATGTTGTATACACATCTATAAAACGATATTTTAGAAAATTACGGTGGCATGAGTGGAAAGTACATGCAACAGTCATAAAACAGTATATACAGTATGATCTCATTTTTGAAAGTTTCTGAATCTTTTTTTGAGGCACATGTTTTATATACATGTGTGCATATGAGTGTATGTCTGTCTGTCTGTCCTCAGCAAGTGCTATACTGTTATTCATATCTCGCCTTAACGATCTTCTAATGCACCAATATTGTTGAATTATGGAAAATGTCAACAGGTTCCCATTGTACCTAGAAAATAAAACTTGTTTTGAAGTTCTGTCAGAAGATAGAGATTTGTAATTGAACAGATTCATGCATTTACACAGAAAACAAAAAGTTCAACAGATTTAGGACAAGAAAGTGAAAATATGTCTCCCTAAAATTGTAGGTAAGAGCTGAATTCCTGGATAAGCATGATTATTCACAGGGATACCATTTTTAGTGTCATCTTTCAGCTGAAGGTTGCTTTTTAAGTGCAGAATGGTTCTTTCTTAGAAAAAGAGTAGACACTAACTTCAGCTTATTAAAAACTGTAACAGCAACCTGGGACAAGAGACCAGTGATCCTAGAGCACATGTCATCAGCTTCTAATTCTAAATGCCATCAGAGGATTCAGTTTCTATGCTGAGTTTAAAATGTCCAAGAGATGAGTTATTAGGTTGGAAAAGAAAATGTATCAGGAGATAAATTGGGACCTTGATGCACTTGGCTTGATATGCTTGGACTTACCTGGAGAGCCAAGGTCAGCCCCTGAATGACTTTACTGCTCTACCGGGGAGAGGAATGGACAGAATATTAGACAGTAGACCTCAGTGTCTCTACAAGAGACTTGTCTGTCTCCCAAAGAAAGAGGAAATCTAGAGGAAAATGGAAGGTAAAGGATAGCAGCCTAAACCAAGCAGGTGCTGTCAGTGATCTTCCCACGTGGAGCAATAACAGAGTTTGAGCACACACCTGCCAAGCCCTTCTGTAGGCCTCCTGCAGTCTTGTTCCCAACTGATCTTCACAAAACCCTATGAGGGTCGCTACTGTTTTCATTTGCATTTACAGATGAGGCTTCTTGTGAACTTGCCAAGTCATAGAGCTGATAAGAGGCAGGGCTGGAAGCCTCCTGACACCACCTCTTGTTCCATATGCATCCAGTTTGTACAAGGAAAAATGAATAATGTTCCTAGGAGGGAACAGTAATGTTTTCTCTAACAAAGAAAATGGTACTGTTTGAGCCTTAATACTAGTTGGTTTTAAGTGATTCATGCATGCCCCATTATTTTGAAGCTGAAAGATTTCTTCTTTATTGGTATTTTTTGTCTAAATATATCCAAATCTGTCCATTCAAAGCTGTTCTTCAAAGTGTACTAACTAGTGTCAGTCTGTCATGCTTATTTTTAGCCATGTACTATTCAGTATCAAAGTGGCACAGTGAATGACTGCTTAGTTACTAACTCCCACTTTTATCCTGGTTTTTTTTCAGTCTAATAAAGTAGTGCACAAAACCAGTGACCTCAGCATTTTAACACAAACACATCTTAGACGACAAGCTGCTTTATTGAAAACTCTCCAATACATATAGGTAGATTTATGGATCTAGATGTAATAGAAAGTGTGTGTATAATTTTTTAAAAGCAGGCATTAAAATTAAATTCTAAATTTTTGTATATTTTGCATACATTTGATTATGGTATAGGGAAAGAAAAAACACTTCAGTTGTTATCAACTTCATTAAAGTTGTCCAACTCTTTGTGACCCCATGACTATCCAGTCCATGGAATTCTCCAGGACAGAAAACTGAAATAAGTAGCCTTTCCCTTCTCCAGCAGAGAAGGAAATGGCACCCCACTTCAGTACTCTTGCCTGGAAAATCCCACGGACGGAGGAGCCCGTTAGGCTGTAGTCCATGGGGTCGCTAGGAGTCAGACACGACTGAGCGACTTCCCTTTCACTTTTCACTTTCATGCATTGGAGAAGGAAATGGCAACCCACTCCAGTGTTCTTGCCTGGAGAATCCCAGGGACGGGGGAGCCTGGTGGGCTGCCGTCTCTGGGGTCACACAGAGTCGGACACAACTGAAGCGACTTAGCAGCTGCAGCAGCAGCCCTTCTTCAGGGGATCTTCACAACCCAGGGATCGAACCCAGGTCTCCCGCACTGCTGGCAGATTCTTTACCATCTGAGCCACCAGGGAAGCCCAAGAATACTGGAGTGGGTAGCCTATCCCTTCTCCAGCGGGTCTTCCTGGCCCAGAAATTGAATCGGGGTCATCTGCATTGCAGGCAGATTCTTTACCAGCTGAGCTATAGGAGAAACCCCATTAAAGATCACTTTGGATTAAAAAAGAAATAAAAATAACATTTCTGTTGTTCTGCCACTGAACTATATAATTGAATCTGGGCAAAATGGGATTTCTTCTCTTGGCTCTTTCATTTTAAACATACAGATGTGTAAAGACTTGGCCCTCCCCCATTCCTGGTGAGTAGAGCTCTGCGGATAATCATCGGCTCCCTTGCTATTCGGGGAGAACCGCTCTTCTGCATAGGACACTCGTGAAGTCCAGGCATGCCTTTTAAACTTCTATTGGTTAAACACAACTGAAGTATTAAGAATTCCCCCAGTCTCAGTCTGAGACTAAAAATTAAGACTTGGAATATCAAGCAAGTGCTTTTTGTGTTCTAGAGAACAAACATCTCTGGACCCAGCTGAGTGTTGTTCTTCAAACAGAATGGTTGCTTTTCAAAATTATACTGAAGTATGAAACTGTCCAGTAGACACAGCATCAGAAACAGAGCAGATCCATTTTCTAAGCCCCATGTAGGCAGAGAGCATCTAGCCCAGATGGAGCATCTAGATTTTTAATTTAAACTGTCTAAAAAGCAATAGTCTTCTAAAAATGGCTTTTACTGATGGCAACCAACCGTCATGATTCACATACTAAAAAGTCTCTTGTTCTCATACCAGAAAATTTAAAGGTAGTGTAACTTCTTTGTCATTGCAGGAACTTATCTCAATCTATTATGCATTATTTTAGCTATTATAAATTGGTAAATGAAATAAAGGCACATCTCAACTTTTGACTATCCATTTCATTATTATCACTTGTATACGAACCAAGCTCTGCAAGCCTGCCCGCCCCTGGGAGGAAGATGCCTTGTCTGGTAGTAAGGACTCCCCTGGGCTAGAGGCCCCAGGGCAGGAGGTCTTGAACAAATGGTGTGAAAAGTAATCTCTTTTCTTAGCAGTATTATGTTGATAGAACTCAACATAATTAAAATAATATCTTAGTAGTATTTTAAATACTATTAAATATAAATAGCATTTAAATACTATTATAATACTATTTTAATAATGTTGAGTTCTATCATTCCACAGCTCTAAATTCCAAACAAGCAACTTATAGAAACTTCTGGAATATTGCCTTTTTGTAAGGTGATCTCCCAACACCCTCATCCAAGATTGTTGTAATTCTTTCAGAACCAAGAATTCACAGAACCAAGTTGCAAAAAGATCCAGTGGAGGAAGTTAGTCTCATTAACTGAATATAGAAGTTGTAGTGGATGCTAACATTTAAGAACTTCCCATGTGCCAGTCTTATGCAAAGAGCCTTGTGTATAAAAGTTCACTGAATTGTTTACACAGCCTCATGCAGAAGGCATGATAATTCCCTCCTATATCTTTAGATGAGAAGATAGATAGACTATAGATATTGGTAAAATATGTGTTTTTTTAAGTGCAGGGCAGTATGTTAGTTACTAAGGTTCTAAGGAGTCAAAGACATGGTCCTGCCCTTAAGATTCTTGTTTTCCTGGGACACTGGGTTCTCGTGAGCTTCTCATACTGTCCTGCAGGATGGCGGGTGAATGCCCAAATGAGCACATCAAAACATATGTCTTAAGCACTCACTGCAGGCAAGACCACTTGGCCTGAATACATACGGAAACTCTTCTTAGAACCCTTAGAATTTGAGCTGGTCATTGAATAAAGCTGAGATAAAATATTTCAGGGAAAGAGTCTGAAATATTTGAGGCAGAGCAGTGTCCTTGGCCACTTTGTGAAATAATAGTTTGAACATTTGTCTTATGTGGAAGACATGCGGTCTGTAATTGGTGTCTTCAGGGCCCAGAAGAGCAGTGCCCTGGACAGTGGTTTAAAGAAGATGCTTGAATGCAGTATTTCCCCCACTATCCATGCTGGCATCTGTGGACTCAGTTCAGTTCAGTCCCTCAGTCGTGTCCAACTCTTTGCGACCCCATGAACCGCAGCACGCCAGGCCTCCCTGTCCATCACCAACTCCCGGAGCTTGCCCAAACTCATGTTCATTGAGTCGGTGATGCCATCCAACCATCTCATCCTCTGTCGTCCCCTTCTCCTGCCCTCAATCTTTCCCACCATCAGGGTCTTTTCAAATGAGTCAGCTCTTCGTATCAGGTGGCCAAAGTATTGGAGTTTCAGCTTCAATATCAGTCCTGCCAATGAACACCCAAGACTGATTTCCTTTACGATGGACTGGTTGGATCTCCTTGCTGTCCAAAGGACTCTCAAGAGTCTTCTCCAATACCACAGTTCAAAAGCATCAATTCTTCAGAGTTCAGCTTTCTTTATAGTCCAACTCTCACATCCATACATCACCACTGGAAAAACCATAGCCTTGACTAGATGGACCTTTGTTGACAAAGTAATGTCTCTGCTTTTTACTCAAAGCTAAATTCACATTAGAGCCCAACATGCTAACGATATGATTCAGTAACAGCCACAGCAGCTAACATTTGTTGAGCGCTTACTACATATCAGATCCTGTTTTGTGTTTTTACTTATCTCATTTATTCCTCACAACAACCCTATGAGGTAATTTATAGATCTAGGAACTAATAAATAAGCCACAGAGATTAATTCATTCACTTACTATGAAGCAGAGCTAGGATTTGAACCCAAGCAGTCTGCCTCCACAGCCCTCGTGCTCTGCACTACAATAAATCTAGAAATTTTTTCACAGAACATTTCTGTAAGTGGTACCATCTCTGTCCCCAAACTTGCTGTATTTTGAGCAGACACTTGTCTGCATGTACACACACACCTCCTACCCTACAGATTGCTAAGAGGAATGCAGAAAGGGGCATCTTCAGTTTCTTACTACTATATAGTATGTATTCTATATACTTTGCTACCAATTTGTGTTAATAAATTGGATTATGGAGTATGGTTCTGGTTGGTGGGCATCGATGAACAGGCTCTGAGGTCTGCAGGTAGAGGAGGCACTAAAACATTAAACTCACTTGTCAAGGAAAAGTTTGATCAATACAGAGCAGGGTAATCATGATTAATGTTGAATTGACAAAAGGTTGATCAATTTGTAATGCAGGTGAGGTTAACAGGTAAGACATATTATCATCTTAGTGGATGTATCGTGCTCACTGTACCAGTGAGAATTGGTCTTTGGATGCTTGACCAGACAGCCTTCCTTCCTGTGGATAGGTTCCTGCTACAGCCCACTAGGTGGGAGTCAACCAGCCTTTTCTCAAACAGTGGACACATCACCTCTTGACAGCCGTTAAAAAACATCTTCCTGTGGTTCCTCACCACAGGACCCGTTTCCCTCCTCTGAAGCTGAACAGGCCTGGCCTCTTTTTTCTCCCAGGCCATCAGGTATGAGTGCACTGGAGTTGCCTCCACCAACCTTTCATTGCCTCCTCTGCTGCCAGGTAAACAGTGCACAGCGTCCCGAAAGGACTTCCCTCCAGTTCTGAGTGTAAACCTTGTTGATACGGGTATTCTCATTTCTTATGACATAGCTCTTAAGGGCTGAGTATTTTATAAGATAGTTCTGGAACCAGATTGAAACCTAGTCCTTTCCCTAAAGTAAATCACAGAGGAGAGGAGACTGACTGCCAACATTACAGAGAAATTGAGCACAACCTAATGGTTCAGGAGGAAGGGGAAACATGGTGATATAAGGTGGGGAATTTGCTTCATATCTTTGTTGTTCTTAAGACTGAGGTAAAATTTGGAGTGAGTGAAACTGCACAGATCTTAAATGTACCATTTCATGGAATCCAAACTCTTAATCAAGATACAGAATGTCTCTGCCCCCGCCCCCGAGAATTTCCTCATGCTCCCTTCCCACTAGTCCCCACCCCCACAGGCAACTACGGTTCTGATTTCCACCACAGGTTAATTTTGCCTACATCATAGAGTCCTGTGATGAATCAAGAGTTCACATCAAAAGTCTGTCACTGAAGATAACTTGGTACGGAAGAAAGCAACATTCAGAGATTATGCATCAACACGCTGTGTGTCCTTGGGCCAAAAACTTAACCTTCCTGGGCCTCTTACAGGATTCCACGGGTGATCCTCTTGATTCTTTAAAGATGGCACTCTGGTCACATTTCTAATCTCAGAGATCCCCTCTTCCCCCAGTCCGTTCAAGAACCCCAAACAGAAATAAACCTGGGCTCATTCCACCCCCTCCAGTTGAGCACTCTGTCAGGTCAGTCCTTCCTTGTGATTTGTTTTAACACGCCACTTCCTTCAGTCCCTACCTCCTCTTCACTTCTTGCCTTGTGATGACCAAACTACTCTTCCAACCTTTGCCCCTGGTCCTCTCCAAACTATTCTTGTTACTGCTCTCAAGCTAACCCCTGCTCAGATGAAACATTCTGGTTCCTTGTCTATTTAAAATCCTTAAGAGGTTCTCTACCACTTAAGGTGCTTCTCTGTCACCTACAGGCTTGAGTTCCCGTTCTCAAGGTTGACAGTGAGGGCCTTCACTGAACGCCTTCAGCCCTCCAGTGCTCTCTGCTGGGAGGTTCACCTGCCATGGCTCCCCTTTAGGAGACTCTGCTTGCCCATCTCCCTGATTCTGCTGTGAGCTCTGGAGTGAAATTAGGGATTGGCATTTTTTGGTTCACTTCTCCATTTCCAACACCTGGCATATGACTTTGCTGAAAACACTTAACCCCACAGTATCTAAACAATGAAATTTTTAAGGATGATGGCATACTAAATCAGGGTCTCATTCAGTCTCTGAATTCGACTTCACACTTTTTAATTTCTAGAAATTAAAAAGTCATGGAAGTTTTCAGGTGTGTCTGACCACTGTATCAACTCTGACACGGAGTTTTTCTTTCCAGTAGCCTTCGTAGTGATATTGGGCCAAAAGTAAGAAAGTTTTTTATTTGGAGAGAAGGATGTCTATTGATAGGAGATCTCTAAACAGTGAATCCTGTTGGTGGAGAAGAGCTGTGTTCTTTAATTCCTATCTCAAATCTAATTTAAGGTGCTTATTTATTTAATTCTTGAATGGCAGATTCCTATTTCTAGGAACAAAGATAATTTCTTTTTAAAGGTCTTTGTGGTAATTAACAAGCAGATAAAAAACTAAGTGACTGGTAAATATTGACGCAAGAGCCCAGGAACACAGGTATTTATAGCCCTTGTTTGTTCATCTTGGTTCACTCTGTACTGATTTTTTTTCCCCTGCCTTCAATGTGAATCAGCATTGCTGTCCAGATGGATCTTTACTCCATCTGTATTTTTATCTTTTCCAAAACCTAGGTAAGAACCTTGATGCCGTCCATGACATCACGGTGGCGTACCCTCACAACATTCCCCAGACGGAGAAGCACCTCCTCCTCGGGGACTTTCCCAAGGAGATCCACTTCCACGTCCACCGGTACCCCGTGAACACCCTCCCCGAGTCGAAGGAGGACCTCCAGCTCTGGTGCCACAAGCGGTGGGAGGAGAAAGAAGAGAGGCTGCGCTCCTTCTATCAAGGGGAGAAGAATTTTTCCTTCACGGGGCAGACGGTCGTTCCTCCTTGCAAGTCAGAGCTCAGGGTCATGGTGGTCAAATTTCTCTCCATCCTCTACTGGACCCTGTTCAGCCCCACAATGTGCCTGTTCATCTACCTGTACAGTCTTGTCCGGTGGTATTTTATCATCATCATTGTCATCTTCGTGCTGCAGGAGAGAATATTTGGTGGACTGGAGATCCTCGAACTTGCATGTTACCGCCTCTTACACAAACAGCCACATTTAAACGCAAAGAAAAATGAGTAAGATGTTTAAGGTTCAGGGCGGAAAAGCCTAGGGCGTATTTCGGAAATGTTCTAAGCCTTTGTAAATGGAGACGCATTTTTGCATGACTGTGTCAAATATTTCTTACAACCGTCATTATTTGTTAAAGATATTTTGCACTTAGTTTTGTGGAACAATATTGCTACACACACGATTTTTTTTTTTCTTTTTAAATCTCTGAATGTAATTTCAACACTGTGTAGCAGGGAGCGATGGCGGCAAAATTATCGCAGGCCGGAGTATTAGTAAACAATCATCAGGCTGTTAGCAGTCAAGGTACACACAGATCTCACAGGTCGTCCTGCTTCCTGACAAATTCCCCAGAGGCAGAGCTGATGCTCCTGAGCACCAGCCCAGATCAAGTGCTGGCACTTGACTGTGGAGGTGAGGGGCCTTCCTCCCAGCTCCCTCTCGGCGCTGTCCCTGCACCCCTTTCTATGCCAATCAAACCCTCGCATCCTTCCTTAAGACCAGAAGACAGAAACCCCTTCTCCTTAAGCCGAACAAACATTTTGATAGGAAGCCCTTCATTATTCATGAAACCTTGGCATTTAGCCTTGCACTGACCGAGACATCAGAAAACCACCGGTGCCCTTTTCTCACGCAGAAAATAAGACCTAGACGAGTCTCAGGGAGCAACCACAGGCTCTCCACTCAGAACCCTTAGTTTAAATTTTTAAAGCTCGGAGTTCAAACAATTTAGTTCTTCACTTCTGTGTACCTTTGCATATTTAGCACTTGTTTCATTACAGCTTGTTGGCAGGTGTCGCTTTTCTGCATTAACAATGGTATACATCAAAGTCACTTACCTTTTTGAGAACAGTCTGGTATTGCCGTCAGAAACTCACTTTTGAAGTTGTGTCTCGGTTGAAATATTTCTTTAAAACCTGCCACAAAAAGGAAGGTTTATTGCATTTTCTACATGTGCATATGTGTCTAACCTCTGCCACTAAAAAAACAAAAACACTTGCAGACAGGGCCGTAATGGTTTAACCTAAATTATTCAACCCTTGTAGCCTTGACAAATTTTATTAAAATCAAAATGGTCACAAAAATGAATCCTTTCTTAATGATAGGGATCTCTTTTTTAGTCTCAGGCTTCCTCTTTCACTAGTAAAATTTAAGCCCACTTTTAACCAATTGTTCTCCTAAATATTCCTGTCGTTTGGAGTCAGTGGAAAATCCAGCAAGCCAACAGTACCAATCTCCTTCTGAGGCAAAAGAAAAAAAAAAAGCATGTGGTCGAGGTTTCCACTCCACTGGAGCCTTGCAATTACTTTTTAAATTTTATTTATTTATTTTGTCCTAATGGGAATGCTGGTCAGAGTAGCAGAAAAGATGGGGCAATTAAAAGTCTTGTGCTGAACCAGCCTCAAACACTCTTTCTGGCTTGGTTTACTCTTGGCACAAGTGCTTTCTCCTTAATGACGTCTTATTTTGCTGGACGGTGATTTCCATCCAGTGAACAGCAGACACAGGCATCGCCAGGAAAGGCAAGCATGCTGTGAGCTGGACTTACCAGGCAGACTCTTCCGGAAGGTCCTGGTTGAGCAGCCCTCTGTCAGCACACCACCCTCACTTGGAGAGTTCTAACTTGTGCCTCTAAGGAAGGCCCAGCCTATTTAACTCCTCCCCCAAGGCTGTTTTCCCTACTGCTGGGGCTTCTGATTTGTTACTACCCACATCTGCTCCAGACCCAGCTCTTCAGTGGTTTTTAAGGTGGTTAGTTTTTTAAACCTTCTCTCCCAACCCCCAGTAAAAGAAGTTTTTAATTTAGGTCTTTCTCAGACTTCTTCTGGCTATATTTGGAAACAAGAAATAGTTTAGCAATCAGGATTGCCTTTGTCCTGGGTGAGAGAGAGAGGCCGCACTTTCTACCCTACAGGTGTTTGTAATGTAGGCGGTTAACCCTTCCTCCAAGCTTCTCATGGCTCCTCTGGCTTTAATGGCAGGTCCTCTTTAACCCTCTGAGACCTGTAAAGGGGGAACTCTTCCTTTTTAAAACATGATTTCTTTTGGTCTTAAAAAAAATACAAACATATTTTATGATAAAATGCAAGCTCCTTTTTTAGTGCCCAGAACTCATAAGCCCAGAAACTGAGACCTTGTACTTGCTCTAAGACTTAGAAATGGTAACTTTAAAAAGAAAAAAGTTACCTTTTGGGGTGTTTTTTCTGTGTGTTTGGGAGGGTGTGTTTTGTTTGTGTTTTTTAGGGGGGGGCGGGGAGGGGGTTGCAATAAGGCTTCTTTTAAAATTGTAATTATTTGTTTTCCTACCCAACTTTTTCTTCTCTTCTTTAAAGAAATATATGGTCCATGGTTTGGACTCTAAAACGGATAGCAAGTAGAGATTAGTAGTATTGTCAAGTAGAGGTTAATGCAGCTTCGGTCCTGCTTGGCCCAGGAAGGAGCCCCTCCCCACCTGCCACCCTCACTCTGGACTCAGCAGCCCCTTGTCTGGCTGCATATGGGCCCTCGCCTTCATCTTAAAGCCCTTTCAGTCCATCAAAAGTAAACTCAGTGGAGTTTGAAATATTTACAGTGCTGTGTGTCCACTTGTCACATCGTTCCCATTCGGAAACGTTTTCAATACAGCGAGTGTGCTTTATTACACTTAAAATAGGAACCTACAAGGAAGGGCACTGATGAGGCTGCAAGTTTTCCCACCAGGCCTCTCTGATGAAACAAGCCAAAGGAATTGTAAAATTCAGGGGAAGAACATGGTGGAAGACCGAAAGAAAAATAAACGTCAGAGCCCATAATTTAAAACTCTTGGTAAAATCCTCTCCTTGTTTGTCATGCTACTAAAACACAGTCCTGTTGAGTCACTTTGAAATGAGTTACGTCCACAGCCCCAGGTCAGACGTTGTTGACCGTCGGCAGCCGAGACTCCAGGGAGACGTTCCCATCTCACCCGGACTTCAAGCGCCTGGCCCTGCTGCCCTTGTGCACTTTTATAACAGAGACTAATGGTGGGAGCCTGTTGGTATTAAATTGTTTACATTTCTTTATATAAATAATGTGCTTTCAGTGCCTTAGTTACAGGTCCCTTTCTTTTTCCTGTTCCAAGAATCCTGCAGTGTGTCTCTTAGGTAAAAGTCTCTTTGCTATTCACTGGGAGAAACATGGTTTATAGAACACTGGTCCCTGTGGGCAGTACTACTTTATGATGACATCTGGAAAAGAGAACTTGATGCTGAGGGCAGCGGTTGCCTCAGGGCTGTGATTTATGTCGTAGAAAACAAAGATGCTCTTGTCACATGATGAGCTTCAGATTAGATATGGCCCTAAAGTTGTCTTATGCCGACCTTATATTCTTATTTCAGAAGAGAAATCTTGGTTTTGGTAATTCACTTTTTTAAAAAAGATCATTATGTGCAAAACACTAGGTTTTAAAAATAACTCACAGAATGGCCTTAGTTTTCAATGTTCACTGGTATGTTTGTGAGTTGTGGTCTCTAGTATCCATCCCAGAATAAAGTGGAATGAATTCAAAGCGTTTACATGTGTGTTGGACTTCTCTTCGTACAGGGATGACTGACTGGGTGCCATGTCGTTACAGGCTCACCGTGTGTCCTGTTGGGGAAGAGCTGATCAGTTAGGACTCTCTTTCACAGATGTTTGAAACAAAATGCCAGAGCAAAAAGGGGATATAATGCTTTCATTCTTGAAAAAGTCCAGGGGCCACAGCCGAATTCAGGGCTCAGTGAACATCCTCAGAACATTCTCTTCCTCCATCTCTCAGTTCAGCCTGAAGGGAATGTGGTCATTCCACAAGAATAGGGGTCAATGGGAAATATCCACCTCAGCAGCTGTAAGAGGCAAGTGGGACTCTACTCATTGCTCCTCCACTGTCAGGGAATCTGGAACTAGGAAGGCAAACCTTTTACCAAAGCCTGACAAGTGCATAAAAACATACTTGGCCAACAGACACAAAAGTTGTGGGACTTAAGGGTAGCAGAATATGCCCACCTCAATACAGGCATATAGGAGTTCAGGGCATGCTACCTCAAATAGACCACGTTGGTATGTTGATTATTTTCAGTTGTAGGAACTTGAAAAATAGCAAATACAGGGAAGGGCTGTCTCTGAACTCCCCTTTTCTACCTAAAGAGATCCTCCGAAAGGAACTCAGTCTCCATAAATGCCCTCCCTGGCAGTTTGATCAAACTGACTGACTTGTCACAGGAGAGGAGAGAACACACCCACACACTTTGTCACAAAAGGCCACACTCCCAACCCCCCACCCCCCACCACCCCCATCCATTCCAAGGTCCCATTCATCTTTCCTGATCACCATTCACTCTCCCCTTTCAATTAAGTGGTATTTCAGCCTGAATTCTAAGCCACCTCAGGGAGTTAGTTACTCAGTTTTCCTTGGGTATCTCCATGAATACAGGAGGGATGATACATGCTAATCAGTTTTTTATTATTCTCCGCTTGTTAATCTGTCTTATATTTCAAGAACCCAGAAGGATAGAAGGAAAATTATTTCCTTTCCCTGCAGAACCTGAGCTCTGCAGTGCCCCACTCTGTCTTCGGATCTTCCAATGAGCATCTGCTTGAAAGATTGACTCTGAGGGGAGCTCCTATCGCCATTCTCTGGGAAAGGGGTGTGCAGGACCAGAAGAGCCACGTTGCCAGGACGGCAGTCATCAGGCTGGCGGCATGTCTATAATCTGATCAGACAGAGGGGAGAGGAGAGCAGGGTCTTTCTGGTCACCCATGTGCTTCCACATCACTCATTTCACTGATAAATTATATAAAGGGCTTCAGCAACTCCCTGTGAAGGGCAGGTTTCTGATGAGGTACTTCAAATGCCAGCTAGTAGGCCATAGGATGGCACAGAATCTAACCTGCACTCAGGCAGTACACTCTTCATGCCAAAACAGTTTTAAAGTAAATACTTAATAGACAACCTGTGCTTTCTTGGTGGTGTTGACTTGATTCCCAGGAGCCACGTGGTGACTTGATGCCCACAGTCACCTCAGCCTTACATCCTCTCCGGTTCAAATCCAGGGGGAAAGAGCCAGAGAGACCCCTTCCCCAGTGGCTCAACACAAATTCTAAATTGGGTTGCAATGGTATTCCTGAACCACACACTTGCCTGGAAATATTAGGTGCGTTGCATCCTTGGATTACTCACCACCTCCTAGAGCCGGGTCTGGAGGGTGTCCCCTTGGACCACAGGGACAAGGTGTTGGGGAGGGATGAACTTTAATAAGAGGATTGCTATTGAGAACAGGATAAAAATGATGCTGGATGGCCAGATGTCCACCTCGACTCTGCAACTTGGAAAACCTCCCAGTGGAGTCAGGAGGAAATTGGCACGGCTTCCAGCGAGAGTCGCAGACCCTGCACTGTGAGAGACACACAGGAGCTCGGCCGCCTTCTCCCTCACCCCAGGAGACACCGGAGAGCCCGCAGGTTCTCCAGAGTTGCACACAGACAACCTCATCAACAACTGGCCCCTCTGAGGACTTCAGTCATGACCTCCACCCAGATCACCTGGACTTAAGACAGTATGTACATACAGCATTTCCATGGGAAATCGGTGAAAGTATAGCTCTCTCCCTACTGGCCAATGCAGTCCTCTTTCCCCCAGCACTGCAGACACAGAACCTCACCATGTCACTCCTCCCTCACCTGCCCTGACAGTCAAGTCATCACCCCCACGTGTGCCTTCCTCCTCAGGGGCAGTTCTTCATTCCTGTTACATTAAATCTGGCAAGTCTGCACCATCTACCAGCTCTCCCTGCTCCAGGAGATGATGCCTTTGTCCATAGGACCTAGCTGATATCCCCACAGTGCTAGTTTAATCATGGAACCCCACTTCTCATTGCCCTCAGGGACTTCCTAATGATGTCAGGCAGCCCAGACTCAACCTCTCTCTCCCTGTTCCTCCCAACCCAGCCTAACCTTGGGCCCAGGATTGTCCCCAGATGTGGACCTTCGCCTAAAACTCCCGTGCCCCCTGCCTTTTCCCACCTTCGCTCATAAAGGTGCTTCCTTCACAGCCCAAATTCAGTCAAGTCTCACTTTTTCTCTGAACCATTTCCTGATCAAGCTAGCTTGAAATGTCCTCCTCCTGTGGTGATATTTCTCTGCAAATCTTGCTTAGCTGTATTACATACTATCTTATGTTATAGTTATTTTTCAGTCCTATCACCTCAGCTGGATTATAAGCTTCTGGAAAGCCAAGATAAGAATGTCTCATATTTCTCTTATCCTGAACAGTGTTTAGCCCAGCATCTCACCAATTCCTTTTGCACAGTAAAGTCTAAACAATGATTCCTTGGAAGTCGTTCAGAAAGGATCCTGAACTAAACTCAAGCTGGGTACAAAATTTTATAAATTTAACATAACAGAAACAAAAATTTGAAATGCAAACACATCTACTTCTGGGAGATAATTAGCTTTTTTTTTTTAACATGAATCAAATCATTTTTGATTGATGGTATGATTTACCAAAATAAATTAGCATCCAAAGTCTTAAAAGCAGAAACTTGTCTCAAAATGTGCATCCTGAGGACATCCCTGGTGGCTCAGTGGATAGGACCCTCCTGCCAATACAGGAGACTTGGGTTCAATCCCCAGTCCAAGAAGATCCCACACACCACGGAGCAACTAATCCCATGCACCACAACTGTTGAGTCTGTGCTTTAGAGCCTGGGAACCCCAACTAGTGAGCCCATGTGCTACAACTACTGAAGCCCAAGTGCCCTAGGGCCCATGAGAAGCCCCCGCAATGAGAAGCCCAAGCATTGCAACAAAGAGTAGCCCCTGCTTGCCTCACTAGTGAAAAGTCCACACAGCAACAAAAACCCAGACAGCCAAAAATAAATAAATAAAATTATTTTTTTTAAATGTGCATCCTTAAGAGTCTTGTCCAAATAATCTCACCTCCACCCAGCTACACCTATAGAGGAGAATTTTCCAATCAGTTCAGTCGCTCAGTCATATCCGACTCTTAGCGACGCCATGGACTGCAGCACGCCAGGCTTCCCTATCACCAACTCCCAGAGCTTGCTCAAGCTCATGTCCATTGAATTGGTGATGCCATCCAACCATCTCATATTCTGTTGCACCCTTCTCCTCCTGCCTTCAATCTTTCCCAGCAGCAGGGTCTTTTCAGATGAGTCAGTTCTTCGCATCAGGTGGCCAAAGTATTGGAGCTTCAGCTTCAGCATCAGTCCTTCCAATGAATATTCAAGACTGATCTCCTTGAGGATGGACTGGTTGGATCTCCTTGCAGTCCAAGGGACTCTCAAGAGTCTTCTCCAACACCACAGTTCAAAAGCATCAATTCTTTGGTGCTCAGCCTTCTTTATGGTCCAACTCTTACACCCACACATGACTACTGGAAAAACCATAGGTTTAACTAAACGGACCTTTGTCAGCAAAGTATTGTTTCTGCTTTTTAATATGCTGTCTAGGTTTGTCATAGCTTTTCTTCCAAGGAGCAAGCGTCTTTTAATTTCATAGCTGCAGTCACCATCTGCAGTGATTTTGGAGCCCAAGAAAATAAAGGATTTTCCAATGTCTAACATAATTCTTATGCATTGATCTATCCCCCAAAATGCACTGACCAAAAAAAAAAAAGATGCATGCACAAAACTCTCCATTGTAGCTCTATTAGTAAGAATAAAGTACTACCAACAAGCTAAATGTCCGTAGTAGGGAATGATTGAATACACCATGGTAAAATTATATGATTGAGTTCTGTACAGAGGTATGATGCACAGTTCCATGCACTGATATGAAATATTTCTCCAAAATACTATGTTAAGTGAAAAAAGAAAGAGAGAACAAGGTATATAGTTATGCTATCTTTTATCAAAAAAGGTGAGGCTACACACATGCTTAATTTCAAAGCTAATTCATTCAAAATAATTCTAACATAGAAATTATAAAAGTAAAATGGTAATATATGGGGGAAGGGAAGGAGCTTGATGGATGGGACTAGGATAAGAACTAGATTTCTTGTATGTACCTTATTTTATGCTATATGCTTGACTTTGGAACCAAGTTAATGTTTTGTATAATTATAAAACTAAATGAGAGTTTTGTAAAACTAACCACGACTCAGCACTTTCACTGTGGTGGCCCAGGTTTAATCTTTGTTTGGAGAACTAATATCCTGCATGCTGTGTACCATGGCCAAAAAAAAATTTTTTTAATGTTTTTAAATAAAATTAAATGAAAAATGTAAAAAGCAATTTCTAAAAATAAAAAGGAAAATTAAACAAATGACCCTAAGATATCAAATTTGTGGAATAGCTACACACAGAAGAACGGTTTCAGTTAATTATATATCCTTAACAGTATATATTTTAAGGCAAAAAGAATTTTTAAAAAACTTGTTATTATCTTCATTTTGTTAGTAATACCAGTTTATTTTCTGAAATTATTGCATTTATTGTTAAATTTAAGCATATAAGTGATTATGATAATGTTGCTAGAACCAAGATCTTCAGTGTAAAAGATATATAAGTATAGAATTTTAAAAGTTTCAATAAAATCCCCATAATCCTAAATTTGAACTGAAAATAATCAGTATAAATTTATGACGTATTTGGTCTTGAAAATGAAACAGAAACAGAAGAGAGCTACTTGGTTGTCCTGTCCATTGAAGACGCCATAAATAATGGCCAACCATCGAGTAGCCTAGTTTCCATATAATGGAAAATCATTTTCCATTCAAACAAACCAGAGATTCTTGGACAAATGGTCCAGGACTGTAGAAGGTAAACCTGGACATCTTGAGATACTATTTCAAAAGCAAGGAAGTTTTCAAAGACTTCTGAAGTCAGTGATTGGGGCTTAATCTCCAAAACATACAAACAATTCATATAGCTCAAAAACAAACAACCCAATATCAAAATGAGCAGAAGACTTAAATAGACATTTCTCCAAAGAGGATATGCAGATGACCCAACAGGCACATAAAAAAGGGCTCATCATCACTAATTAGTAGAGAAATTCAAATCAAAACTAAAATGAGGTACCATCTCACACCAGTCAGAATGACCATTATCAAAAAGTCTAGGACTTTCCTGGTGGTCCAGTGGTTAGAAGCCTTCCTGCCAATGCAGGGGACACAGGTTTGATCCCTGATCTAGGAAGATTCCACATACCACAGGGCCGCCAAGCCCATGCACCACAACAACTGAATCTATATGGTCTCCAGAGCCCCTGAGCTGCACCTACTAAAGCCCGTGCACCCTAGAGCGTGTGTTCTGCAACAACCAGGGCCACCGCAGCAAGAAAGCCACACGTCGCAGCTAGAGAGCAGCCCATGCGTGCAACAAAGACCCAGTGCAGTCAAAGATAAACAACAAAATACAATTTTAAGAGTCTGTAAGTACCATGCTGGAGAGGTTGTAGAGGAAAGGGAACCCTCCTACATTGTTGATGGTACTATAAATTTGTTACAGCCACTACAGAAAACAGTTTGGAGATTCCTCATAAAAACTAAAAGTAGATCCAGCAATTCTACTCCTGGGCATATATTCTGAGAAAGTCATAATTCAAAAAGATACATACACCCAATGTTCATGGCAGCATTATTTAAAATAGCCAAGACAAGGAAGCAAGCTAAATGTCCATTGACAGATGAATGGATAAAGAAGATGTGGTGCACACATACAATGGAATATTACTCAGCCACAAAAAAGAATGAAATAATGCCATTTGAAGCAATATGCATTGACCTAGAGATTATCATACTAAGCAAAGTAAGTCAGAAAGAGAAAGACAAATACCATATGATATCAAATAATATTATATGTGGCATCTAAAATATGGCACAAATGACCATGTCTATGAAACAGAAACACACTCAGAGATACTATACAGAGAACAGATTTGTGGTTGCCAAAGGGGTGATAGGAGAGGAAAGGACTGGGAGGTTGGAATTAGCAGATGCAGACTACTCTCTATACGATGGATGAAAAAGTTCCTACTGTGTAATACAGGGAACTGTATTCAATATTCTGTGATAAACCATAATGGAAAAGAATATGAAAAGGAATATATATAGGTGTAACTGAATCACTTTGCTGTACAGCAGAAATTAACACAACATTGTAAATCAACTATATTTCAATAAAATCTTAAAAATAACAACAACAAAACCCGAAAAACCTTTGATGTCAGGACCGAAAGACTCAGGAGCCAACTTAAACAAGCTCCCGCGGCTCAAAGAAGGACAGTTTGAATATCAGTAAGAGAAATAATTGAAATACAGAGAAAGATGTCAAGTGTGGTAAAAAGCCCAGAGTTAATGATGCTCAAAATAAATAAAAACACACATTGATACATTTAGAGGATTCTGGATAACTAATTATTTACTCTGAACAGTGGTATCTAGAGGAAAAGAATTTAGCATTTAACCTTCCTTTCCTACATAAATTGTATCTCAAGCTAAGTATTTGATGAAGGAAAGTTTCTCTCAATGGAAGTAATCCAACTTATAACTGATAAAAACTATAGACTAAAAATGACTTCAGAGTCACATTAATCAAACGCAGTGGGTAAATCTTGTTGGGTCTTTTTTTGAGTAAATAAACCATAAAAATAAACTATGAGATAGTCAGTTACACTAACTGGATATTTAATGATCTTAAGGAATTATTTTTAGGTGTGAAATGGTGTGTGATTATGATTTTTAAAAAGTCTTATCTTTTGCAGAACCTGATGCAGTGCTGTGCTGTCTGGGGCAGAAAACGACTGTGCAGACCCCGAATGGGTGGCTCTGTGTCTCCTGATGGTAGGAGAGCCTGCATCGTTCCGGTCTCTCTAAAGTGTGCCCTTGGAGTAAGAAAATGGTAAACAAAATTGCTGCCTTGAGAGATTTTAGGATCCATACTTGTTTTAGCTCTCTTGCTGATGACAAGAAGGCACAGACGTCTGGAGAAAGCTGGGCGTGGAGGGCTGGGGTCCTGTCTCGTCCCTCAGGACAGCGGGACTCTGAGTTTGGCCCTTTCTCTCTAGTCTGGGCTCGGGACCACCTTGGGATGCCTTGCTGCCCCTTAGCCTGTCCTGGGTCATCCAACCGCAGTGCAGGTTTCTCGGCAGGGCCAAGAGACACAAGATGTGCATGTGTTGGAATGCCCAGTGCTCTCTCCATCCACTCAACTCACCAAAGATACCCCTCCTTGTTGGGGGTCGGTAGGGGCACAGACAGCACCCTCTCTGGTCTGGTCTCCACATATAGGCTCTGCCTTCACCTACCCCTGAGGCCAGGGCCTGCCAACCAGATCACCTAGATCATCTTCAGAGCTTTCACACCTCCACCTGGTCCCACCCCCGAATTCTGACTTAATCGGTCAGGATGCCAGCTGAGCATCAGGTGCCATCAAGGTTCCCAGACAATACTAACAAGTGTCCAGTGTGTCCACCCTTCTCAGGCCCCACACAGAGGGCGTCCCCTCCCCGGGTCCCCACACCCTCATCTGTAAAATGAGCCCTTGGTCTGAGATGCTCTGGATGAAGTTTGAGCTGATTTAATTCAGTAAATATTTATTATCTTCTCACTGCCTGTGGGGCCCTGCACAAAGGAGGGAGCAAAGATGAGGGGGCTTTACTCTTTGTCCCTCCTGCCCACACACAAGCTTTCCTTCTCTGCAAAACAAAAACAAACCACTATTTACGAGGTGTGAAGCCAACCAGACAGAAATGAAGAGGGTCAACAAGAGAGGGCATCTTGCCCAAAGCACAAACTGTTACCGGTGCCAAAGTCTGGGCACAGGCGGGGCTGGAGGGGCCCCACACGTGGTAGGTGAGCAGGGGCACCCACCCTCAGTCCACTACCCGGGGAAAGAGGCGTTGCAGATGGTAGCTAGCACTGCTATGTCAGAAACTGCCGTAAGATGACAAAGGGCCATAGCCCATAAGGGGTATTTTCCATCTCATGGGCCGGCTGAAGGGAAGGTCCGTCTTTCTTCACCTCAGTATTCTGCAAGACCTCTGTTGGAACCGGGAGATTACCATGAGTGACCCACCCTTGCAGGGGATCGAGTGGCAGATTCAGTTTCCCCGTTGGGCCCTCAGAGCAGCGAGTGGATGAGGAAGGGGACAGGCTGCCTGGAGGGTGCACGCCCAGTGATAGGTGAGTTTGGGCCTGCAGCCAGATGCCAGGCACACGGGGCTTTGAGGAACCAGGTCATTCTGAGGAGAGAGGCCAGCTCCACCCTGCCCGCCCCTGCTGTGGCGATGCCTTCACTGGTCCTGAGGAGCCATGGGACTGGCTGCCTTGAGGCCACCCGTGACTCTACTCATGGCGCTAATACAGACGGGGACCCCAGACCGGACCCTGGCAGGTTTGCCTGTGCTCTGTAAGTTAGTCAGCACTCCTGTGGAACGTTCAGTTCCTGGGTTGGATGACCGTCCTCTGGCTGTGTAAGGGTGTCAGATCTGGGGAGCTGGAGGAACCATGCTCATCAAAATTCTTTCCCTGCGGTCCCTGCTGCCACACTGTTTCCCAGATAACACGTGGCTTGTTCATTCAGTCCCTTCCCGGCTTTATTCAGACACCTCGAGGCCTGAGGAGTCATCAACTTTTCCACTGCGGGCGTCTGTCATTCAAGCAAGCCACGTGCTCCCCACTCACTTTTTGGGTAACATCCCCACAGTCTTCCTATTGAGATGAGAAGACAAATATCAAATCTGGGAGCAGCCGGGCCAGTGTGTCACCTTTTCTGGCTGGATGAAAAGGAGATCAGGGGATAGGAGTGTGAGGGGGGCTGCTCACATCCAAATGGGGGTGCTGTCAGGCAGAAAAAAGGGCAGCTTCTGCTTACCACTTTTCTCCCGTGGGTTGGGGGCCAGAAGCAGGCTGGTCAGTGATGAGGCCCGTGGCACCCTTTTCCTAATCAGCGGTGGGGGCAGAGGTTCCCGGACACCACATGCTCTGAGGCCAGGGCATGTAGGCCTACTGTGTGCCCCTCACCATCTGGTGCAGGGCGCATGCCCACTTTGGGCATGGGAAGAGGCCAGACCCTGTCACAGATTTCTGCAGAAAACTGCCAAAAACCCATCCCCTTGTTCCATACACACTTTGCTTTGAATCTCACAGCATTCCCTGCTGGAAGCCAGGCCCCATGCACTGCGTCCACTTGTGAGATGTGGAACCTAAGACTTGCTCTAAGTATTCTGCTTCTAATCACACACTAAGGATGGGATCCTAAGATAGCTTTTTCTAGGGAAGCGTTACATCTGCGCTGTTGCATTTCTTCCTAAGACCAGTCGTCGCTGTATGTGAGCAAGTGTTTGGGGTTATGCGGCATGATGCTTGGGCTATGGATGTTGTGAGTCTGGGTTTAGCCCAGCCATGTAGGCACTGAGTCATTGTGGGCGTGGCCCTTAATCCTTTTGGGGTTTCTATTGCCATAATATAAGTACAGGAAAGTGCTTTGCAAACTTCTTGTCTGTGTGTGGATAGTGAGAGGGCTCATATTCTATGGCTGCGTGAGTGTGTATGTGTGGGTGTAAGTTGCTCAATCATGTTCGACTGTTTTCAACCCCATGAACTGTAGCCCACCAGATTCATTTGTCCATGGAATTCTCCAGATAAGGATACTGGCTAATTGCTAAGTCACTTCAGTCATATCCGACTCTGTGTGACCCCATAGACAGCAGCCCACCAGGCTCCCCCGTCCCTGGGATCCTCCAGGCAAGAACACTGGAGTGGACTGCCATTTCCTTTTCCAATGCATGCAAGTGAAAGGTAAAAGTGAAGTCGCTCATTCATGTCCGACTTAGCGACCCCACGGACTGCAGCCTACCAGGCTCCTCCATCCATGGGATTTTCCAGGCAAGAGTACTGGAGTGGGGTGCCATTGCCTTTTCCGTTGCTATTCCCTTCTCCAAGGGATCTTCCTGACCCAGGGATCGAACCCAGGTCTCCTGCAATGCAGGCGGATTCTTTACCATATGAGCCACCATGGCTGGTGGATGATAAGTGGCCACAGTACAGTCACTACCTTTACGGAGCACTTGCTTCTCACCAGGCGCTGTGCTGCACATCTTATGTGGGTTATCCTTTTGAATCTTCCCTGGCACTTCAGGGGACCATGCTTGGGTTTTCTATTGCTGGGTAACAAACCTCCTGAGCCCTAGAGACTTACAGTAACAACCATGTACTCTCTCTCGTGATTCTGTGCATTGCCCAGGCATTTCTTCTGCTTCACATGGTGCTGACCAGGGCTCTGGACCCACTGGACAGTCCACAATGGCCTCAGTCACATGGCTGGCCGGTGACACTGCTGCTGGCTGGTGGGAGCTCAGTGGGGCTCTTGGCCAGGCCTTGTTCTCCTCCACAGGCCTGCCTGGGCTTCCTCAGTGTGGTGGTTGGGTTCTAAGAAGAGATGTCCTCAAAGGACCAGGTCCAGTGTGCAAGTGCTTACCGGACCCCCACTTGCTTCACCTGTGCACATGTCCCTTTGACCACAGCCTGTCACAGAGCCACACCCAGAGTCAGGATGGAAAGGGACTTCACCAGGGTAGTAGCATGCTGCACTGAGGGCCTCTGAGTAGGAGTCTACTGCAGAGCGGTACCTACTGCTCTCCTGCTTCACAGACAAGGAAACTGAGGTTTAGAGAGTTAAGTGACTTAGCCAAGGTCCTAGAGTCAGAGCTGAGATTGGAAAACTCAGCAGGTTTGGCTCTGGGGCCCCTGCATTCATCCCTGCTGTGTGGACTGTAAAAAGCAATGCTACCTGCACGCTTTTGCTACGTTGCTGCACCTCCTTTCCTCACCCCAGGTCCCTCCTTCCATTAACTGTGAAATCTTCCTTCTGGGAGCATCTTCCTCTCCCACCTCACAGTGAACTTAGATGCCTCCTCTATCTTCCTCCTTGGCTTCCCTCTTGCTCTTAGAACAGGGAGGCCATCCTCCTTGGGGCTGACTCAAGATGTGCTCAGAGGTCCTGGAGGCAGCAGGGGCTCAGGTTCAGCCAAGAGGCTGTTGTGGAGTGAGCAGGGTACGCAGATGCTGGACTGCATCCCATCCTGGGTCACAGCCTACTGGGGTCCAAAGGAATGCTGAGGCCACTGGCTCCATCTGGGGATCCTCCATGGTGGCTGCAAGTCCCAGAGTTTTCCTCCTGACTTTGGAGCCCAGGCCCTGCCCTGCCTCTCCCTAACCTTGGCCCAGTCACTTCCCCTCTTCAGGGCTCCCACGATCACTGCGTCAGGATGTATGTTTGGCTGAACAAGTCCCTTTAAGAACTTCTTCTATTAGTAGATGCTGGGAGGAGTGAATGGGAATTTGGTCAAATCTAGTCAGAGGAAAGTGGAAAACTGACTTTCTCCAAAGAAGTCCTTACGCTCAGAAGAAGGGGGTTGGAAAAGATAAAGGGGCTTCTGCACAGCAAAAGAAACAATCAGCAAAATAAAAGGACAACCTACAGAATGGGAGGAAATAGATGAAAATCATCTGCCTGGTGAGTTAATATATAAAATACATAAGGAACTCACATAATAGCTAAAAAATGGGCAAAAGATTTAAATGGACATATTTCTAGAGAAGACATACAAATAGCCAACAGGTACATGAAAAGATGCTCAGCATCATCGATCACTAGGAGAAAGGCAAATTAAAACCATGAGATATCACCTCATATCTGTTAGAATGGTCACCATGGAGAAAATAAGTGTGGGTGAGGATGGAGAAGGGGAACCCATGTATATTGTTGGTGGGAATGTAAATTGGTTACAGCCATTATGGAAAACAGTATGGAAGTTCTTCAAAAAAATAAAAAATATGACTACCATAGGATCCAGCAATTTCATTCCTGGGTATTTATCTGAAGGAAATGAAAACACTATCCTAAATACCTGCATTCCATATTCATTGAAAAATTATTTACAACAGCCAAGCCATGGAAACAACCTAAGTGTTCATCAATGACCTGAATGAATAAAGAAAATGTGATACATACATACAACAGAATATTATTCAACCAGAAAAAAAGAAGGAAGTCTTGCTATTTGCAACAATATGGATTGACTTTGAGGGCATTCCCTGGTGGCTCAGACAGTAAATAATCTGCCGTCAGTGCACAAGACCAGGGTTTGATCCCTGGGTCGGGAAGATCCCCTGGAGAAGAGAATGGCTACCCACTCCACTATTCTTGCCTGGAGAATTCCATGAACAGAGGAGCCTGGTGGACTACAGTCCATGGTATCATAAAGAGTCAGACATGGCTGAGTGACTAACACTTTGAGGGCATTATGCTAAGTAAAATAAATTGAACAGAGAAAGACAAATACTGTATGTTCTCACATGCAGAACCTAAAAGAGCTGAACTCATGGTAAGTAGAATGATGGTTGCCAGGGGTTGGGTGGAAATAGGGAGTTGTTGTTTCAAAGGGCACAAACTTCCAGCTGTATGCAAATAAGATCTGGGGTCTACTGCACAGCATGCTGACTGTAATTGACAACTGTGTTCTATATTAGAAAGTTTTTAAGAGACTAGATTTTAAATGCTATCACCACACACATAAAATCATAATTATGTGAATGGATAGAGGTATTAAGTAAACTTACTGTGGTCGTAATTTTGTAGTGTTTTTAGATATAACTAATTTTTAGATATACACCTAAAACTTACATATGTTGCAGGTCAATAATACCTCAGTAAAGCTGGAAAAGGGGCAGACACAATCTGATCAGTAGCTCAGGTCTGCTTGCCCACTTACTAAGTCGTTCAGCACTTATTGAGTCTACACTGGCTGAGGTGTACATGGGGAATATTTGCTCAGTTTCTACAGCAAATAAACTGAGGTGCAGAGTGGTAGGAGGTGGGAGGAAGCTGGGTCTTGTGGGCCACAGTGTAAGATGTACATTGCACATTGCTTGTCTACTGGAGAACTGTCACACTGAGTTACGTGGTGAATAAAGAGATCACACTAGGGCTGTGTGAAGGATGGACTTTGGGGTTAAGAGTGGAACCAGAGTGATGAGCTTGTGAGGTCAGGGCAGGCCACCAGATGAAGGCATCTGTTTGCCCTACAAAAGGGAGCACCAGCATCTCACATTCCCCTGCCTTCTGCCAAACCTGCTCTGGAATCTCTCCTAGATTTTCCTAAGGCCTAGTGACTTTGCCCACCCTCCTAGCCACTCAGTCAATGTCCTGCTGCTGCTGCTAAGTCGCTTCAGTCGTGTCTGACTCTGTGTGACCCCATAGAAGGCAGCCCACCAGGCTCCCCCATCCCTGGGATTCTCCAGGCAAGAACATGGGAGTGGGTTGCCATTTCCTTCTCCAATGCATGAAAGTGAAAAGTGAAAGTGAAGTCACTCAGTCATGTCTGACTCCTAGCGACCCCATGGACTGCAGCCCACCAGGCTCCTCCGTCCATGGGATTTTCCAGGCAAGAGTACTGGAGTGGGGTGCCATCGCCTTCTCCAAATCAATGTCCTGCTATGTGTCAAAATCTGCTTAGTGCAGATCCAGGCAAAGACATGTGCTCTCAGGCCCCAGATCCTGTCCTAGCTCCCACAACTGGTTTCAGCCCACCCACCTTTGGCAGATATCTTGGAGACACACACTATGGCTAGTATCTCTGAAATTCTGGGCAGCCTTAGAGAATTAAAGGTGGGGAAATGTCCGCATTTGCAAAACGTCCCATGATAGAGCAAAGCCTTCATGGGGCACCACAGGTCCAGTTTAAATGCTGGCTTCTTTCCCCCTATCCTTTCTCAAACTAAAGATAGAAGGCTAAGAACCCTCTGCTTCCCTTGGAGCCCTAATACTGGTGTTCACGAATTAGCTAACACTATATGATGAGTGAAGCCTGGCTTGGCATCCCTGCCCTCATTTGTACCCTTGACATTCACCATGACTTGACCTCTGGTGCCAACAGCTCTTTTTCCTGCCTGCCTTGTCAGTAAAGCTCCAGCTTGAGTTGCCTGTCTTCAGAAGAGATTGAAAGTCATTCCATTCTCAGGGTGGAACTTTGGACTTTTCCAAAGGGGAAGTGTGTGCTGTGAAATGAGCACAGGCTCTGAGAACAAGCCAGTTTGAGTTCAACCTCAAAGTCATCATGGAGCCACTGCTTGAACCTGGGCAGAGCTCAGGGCTGCTCAACCTTTCTGAGCTTCTATTTCTTCAACTGGAAATTAGGGATGATAATGCCCGGCTCAGGGCCACCATAAGGATGATAAAATCCTGAGTGTCAAACACATGATACACGGTAGGTGATGAAAACACATCACTTCCTGCCCCCCACGCTGGTAGCTAATATGGGCTGGCTCTGCATCTACCACCATGCATTTCAGATTTATCCCCATAATTATAATTTGGAATGCATGCATTATAGAGGTTAGTGTGAGCTGCACATATGCAGTGGTCTCATTTTCACTGTGAGGTGGAATAGTTGACCCTTCTAGAGTGGCCTGCAGTTTTCTGAACTGAATGTCACCTCCATTCAGTGGTCCCTGTGGAAGGAAAGCACAGAAAGACCCTCTGATCATCTGGTCCAGCTGTTTCATGCACAGATGGGAAGACAGAGCCCAACAGCAGATGAAGGTTTACCTAAGTTTATAGAGTAAATAGTGGCAGAGTTGAGCTAGGACTCAGGATTTCAATACTTGGATATCCTGGTCTCCAGGGAAGCCTTTATATGGGCTTGGAAGAGCTGAATTGATGGATTGATATGAAATGGGACTGAACTCACAGTACTGGTTTCTTGATTCTTAATGCCAGTTGGCGCAGATGATGTCTAACAGACATTTTCTAGATTTATTCTGGCCTCAAGTGTCCCACAAGAGGTCCACAGTCTTCCAGCTTGGCCCTGAACTTCTAAGGCATGACTTATTTCCTGCCCCCTTTATGCCTTGCCAAAGAGTTTCAATTCATTCATCCAACAAACATGAATGGGCTTCTTCTAATACAAAGAACACAGCTAGCACGCATTGAGAATTTAGAATATGACAACTATGCATGTATTTCTCACTGAATATTTCCAGTAATCTGAGTTTGGTAAGTATGACTATCTCTATTTTACTGATGAGGAACCAAGGCTCAGAGAAAAGTAATTTGCTGCAGGCCAAAAGCTGCATGGTGCTGTCAGTCCAGTTTAGAGGAGAGCTACACTTCCCAGATTCCCTTCCCCATCTGGCAATGGGTTATAGGAGATTTGGAAGGTGAAAGTGGAGCAGTGGCCATTATTCTCTGAAGGTTACCTGGGTTGCATATGGTGTTGGACGGATGCAAAGGCATCTAGCAGGTCACAGCTTGTCCTCATTCTCCTCTGTTTCATATCTAGCTTGTCACTCTGACTGCTGATCCTCCAGAACAATAGAGGCCCCCACTCCCAACTGGAAGACTGATAGTAAGCCCGCAGAGGCAGTAGGTAGGTAGGGGGCAGTTTTCACTGGACCTTACTGTGCATCCATCTACTCTAGGGGCTGGGCACGTTGGTATCATCATTTCCCAGAAAGCTCTGACTTGTCCACTTCAGACAGACAGAGTAGACACTCTGAACCTCTGACTCCCCTTCTAGACCTCCATCCTCCCAGCTCTTGCCATATTTTCTTAAGGTCCAATTCCTGGAATAAGTCTCTTAGGCTTATAATACTCTTAGTAGCTCTTCTGCCCTAACTGAACGCTGACTGATACGGCCACACAACTGGTGTGGAGTAGAGATCAACTCCAGGCCCTTTGAAAACAGATTCTGAGTTCTTAACCACTGAGCTAGACCACTGCACTAGATGCTGGGCACATAAATATGACCAAGACACTGGCGCCTGTCCTCCAGAAGTTTACAGTCTGGCAGAGCATACAAACAAACTGTTTCAGTTTTCCATCGCTTATAACAAATCACCCAACACTTAGTGATGACAAATAATTCTTATTATCTCATGACTGTGTTGGTTGCCTGGGTTCAGCATAGTGGTTCTTCTGTTCCACATGATGTCGGCCAGGGATGCAGTCCTCAGGAGGCCCAGACATCCAAGGTGGCTTGCTCACATGGCAGCAGCAGAGAGTGGAGCAGAGACTGCAACTGGAGGGACTACGTGTGGCCTAGCTCTGCAGCTGGGCTTCCCAATGCATCATGGCTGGATTCCAAGGAGCACCCCAGGAAAAGTATTCCAAGAGGAAAGAGGCAGAAGGTGCCTGTTCTGGCACAGGTCATTTCCTCAAAGCAGCCACAGGCCCAGCCAAAATTCAAGCAGAGAAGACATAGATTCTGATTCTGGATGGGGCAGAAGAAAGCACATACAGGAAGAGGCAGAATTGTTTGGGGGTCATCTTTTGAGCTCAGCACCCCCAAGTCCATTGATGTGGTAAGGACTCTCAGAGAAGGTAGGCACCAGCTGGGTGGGATCACAGACAGACAGACGTGGCCTGTGCCCACAGTGGTTCTAGAGGTGAAAGGAGACACGGTGACAGGTTCTAGCTGTGTCCTAATTGAGGAAGCGTTCTCCAGATAGAGACGTGGCTTGGGGGAGGTGAAGTAGAACAGGGTGGAGACAGGATTCAGGCAATGGGAAGAGCAAGTCTTCAGAGACTTGAATATTATTTCAAAGGGCTGCTGCGAGGCTCAGAGACAGCAGAGGAGTTGAAGTGCCTTAGTAACCAGAGCCACAGGAGAGAGGCAAAGGGGCAAGTAATGATCATTATATTGTGATGTGCAATTATCTTTTCAAGAAACTTAGGCTTCATAAAGACCTAAATTTGGTGTGTGGGGAGAAGGAGGCTTAAGAGTCTTGGGACTTGGGAGCCACAGCTCCAGGGTCTTCAAGTCATATAGCCCCTGGGATCTCCATAGTAGATGAGAAAGCCCCTCTGCTGAAGCCCAGACCTCTGGGCAACCAATTCAAAAGTCCCTGGACCATCAGGGAAAGCCCATCCCTAGGCTGGGGCAGGCAGAGAAGTTGATGGCACCCCACTCCAGTACTCTTGCCTGGAAAATCCCATGGATGGAGGAGCCCGCTGGGCTGCAGTCCATGGGGTTGTGAAGAGTCGGACATGACTGAGTGACTTCACTTTCACTTTTCACTTGCATGTATTGGAGAAGGAAATGACAACCCACTCCAGTGTTCTTGCCTGGAGAATCCCAGGGATGGGGGAGCCTGGTGGGCTGCCGTCTATGGGGTCGCACAGAGTCTGACATGACTGAAGCGATTTAGCAGGCTGGGGCAGGATAGAGGCTGGAAGGAAGTCAGGCACACTTAGAGTTGACTGGGCTCACATGAATTCCCAAAATTCATAGCCTTGGACACATCCTGCTGCCCCAAGGTCAGACTAGTGTGAACATGCAGCTCTGGGTTCCTCCATAACCCTCCAGGCAGGAATAAGGCCCAGAGCCAGAAGACAGCAGCCAATGTCTCCTCGGAGCTGGAGGATTTCTAGGAACCTAGAAAGAATCAGTCAGTCCTTGAAGACAGGAAGGCATTGATTTCACCATGCCATAGAAACAAGACCTTGGAGCTCAGCAGGCCCTGGAGGCCGCCAAGTCGGTCATGGAGAAGTGGTCAACTATGTGCTAAGGAGGCAAGACAGGAAGACGTGTGCAGGCAGAATTTAAGACTTGAGCAAGCCAGGCAGTCCCACTGAGTTCTGATGTTCTCACCTGCAAAGTGGGGTGAATCTCATTTTTTCCCACTTCCCAGGGTAGATCAGTTAAAATGGTCAATGTGGGCACAGCTTGGAAGCCCTCTCCAAATGGAACAGATGATCACAAGTCCTTCATGGACAGAAAGGATGTAGAGACCAATTCCTGAGTGTATCTCCACATACCTTTCATTTGAGGTCCTCAAGTTGTTTTACAATCATCCTTTGGTAACATTCCAGAAAAAGGTCCTTCCCAGGTTTGCAGTTGTAATTTTTATTCTAGGTCCCATGGAATTATAGTGCAGCTCCAGATCTGGAAAAGGGCACCTGGCAAAGAATGTGAATGGCAGGAAGGTGGGGAGGGCTGGCTGATGATGTCCACAGCTCCTTTGGCTCATGCACTGATCACGGCGGATGCTAATTCTCCCCAAATCTCCATCACACACAACTCTACTGGGGAACAGACTCCAGTGTCACTCACTTTTCTGAGGGTACCGGGGGGTTGTTCTGAAAAGCATATGGTCTCCCTCTGATGTGAATGTTCCATGGGGTTAATCATTCCAACTGAGGGGTTGTGCAAAAGTATGCAGTTGCTCACTGGAGCAGCTAATAAGATCTAGATCCATTCTTAGCTAAAAATAAGAAATCTGTGTAGAACATAGGCCTCCTCTGGCCTGACAGCTGTTGTGCTGGATGAGTGAGCTCAGGACACATGTGGCTTCTCTTTGAGTAGAGCTTTTATTAGCAGAGCTGGGAGGCTTATTAAGTAGAAGAACATGGATGCTGTTTGAATAATGAAGATGTTCCTCATTAGCTGTGTGGCCCTGGGTCAAAGTCCTGCCTGTTCTGCCAACCTGCCCAAGTACTCTGGTACAGGTGAGGGGTGGGGAAGTGGAGGAGAGCTAAATGTGCATAAACCTCCTAGGCCTTATGGGAACTCTTGGGAAGGAGTCTTTGAAGCAAAAATTAAGCCTTCCAATATCAGGATGAAGGGTCCCTCCCCACCTCCAACAAAAGTCAGCCCTTTAACTTGTGGAGAAGGAGTACTCTGGAGGAGACAGGAATTCATCACAAGGAGATGAGAGAGGAAGGGAAGACTTGTGCTTCACTTTGTTCAAGGTAGTAATTCCAAATATGAAGGAGGAATTGTAGAAGTTCTTGTTGTGTAGCAAGAGCATTGACCTTGAGTAGAGGGATATTGTGGTTGTGCATAGTCGCTCAGTCGTGTCTGATTTGTTGAGATCCCATGGACTATAGCCCACCAGACCCCTCTGTCCATGGAATTTTCCAGCCAAGAATACTGGAGTGGGTTGCCATTTCCTTCTCCAGGGGATCTTCCCAACCCAGGGATCGAACCCGTGACTCCTGCATCTCCTGCATTGGCAAGCAGATTCTTTACCATTGCACCAACTGGGAAGCCCCAAAGGGATATTGTACTAAAACAATCCAGGCAGATGCTTGGCTCCATACAGAAATGGTGTGATTTTTGGCAAGGCTGTGGAGGCTCTGAGGAGACCAGATGGTTATTTACTTGGAGGGAAAGGGAGCAGAGGAACTGGCAACATCAAGGCCAGAGTCAGGGAGGAGGAGCCTGGCAGCTAACCATCTGAAAGAAGAAGCTGCAGGGCCTTGCCTTGACCTTGGGGTCAGCACCCTATCCCAAGGGGCTGGCAGTGCTGGATTTCCCAAAGCAGGTGCTGCAGATTCGATCTGAGTCCTTCACTAGTCCATGTCTGGTAGTGATTCCATGTCAGCACTGAAACAGCCTCTTGACCCAAAAGGAGGAGACTCCATTTGCATCAGCCAATTCCTCTGTTCACCACCAGCCCCTGTCTGTGACTGTTGAGGGAATCCCTAAAGCAAAAGCCCTCCACCAAAGCAAGACTTCCACCAACTCCCAGAGACTGAAAAGCCATCAGTGAGTGTGCTCGATGAGGCGACCTTCTCCCACCTTTCTCGTGTGCTCAAATTCTGCTATTTTCCCCACTGCCACCCCACCCCCCGACCCCACCCCACGCCCCACCCCACTCCCCCACCATTTGCACCTTGCTTGCGGATGCCCTTCCCCATATCTGCACAAACGTAGGTGCTGCCCTCCTGGGGGGTCCCCCTCCCCCTTTTCTTACGGTCTGCAGCACTTGAAGACATGTGTATGTTTTACTTCCCCTCGTGGATTGTGAAGCCTTCTGAAAAGGACTTCTGGCTTGTGCTTATCTCCTGCAGAGCTTAGTAATACGCTCTGCAAACAGGAGGAGCTTAAAAGGAGCTTGTTGAATGAGAGATCTGAACACAGACTAAGGAGCCCCTGCCAGTGGGGTTTGTCTCTTAGCAGCTTGTGAGTCTCTCTCGGCCCAAGGATACGATCACCAAGCATAAACAGCGCCCTCCAGTGACAACAACTCTCACTTAAATGTGAACCCAATGCAGGGGTACCAGGGGCGCCTGCAGAGGAGCTGACCTGGTGGGGGAACGGGGAACGTGCTGGGCCAAGGGGCTGCCCACGTGGGAGAGACCACGTGGCCAGCCTGTGAGCAGGCAGGCAGACGAAGCCGCCTCTCGTCCAGGGTGCTCTGCTTCCCCACAGCGCTGCTTCAAACTTTTGGGGCCTCTGGGACCCACATTTGGAGGCCACTTGACCTCTCCCCCCGCCCCACTCACCCCTCCCGGCCAAGCAGCCAGCAGTTCACTGCGCTCCTGGTCCTCCCGGGGCTGCTCCGGCCCAGGTTCCCCGCTCGCTCCTCGGGGTCAGAATGGGAAACAGGCCGTGGGCTCCATCGTGAACTGTGCTCTCCCACTAGCTCCCTCGGGGCCGCTCCGCAAGCCGTTTCCACAGCAAACAGTCGTAAATGGGCGGAAGGGGACAGGATTTCAGGTGCCGGAGGAGGAGGGGTGGGCTGCGGCTGCGCGCGCTCTGGCAGGGCCCATTTTCCTCCAGATGTTTTTAGCCATAAACTGAGGGAAATGCGAAACAAGAAGCGGGCCAGATTACTAAGGACGAGGCCTGCGGAGCCCATTAGGCCGCAGCTCAGATGGTGATTCAGAGCATCCTCAGGTGCGGCTCTCCATGCGTGACCAGCTGGGCTGAGTGCAAAGGGGTTGGGACACAGAGCTCCCCCAACTCCCCAGTACACAATTAAGGGGGGTGGTCCACTTTCTTCAGTTCTAATTAGCACGATTTCTGAAACATCTCTGAGGCCTCTACTATATGCAGGTTCTGTGAAGAAGACAATGTCTTCATCTAAGGGTCTCCTGTCACGCAGGGACGATGGGAGTGCACACAGCTGGTGACACAGGTCAGACTGTATCTTGTACCAGGACAGAGAGGCAGCATTCAGGGGAAACACGGAAGTGGAGGGGGACAGCGTAATCAGACTTGGGGCCAAGGGATGGCAGCAAGGTGACCCTTTGCAGGTGGGTGGGGTTTGGAGAGATGTGGAAAGGAAAGCACAGGGCGGTAGGGGACCAGCGTCCATGTGATGGGCAAAAACGTGTCCTGGGAATGGTGAGTAGCCAAGTGTCACAGCGTGGGCTTCCCTTGTGACTCAGATGGTAGAATCTGCAATGTGGGAGACCTGGGTTGGATCCCTGGGTTGGGATGATCCCCTGGAGAAGGAAACGGCTACCTACTCTGGTATTCTTGCCTGGAGAATCCCATGGACTGAGGAGCCTAGCAGGCTACAGTCCATGGGGTTGCAAAGAGTCAGACACAACTGAGTGCCTGAGCACACAGCACAGCCTGGTGCAGCTCTGGCCACGGGCAGGGCGGTCAGCTGTCAGGAGAGATGGCACTGGAATCACATGTGGGATCCAGACCAAGAATGGACCGCAATACAGGAACAAGGACTTTAGTCAGCATTTCATTTGTGGATTAGTTGCCAACTTCTATAAATTAAGAGATTTTTGTAAGCAAAGCTGGGTTCTCATGAAAGTCTGAAAGGTCTGGCATGTTGGGACCTTGGCTCCCTTAAGCCACACTTGGCTCCTGCTGAGTGATAGTGGCCCCTAACAGGACAAGCGTTCTCCATTCAGCCCTAGTTCTCACCCCTCTGAACTGTGGCCCTTCATCAAGTCCCCTCAGCCTTGTTGTACAGTCGCTAAGCCGTGTCCAACTCTTTGCAACCCCATGAACTGCAGCATACCAAGCTTCCCTGTCCTTCACTATCTCCCTGAGCCTGCTTCCTTCCTATTTGTCATCTGTTTGCCCTCCATGGGCCTATGAGTTCATGGCTTTGCTGTAGACTCCAAGGAGATGACAGTGGAGGGCAGGGAGCTGCCACCAAGACATGTTTAGGAAAATACACCACCTGGAGTTGGGGGAGAAGTCTGCAGCCTGGAGTCAGCAAGACTGGGGAGGGGTGTCCTGAAAGAGCTCTTGTGGAAGAAAGGGCACAAAAGGAGGCAGAAGCATGGGCACAAAAGGAGGACGGAAGGAAGGGGCAGACCTGCTGGGTTAGATGATGGGGTTGATGGAAAGGGAGGACCTGATGTGAACTCTGGGATTTCAGGACCACCCAGGATTCAGGGCAAAAGTGGAGTCAATCAAGGAGGCAGATGCGAGAGGCAGAGTTGGGCTTCAGCAAAGGACGGTGAGCTTTGCCTGGGTGTTTGGGGCAGGGCAGCCCTGTGCAAACACGTGGGTATGCCAGCCTGGACTTGGCATGGCAGAGGACCAGAGACCCCTTGGGAGTCTCTGCAGATAGGTATGCTCAGGGAGGGCCCTGCAGAGGCCGGAGGTGGAATTGAGCCATGCCTCCTCACTCTCCTCTGATGAGCTCAGCTCCTGCTCTGAGAACTTAATCACAGCCTGTGCTCTGAGGACCCCTGCCAGGAGGGGACCATCCCTCCATTAGCACATCCCTGAAAAGACGTGTCACTCAGAGGCCAGGGCAGTGCCCACCCCTGTCTCTCAGGCAGGAGGGGAGCAGTGGGCATGAACAGACCGGGCTGTGTCTCTCTCTGCCTGAGTCACATGAAATAATTTTGTCTGTAGTTCCTCAGAAGCACTCCTGGGGGGCGGGGAGGGGCAAGGGCCCTGAGTCTCGTGAGTCCTGTGCAGCAGATGGTGGAGGGCAGTGAGTCATAGTCTTCATCGGAAGCATACTGACGACTCAGAATGTATCCATGCCAGGGTGCCCAGCTTGCTAGTGACTGCCCCTCAAACGTTGACAGACGGGGCTGTCACCTGCCAGACTTAGTTCAGATGTTCACACCTATTTTCTCCCTGAGTCTGTTTCTAAACATACTTCATTTGCGTGGTTTTTTTGGTGACTATCTGTACCCCACACTGGACTCTGAGAACAAGGACCAGGCCCTTAGCATTGAGCCCATTTAAAATGAACAATTGAATGAACAAATGAATGAATGGTTCCAATCGGTATTAAAATTTAATATAATATGCAAGTGTGTCTCTGTAATCTACTACATACATATATATGCTATTTTATGTATAGAATGTTTTTGGAAGAATATGATCTCACAGACAGTAATAACAGAGCTTGCTTCCTGGACACAGAGGCTGGGGATAGGAGTCTGAAATTTTATTTTCAGGAAATTTTATGTTCACTTGACAGTTTTACTTTTCTTTTTTTCTCTTTCTCTTTTGTAAAGCAAAAAGATTTTACAAAGGGGTGCACACCACTCACATTGTTCCACACTGCTCTCTTCCACTGTGTAAACATGGCAGACATCTTTTGTGAGTGTCTGCATGGATTTTGCACCCTTGGGGGCTGCCGTGCCACATCCCAGCCCTCTTGGAGTCTGCCGTCTATTAGGTGGACTCCACACTTGGGTTCAGGGATGCTGGTGTGACCCCTTGTCTCTAGGGTGCTGTGTCGGGTTCTTGAGGAAACACAGGGCCTGCCTAGTGACTGGCTGAGATCTCTTGGATATGGAAGCATAGGGAAGCAGCAGAAGCCAGCATTATGCCTCACTGAGGACCCCAGGCAGGAGGAGGATGCAGTCAGGGCTGAGACGGGGCAGGCTACATGCCAACTGCCACATGTGTTAAGCCTTCTGCCTTCTCTGTC
This sequence comes from Bos indicus x Bos taurus, assembly GCF_003369695.1. NCBI lineage: Eukaryota > Metazoa > Chordata > Mammalia > Artiodactyla > Bovidae > Bos > Bos indicus x Bos taurus. Next base: position 68,866,761 of record NC_040086.1, on the reverse strand, counting down.
TTTCTTGAAAGCACGTGGTGGAGGATCACGGTAAAGAGGGTCTTGAGTGCTTCAAGATTCAGCAAGAGAAGCTATCCAACATTAAATAGGTGAGAGAGAGGACCCTACTTTTCAAATGTGCTGGAACCATTGAATATCCATATGCAGAAAACAAATAAACACACAAAATTCAATGTATATCTTGCACCATATCCACAAATGAACTCAAAATAGATGATAGACCTACATGTAAAACCTAACACTGTAAGGTTTCTAAAAGAAAACATAGAAAATCTTTGTAAATTTGGATTAGGCGAAGATTGCTAAAAATGCAACACTAAAAAAAACAACCCATGAAAAAATGAATTGATGAACTTGACTTTATCAAAATTAAAAATCTCTGCTCTTGGGCTTCCCTGGTGCCTCAGTGGTAAAGAATCCACCAGCCAATGATGCAGGAGGCACGGGTTTGATCCCTGGTGTGGGAGAATCCCACGTGCCTTGGAGCAACTAAGCCCATGGGCCACAACTCCTGAGCCTGTGCTCTAGAGACCAGAAGCCACAACACTGAGCCCACCTGCTGCAACTACTGAAGCCCAAAAGCTTGAGAGCCTGTGCTCCACAACAAGGGAGTAGCCCCTACTCGCTGCAACTAGAGAAAAGCCCATGCAGTGGTGAAGACCCGGCACAGTCAAATAAATAAATAAATAAACCTGGACTCCTTAAAAAAAAATCTGCTCTTCAAAAGATTTTGTTAAGAGACTAAAGAAAACCACAGGCTGGAAGAAAATTTGCAAAGCATAGATCCAACAAGGGACTTGTATGCAGAATATATAAAGAACTATAAAAAAAAAAGGTCCGTCTAGTCAAGGCTATGGTTTTTCCAGTGGTCATGTATGGATGTGAGAGTTGGACTGTGAAGAAAGCTGAGCGCCAAAGAATTGATGCTTTTGAACTGTGGTGTTGGAGAAGACTCTTGAGAGTCCCTTGGACTGCAAGGAGATCCAACCAGTCCATTCTGAAGGAGATCAGCCCTGGGATTTCTTTGAAAGGAATGATGCTAAAGCTGAAACTCCAGCACTTTTGGCCACCTCATGCAAGAGTTGACTCATTGGAAAAGACTCTGATGCTGGGAGGGATTGGGGACAGGAAGAAAAGGGGACAACAGAGGATGAGATGGCAACACCAACTCAATGGACGTGAGTTTGAGTGAACTCCGGGAGTTGGTGATGGACAGGGAGGCCTTGCGTGCTGTGATTCATGGGGTTGCAGAATCGGACACGACTGAGCGACTGAACTGAACTGAAAAGCCCATAATAAGAAATCAAAAGACCTAATTTAAAAATGGGCCCAAGTCTTGAAGAGATGTGTTACCCAAGAAGATACATGGATAGTAAATAAGCATGTGAAAAAGTGATTAGCAACATAAATCACTAAGTAGATGCAAATTAAAACAACTACACTGAGACACCACAATGCATTCAATAGAATGGATAAAATTAAAAAGACTGACCATATCAACTTTTGGTGAAGTATGGAAAACCTACACTACTGATGGGAATATAAAATAGTAAAACCATTTTGGAAAACAGTTGGACAATTTCTTAAAATGTTAAACATGTATCCTCTATATGATTCAACCATTTCACTCTTGGGTATTTTCCAAGAGAAGTGAAAACATATGTCCATAATGAAGACTTCCACAGCAGCTTTCTGTAACAAATATCCATCAATAGGTAAAAGGATAAACAAATTAAAGTATATCCAAACAATGGGATACTATTGTGCAGCAAAAAATAATGAACATAGATGAATCTCAAAATAATTAGTTGAATGAGGGAAACTAAACAATATGGAGTATATAACTTGCGATATAAGTGGAGAGAAAAAAACATGCTCATAGATGTGAAAAGCCAATATCCTAACGAGGTTGCTGCTCCTGCTGCTGCTGCTAAGTCACTTCAGTCATGTCTGACTCTGTGTGACCCCATTATCTCCAAATTAATTTATGTTTTCAATACAATCTTAATAAAAATCCACTTCTGTCTTTTTTTAATGGAAGCTGATAACCAACTGTAGAATCTAAATGAATGAACCAAACGTTGCAAAAGTACTTGGAAGTAGAAACGGTGAATTCTAGGGATCAAGACATAAAGTTACAGTAATTACAAAAGCATGGTATTATCACTCAGATAGACCCGTAGTCAGGTGGGAACCTGAGATATTTCAGAAGAATCATTACAAATACATGGCAAAAGGATGAAAACATTTGATTATCTGAATGGAAAAAAAATAGTATTTTTGCTACACCAAATATTTCTGCTACACCAAAAAATATTTTCCAGATGGATTAAAAATCCAAATGTGAAAAGCAGAACTAAAAAAGTGTTATAAATTTATATCAAATTAAACAAGACAGCACAAACTTTAGAGAAAAGTTGATAATTTTGATTACATTAAAATCAGACATTTCTGTTGTTCAAAAAACATTAAAACCAAAACAAACATGTTACATATTGGGAGAGAATAACTAGCACCCATAAAACTAAGAAAGAATTAATATCCAGAATATATAAAGAACATCCACAAACCAATAAGAAAAATATACCCCCCAAGTGAGCAAAAGAGGAAACCCAAATTGCCATAAACATAAAAATCACACAATGTCTGTGTGTGCCTAGCCTCTGTGTGTCTAGACAAAGGCAAATTAGAACCAGGAGTTACTCTTTCTCATCATCAGATTAGCAAAAATTAAAAATTCCACCAACATCAAGCATGGGAGAGGATGTGAAGGAAGATAACCCAAAAACACTTAACTGTGGAGGCCTAAAATGACACAACATTTTTAGAGAGTGATTTGGCACTATTTTATAAAAATTGAAGCCACACACATGTCCTAATGGACTTCCCACCTGGACCCCTGGGTCAGGAAGATCTCCTGGAGGAGGAAATGGCAACCTACTCCTGTATTCTCGCCTGGGAAATTCCATGGACATAGGAGCCTGATGGGCCACAGTCCACGGGGTCGCAAAGAGTCGGACACGACTGAGTGACTATGCACGCATGCACGCCAATGCAGGAGACACGGGTTCAATTCCCGGGTCAGGAAGATCCCCTGGAGAAGGAAATAGCAACCCATTCTAGTATTCTTGCCTGAGAAATCCCATGGACAGAGGAGCCTGGTGGGCTACAGTCCATGGGGTTGCGAAAGAGTCAGACATGACTTAGCAAATCAACAACGGGTTCTGACCCAGAAAGTCTGAGCATAGATCCCAAAGAAACTTTGCACGTGGACACAAGGAGACGTGAACATCTCCAGAAGCAGAATAGCAAAAACCTGAAAGCAACCTAAATGCTCATCACTAAGAGAACAGATGAACCAACTGCAATGATGAGTTTACTGCAGTGAAAATGAATCACTACCCCAGTCTTTAACATGGATGAGGCTTAAAACCACAATGTTGAATGAAAGAAGCAAATGACAGAAGGATTCATATAGAATTTAAAATACGAAAGTTTTACTTTTTTAAATAGCTGCACTCCCCTCCCCAGTTAGGTTACAAATAGGGTCAGCAAACCTTTTCTGTAAAAGGCAGATGTAAATATTAGTGGTGCAGACCGCATACAGCCTGTATCTCCCCTTCTGCCTGCAATCCTTTAAAATGTCAAAACCATCCTTACCCCGAGGGCTGTAGTTTGCCGACCTCTGGGCCACATCAACCCCTCCTTTAATGGTTGGGTAGCTGGTGTCTTTTGGTGATAACTTGGTCAGATGTCATTTTTTTTTCTCGCTCTCTGATGATCAGAGCAGTTTTATTTCAGTATTTTAGACTCAATTGGATTTATTTTACAGCTTCAAATCAGGTTTAACTCAGACTCAGCTCCGCACTGTTGTGTTGGGCAACGGTGTCTGCAGCTTCGCTGGTTGGAGAGTAGAGAAGGGTCTGCTCCTCACACACTCCACCTTCTGTTCTCCCTTTGAACATCCCTCTCTCTATCCCTCTTCAGACTAAACCCCCCAGTTCTTACTCTCTAGCCCCTCCTTGTACAGGGCCCCCTGGGAAGACGAGGAGGTTCTGGACACACAACTGGCCCATCCTCAGTGGTAGGGAAGAGGTGTCCCACTTCATTCAGGTTCTGGGTGGTTCTGGCCAATGCCGGTGGTGCTAATGAGGTTGGTGGGCTCAGCAGAGGTGGCGCTCAAGGCTTTCTGGGGCTCATGGTTGGCTCCTGCAGTCCCTTCTGTAGCTAGGGTCTGAACCCCTCCTGAGAAGGGTGGTGTCTACCTTCGTCCCTGACCGCAATGAACCCCTGTAGACCCCCACTCAGAGTTGGGGCTCCATCACTCCAGCTGCCTCCCCTGCTCCTGCTCTCTGCTCACCCCAGTGCTCCAGCATCTACATAGACCCCAGGCACCTCCAGCTTGTCCATCTGGGCTCTCCCAGGGTGCAGAAAACCTGGGGTGGACTGCCCTATCTTCCTTGCAGACACACAGCCTCTGTTGCCCGGAGCCCTCCTGGCAAGGCTTCTGCCTTTGGAGAAAACTAGAGCAGAGTTAAACACTGATCTTGGGGGTCAGAGGAACCTGCCAGACACCCTCTTCTTCCCACTATGGGAGATGGGGGGGACTTGCATCAGACACTTGTTCCCAGGGTGCCCAGGGCTCCTCTTGCTGTACCTCCAGCAGCAGCAGCAGCCCCAGGGCTGGCTTTGGGTCTGTGGCTCTGAACATCTGCCCAGCCTGGGCCAGGCCACCAGCCTCCCGGAACCGTAGACAGTCTACCACCCATGCTGCAGGAGAGGAGGCCCCTCTCCCGCCTCCCCACCGCGCTGGCCTCTGGCACCTTCCAGCATCACCAGTGGGTAGGGAGACAGGGCACCTGGCATTTGGTGGGAGGCAGCCCCTTCCTGAGTCTGTGAGGAGGGGCTGGCACCCCCAGGTAGATTTCTGAGCTCAGACCAGAGGCCCTCAGTCCTTGGTATCCTCAGCTTTGGTCCCTGGCTGCAATTCTGGGACAGCAGGAAAAATCGCTGTCAGCCTCCAGTTTCAACAGCCCATCCTTCAGCCCTCATTTCTGTGTGCCTGCCCCCCACCTTCCTGAGGGGTTCTCCCCAGTGTGAGAGCAGAGTCAGGTGTGCAGTAGGAAGGCACTTCAGGACTCAGTGCTGGCTCTGCCACGTATTAAATGATGGATAACGATACCCTCTCAGAGATGCAGTTTGAAGATGAAATGAATTAGTACTTGTGAAGAGTTTAAAATGATGCCTGGCACAAAGTAAGGAATTCTGGAAGTTTGTTGTTCATCTCATCACATGGAATAAGCTACCTCACCTCTCTGAACCACAGTTCCTGGCCTGTACAATGAAGCTGTAAGATGGGATTTGAGGGTTAGCTGAGACAGTGTGATGTCTGGCACAGAGCCAGCACCCAATAACTGCTAATTCCCTTCCGCTCCCCTCCGCTTCTGCTCTTGTCATTTCAGAAAGCCAGGCCTCAGAGCAACAAGGTTTGTTCCGGTGAGTGGGAGCCGCTGGCCTTGTAATGCATTGTGCTAGGTGGGTCAAAGCAAGGCAGGGAGCACAAGGGCCAAGATTCATCGCTGCTTGACTGGAAGCAACAGAAGACCATTGAAAAAGTGAAAGCGTGAGTCGCTCAGTTGCTTCTATCATGGAATTCTACAGGAAGAATACTGGAGTGGGTTGCCATTCCCTTCTCCAGGGGATCTTCCTGACCCAGGAACATGTCACTCCCGAGTTGCAAGCAGATCCATTACTGTCTGAGCCACCAGGGCTCAGAAAAGCATCATTGTGCCTTACTGTCTTCCATCCACTGGGATGGGTCCTGGGAAAGGGGCATTAGGCTTGGGTTCCGTGGACCGCTGGGCAATATTCAGCAGGAGTGTGAGGCCTTTCTGAGCTTCCTTGTGGATCAAGAGAGGAAGGTGATGTGCACTTCCATCTGATTCTGACCAGTTAGTCCCCCAGGCCCCACCCAGTGGCCATTCTCCCTCTCTCTCACTTTAATGCCCTCTCTCATCAATCTTTCACCTTGATTATAGTTTTATTTTGCTCACAGCACCAGATTTTGTTATTCTCTGGCACAGCCCAGCATGTTCCTTCCTCCCAGATGCACTTCTCTGCTCTGCCTGGAGAATGGTGATGAAGTGATGTCTCCATGGAAACAGATGTTGATCTCACAGTTGCTTAGCGGGTGTGCTGCAGGATGATGTAAGCCATGCTCTGGCTTCTCAAGGGGCTTGGTATCCTTTGATGTATCTGTACTACTGGGGCTGGAGTGAGTAGAATCATTCTTCCCTTGTTTCTACCCTTTTTATGTAAAAGTAAAAAAGCGAAAAGAATGGGAAATGTACCTTCTTTGGGAAGAATGCTTTTGTAAGAAGAGTAAAGTGTTGGAAGTCAGAACTGGATCTGAATCAGAGGTAAGATAATGAAGGTGACATGTTCCTCTGGAGAAACAGACTGGGGGAACCTTGGAAACTGTCCAGAAGAGGCTGCTTCTGGCCAGGGAATACTCAACAACCCCACTCACTATAAGGCTGCAGACCCTTCACCTGGGACGATCACTGCTCACACCAGAGCAGCCCTAATATTTGCGGGCTGGGGCAAGAGCACAAAGGCCACACACCATGCCTCGAGATACATAAAATTATAAACCAAGTCAACAGAGTGTTAAATAAAACATATTCTGTCCTCTGACTTTGGCAACTGTAGTAGGCAGAATAAAAATCCCCCTCCCCCAATGTCCATATCCTAGTCCCTGAAACCTATAAATATATAATGTAGCATTAAGGTTATAAATGGAGAAGGCAATGGCACCCCACTCCAGTACTCTTGCCTGGAAAATCCCGTGGACAGAAGAGCCTGGTGGGCTGCAGTTCATGGGGTCGCTAAGAGTCAGACATGACTGAGTGACTTCACTTTCCCTTTTCACTTTCATGCATTGGAGAAGGAAATGGCAACCCACTCCCGTGTTCTTGCCTGGAGAATCCCAGGGATGGGGGAGCCTAGTGGGCTGCCGTCTATGGGGTTGCACAGAGTTGGACACGACTGAAGCGAC